>NC_138356.1:54086448-54686448 GCF_046562875.1 Panthera onca | reverse complement strand
CAGATCGTGTGGGTCCTATGGGAAGGACTTGGGCTTTTTGTTTTAGGTGTAATATAAAGCCATTGGAACAGGGTGCAGCAAGATCTGATTTATACTTTAAAAAGTTTATTTGGCTGTGGCATGGAGATTCTATTGGAGAAAGGGTGGAAGCATGGTGATTAGTTAGGAGGGAATCATAGTAGTCCAGGTGAGAGGCGACGGTGGCTTGGGTGAGGGACTGGGTGGCAGTAGTGGAGGGAGAGTGGATGCAGGTCATTATATTTTGTAGGCTGTGTGGGTAGAACTTGCTGATGAATTTTATGTGGGGTGTGAGAAAAATAAACAAAATTTTGGCATGATTTAAATGGGTGACTAATTGGGTGTATCAAAATTGTCTGTTTACTTCTCTGTCTCCTCTACCAGATCATAAGCAGCATCTGGTCAACAGCAGGAGTTCAGTGCTTAGTCACTGCCATGGATAACTTTTGGCAAACCACTGTGATTTACTAACAATGCGTCTTACCTCTACGTATTCTATTCTTCCAGTTACCATGCTAGCACCAGGGACAGGAGCATGAAACATAATGCAGCCTCCAAACTGGTCACTTCCTATCTCTTCTCCAAACTTTCCCTGGAAGCATGTCTGTGTAGCAAATTCACCTTGAAAAATATTTTTTAAGATATCATAAAGAAAAACCATGGCAAAATCCTCTAATTATATAGATCCCCCATACCTAATTATACCTTTTTATTCATACATAATTTTAATCTCATCCTGGGATATTATTTGCATTCACATCATTTCCTCCTCTAGAGAGTAAGAAAGGTAAGTACCTTATCTCGTTCACCTTTGCATTCCCTAAGGTACCTATTTCAGCATTTTTCAAAGATACTAAATAAATATTTGACTGGTTAAATTAATACTAATAAAGATATTTTTTTCTTACTATCTCTGAAGCTTTGCCCCAATATTTGGAGATTAACATAATGCAAATCCTATATTTGTATAGCACTAGAATATGCATATTGCCACTTAATTCCTATACCTACAGTAAGTAGGCAGAACAGGAAACATTCTTATTTTAAACAGGATGATATTAGGTTTCATGAACTGGAATCAGAATGTAGGTTATGTGACACTGAATCCAGAGAACCTTTTCTAATATAACCCACTGAAGAAAAGTCTATCTTTAAACCATATTTCTTAATATTTAACTATACATCATATTGTAATGGTATTTTTATTACATAAAAGCATCTATCTATCTATTATCTATCTATATATACACGCATACACACACAGGCACACATATAAGAACTGAGGTAAGCTATGGAATCATTTCTTGTCTAATGACACTTGAGTGGAAGAGACACGTCTCTTCAGGACCAAAGTGATTAACTGCTATTGCTTGACTCCCTGGCCATCCCATTGCCCTGTCCCCGAGATCACAGAGGCCTATGTTGAGGTGGAGTCTCCATCAGCCTATATCCTAGAATCATAACAATGAGCATATTGGACACGTGCACATGAGTGAGAAATAAACCTTTCTCATTTTAAAGAGAAATGCCATTTGAGGTTTATTTAGTACTAGAGCATAACCTAGTATTCTCTTTCAACAGCAGTTTTTAACTGGGGATGATTTTTCTCCCAGGGAGCACTTTTACAATGTCTGGAAACAATTTACAAGCTGACACACTCAGGTTGCTAAAATTACCAGTGTCAAATCCATCAGGACATGCTGGAATTTTGTGATTCCACTCCATAGTATCAGATCCTCTTATTAAAATATTCCTTGTGAGAATTCCAACTTCCGCTCTTGCTTCAAACAGAGTTCCATCAGGAAGTGTGACAGTGATTCCTAAGTGTGTGTAATTCAGCGGGTCAGTGAGCACTACGTTTGTGCCATCAGCAGATACGGATGCAATGGTGCGTTTTTCATTCTCTCGTTGACCGTGTCTGTAAAAATTTCAACAAAAAACCTTTCCAGATTAATTTAAATCAACATAATCTTGTTTCAGTGCATTTTTTTTATGCTCTCTGAACACTCCATCTATAAACTAGGAAATTTTTAAATGTCTTACAATATTCTGAAGAGGAATTCGAAAATGGTGTTTAACTCTTTCTTAGAGTGAGCAAATTTTATAAATGCATTTCAATTAAATAAATATGTTCCCAGCGCTGCAGTTGTTTAGAGAGAACTGGACTAATTCCTATAAAGTATTCAAATAAGCCATTCACTTAAAACTTTGAAGATCACACTCAGTGGTCCTCCACTGCGAATGATTATATCTGCCCATGAGACATTTGGCAATGCCTGGACACATTTTCGGCTGTCACAAATGGGGGTCCGACTGGCATCTAGTGGGGAGTGGCTATGGATATTTCTAAACATCCTATAACACAAGGGGCTACCCCACACAAGAAAGACTTGTCAGGCCCAAAGTGTCAACAGTGCTGAGGTTGATAAGCCATTGGAAGTTTCTGAGTAGGGAAAAGACAAGACTGAGGGGAAGTATATGAAGCCTTATTTCTACCACTTCTTCAAAACACCTCCAATTCCAGCCACAGCAAAAGGACCTCTCGATTCTATAATATACTCACTCATGTATTCAGTCATTCAGCAAACATTTATTGAGTGTCTAGCTGGTTTTCTAGGCACAGAGCGAAGGATGCCAAGTAGAAAGTACCCCTGACTTTACAGAGACATGTGTGCCCGTGCCTGATTGTGTCTTATCTACCGAAGTGTGTGACTGGTGTTTTCAACAGAGGTAAGGTTAGGGGAGTTATTTCTGTGTCTTCCTGACCTTCCCTTTTGACTCATCTCTCCCTTGGCAAATCTTTTTCCTCTTTTAAATACTAGTTCAAATGACAACGTCACATGCAAACTGGGTAAAAAGACACCTCTCTCAACTTTCCCAGCCCTTCTTCTGGATTCCCAACACACTCTACCTCATGCCCTGTCAGTGCCCACCATTGCCACACTGCAGGCCCATCATGTCTGCTGTGGCTCTCCTATCTGCTTCTTCGTCCTTTCCACTACCTGGCTGCTCCTGCAGGTAAGGCACCCAGAGGTTAAGTCATTTTGTGTGCTGAGCGCTTAGTACAGTGCCTGTCACAACTCAGGAACAGTGTTTGATTGATTTAACAAATTAATGCAGAACGAATTAGTGAGGGGAGGAAAATAGAGGAATGGAGTCCACATCGGAAGGTGATGTAATATTCCAGGTGTTAGGGACAGAGTCTAAATTAAACTAAGGGCAGGGAAAGCTGATGGAAGAGACATTTCAAGGGCAGGACCCAAAGAACTTGGTGATGTGCAGGAAGTGACAGATACTGATAGTCAGAAAGTCACTGGGAAAGTTTTTGTGAAGATCAAAACTAGACTGTAAGGGCTTAAGGGGAAAAAAAGGATAACAACAATGCAATGAAAAAAATGGGCATAATATTTAAGCAAATTAATCATTTTTTTAAGCAAAATGGAAGCAGCTAGAAAAGATAAGAGAATAAAGTTATTTTTCAAGACAGTGAGTGGTTGGAGAAAGCCAAAGTACAAAAGACTCAGAGAAGGAACTGTGGGCAAAGGAAGCCATGGGGAGGTGAGGATTAATGATGCTTGAGCTAAGGGTATACCAAGAGCGTAAGATCCCTTAGGCGATATAGGAAAGGGATTTAGGATGGCCTCCCCCAAATTCTCTTGGATTCAGATGATACACAGATTTCTTTAGAAAAGAAGGTTGTACAAAGCATTTTAATATGTTATGTGCACCTGAACACAATTTTTATGCCTTTGTAATAATCTCTAACATTTATACAGCACTTACTTTGAGCCAGTTTCACTCTGAGTGCCTACACATACTAACTCATTTAATTCTTACAATAACTCTGACATAGACACTATTAGCATTCTAGTTTTCCTGAAGTACAGAGATGAAATACTATGGCTGCAGACCTGGCAAGTGGTATTGCTGGGAAATGGGTCCAGGCTGACTAATTTTAGTAGTTTTCTCAACCACTTGCTTTTACAAATTCTTAAATACAACGTATGAATGAAATAGTAAACAATGAGTTCAGTTTGGTGGGAAACTTCTTAATTCTTGTTCCTTAAAATTAAATACCTCTAAGCTAAATTCTAAATTTACCCTGTTATTTCACACGGAAAAGCTATAAACAAGAACCTTCTATTCTACTCGGAAGCCCTCTCATTTTGCTGCTTTTTATTTTGCCATTATGTAATGAAAATTTCTTCCAAAGGCAGGAAAAAAAAAGGGCACTTATAAAGCTAAGTATATACTTAACTCTTCCTAACATCTGCAAGTCTATTTTTAACTTGGAAAATGGCAAAATCAAAATGCCATCTTGAATTTTAATTCTAAATTGAGTCACGACCTTAACATAATTTAGCCGTTTCTTACCATAAATTACTACTTGTTACCTGATAAGCACGACCATACCCAATTTTGCTATTACCCATAATTTGAACAATAAAGCAAAAATAAAGCTCTTCCTGCTCCCTTTCCCCACCAATATTCTTGGTGTAGCTGTATTATTTTTATTCTTTTTATTTCTCGTTTGCTAATATATATAATTAAGCAGAAATTCAGGGTCATAGGCCGTTTCAATTGTAAAATGTCAGACATGTAAAAGGTCGTGTTAATCATCACTCAATCTGTAATAATTTCTTCTCTTTGTTTCAATCATTACTAACAACCTTGCTCCATGGGAACCACTGCTAAGACTGTAACATATGAAAGAGTTTCCCAGCAGCCTGACAACGTGTTCTCTGGTGACCCCAAATAAAGCAGCTCGTTTACATTTTTGCATTCATTAATGTATTTAGCTAAAGCTCTAAGTCAGAGGTTTTAAATGACTTAATAGCAGAATGCTTTTTTCAAGCAAAATCTTACATGGGAATCTATCTGTGAAAAACAACTAAAATATTTCATTAGTATACATTTTATAGGTTCAAATTTATACTTTTTCCTATTAGAAATTAACCAATTAAAACAACACAGTGGTGTTCAACCTGATGCTAACATTTAGCAAATACGTACTTGGCTATTTATATTTCTTTATTAGAGGTTTCAAATTTAAATCAAATAGTTGTAGACCTTCTGGATCATCCCTCTTTTGCAGAGTTAAAAAAAAATCTCTATTCTAAATCAAAGTTATCATGCCCAGAAGACATCATACCTGTGACCTGTGCTTGCGATTACAATCTTATCGCCTGGTTTCCAAGTTACTGCTTCTTGTAAAATCAAAATCCTTTCCCCCGCCTTTGCTGTATGAGCCAGACGAGTCCAGATCACAGAAACAGGTAGACCTGGAGCCAACGGACAAACTGAGTCTTTCTTTCTTTTTTTTTTTTAATTTTTAAATCAGTGTTTATTTATTTTTGAGAGAGAGAAAGATTCACAAAGCGCAAGTAGGGGAGGGGCAGAGAAAGAGGGAGACACAGAATCCAAAGCAGGTTCCAGGCTCTGAGCTGTCAGCACAGAGCCTGACATGGGGCTTGAACTCACGGACCATGAGATCATGACCTGAGTTGAAGTCGGATGCTCAACCAACTGAGGCACCCAGGTGCCCCCAGACTGAGTATGTCTAAAGACGTGTTTTCTTGCATAGTGAGAGCTTTATGTATTTTTCATATTTGCCTGGATTGAATCAACTTTGGAAAGGTTCATTTTACCTTGGCATTTTATACCTTTCTCAAAAAAGAAAAAGAAATATTTGGAATGCTTGCTTTATAAAAGTAACAATTACATTATGATAACATGTGTGGGTCTATAAAACTAAAAATCATCCTTCTCCAATGATATACTCCATTTAAAACAATCATCTTTATAAAAACACAATATAAATGTGATTTGATACTATTGTTAAAACAGGCAGCAGCCTATTACCTTTGCCATTGTTGATATAAATTGCTTATATTGATAATCTAGAGACAAATGAAATGTGTAAACTTCTGAAAATTACATTATTTATTTAGCACAATGCAGGGTGACAGTTATTATCATAATAGGGATTGTGTTTATACATTCTAAATTTATGAAAGAAACAGATTATTGCAACATAGAAAACTTTAACATAAAAAGGATTCACACCATGCTTCCTTTAAATAAGTAAGCCTGATACCTCAAACATGATCATAATCATTTTTATTTGCTGGTAATTTTCCAGAATATAGTCATATAGAAGTACAACTATAAACTTATATTTTAGAAAGAGCCCATTTTAAAATACAAACATTAGAAGTTACAATCTTCTGCTTCCAGACTTAATGCTTTGTATATAGACAAATGAAAGCAGTAATAATCACTATGTACTCTGGTAGGTGCTGAAATAGGCAAAAGGTGTTGTGGGAACACATACAAAGGAAGAAGCAGAACGGTGTAGAGAAGATCCAGAATGGTGTCCCCAGGAGTGACTTGGGTTGTGAGTCTTGGTAGTAGGAAGGGCTGACCTGCCCTGGATAAGGGGAAGGCAGAGATAAAGAGGAACAAAGAGGGGACATGTAAAGACAGGAGAAGCTTGGCAAGTTTTCCTTTAGAGAGTTGTCAGGAGGGTTATCCCTTGTTTCCTGCCTAGTATCTCCTGGACCAATTCCCTGAGCCCTTTTGGCTGCCCTACCATGCAGATCCAGGATTCCCTCTCGCACAGCCAGAGTTTTGGTGCCATATACTGGGAGCTCAGGAGATCGCAGGTGCCCATGCAAGGTAATGACCGCCCTGTGTTGAAACGGGGATGCTTCTGTCCCAATCTGCAAGGGATTTCACAGGCATCATTCGGAAAGTTAAGTCAATATCCACAGTTTTAACCACTTAAAAAGTAACCCTTTCTTTTGAGAAATTGATTGCTCGGTTGTTAGTATCTTTCTTCCAGAAGATAAACCTTACATTTTCTAGTCAGATCTTTGGAAAGTATACTGATTGACTTTAGCCACATTTCAGAGCTATTATTTTTTTCTGTTCTATTTAAAATTTGGCTCTATGATAGTATGCTATTCTCTTCCCATTAAAAGCACAAGAACACTCTGGAAGACATTTTCCCAAAAAGGGGATTTTACACTAGTAATGGAGACCTACATAAAGATAAACTTGTGAGGGCTTGTTATAATTAACCATCCATTTTACAAGTGGTATTTTACAAAGAGATGGAAAGAGGTTAGCAAGGATTCCATATCAGGTTCTCTCGTATACCTGAAGAATGCCTCCGTCTGTAATTAGAATATTTTCTGCCTGGAGTTCAATGTCAGCTTCATCAAATATTAGAGTTCCACCTGTGAACCATACAATTTTGAAATATAACAAAGGAATTATTAAAAGCTATTTATCAAATTACACATAAAATTTTAATTTCTTATTCTTTTTTTAATGTTTATTTATTTTTGAGAGAAAGAGCGGGCATGTGCGTGAGTGGGGCAAGGACAGAGAGAGAAGGAGCAGAGGAAGCAGGCTCTGTGCTGATAGCAGAGAGCCCAATGCAGGGCTCAAACTCACAAACCGTGACATCATGACCGGAGCCAAAGTCAGACACTTAACGGACTGAGCCAGCCCTAATTTCTTATTCTTATCTGCTATCACTATGCATGTCACTTTAACTCCAGCTTTTTAGCAATATAAAATACAAAAATTTCAGACAAGACCCAAGAGTTGATGGAAAATTAAATCCCTAGACAGATTATTTTCCTTTGACCACTGTTATTTTCTATGCTTTTAAATAGTGCAGCTACATGTTCTATAAACACAAGTCTTCAAAATATAAATTAAGGCCAAAAACAATTAAAATTAGGGGTACATGGGTGGCTCAGTCAGTCGAGCGCCCAGCTCTTGATTTCAGCTCAGGTCATGATCCCAGGGTCATGGGATTGAGCCCTGCACTGGGCTCCATGCTGAGCATGTATTCTGCTTAAGATTCTCTTTCTCTCTCCCTCTGCCCCTCTCTTCTGCTTGTGTTCTCTTTCTCTAAAAAAAAAAAAAAAAAAAAAAAAAGAAAGAAAGAAAGAAAAGAAAAGAAAAAGAAAAAAAAAGTTAAGTTAAACTAAAAATTAAAGAAAAGCGCTTTTTATAGAAATCATTACAATGCTGACATTAGCTCTGAACTCCTATCCACTAATTTGCACCAGCAACACCTATAGCCTGATTAGCATTATGAAAGAATGTGCTGAGATATATTTTTATGAGACTGATGTAAATTTGTGAACAGTAAAACTTTACTTGTCCAAAGGTCCAAGAGTTAATAACTTCAAATACTTGAAACACACTATTATCCTGGAAGTTAAAACAAAAACAAAATACAAAGGTTTTTGAGCAGCTAAAGCCATTATGGCAAAGTTGATACCTGAAAGCCCAAAACATTTTACTTTCACCAAACATTGTTGCTTTTACATGCAGTTGTAACAGTTCTGGTTATTTCCTCCTCTGTACTAATGGAATATAAAGAAGCAGAGAGAAGCCCAAGTACAACGAAAGTAGTTTGAAAGACAAAGGTGAGAGTCACAACCTGGCACCCAATGGGAGTTGGGGTGGTCATTTAGCATAGAATTTAGCAAATCTCTCTGATTTTATAACCCCTGGGGCCCACTATACCAGGCCTTTTCTGAATGGGAAATACCTTTTACTATTGTGATTCACCACATGTGGAGAGGCATAGGCACATGCACATACATTATTATTGAAACAAAAGTTTCACAAAACAACATTTAACTTTAGAAGGTGCTTACCCATAAGAAGGCAAGACACTCTGATATTTTCCATTCCATTTCATCAAAAGATTATGGTTACAACACACTAAATAACAGCATACCACAAATGGATTATAATGTTCAATTTAAAGAACACAGTATTCCATATTGTATTAAAAACATCATACCACTATAAATATTCATAATCATGAGTTTTAATTAAATTTTATTCACAGAAATATTCCATAGACAGAATCTAATAAGCAGGTTGTCAGAAATTTACCCTGAATAAGCAACATTTTCAGAATAGGTGTATTTTGATCCAGCAAAATTGTCTGTCCTTTTGTAATAACAACTAGAGACCCTTCCTCGGGGGGAGATTTTCCTCCCCATGAGAAGTTGGAAGACCAGGCATCGACATACAGGAAGTCAGCATCATCCTGTAATAAAATACGAGAAGCTTTTAAATACAGACGTTTTATCAGAATGATTCATTCAACTTCTCAAACAAGAAGGAACCTAAACCAGGAAACATTTTCATTTGTTACAAAGTATAATCTACCTGATTTTTTTTATTTTTTATTTTTATTTTTTTAATTTTTTTTTAACGTTTATTTATTTTTGAGACAGAGAGAGAGCATGAACGGGGGGGAGGGTCAGAGAGAGAGGGAGACACAGAATCTGAAACAGCCTCCAGGCTCTGAGAGGTCAGCACAGAGCCTGACACGGGGCTTGAACTCACGGACCGCGAGATCACGACCTGAGCTGAAGTCGGACACTTAACCGACTGAGCCACCCAGGCGCCCCTACCTGATTTTTTTTTAAAGTTTTAAGTGTTTATTTATTTTTGAGAAAGAGACAGAGACAGAGCGCAAGCAGGGAAGGGGCAGAGAGAGGAGACACAGAATCTGAAGCAGGCTCCAGGCTCTGAGCTGTCAGCACAGAGCCCAGTGCGGGGCTTAAACTAACAGACTGTGAGATCATGAGCTGAAGTCAGACACTTAACTGACTGAGCCACTCAAGTGCCCCAAGTCTAATCTACTTTAAATATGTCACAGCTGTCTGTCGGTTTATTTCACAATAATTATAAAGTGAAAAATCAATTACCAATTAGCCTACAATCCAGAATAAGTAAAAACCTGAAATCATAAAATATTAATAACAAGCAACAAAAACATGTTACTTTAAATTTAGCATAGTTACATTTCAGTTATTTTTTGGAGACATTAACAGAGTACAAAGTCCATTAACAATTATGTCATCTCCCATAATGTTTTCTATTTCTCCTTTCTCTTCTACTTTTCTATTACTGTCATTAGTACTATACTCAACAGCACCTTTACCAGTTTGGCCATGCCATTGCTCCTGATGTTGACGTTAACTGGAGCCCACCCTGAAGGGGTGTGGGCATTTGTCACACAGATGATATACGTCTTGTTGGAATACTCAACATCACATTTGGCTTCAGCTATGGTGATGTGAACATCCTGCATATTTTCACTGTAAAGAAAAAAGGGGACAAACAAAACACTGACTTTCTTCCCTCAAATTTCTAGGTAACATTTTCAAACCCTATTAATGATATGCACTACTGCAAAAATAATGATCTTACTCTATGATCCATCAAAGTGCAGACTGACACTTTTTTCAATAGCAAGTCTTCAAACTATGTGTTAAGAAAAAAAGTAAACAGAGATTAAGAAGACAGGACATAAAGCTGCTGTACAAATTAGCAGGCATTCCAGTGCTGGGAGAAAAATTGCCTGGGTTCAATTTATTGAAAGAATCCATGTTGGTCTCTAAAGAGCCACTTTTGGTAAAGACTTTCAGGGATCCTTTTGTTTATGTGATTATTTTCACTAAAGTCAAAGACTTCAGAATTTAATATCCATGTAAAAATTCAAGTCCAAGGTCTTGAGAAATTAAGTACTTGAGAAATTAAAATTGCCTTCTATGATGTAAATGATCTGCGGTTTTGAAGTCAGCCTTATCCACTTGAAGAATAATGACAGTGCAGTATATAAATCTGAGCCAAATAATGAATATGTTTAGGAAGAAGGAATCCGGCCACTTACAATGAAATGGACATGATGGAAGACATGTTTCATCAACTCAGTGAAGCAGATCATGGTTGGTGATGAGATAGTGGGGGAAACATAACAAGATGTGATTTATACTTGGGGTCTGACTAGGATTTAGGGCAAGTTATTTAACCTAATTTCAGTCTCCTAGCCATAAAATGGGATAAAAATATCTAAGATGGTAAGGCAGGAAGTTTCTGTGGGGTAGGAAGGTGCCTGACATGGAGTAAGTAGTTGATAAATGTTGGCTATTAGTACTAGGATGTGCCTCAAGCATGACTTCTGAGCAGATGGGTACACATTACGTGAGTATTTTAAGCACTGTCCTTGCATAGGAGAAAGGAAGAGTGATGCCTTGAGCTTATACACACCGATGTATGTGTGTGTGAAGACAGTACCTGAAGCCTGATCCCGTGATCGCAAGTCTGGTGCCCCCTGCTGTACTGCCTCTCTTGGGAGATAGTTCCGTGATGAGTGGAGTCAGTGACATGGCATACATAAAAGGGGTCGTGGACTGTGACAAATCCTTCCCATTGACCACACTCACTTCACAGGCTTGCTCAGGTCCTCTGCCTATGAGAAGAGGATCGAACTGAGGACAGTTCTGCCATCAGGCCCTTATTCATTTCCAAAACTCTCATTTTCAATAACATCTTCCTTTTCCTGTAATCACTTCCAATATACACAGGCTATTTTTCAATTAATAAGGATCTCTAGCAATAGCCAAAAAATGTCAAAATTCATGCATGTAGTCAAAGAGAAAACCCCTTAGACCCTTTCCTGGAGACTCTTACTGTAGATGATGGTACAAACCTCCCTGTGGTTTCCAGCCCTAGAGGATGCGACACCACAAATCAGAGCAGGAAGGGAGGGAGAACTGGTAAGACACACAGGCTGAGAGCAGCAAGGACTGACAGCTGGAAGTGAGCTAAGAGACAGAAAGAACACAGACACCTGGTACGAAAGTGTACAAAGAAGCAGAGCTGGCATCAAGACAGCCCCAAAAACCTCGACAAATCTTGACAGCACTGTTGCATTAAAAAAAAATCAGCATATAAACTGATGTTGAAATGATAAATAAGCTCATTCATAAAAGTGTTATATTTTCTTCAATATTCTTTGTTTAAGAAGTCAGGGGTGCCTGGGTGGCTCAGTTGGTTAAGTGTCCAACTTCGGCTCAGGTCATGATTTCATGTTTCATGGGTTTGAGCCCCACGTCTGTCTCTGTGCTGACAGCTCAGAGCCTGAAGCCTGCTTCGGATTCTGTGTCTCCCTCTCTCTTTGCCCCTCCCCCACTTGGACTCTGTCTGAGTCTGTCTCCCTCTGTCTCTCAAAAATAAACATTTTTTAAAAAGTCAGAGAAGAAGTAAAAATGTTTATAAAGACTTCCTCAAATTTTGTTAATTTTTTTAAATGTGTATAAACCATATTTTTTATTCACCTAGAGCATTCCTTTTGTTTCATCTTAAATTTCACTGGATAATTAAAATGTGTTGTGTACTTAAAATACCAGATGTTTAAACTTCACAATAATACGATAACCCAAGAATTAGGGTTAATAATATTTCCACTTAATAGATGCATGAACTGAAATAGAGTTCAGTTACTTAACTGAGGTGACACAGTAAGTGGAAAAATGAAATTCAGGGGCTCCTGGGAGCCCGGGCTCTTAACCACCAAATAAAAATAAATAAGAGTAATAATAATAACAACAGCAAATCACATCTCATGTTTCAGATATCATTCCATCCACTTTACATACATTAACTTATTAAACCTTACAATAATAAAGTAGGAAAATGTGATTATTCTCAGTTTACAGATGAGAAAACTGAGGCACAGAGTAGTTGAATAACCTGCCCAAAGACACAGCTTGGGTTTGAATCTCGGCAATGCATTATCACGGTTTACACTCATAACCATTATACTTTCCTATCTTTAACGGAAATCTAACAGTTCAATAGGAATTAAAAATGTGTTCTCCATTAGGCATGCTCAGTTTACCTGATAAACTGAAAAACCACAATTTATTATAAACAATTTAATCTAGCCCAAAGGTCATGAGTCTTGAAAGACATATAAACCTAGAAAACAAAGTTCTACAGAAATTGTTTAAAATGAGGACAGTCAGAGGCGCCTGGGTGGCTCAGTTGGTTGAGCGTCCAACTTCGGCTCAGGTCATGATCTCACAGTTTGTGAGTTTGAGCCCCACGTCGAGCTCTGTGCTGACAGCTCGGAGCCTGGAGTCTGCTTCGAATTTTGTGTCTCCTTCTCTCTCTGTCCCTTCCCCACTCATGCTCTGTCCCTCTCTGTCTCTCAAAAATGAATAAATGTTAAAAAAATTTTTAAAAGAAATTTTTTAAATGAGGACAGTCATAAAGGTGATTCAATTGCCTCCAAATCTTAGAAGAAGAAATTTAGACTCTGATTTCTTTAACATTAGCCATTTCTCAGAGACTGCCACTCTTTTTTCTGACTACTTACCATTATTACGTGGAGTTTTACATAATAGTGTTGTGTAATTGGATTTAAGCCTGTCAACTGCACATTCTGAGCCACACACTAATATAGTTGAGGTCTGTGGATTAAACCCAGTGCCTGTCACAGTCATGGTCTGACCACCACCAAAGCTCCCTAATAAAGAAAAATAAAAGGGAAAAACACAGCTAATGAAATGAAAACCTCCTCTGTGTACATATTTCAAAACCTGAAATGGAAGTAAATTATAATAAATGAAATGATTCTTAGAACTGAAATTATATAGTATATATTATATTAATGCAACAGAATTCCTTTTGATGGTATTAATTTAAAACCTTTACTGAGTAAACATTACATCCTGTCATTTATTTCAACTACTTCTAGGAACTAAAATTTTATTTACCAGAGATGTCAAAAGGAATTTCAGAGTAGTCAAAACATAAATGCAAAATTACTATTTAATTAAGAGTACCTTGATTATACTTTCTTTAACCACTAAAATAATTTTCAAATAGAAAAAAATATTTATGTATTCGTAATTATAGGTCAGTGACGTCTAAATATGATTTTATAAAATTATGTTAACACTAAGAGAAATATAGGCAGTAAATGAATATTTTGAAGTGATTCATTGATACATGCACATGTTTATTTGATGGATAAACCAAACTATCTTCAATGCGTTATAGGAACTACGAATCTTAGCAGTGTTTAAAGAATATTTTTTTAAATAAGATTAAGTGTTTACTGAAACAATATAAAATATTTTTAGGTTCCTACACATTCATGGCTACCTTGGCTTGGATGAATATTCTGAATAGTAAGTGGGTACTCGAATACAACTGTGGACACAGCAAAGCCTTTTGTCTCATGATGCATCATGACAGGATAGGTGCCACCAGCATGATCTCCAATGATGCACTGCAATACACTATCATTGACCATGGTTACATTACACTGGATGTTGTTTATCATCACGGAAATTTCCAAGATATCAATACCAAAATTAGATCCAGTGATTTGAATTTGGGTTCCTGGTGGACCTTTAAAAAAAAAAAAAAGAAAACAATATATCCAGTACTTATATATGCATTGAAAGATATACTTAATTACTTCCATAAACAAAATAATATCCAGTATTTTAAAGCTTAAAAAATATTAACAAAATACAAAGTTTGGCTATACCATATATTATAATCTATAGTATATTTACTATAAATTATCTCAACATTCATTATTTTCCAGCACATTGTTATTCTGCTATTGTTAATGTTAATTCAGGCTACTGCAGAAGAGGGGAAGAGAGAAGAAAAAGATTTAGAATTAAGAAGTATGAATGCCTGGGGCACCTGGGTGGCTCAGTGGGTTAAGTGTCTGACTCTTGATTTCGGCTTAGGCCATGATCTTGTGCTTCATGGATTCAAGAACCACGTCAGGCTTTGCACTGACAGTGTGGAACCTGCTTGGAATTCTCTCTCTCCCTTTCTCTCTGTCCCTCCCCTGATCATGCTTTCTCTCTCTCTCTCTCTCTCTTTCTCTCTCTCTCTCAAAATAAAAAAAAAAGTATGAATGTCTGAGCAGGGTGGTGAGTTGGAGTATATCTTATGAATGAGGCGTAGAATTTTTTATTTTTAGTACTTTCCTGATATTGGCAACTCTTTTGAGGATGGATTATTTTTCTTAATTTAAATATTTTCAATATATATACTTGATAAACAAATTATGATAGGTAAGATAGTAAATACAGAAACAAGGAATTAATTTAAAGAATTATAGATGAATGTTGATGCCTTGAATAAATGCACAAAGAACAAAGTACTTCAATCCTTCTTCCTTTTCACAAAAATGCATTAAGGGCATTAAACACATGGAATTTTTCATAGTTCATCCAAATGAATGCCTTCATATTTAAAGAATAAGTGAATAGATATTAACCAACATAACTTGTTACACATAGAGTCATCAAATAGTAGGCTGATTTTAATTCAAGTAGTAATGGTAAAAATGGCCATATAACTGACCATAGTAAAGACCACTGACATTTAAATGGTCATTTTAAAGACCACAGAAATTAATAAGATCTTTCATGTTAGGAACAGTTTTAAGATACAAGCCAAAAAAATGATTTTTTAGTCTTAAATTTTTAATTTTGTCTAGCATTTTCACCTTTCAAATGGAAGTGTTGTTCTAAGTTTGATCTATTGCCTATCTCTTTGGTAAATAAAGCAGCTCAGTTCTCCCTTGTCTGCAAGTTCCATAACTTCAAATACATTGCTTGAAAGAGACATTCAGGGGTGTCTGGGTGGGTCAGTATGTTAAGAGTCTGACTCTTGATTTTGACTCAGGTCATGATCTCAGGGTTCCAAGAGTTTGAGCCCTGTGCTGCTTGGGATTCTCTCTCTCCCTCTCTCTCTGCCTCTCTCCTTCTCTCTCTCTCTCTCTCTCTCTCTCTCTCTCTCTCTCTCAAAATCAATAAACTTTATTTTTAATTTTTAAATTTTTATTTTATGTTTTATTTATTTTTGAGAGAGCACAACTGGGGGAGGGGCAGAGAGAGAAAGACAGAGGATTCGAAGCAGGCTGTGCACTGACCACAGAGAGTCTGATGCAGGGCTTCAATTTACGAACCATGAGATCATGACCTGAGCCAAAGTCAGACTCAACCGACTGAGCCCGGCAGGTGTCCCTAAATAAACCTTTTTTTTTTTTTTTTTTTTTAAAGAAGGATACACTCAGGCAAAAAGATGGAACAGAAATGGCTCACAGAAATACAAACACATGCCAATATCCAATTCATCATTTGCAATGATTACAAATACATGGGGAAATGTATGTTATTGCTATATTAATGTTCACTTTAAAAAAAATTCCTAAATGAGAAAACTTAATGTATCAAAGAAAATTTCACTAGCAAACTTCTCGAAGGGAGAGAATACATCTTACCCAAACCTGGCACATTTTCTGGTAATATAAACTTAAAAAGATTATTTTTAAATAGCCTTTTAAAAGGGTAACATTTAGGGGTGCCTGGGCGGCTCAGTCAGTTGAGCGTCCAACTTTGGCTCAGGTCATGATCTCGCGGTTTGTGAGTTCGAGCCCCGCGTCGGGCTCTGTGCTGACAACCCAGAGCCTGGAGCCTGCTTCAGATTCTGTGTCTCCCTCTCTCTCTGCCCCTCCCCTGCTCATGCTCTGTCTCTGTCTCTCAAAAATAAATAAATGTAAAAAAAAATTTTTTTAAGGCTAACATTTAATTATTTTCTTATTAAAGTTGCCATTCTAAGTTACATTTTATGAATGAATTTATTTAACCTTATCAGGTAGGTACTTGCATGTATAAGGAAACTAATATTTAAAAAAAATTTGTCCAAAGTTGTATTACTATAAATTAGAAGAACCAAGATTTGAACCTAGGCATCAAGGCCATGTTCTCACCTTTACACTATAGCTGCCTCTCCAGAATTCATTATGTAGATGATAAGCATTCCAACACCTTGATTATCAGAAACAGCATAGAATAATGACAAAAAAAAATTAAGAAGACATCTCAATCTATTCTTAGCTTAGAAAAATGAGTTATGCTAAATCCTTATGCAAATCTTATTTCATAATATTTTTTCCATCTGAATGGGCCAATTACCTTCTTAAAAAGTACTCTGTTGAGTTAATAAGTTAGTATTCAATTGTAGCTTCATGGAAACAAGATACATAGAAAAAGTCTCAATGTTTAGTAAGATCACCTACCCCTGAATTTTAACAGTTGTTTCTTGTGCCATACCAGCATTAATGACGTAAATTATCAATTCAACTCCTAGATACCCATCTATTTCTTCCTCATTTTGAAATTCAGGTCATGTTAATGGGGATTTTGTTTCAAAATAGAAGTTGGAATTTGACTAAAAATTTCATCATAAGAATGTGCAAAAAATAATCACAAAACGGAAACTACACAGAACTCAAATCCCATGTATTAATTGAGTTAAGTGGATTGTCTAAGAACACATCTTAATAATCACAGATAAACATTATTCCATTTCTACACTAGTAAATATTACTGATAATATCATATCAAGACAATAAAAGGAAGGCATTGGAGTACCTGTCCTTGGATCAATTTCTCTGAGAAGCGGAGTATCCTCCAAGGTGTATGTAAATGACAGAGGTGGATAAGCAACTGTATTAACGGAGATCTTCACATCGACCCTCCCAACCATCCCTGCTGGGGTACTGCAGGAGACTTCACTGGAGTTGACAGAAATAATTTCACAAGGTTCATCCCCAACAGTGACTGTGGTGTTGCCTGGATAGAAGCCATTTCCTGTGATCACCAAAGGAGTTCCACCAGCAATGCTTCCAGAAATGGGTGTGACAGATGCAACTGCTGGGCTGCTAACAGTAAGGTTCCCCAGAGCCACACCTTTACTTCCCACCACAACACTAAGAGGATGAAGTCCAGCTGGGAGAGGACTCACCAGCACGGTGATGTTATTGTCATTAACATCTATTGCTCTGACCTGTTGGTTTCCAATGAAAACAGCAATGTCTTCCAAGGCAGTGCCAAAACCGTCTCCTTCAATAAGAACTTCTCCAGGTCCTTTGATGGAGTTTGGGAGGATTCTTGTTATGAAAGCAGTGATACTTTCTGAGTATGAAAAGCTGCAGTTCCCCTGACACTGGGCAGGCACTCCATGTATTAGAAGATCCACTTTCACTAGCTGTTGGGGAGCGGGAGATGTTTCACACTCAATGGCTGTGTAATTTACAGACAGAACTCTACATGGCAAATGACCCATAAAGACTTCTGCACCTGCAGAAGAAACCGCAAATCCAGAGCCTTTTATGGTCACTCTGGTCATTCCGCTAGTTGATCCTGCATTTGGCAGCACCATGTCGATGTTTGGCAAAAGTACAAAACGCCCATCAGATTCACTGGACAGCGTATTGAGAGCAGTGCCCAGGTTGTAGACAGTTAATGTGACAATTTCCCTGATGCCAACGTCCATTGAGTTTTGAGGGTCGATATGACAAATAATGGAATTATCACTACTTTCTTCTACAATACAGGGGTAGCTACCAATCGTAACCTGAAAGTAAGATGAATATGGAAACAAGTCAATACATTACTCTGGAGTGAACTTAAATTTTATATTAACAGCAACTGAATTTTAAAAATTTAATCGTGTGCAAACTTTTTTCCTCATAAAACTGATTTGGGGGGCTGATTAAAGCATCTCTTGGATCAATCTTAAAACTAAATTATGACCATACATGAATGGTCATAGCTACATTATTCATAATAGCCAAAAAGGTGAAAACAATCTAAATGCCCATAAATGATAAATGGATAAATACAATGTGTATACTATATAATGGGATATTATTCAGCCATAAAAAGGAATGAAGCACTGATAAACATAGTATATAACATTGAAGAACCTTGAAAACATTACACTAAGTGAATAAAGCTGGTCACAAATGACCACATTATTATTTATACATTCTATTTTATTATTATTGTCATTCTATTATTTATACATTACTCAATTATTTATAAGAAAGGTCGAGAATAGGGAAATCCATAAAGACAGAAAATAGATAATGGTTGTTTGGGGCTAGAAGGGTTGGAGAGGTTGGGGATAATGTCTAAGGGTTAAGGTAAAATGTTCTAAAATTGAGTGTGGGGATAGATACACAATTCTGTGAATATACTAAAAGCTATTGAATTATGCACTTTCAATGGGTGAATTGTATGGTATATGAATTATATTGCAATAAAGCTGTTAGGAATTACGTTATGAGGTTATGGATGAAACATTTTCCTTTTATTGAGTACACAGTAGTAAAAAGGAGATCATTATATTCTTACCTTATTAGCACATGTGAGATTACTGAAGCCACATCCAGTAATTGTTATCAATTCATGTAGTGTTCCAGCAGATGGACTAATGTTGCTTATAGATGGTGAAAAACAACTTGAAAGCTCAAAGACCAATCTATCTGAATTTTTAACCCCAGTATTGTTCAGGCCACACTGGGGTTCTGTTGCTAGGCAGTCTGTCCCAGAGCTTCCCAAGTGCAAACTCACAGGTCCTTTAGATAAAAAGAACTACCTGTAAGTCATGTATAAATATTCTAAAACAAGAACCGTTCTCAGAATGCATTACTCTTTATTTTAATGGTGGTGGCTTATATTCCATTAAAACTTTTTCTTTTCTTTTGTTTTAATGACAAGACGGGCTCAGGAAATACAAAGTTAAAATAAAGACCTGGACAAGGATGGTGCAGTAAAGAGAGAAAAGTGAATATAAAAATAATTTCCTTTTCAATGTTTCTAAAGCCAGATTCTATAGGGAAAATAAAACACTAACATCATTTCACATCTTAATATATTTTGGGGCACATACAGAGGGTCAGAACCTTATTTTTTATTGAAGTTTATTTATTTTGAGAGAGAAAGTG
This sequence comes from Panthera onca, assembly GCF_046562875.1. Classification (NCBI taxonomy): domain Eukaryota; kingdom Metazoa; phylum Chordata; class Mammalia; order Carnivora; family Felidae; genus Panthera; species Panthera onca. The sequence goes on along the minus strand of NC_138356.1, from coordinate 54,666,767 downwards.
TGAGTGGGGGTGGGTGGCAGAGAGGCAGAGAGAGAGAGAAAAGAGAGAGAGAGGGAACCCAAGAATACTCTGCACTGTCAGCACGGAGCCTGACATGGAGCTGGAACCACAAACTGTTAGATCATGACCTGAACCGAAATCAAGAGTTGGATGCTTAACCAACTGAGGCACTCAGGTGGCCCATTTTTTTTTTTTTTATTAGAGAGAGAGAGAGAGAGAAAGAGAGAGCATGATTGGGGCAGACGGACAGAGGAAGACAAGCAGAGAGAGAGAGAGAGAGAAAGAGAGAGAGTGAATCTCAAGCAGGCTCCATACTCAGTGTGAAACCCAATGCAGGGCTGGAGACTTTGACTCTGGGATCATGACATGAGCCAACACTCAACCAACTGAGCCATCCAGGTGCCCTCAGAGTGTCATAACTTCTTCACACTACATCTCATTTGAGGCACACAAGGATTCTGGGAGAATGGTAGGACAACATTAACATGGGCCTCATTTTATAGAACAAATTCCAGTCTTAGAACAGTCCAGATTTATTCAAGGTCGTGTGGTTGGTCAGAGACAGAAGCAGTGTTAGACCTAGTCATCAGCCTCCTCCTCCAGAAAGGTCACATACACCCTGGGTCACTGGAGTAACAGAGTTTCCATCTTTAACCCTCTTACCTGGAGCGTATGTAGCTTCAGTGCTACCCACAAACAGGTGCAGGGGAATGTGCCTGGTTTCAGCTGGTAAAACATTAATGACTCCTTGGAGAAAAATAGAGCGAGACTCATCAACATACCCGCTGCTATAATAATGGATTCCAGGTGAAGTAAATTGGTAAGAAAATGAACCTGCCATAAAATAAGATTGTATGTAATAAATACAAGCAATTAATGCATCCTCAAAAAGAAATTTCAAATGATCAAACACACATGCAGATGACAGGTTTATTATTTTTCACGCACATGACATTTCAACAGGAAGTAGTAAAAAAATGATTCACTGGTTATAAAAGAACCATCTTGTATAATGAAATTACATTCCAGGAAGACAAGAGCCAGCATTAATTTTTCTAGAAAACCACATTAAGTATGGCATAACTTACCAAATTTTAAAGAAAAACTCAACATGCAGTGAAAAATAAACAATACTTTGTGTTCATGAGAAAAAGTTCAAAGTGATTATATATATATATAAAACAAAACAGGCAGTCTAACAGTACACTTTACACTGAATTGTTCTAGGAGAAATACTGATTTTAAGGCTGATTCCAATCGACAGAAGTTTGTTACGTGCTACTAGTTTGGTGTGATTAAAACATACTCCAGTTTTCTTTGTATTTTGCTTATCTCAATACTTTTTCAATTGGTTGGTTATTCCAGAATGAAGAAAGACATTTCTGATATCAGAAATCATCTCTGATATACAAAATACATTGCTTACATTCACTTATAATAGGTTTATAAATTTTTAATGTTTTTACTATAGCAATACAATGTCAAACAAATCATTTGTGTATTTATACATATTATTTATACAAAAGTATTTTAAATATAAACAATATCCTTTTATTATATCTAGGAAAAAGAAACATAACACAAATTCAACAAAGTGGAAACATACCTGATGCAGATTTTTCTCTTTCATTCATAAATCCTTTGCCATCATAAATTACACTTCCAGGACTGGATACAGAGAAAACCCTGTATCCTATTCCCCTGAGAAATGGATGTGTTTGCCAATGCCATGTCACTGTGTCTCCCACAGATACATTTAAGACTGATGGTGACCAGGCATAACCTAATCCATGTACTAGGAGCAAGAATTGAGACACATTTTTAAAAGAAAAAAGGAAAAGGAGTAAAAATTCTCAATAATTATCTTTGCAAATATTGCATTTTTGTACAGCTACTAGCAAAAAACTCTTTTAGGCTAACATCCTAAATTTTTTATGTGCATAATTTAAACATGTAACAAAAATAAACAGAAATAATGGAAAGTATGATCATGAGAAGCTAAGGAAAAAAATAAGCCACTCACCTCCAAAACTGATGATCAAGAAACAGTTTGAAAAAAATCAGAAAGTCAATAACAAGTTGTTCAGAAATGTCACATGGAATATTTTTTTAAAGCTATGGTCAATTTTTTAAACATAATTTTCTCAGGCATAGAGGCATGCGAAAATCTATATAACGTCAATTTAAATATTTATTTAGGGACCTATGACCAATAACAAACAACAGACACTCAGTAGGTTTGGGACTGCAATAAAATCGAATGGTGATTCCTCATCTTGGCAATTGTAGTCTAGCGTTTTAGACTCAAGTCTACCACTGGCTCATTCTATATGTAGCCCCGTATGTCAAAGAGATAAAGTATAGACAAATTACTGACCAATTATAGAAATAAATAGCAATATTTATTCTCTGAATACTTTGAAGTATTAAATAAATGAAAATAAAATCAATATCAGGGTAAAGTGCTTCCATTATTTACAATATACAAATGTTGGCTGATACCTGAATCTTCTCCACTGTTGGTAATCCTAAATGTATTCCCTGTTGAATGAAGAATACATTTTATGACATTTTCTGATGATGAAATCACACTGCAATGGAAGGACCCTAGAAAGAAAAAAGATGGGGGAAATTTTTTCTCAAATATTTTTTGTAAAATATAGAAATGAAGTATAAGTAGTAAACAGTAAAGGAGCCACAAAAACTCCACATTATGTAGCAGGATCTTTGATATTTTTCTGATAGTTATCATGTTTGTGTACTGATTATTTTTACAACAGAGACCTTAGCTTTTTAAAGTGTTTTATATGCATCAAATGTAAAATATTTATTAAAATTTAAAAAGTTACTCAATTTCTCTTTACTACCTTAACCACACTTAACTTTTTATACACTAATAGAAAAATAACGTTTCCATGATTGAACAGTATTTGTGTAATAACTCAGCACCTATAAGCACATCCTTTACAGTCAGAAAAAGGGATAACACTCTTTGGTGAGGATGAAACTCTTACCTAAGAGCACAGTGTTCTCAGCCGGTATTGTGCTGAACCCCACGCCCATAATAGTGACTTCGGTTCCACCATATAAAGAGCCTCTCTGTGGAAACATGGTGGTCACTTCCAAAATATACTGTATAGAAGCATTTAACTTATCTCTGCAAAAGAAAAATTGGTAGATGTTTCAGTGACTTTTCCATGGCGCCCTGTTGCTAAACTCATTAGAATATGACTCATTTCAAAGGAGGAAGAAGTTGAGTATTTAATTAGACATTACTTTTTCAAACTAGATAATCTGATAATTATCATGGCTTTAATTTGGTTGGATGGTTTGTATGTATGTGTGTATATATATAATAATATAATCATATAACATATGTAACAACATACTATATATATAATCATAATGTATATAATAATAGTTTTTCCCTAACAATGAAAATTAGTTTTCTGAAAATCCCATGGCAGAATAATTTCAGATGGAGGAACTTAAAATATTGTGAAATAAATATGGTTATGAGAACTGAGGTCACAAGAAATATATGCTATCCTTTAAAATATTTTACATATTCATTACAGTAAAACATAAAGGCAGCATTCATGATCTGTAAGAGTATAGAAATGAAATTCCATACATTTCATTTAAGAAATAGGACGCCTGAGTGGCTCAATTGGTTAAGCATCGACTTTGGCTCAGGTCATGATCTCACCATTCGTGGGTTTGAGCCCTATGTCAGGCTCTGAGCTGTCAGCACAGTGCCTGCTTCATATTCTGTCTCCTCTCTCTCTGCCCCTCTCCTGCTCATGCTCTCTCTCTCTCAAAAATTAAACATATAAAAAAATTTTAAAAAAGAAATAAAAGTTGTATGCAACTAATTTGAATTTATTATTCTATATATGTTGGAAACTTGTCATGATCTCCCTTCCCACTATTTCAATGAGTTTTAAATTTGTTTTGCGTTGTTACAGACGATGTGTCTCCAAGGAGGTCATGCTGTTCTGACCTGATACATAGAAGTAGACTCCTACATCCTAGCTCTCACCATAAGTAAAATGAATCTTTGTATTAACTTTTATTTCACTTCCTCTATGCAACTGAATTGCTATTTATTTTTTTATTTTTATTTTTTTATTTGAGGAAGAGGTGGGGGGAGAGGCGCAAAGGGCAAGAGAAAGAATCTTAAGCAGGTCCATGCCCAGTGCAGAGGCCAACATGGGGCTCAATCCCGCGACCCTGGGATCATGACCTGAGCTGAAATCAAGAGTGGGATGCTCAACCCATTGAGCCATCCAGGTGCCCCTGGATTGGTATTTCTTAAACTGCCAGTGAAACACCCAGCTGTGTATGCTATCAATTCTATTCATTATCTCCATCACGCCAAAAGCACAAACCAGCTGCCCTGTTAATCAAAGGGGGGATGTAGTTCTGGGGTTCGTTCGTGGTTGCTCTTGCTCATCTTCCTTCACCTCAAGATTCTGCTGCAATAATCTCTCCTCCTATTCTGACTTCAGCTTTACCTGCTTTTTTCTTAATTCCTAAATTTTAGTTTTCTCTTTTTCTAAGTATCTAAACCAGTACTTTCCTTAGGCCAGCACTGAAATTTTACTTCAAAATTTTAACAAACAGCTTCCAGGAAGAAAATAGTGAGAAGTTACCTACAGGAAAAAGCTGGAGAAAGATTCTCTCCATCCTCTCCTTCAGATGGCCAGCTCCTACCCATTTCTTGGCTTAATTGTCACCTTCTAGAGAATGCTTTCCTGTCCCTCAGGAAAAGTCAGTGCTCTCTACTATATGCTCTTACAGACCTGCAACCTCTTATTCATAGCCTCTTTCATACTTATAATTAAGTTATTGATGTAATGTGTTTGAAATCTGCCTCCCCAACAAAATTGTGGGTATTATTAATGGCAGAGGACATGTCCCTCTTATTCTGCACTGTGAATTCAGCAGTGAACAAGTAACTAACTGCTCGGTAAGTATTTCCAGAATGAATGAAAATATGTGATATATACACAAATCTAGTTCTACAGAGAATCCTACAACATAATCTGAATTGTTCTCAAAACTAAGCACGTATTGCACTTTATATTTTCAGAATCTTTTGCAAAAGGAGATAGAGATGGGTGAAGAAAGCAACTGCAAATATTAGAAGATGAATGGCTACTTCTTTTCTTATCCCAAAGCTGTTAGCCCCATGTGTCCCACAACCCCATGAGTTTATGGTCATTACTATACCTTGTTGATGCAAAACCCCAGTTTCTGACTTCTACATAGATATCATGTTTTCCAGGAGACAACTTGGGCAAAAGACATCTAATATCTGTGAAATTCCAGTGAAAAATCTGGCAGGGTCTTCCTCCAACATACACCTCCACGTTTTGTGCGAGTTCATTGCCAAAGTTATAACCCTTAACTGTTAAATTAACTTCTCCTATTATTTTAAAAGAGAACAGAAGTTTTAGAAGAAGATTCCACTTATTATGTGGCATAAAATTTGCATATTAAGTAAATGAACTCATTTCTTATCCTTCATCAGATTTAGGAAATCCTAATGCTTGCAGGGGCAAAAGAAAAATCAGTGCAAGAATTGATATCTGCCATATGGAGATAAAATTCATATCTAATTGTTTCACAGAGGAAAAAAAGATGGCAAAGTACTTTCTAAAAAACTTAATATTTTTCTCCTTATCACACATGTTCAAAGTGAAATAATAAATAGACTAATAGAACTTGTGGCTGGTTTTGCTTTAAGAAAGAACTGAGTGGCCCAGTTGGTTGGTTAAGTGTCCGACTTCAGCTGAGGTCATGATCTTGCAGTTCCTGAGTTCGAGCCCTGCATTGGGCTTTTTGCTGTCAGCACAGAGTCTTCTTTGGATCCTCTGTATCCCCCTCTCTCTACCCCACCCCCATGTATGCTCGATTTCCCTCTCTCTCTCTCGAAAACAAATAAACAATAAAAAAAACTGCAGGAGAAACTATACTTCAAAAACCTTTCTAGAAATAGTTTACATTTATATATGTGGTGTATATGTATGTGTGATGACGTATGTATATATATCTTACAAACATGCATCTTACATATACATATATATCTTTCATGCACATGTCAAATGACTGATCTCATTAAAATTTTCCTTACCTAGTATTGTTCGTACTTTTGGACTAAAATCAGTTATAACCGGGGTCTGCAAACAGTTATAACTATAAGCATCCTTTGCTGAGGCTTGAAATCCATTGGTAATAACTGAAATATCAACTGTACCCTCAGTTCTCTGAAATAAGAAGAAAAAAATTAGAAAATATTCAATGTTGAGATGAAGAAATCTGATGGCTAAAAACAACTAGAACCATTCAAAATAAACTGCTGAAGATGTTTTGTTTCAAAGTTGTGAATCAGAATCAATTTTCAGATATTTAGAAAGCTGTGGTGTCAAATGAAGGCTACGTGTTTTAATGTTTTAGATAAAGGTATATGATGTACTGGTTTTGAGGGAGGTTATGACCAACTTAAATGTATCTATATTACTGGATTCCTAAAGGCTCTGCAATATAGTTAAGATGCTCTGGACAAGTGACTCTTTTAAATTAATAAAGCATAAGATACTAAAAGTTTTGACATTTTGCTCTTAAAATACACTCATGTAATCTATTCCTCTTCATTGACAAATCACATTATTATATCTTTTGCTGACTTGGATTCACAATGCAAGACGAATACTTGGACCCCTAAGAAAAACGTTTGGTGTTCTCACTGATAGAGGACCTACAGATTTCCCAATTAGGAAAAACAGTTTTTCCAGCACGTAGTATTTGCTTAATGCACACTCAGCCTTTAGCTGAAACACAAAATCTAAACAATGTTTTCACTTACCCTATCCTCCAGATTCTCATCACCATTCGGTCCAACACGTGCTCTAATTTACTCTTCCTATAGATTTCAACTACATAATACCCCCACTTAGTCTGTTAAATTTTTTTAATGTTAATTACCGTATCCAGCATCTTTGTGCACATAATAAACAAACAAGAGTCTTGGTTTAAATTTAAACACTATTTTTTAAGAGAAAGAACAACAATTTAGTGCTAAGATGCAATATTCCACAAGGAACTTCACATGGGGGTGTTTTTTTGGTATTAGATTTATGTATTTATTTATTATCAACAAACTGAAACTTTAACACATTTAAAATATATAGTCCTTAAAAAAACCAAAAGATTTGCTTCTCTGAATTTTTTTAGACTGTTAGTGCTAAGGTTCTTTCATACTTAGATTTACCTGATCAACTCTCTTTCATCCTTCAAGCTCTGATAGGCCATCTATTTTTCTGTGAAACTCTTCTGACAGCCTCTCCTCGCTCTATTTTATTTTTACTTTGTTTTACTTCTTTTTAAAAAAATTTTTTTTGACATTTATTCATTTTTGAGAGACAAACAGAGTGCAAGTGAGGGAGGGCCAGAGAGATGGAGACACAGAATCTGAAGCAGGCTCCAGGCTCTGAGCTGTCAGCACAGAGCCTGACGTGGGACTTGAACACACAAACTGCAAGCCGAAGTCGGACGCTTAACGGACTGAGCCACCCAGGCGCCCCCAGTTTGTTTCTACTTCTATTATTTCAAATCGAACACACTGTTTAGTATTGGTTTCTATGTCTGTCTTTCTAAATGTTAGGTATCTAGAATGTGGATATAATTATACCTATTTGGATCTTAGCAGAAAGATGCTGAAGAAATAATTGTGAAGGAACGTTACTATAATGCTGCAGTTCCTAGGTAAATATGTCACTTGTTTAAACTTCTCCTGAGATGTCCCTTAATTCATTAGTTTTCAGAAAAAAAAAAAAAAAAACAACTAAAATCAGATGTCTTACTTTTGGTGTTCTGCAGGTTATCTTATTCAAATCCCCTTCAATCACATTGCAGGTTTCATTTCCAACTAACACCTTTGAATTTTCATTAAAACCAAATCCAGACAGAGTCAAAAGAGTACCACCTTCATAAGGAAATGACAACAACAATAACAGGTCAACAATACCAAAAGGAAACTTTGGCAAGAATCTAACTCATCCTTCAAGAATTTTCTTATCATCCAATGGATGGGTCGTCAAATAGATCAAGGACTAGGCTCAGTGTGTGTAATCACTGCCACATAGTATAGCCTGAGCTCTGAAGTCCGGAACCATAAAGGAAACTAGGCTAAGTGATTTAATGAAATAACAGATTTGCAAACCAACATCTGTTTTGGGGCATTACTATCAACTGCTATTTTCTATAGTGTCTTCTTCATTCTAAAGAGAAATTATGCTGGTTTTATATGCTCAACCATTTTGTGTTCTGAAAGTGAATTAAGACTCTCAATGAAATTAAAGTCAACTAAGACTCTTACCAAATCCCAAATTTTATTATCGCTAAGTAAAAGGGAAACTCAGAAATAATCCCAACAAAATAAAAATACAGTGAAATAAAAACACAAAACACACCAAAAGGATCAAGACCAAGGCAAAAATCCCAAACTAAGGGAAATGAAGCAAGACAGGAAAAATGTGTTATTTTTTTTTCATCTTCTGCGTCAGGCTTCCTTTACCCGATTTGTTCCTGGAACTTTTTCTGGGTCAAGTAGCTCCACTGAGACTGTGGTTACAAATGGAGCAGCTGGTAAGCAGAATAATAACTAATAAATCTTATCTTGACATAATTGATGAGCTTGTTATAGAAACATGTAATAATTGATGATATTAATTCAATAACCTAAGATGTAAGTATAAGCAGTCACCCTGACTTGTGCCTCATAAGAAACAAAAGAATTGGTCAGCCATTTAATTACTGTGCTTTCCAAAAGGGGAGTCTCCTTTGTTCTATATGAGGGGGCTTTGGGTTCCTCTCCCTCCACCCTGTTCTAGAAACAGTACAACGAAATGATGGAAATGTATGCAATTTTCTTTGTTTAGAACAATTAACTATTACCTGCTAGGCTCCCAGAAGCAGGCCAGATGTGTGAGATCTGATTCTGATAAATGAAGTAGAGTACCTCACCCTCTATGTTCCGTGCTAGTCCAACATCGGCTATGGACACAGCAACTGGGAAATGTCCAGCACTGCCATTCAGAATCCGGCACTTGATCTCATTTTCTCGTGAAACAAAAGAAAAACATGATAAAACAAATGTTTTTGTAAGATAAAATTACTGAAAGTTTACATTTGCAAATATAAATAGTGGGCTTCATTTTTACATCCCAAGAAATATATCTGAGGAAAACTACTCATATACGAATGGGGCGAAAGTTTTTACCAACTACCTGATGTTATGATTCAGACACTGTTAGAAAAAGGTAGGTGAAATAATAATAAAAGCAAAGTGAACAATTTACTCCTGATTTCTACTGTGGCCCCCCAAAAGTGGGGAGGGGATTATTGTACTAGTAATTTTAAAATCCTAATCTGGAAAATCATTTATATCAATAATTCTAAAATTGTTGGTCAAATATGTGATTTATGTTAAGTAAAATATCAGGTTTCATCAAGAAAGGTGATCAAAAACTAAATGAAAATCTATCCTTCACACTTCATTTAGAACAATATATGCACATTTGTAATACAGATGCATTACTGACTTAGATCTCAAGAATGCATAGAGTATCTGAATTAAAAACAAATTATATGAAAGACACATTTGCTTATATAATCCTATTAAAATTAAGGAAAACACCTAGGATTAATTATGAAAGGTAATATTTAGGGAAATACACAATCATGGCTCTCACTTTTTCAAGAGTAAAAAATGCGAATAATTTTGAAATTTTATGTTAACGGATAGAGATTTTGTTGGACTCGAAGTCAGGGAGGATGACCATGTCTCTTTGCTGCATTATTAATGTGACACTGTCAAAGCATGGGCACCATCGAATACCAGAGTGGTGTCTCTTATATTTTTGTGTCCCAGAGACACACCAAAAAAAGCTTTTTTTTTTTTTTTAAATTTGAGAGAGTTTGTGCACTTATGTGCATGTGAGTAGGGGAGGGTCAGAGGAAAAGAGAGAGAGAGAGAGAGAGAGAGATTGAGAGACAGAATCTTAAGCAGACTCCACGCTCGGCACAGGGCCCAACATGCGGCTCCCACGACCCTGGGTTCATGACCTGAGCCAAAATCAAAAGTCAGACGCTCAACTGACTTAGCCGCCCAGGCACCTCAAGAAGGAAAGCTTTTATATAATCACTTTATGAGGGAAAAAGAACAAAAATCAACAGTTAAGGGATAAAACACACTGTCCAACACTGAAAGAACTAGTTTGTGGTCATAACCAAAGATTAAAAAGATAATGCATTTGGGGTGCCTGGGTATGTTGGTTAAGCGTCCAACTTCAGCTCAGGTCAGATCTTGTGGTTCCTGGGTTTGAGCCCCACATTGGGCTCTGTGCTGACAACTCAGAGACTGGAGCCTGCTTCAGATTCTGCTTCGGCCTCCCTCTCTCTCTGCTCCTCCCCTGCTCACACTCTGTCTCTCTCTCAAAAATAAATAAACATTTAAAAAATTAAAAAAAAAAACCCATAATGCATTTATCCAGAGAAGTTTGCCAATTTCATGTCCCCAGAGGTACTCTACAGAAGGACTATTTTAATACTGCTCTTTGACTCTAATTTCTCTTATGAGAAAAACAATTAAATGTAATAATAATAATTTTACAAAGGACCTACCATCCACAGAAAGAAGAGAGCAACCCACTGGTCCAACAGAGACCAATACAGCTGAACTGGGGGAAAATCCAGAGCCTACTATGGTTAGAATTGTGCTTTCTTCAAAGGATCCTGAAAATGATCAATTTAAATAACAATATGAAAAAGAAAAAAACCAAGGAATCTGTTGTTATGAATTCAAATGTTTTGCAGAGACAAATAAGCCTATTTTCATCTAAAGGCTATAAACAATAAGCTGGTAAATAAGCAGGGAAAACAGACACAAATTTACCAATGGTAAATTTTTTCCCATTGAATTGCTCTATATTTTGTTCATATTTTAAATCTGTGTTGATAGAGATTAGCAGCAGAATATCTGTCTGAAGTATGGAATGATATAAGGAAAATTATCATTATGACAAATTAAACAGGCATCCCTATATGATAACTTATCGTATGACAGAACTGCCATCACAAATTCATGAGAAAAAAGATGAACTGCACAATACTTGTGGGCACTTTCCACTTGGGATAAAATAAGCTTCCTCTGTCTGGGGTAATATGCATCCTCAAGTGGCTGAGATATTTCCAGGGTACACCCTCTGTCTCAGCATTTTACTCATAACTGTTTTTTCCATTCATTCTTAAGAGTGTCCAACTATAGATGTTGGAGAGGATGTGGAGAAACAGGAACCCTCTTGCACTGTTGGTGGGAATGCAAACTGGTGCAGCCACTCTGGAAAACAGTGTGGAGGTTCCTCAAAAAATTAAAAATAGACCTACCCTATGACCCAGCAATAGCACTGCTAGGAATTTATCCAAGGGATACAGGAGTACTGATGCATAGGGGCACTTGTACCCCGATGTTTATAGCAGCACTCTCAACAATAGCTAAATTATGGAAAGAACCTAAATGTCCATCAACTGATGAATGGATAAAGAAATTGTGGTTTATATACACAATGGAGTACTGCATGGCAATGAGAAAGAATGAAATATGGCCCTTTGTAGCAACGTGGATGGAACTGGATACTGTTATGCTAAGTGAAATAAGCCATACAGAGAAAGACAGCTACCATATGTTTTCACTCCTATGTGGATCCTGAGAAATTTAACAGAAACTCATGGGGGAGGGGAAGGAAAAAGAAAAAGAGTTTAGAGTGGGAGAGAGCCAAAGCATAAGAGACTTAAAAACTGAGAACAAACTGAGGGTTGATGGGGGGGTGGGTGATGGGTATTGAAGAGGGCATCTTTTGGGATGAGCACTGGGTGTTGTATGGAAACCAATTTGACAATAAACTTCACATATTATAAAAAAAAAAAGTGTGTCCAGATTTGGGCGATAAGTGGTATAGTCACCCTACTTATATAACATCACATACAAGATGGATTCCACATGGATTTTAATAGCTAAGAATGAAAAATGTCAACCTCTTGAATTTTAGAAGAAAACATAATCAAACATCTTAACTTTAATGTACAGATGGTTTTCTTAAATAACATTGAAAAATCATGGTTAACCATAAAGGAAAAGATAAGTAAACTGGAATAAATCAGTGATTTGACTGTTCCCATAAACAAGATACTAAAACAACGTGCAGGTGACATACTGGGAGAGGATGTGCTAGAGGATCAGTAAACATAATATAAAATACACAGCTACAAGTCAGTCGAAAAAAGACAATCTGATAAATAAAGGATGTTAACAAGCAATTTGCAGAAGAAACACTCTAAATGTCCAAGAACCAATAAGAAGATTCTTACATGCATTACTCATCAGAGAAAAGACAAATTAAAACAATGATGAGACAATTTCTTTCACCCGTCAGATTGACCAGAATTAGGAGGCTGATAATCTAAGTATTGACATCGATGTGAGGAATACAGTGCTCTCACATATGCTGGAAGTACAGGCATGTTGGAGAGAAATTTGGCCATCTAATAAGCTGAATACACACATACTCAATTATTATCCAGCAATTCTATCTCTGGGCATGTACCCTAAATAAGCTCTAGCATGTACACCTTAGAAGATTTGTACAACAAAGCTCAATGCAATTATATGTAAAAACAAAAGTTTGTAAACAGTCTAGATGTCCATCAACAGAGACAAAAATAAGTTGGTATATTCATGAAGTATTTTAAAATGACAAATTAGATATGCATAAAAACATACATATATTTCTCAAAAGGAATGCTGAATGACAAAAGTCAGATGCAAATAATATTTACAGTGTAATTTCTCTGATGTTTACATTTTAACATCTCTTTCACAAGCTTAAAAACACTAAAATTACCTTATGTGTGTGAGTTCTTTACAAAAGGTATTAACAATGGCATGGAAGAATACACACAAAATTAATTATTGTGACTGTCTCTGGGGAGATCTTTAGGAACTAGAACCAGAGATTGTGTTTCAAGAGGACTTTAGCTGTTCCTATAAAATTTTCTTTCTTAAATTGATAATTGGAAGTAAATATGACAAACTGTTAAATGCATTAATTTTCAGTGAAGAGAAGATAGGTGTTTTTTACAGCATTATTTATACTTATCTTTTCATTATTTTAAAATTTATCAAAATATGGCAAAAAAAACAATTTAGATTGTTAATTATTTTGAGTAAGAAACAGTTTTTTTCAGGAAGTACATATAAAAGTGGAAATTCATTATAAGATACAAGGATAGATGTAAAAATATAAATATCAAGGGACCACAACCAAATTAAAGTTCAAATTTTTATACTTTATAGTTTTGATCCCATGTAACATGAATTATCCCAAAGTAATATCATTACTGTAAAGAAGTCTGAAGAACATATTCTTTCAGCACAAAGATGAGTTATTTTTTAAATTTTCTTTTTTTTTTTTTTGGTTATATATAATTAGCAAATGAATTTTCCTACTAGCTACCAAGATTAAATCTGTGATTATACCATCTGAGTTTAGCATTCTGACTGAAAAGAAAAGCCACTCCTTACAATCTTTAGCCCCTGCTGTTTACTTCCGTGCTGGGGAGTTCAGACACAAAGAGTAATCACGTTTTTAAAGTAATTACATAATATGAAGATATGGTACAATGTGTCATCCAAGACTGAGTTCTTGGCAATGTGTTTTTCCTCTAATTCTCAAGTCTAGGACCTAATTATTTTCTTTTACTCAACAGCAGCTGTCTCATTACCAGCTTTTTAGTACTAAATCTCCTAAAAGTGGTCTCATCTGACGAAAGATTCCTGTTAATACCCTAGCAAGCAGAATTTCACAAAAATGCCTCGTCAGAGTGAAGTTTTAGAGACCCGACTCTAACATGGTGAAACTAGAGAAGTAGACTGGCGAGTCCAACTTCAAGTGTCATTTGTTTTTCAAAAGTAAGTAATTAATGCTCTTTCCACAGCTTTCTGATAGATCTTTTTTAAAACTATGTAGCAATGTCTGCATGCCTGAGGTGGTGAAACCAGTATATTTAAAAATCATTATTAGTTTACATTTTTGCTACTCGTCTTCCACACTCTACTCCAAGTTAAAAAGCGGGAGATTACCTTGAGATGGGTTTATGGCCCGGACTACTGGAGTCACAATGAAATCCCACGTAAACCCACAGTCACCTGAACACTTAGCTGGACCTCCGTTGACATAGACTTCAACCTTCAAATAATGAAACACAGAAACAGAGAACGGGTAGCACAGCTATGGAGAATATACATAAGATTTAAACAAATGATTGGGTTTTGTTTGTTTGCTTGTTTGTTTTCAAAAATTAGTCTATTCTGTTTATACTCTCTGCTTTGACCATTCATTCAGCACATGTGCCTCGTATGCAAAGGCACAGTTCTAAGTGTTAAAATGCATTAAGACAACATTAAACACAACATCCCTGCTGTCACTCAATTTATATTCTAGTGGGGGGGGGGGGAGACAGAGAATTGCACTATACATTTTTTTTTAAGTAAATGCAAGGTGCCTGGGTGGCTAAGTCAGTTAAGTGTCTGACTTTTGATTTCAGCTCAGGTCATGATCTACTGGTTTGTGCAATGGAGCCCCGACATTGGGCTCTGCGCTGACAGCACAGAGCCTGCCTGGGATTCTCCCTCCCTCTTTCTCTGTCCCTCCTGTGCTTGTGCACACATACATGTGCTTTCCCTTCTCAGTCTCTCTCTCTCTCTCTCTCAAAATAAATAAATAAGCATAAAGAAAAAGAAGTAAATGCATATTACGCCCTAGCAGTGATTAGTGCTATGAAGGACAATAAAGGATGCTCTTGTGAAAGTCACCTACATTCTTTACATATTAATTTCCTCATCATTAAAGTAGGAATGTTAATAATTATTTCACAGAATAACTAAAGATTAAATTAAAAAGCATATTTTCAAATTCTAACAGGTAGTAGTCAAGCTTAGAAATCCACACTTTTATCATAACAAAGGTAATTTTCCCAAAAGTCATAATAATATTATCGAGTTAATATTCAGATGAAAATAAAGACATCATTCCTGCTGTTTCAACAGGTCTTTAATGTATTACAAACTTGGTACATATTTAAAATTATGTTACAGGCCATGAGAAAAGTTTCAGAAATACCTGTGGCTGTTGGTTGGGTGTACGAAGTAGGTCTCCAAGTATGCGCTGTCTGAATAAGCCACCATCTTTTATCTTCGTAACTGTCATATTAGCTTTTTCTCCAATAATATTGGAATCATTAATCTATTTTTACACAGAATTATTTTACTAGAAAGGCTATGATAAATATGACTGTACTAGTTTTTTTTAATTAAGCAAGGTTGAAAGTGAATAAAAGTCAAAGATGAAAAAAATCATTCAAAAAAGCACTTTAGTCACATTTTTTGAAAAAGGAGCCTCTTCCAAAGTGAGCATAATCTACTCCCCCCCCCCAAAAAAGGGCTAACATGATTGCATTATAATATATTACATCAATTACAAGTTGAACTGAATGACTAAAATCAACTGAATTGTTAGAATAAAGCATGTCTAAGGAAAATCAATTTACTAAATTTTATTTTCTCAAAATGTTCTATGATTGTCCTAAATGTGACCATTATGATAAATGATTTTTGAATAGTTGAATGAGTTATACCTCTTTCCACCTGAGAGTCAACTTTTCCCCTTCAGCATTTTTCACCCCTGATTATCCTGGTTTTTCATCCATTTGTGGAATTATATTTTTTGCCAATGATAAAAATGAATCAAATCAAATCAATACATACAACTTGGTTATTTCAAAATCCCTCTGCCAATATGGCAGCCTTCTCATATATACAGTGGCTAGCAAAGAGACAGGAGTCTCCACGCTGGGCCCTGTGTGTGCTAAAGTGGTGATAAGAAGCAGAAGTGATGAGCAAGCAGGGAAGGACTGGTCAGAAAAGAGACAAGGGGGTAAATGCACAGACATCAGCAATGATACCAAGAGGAAGACCAGTCACGAGAGCCACTCAGCTACAGAATCTGCTAATTCTAGTTCCAGACCATGTGTTTTCTTAAATTACCTCCATATCTTTATGACTGTTACTATTCTGCACACACATAGTCTATGTAAGGTACATCATATGTTACATTTATATACGGGTTTTTTTTTTTTTTTTTTTTTTTTGGTCTCCTCTTTCCCCTCTCTCCTCATTTTTTTTTCTTTTCTCAAAATGGTCCCATAAGTAGATTTCTGTATGGGGCCAGGTTGCTAGGTTTTTACTATTACAAATACTATCACAGTGACTACTTTTGTGCCTACATCATTTCATATTTGTGTTATTATTTCAGTATTATACAGTTATATAGCTGAGATTGCTAAATCAGAAGGTATCTATATTCAGATTCTACTATATAATCCCCTAAAATGATCATACAAATCAACTTTCTCGCCAATAGTGCATGAGACAGACCGTTTCCTCCCTCACACTCTTACTATCACTCAAAAGCATCATCTTTTTAATGTTTTTGACAGTCTGAGCTCCCAGACTCCTCTAGATTCCTCTCCTTCACATACTCTGGGTCCAACTCCTCTCCTCTGACCCCCTTCACACTCTAACTAAGCAAAGGTAATTAGATAACAGCTTACCACAGGAGCTACCTGGGGGTACACAGGATAACCTATAAGCCCTGCCTGGGCTCCTCCTGCCCCTATCAAGGGTCTTCTAACACATATCCCTGGTCTCTTTCCAGAGGGGACAGCAAATAAAGTACCAACAGCAATTCCCCATGAAAGAGAACATCGAATCAACTTAACTTAGAACAATCTTCCCTCAATTTCTCTTTTTTTAATGTTTAGTCTATAGTTTGCATTTTTTAAATATAGACAGTCTCCAATTCTTTAAAAAAATGAGGCAAGATGCAATAAGCCAGCAACACATGGAAAACAAACAAACAAAAGCCAAGCCAGAGGAGGGAACCTGTAGAAGATTCTGCCTTCCACGTGTGCTCCTCCACTGGATGTTCCATGAGTATCCAGCACACGTTCCCTCCCGTGTTACTGAGACTCGTCCCACTTCTTCCACACTCTGGAGAGCAAACTGTAAATCTGCAGCCGACACAGTGGCAGGAAGGCCTGCATTCAACAGAGGGACAGCAAATAGCAGGGGTCAAAAATTCACAAACCAATTTCACCCTTAAAATCCATGAAGTGTGTGCTACGTATTGTAAGCCAACTGTCCTCCTCCAATACAGTAAAAATGAAATTTGTGTCTTATTTAGGCCAAGAATTTATGAATCTCTTGGAAGCAAAAATTACATGAGTAACGTACCTCAGATGATAGCTCTGGCTCAAAAACTTTTGTTTTTGATTATTGATTAACTTTATAGAGAACCTGTAAGCTGGGGACATAAAAGAAAAACAAACTTTTGGGAATGTAACCTGGTATATCTGGTGAGGCAATAAAGCAACAGTGAAAATATAATTTGTTGTGGATAATTTAGCTTTATGTCACTAACATAATCTCAAGGATATAAATTATGTAGGGAAATCATATTAGAAAGAAATACACCAAAATTTTTATTATGGCTGCCTAGATTGGCATTGTCCAACCGTTCTGAACTTTTGTCATATACCTTTGAGAATGTGTCCATAAGCTTGAATGTCAAAGCTGCCACTTAGAGGTGGAGACGCGGCTTGAATTCTCTGAATACGAATCTTTGACTCCCCTGGCCAATTATTTCCTCTGTAAACAGACTCATTCTCTGTCTCATTTGTGATTATCTAATTTCCAAAATAAATATTGATAAAATGATTAAACATAACAACAGCTAACATGATTTCTATTTCACCATCGTACAATCCTGTGACATGACATAAATGAGCCTCAGGTATTCAGGATTCCTCAGAACATTAAGGAGAGACACATAAATCAACACAGGCCATACCTACAAAGCTGCAATAATGAGGCCAAAGTCAACTCAGTCATCTGTGCAGCAATCAGCTGGAACCTTAGTAATACCTCATTAATTCAGAGTGTACCCTCCATCACTCAACGAACAAATATTTATTGAACAGGCATCCCATTCAAGGTACAGTGCTAATCACTGTGGGGAGGCAAAGAAACATAAGATGAAGTCTTCGCTATCAAAAAACTGGAAATCTCTTTGGAGAAATAACATATGGGGACTAGAAAACTAACAATATACCAAAGTATATAATCAGCACAGATTCTGATCCAGACTCAAGAAAAACCTGCCTAACGTTGAGTGCCAATCAATTGACAAAAGCGACACATGCTATAAAAATTCATACACAGTGACTGTACTAGTGAAAATGATAACATCCTCCTGCTTCAGATCCCTCACGGTTGTCTGTGAATCTTGTGGAATTTAAAACTTTAAGCCTCACTGCCCACAGAAAAGAGTAAACATAATTGCCAAAAGACATAAGTTCACAGCAGCTTTATTCATAATAGCCCCAAACTGGAAATAAGACAAAAGCCCTTCAACAGGATGGTTAAATTGTGGTATATTCACACCACGGAATACGGTAAAGCAATGACAAAGAATGAACTACAGCTACATGCAACACACAAATCTCATAATATCAAACAGAAGCAGCTAGATGCAAAAGAGCACATACTGGATTATTTATCAGTACAAATAACATTTAACAGATGTGCATATTACTGCGTGTATCTTTCACTGGAATTTTTTAAAAAAGGTCACAAACATATGTCCCATATTCCTTAATTTAACTTTGACTGAATAACAAAAGCTAGAGGATACAATTACCAATTTTAATGAGGAATCTTGAAAAATGGGAGCTGATGTCACTGATTATTTAACAACACAAACCCCTGATACTACATTCTGTTGTGCAGCTAAGAGTAAACGACTGAAACATATTTACAAGACATTTCATCTTGAAGATACTAAGATTACAACATTGCACCAGCATAGGGTAAAGCAACTTTTGTGGAATACTTAAGAGTTTTCCTGTATTTTTAATCACAGAATCAGACTATCATTAAGCAAAACACTCTTTGAGACTTTCACAAAAATATTTAATTACTATTTAACTCCAATCTAGAGCTTATTATACTTGTTTTTGATTCACTGTGGAAAATTATATTAATTCCTTGGATAGTTTTGGAGGACGTTACATTTTAAAATACTTACATTTATAGTATTTAATACTGATCTTACTATAAATAACTCAAGCAGTACAAAAATTATTCAGGTCCTTTTGGAATTCTGGAAAGCTATCTTTTTCCTCCCAGTACCAATTTTGATACAAGCAAAAAGTGGTGTTTCTAACAGAAACAATTTAAGAACATATTGCAGAATTTCAAATTTTCTTTCAATAATCTCTGTTCAAAACTTTTACTGAAAGAGCCCATAGCGTTTCCTTTTAAGTCAACAGAGAAAATTCTAGTTAAATCTGTTTCTTAAGACAGTTTCCCCTTGTTTTTTCCCATAGATATATTTCTTAAAGACTTTAATGCTTAAAGTGAATTTTCATGCTCAAGTCTAACAAGCCTCTAACTCTTCATTTATGCTTAGAATAATTATCTTGTCCTATTAAAAGATATTCCATCTGAATGTCAGCCATTTATAAAAATTTTTAAAAAAGGTTATTAGATCAAAGCTAATTTTCCATAAATTGAAAACAGTAAGTTGCAACATTCTAAGCTTACCTGTGCAAAGCTCACAGCCATCATGGGTATATTATAACTGCAATTATATGAAGTCATGGTGACAGAATATTGGTTGGTAATACTTGATCCATTAATTTTGGTCTGATTCACCTGAAAGTTCTTTAAAAATATCCCTTTATTTGCTAATGCTGGAAGTCTTCTCTTTGGCATTTCTAAAGAACATGGAATAAATGGAAAATAAAATTTCATAGCTTCTGCTGCTAAAAAAGAAAATCATCAAATAATATCCATGTCATGGAATAGGAATAGCTGTTTAGAATCAAATTTTAGAAAGAAGATCTTAAGACAAGTAGTTTTTGGAGCTTGGCAAACTTTTACTTCTAGAATATAAAGTTTTAAAGTCTGTCAACATATGAGCTTTATCAGGTAAAAGAAAATATTTAAAAGCCACCAAACCCTGGGTTTCATGTAGCCTTCTGTGGGCCTGTTAGCTCTGCTCTGTCCTAGGTTCCTGAACGTAGTGCTAAGACGTGCACTGCATGAGGACAGGACTCGGGCTGTCTTGTCCACAGCAATTTCTTTAATAGCTAGTACAGTGCCTGGCACACAGTAGGTACTAAATGCATGCTATCTGTTGAACTACAACATCCATCTGAGCCCAAGTAAGCTGTCTTATATATGTGCTCCACTGATCAGAATGTAAATTCTGGTGAGAGCAGATTCAAAAGAAGTGACTCTAAAGTAGTACATTTAATTTTAACCAGTTGACTCGTGACCTTGCACTTGAAAGTAGTTCCAAAGGAAAGGATTTTAAAATTTCTCTGAAAAATGTGAGTAGTCAGTGTTAAAGGTGACTGTTTAGAATTAGGTTGATTTTTTTAAAGATCACAGTTTAATTTTAATTATTTTATTATCACAGCTCATATGTAGGAGTCTACTGACATGACTATAAAACAATGCTTAGACTACCAGAAATAAATTTTTCATTTATAGTATTATTAATTATCACCATGATGTCCATGAAAATATTCAGTTTAATCCTACCAAACAGATGCCAATGTCAATAGCTGCCTTTTAGGAACACATATCTTTGTGATTAGTTTCTCAAAAATCAAACAAAGCAAAATGAAAATATTTGTCACAGTTTATATATCTATAAACAGAATCCAGGACTAGAAAGACTAATTCTTGCCATAATGACAAAGTTTTCATTAAGGATACATTTATCCTTAGAATAAAAAATAATATTATTTAAATAATATTCAGATAAAAGAATGAGTCAAATATTTAGAGATTAATGTTTCTATGTAAAGAATAATTCCCATGGTAAGATTTTTCTACAAGATAGATTTAGAGGTTTTGAATCGATATGAAATGATACAACATACCATCCCACGCAGACACTGTAGATGTCTGTCCAATGTATACTGTATCTACATAGAAAACCTGTGATTCTGATGCCTTCTGTAAACCAATCCTCTGAAGAGAAAAATTTGTCCCAGTGTATTTGGCTTGTATGAGGTCCAGAAGGTCTATGCAAGTGTAGGTCCAGCTGAAATATGGTTGATTAATGTAAACCAATACACTATAAAAAAGCACTAAATTCTTAAAGAGTAAAAGTGGTTTTTTTCCCACAAGATGACCATTAAACACACTTTATTAGCACAGAGGTGCAGCCATAACAAGAAACAGCAGACAGAAATTTGAACTGGTAGTAATAGACTTAATGTTGTATACTGTAAATATAGGTTTTCTTTTATTTGTAGCCTTGGCAATAGCCACAGGAAGGTGAAATATTCTGTAGTGGTAGGTAAGGAAATTAAGGAGTATGCGCCTTGGTGTAGAGCAAGCATATAAATAAAAACGAGACACAAGAATAAAGTAAACTATTTTAGTAAAAAATGTCAAGGATAGAACAGTAAATTCAGTTCAATACCAAGAAGCAAAACTGGAACTTGTTATTACTCCCAAAAAGAGCTCCCTAGAGTTGCACTGTCTCCTGATACGAGACAAAAGTGGTAAGTGATTTACGTAAAGCACATTACCCCTTAAATGTGTAATTTAGATTCAGATTTTGCACTTGATATTAACTGCATTGGAATTCTATGAGTTATAGTTAAGCAATTCAGCTATGAGCGTTTGCAACAAAGAGAAAAATATTGCCATCAAAATAACTAAACACAATTTAACAATAATCTTTATATCAGCTACTGCTGTAATTATTAACTGACTAGTTTGTTTGAGCACCTACTATTTTAATTTCCTTCATGGTTCCCAAACTCATCATGGGATCCACCTCAGTGCCTCAAAGCTTAGCTTAAGCTAACATATTTTTAGAAAACTGTGTGTGGAACTACAGCAAGATAAAGTGCTCTTTAAATAAATATGAAAAAAAACCACTTAGGGTCTCAGTAGAATTCTACCCTAATTATATAATTCTAAAGTTTAAGAAACTACTACTTAGAAAATTTAGTATACTGAACAGGACCCTTTATCAGACAAAAAGAGACTACAAATGCTATCAAAACTTAAGTGAACAGCACACTGTCTTTGTGGCTACATAACAGTGTTTTATTATTATTATTTCTTTAACATTTATTTATTTTTGAGACAGAGAGACAGAGCATGAGCGGGGGAGGGGCAAAGAGAGAGAAGGACACAGAATCCAAAGTGGGCTCCAGGCTCTGAGCTGACACGGGGCTTGAATTCACAACCTGTGAAATTACCTGAGCAGAAGTCTGACGCTTAACCGACTGAGCCATGCAGGCATCCCTAGATAACAGTGTTTTCTAAAAGAAAATCATATTTCACTTTTCAGATTTTGAAACCCGATTTATAGCTACAAAAATCACTGTTTTGGAAAGGTTATACCATAATTCTTGGGGGGCAATGGCACTTCTAACACTAACATTGTACTAAAAATAATCTAACTCTAACACATCTACTTGATGGTGGCCTGTCTAACCTAAATCAAAGCAAATTTAGAAATACACAATAGGAGGAGGGGAGTTTACTTTGCCTTGACTGGCAATAATTTTACCCAGTGAACCCTATTCCTCTGAAAATCATGACATTCTTGTTTAAAGATATCATAGCATTTAGGGTAAAGGAAGCCCATCAGTCTTATCAAATGTATTTTACAGTAGATAAATTGCAGGTTAAAAGGAAAGACCTATTTAGCAATATGGTGAGTGATGCTTTGACGAATATGAAAGAACCGAGATCCGTAAAATGTTCCAAAATCTCGTCACAGTGAATGAGTCAAATGCATGCAGGTGATGCTCACCAAAACTAAAATTGTCAATCTAATCTGTTCAATTCAGGAATGCAGAGAATGTTTATAGCAAAATGTACCTGGAGAACACGTTTTCAAATAAAAAAGGTGTATATGTGCATGTGTATGTCTTCATTATGACTCTATTGTGTGTGAAATTTGTATGTGTGTTCTATGTGGAAATACAAAAGTGGATTGACACAAATTTCAGAAGATATAATAATAAAAAACAAAACGTAATTATGCAGAACTAACTTGTGCTTGAGGGTGTGGCAATTATAGTCATTAGATAGCTTTCTTAGACATCTACCTTCTTCCCTTATATTTCTCTGCTTGCATTTCTATGTGTCTAACTTTTGGCAAACCAAGCATTAAAAAGTGTCTCTTCTCCATTAATTTTGAAATATTCATTGAGGGGCGCCTGGGTGGCTCAGTCGGTTAAGCGTCCGACTTCGGCTCAGGTCATGATCTCACGGTCTGTGAGTTCGAGCCCCGCGTCAGGCTCTGTGCTGACAGTTCAGAGCCTGGAGCCTGTTTCAGATTCTGTGTCTCCCTCTCTCTCTGCCCCTCCCCTGTTCACTCTCTGTCTCTCTCTGTCTCAAAAATAAATAAACGTTAAAAAAAAAATTAAAAAAAAAAAAGAAATATTTTATTTGCTCTGCTCACACCTAGAAAGCACCTTGTTTTCAGTGATCAAAGCTTAATGACAATATTGTGATAAAGGAGTCTCTTTCTACCTGCCTTCAGTAAGTGGGAACATTATTAGATTTAATAATACATGATTTAAATTATAAGGTTTACCATTGTTTTACCTTTCCAATGGTCATGGGTGATGATAACACTAGACCAATTCTTATTTTCATAATCTATTTATTTTTGCCACAATTATTTCTGTTAGGATGCTAATGTAGAGGGCATGAAAACGGCAGTCAGATCTATGCTGCACAGCATTTGTCAAAAACTAACAAAAAGTGGGGCATCTGGGTGGCTCAGTCAGTTAAACGTCCAAATCTTGATTTTTGGCTCAAGTCATAACCTCATAGTTGTGACATTGAGCCCTGTGTTAGGCTCCATGTTGGGTGTGGAGCCTGCTTAAGACTCTCTCTCTCCCTCTCTTTCTTTGCCCCCCTCCTGCTCGTGTGCGTACATACTCTCTCTCGAAAACAAAACAAAAAAACCCAAACTAACAAAAAGTGGAAAAAAAATTTAAAAAGTTAACAAAGAGTGGGTTTGTTTTATGTTCAGGTTATATACTGTACTATAACTTCCATTTTACATTCACAGAATGTAACTTACTTGTTTCCATTAGTAAAGTTATATGTAAATTGTATATCATTGCTTCTAGTAATCTTGCTTCTGTCTTGGTATTGGAATTTTAGAGCAATATAATTTGCCAGGAATCCTTTGTATGCTAAACATAACTACACAGAAAATTAAAAAAGAAATCAGTAATAATATCTTAGCTTTAAGTTGTTTTATAGCAATTCAAGTTAACTCAACCTAATCCAGTAAATAAATATTGATAATTTTCCATACAAAATATTTCAGAACACAGAGACAGAGATAATTAATTTCAGCCAATTAGGTATAGAAGAATTGTGAAAGATTTTCTAGAAGAGGAAGTGGAGTTGAACGACCTTACAATTAAGGATTAATTCCTGATTGTTTTCTTAGATATGGTTTCCTTAAAAAATGAAAATAATTCACTCCCTTTAGTCATGTAGCAATGTAAAATTTAAATCCAGCTCTAAGTGAACTCTACAGTGGATGTAAAAGCCCAAACACACAAAGAGGAGATAAACACTGAAGTGGATTAATTGGGATGTGAATGCAGCTAAGCATTTAGAGGTAAAGATGCATGTCACTGTAAAATGGTAGTTAAATACCAATCTTAATGGTCTACAACATCTTAAGCATACCGAATATATTTAGAACTTAGAACTTGAGGATGTATATCACAACCTGAGAATTTTAAAACCAGAGAAAGGGTAAACAAGACTATGATTGCCAATCTTAAATACCTATCCTAAAACTCCCATCTCTACTCATGCTTTCCCTTCACTTCTCCTTGACTGGATACCCAAGATCACTCTATGATGGCTATCCATTTTTGTTTCTTCTTAATAAATAAAATACATTGAGGAGATTATACATTTTTAATTGTTTTAATATTTAAATTCATGTGCAAGTAATTTTCTCTGAAATTATAAGATAAAGCAGAATACGTGTGCATGATATTACATATTTTTTTCATTTTTTTTTTTGAAAACCAACAGAAGAGGAAATCACAAGCCCCCAGAATGTGAACCACAGTACCTGTCTAATGTGACATGATTTCACATGACAAGCAGTTTTCCCTGTCTTATATTTCAGGAAATTTTATTATCAAGGTATTTTACAGATTAAATTAGCATATCATTTTGTTGAGTTCACCTGATTATAAGGAAATAATAAAATGTCTCCATATGGTAGTCTGTTTGGTTTAACATCTGTGGAGTCAAAGAGAACAGCTGGGTTTTTCAGGGAATAACGACCACAGTAAGCATCAGTTTCCGCTGTCTTCTGCCCTCTGTTAGTATGTTCCTACAGAAACAGTAATATTTCAAATGAAAACATGACTTATTGTCCTGCTTTATTCCCCCACATCTCCACCCAATTTGTTCAAGTTCCAACTTGGATCCATTGCTTCCCACACCACTTTAACTTGAAATATTCTCTCTCTTCTTTGAAAGTCTAATGCTCTCATCCCGTATCACTCCTTTGGCTCCACAATCATATAATCCCTTGTACCTGTATTTGGCTATTTCCTAAATCTTATATTTCTCCTTATATCATTTTTTTTAACGTTTATTTATTTTTGAGACAGAGAGAGACAGAGCATGAACGGGGGAGGGTCAGAGAGAGGGAGACACAGAATCTGAAACAGGCTCCAGGCTCTGAGCTGTCAGCACAGAGCCTGACGCGGGGCTCGAACTCACGGACCGTGAGATCATGACCTGAGCCGAAGTCGGACGCTTAACCGACTGAGCCACCCAGGCGCCCCTATTTCTCCTTATATCATGAACTCTTAGGGATATTTATTCATTCCTTCCACAAATATTTTTTTATAATTTTTTTAAAGTTAATTTATTTTGAGGGAGACGAAGAGAGAGTGAGGGAGGGAGGTACAGAAAGAAAGGCAGGGACAGAGGATCTGAAGCAGGCTCTGTGCTGACAGCAGAGAGCCCAATGCAGGGCTCACACTCACAAACTCCCAAGATCACGACCTGAGCGGAAGTCAGATGCTCAACCGACTGAGCTACCCAGGCACCCCTCCACAAATATTCATTCAGTGTTCACTATGTGCCAGGTTATTGTTTGTTAATTTGTTTTTTGTTGAATCTTCAAGGTTCAAGTGGTGAAGAACACTATCCCTATATGGGATATTTCCTATCCCATGAAGTTTGGGACAAAGGAACTAAGGATTATAATACTGATGTTGAAGTATTATACATATATAATTATGAGGTTGAAGAGAGGCCTCTAACTCACATATAAAGCATCAAGAAAGATAACTCAGAGGAAGCATTACATGAGTTGTCTTTAGAGATAAACAAGACTCATTTCAAAGGAAAGGTGGACTAAGGAGCTTCAGGGAGAGGGTAAAATAAGTGAAATAAGCAGGGATGTAAGAAGATGGTGCTGGGAAATGCAAATAATCAAAGTAAGATAGAGCAAAGAATGTGTGCCAGGATGATGATGGGAAATGAAGAAAGGAAAGAGCATAGTGTAAATTACTGTGCAATTCCCAAGGCTGCTAGCACTACATTCAGGATAGGAGAACCCAAGTACATGCATGTTTATTAAATTAATTTGAAATGAGAGCCAATTAAATGGAAAGATTTTCCTTGTTTTTTCACTAATAAATCTGCTCATTTAAACAGATTTAAAGCATGTGATTTAAAGCATGTGATAAATATCTTTAAGGATTCATTTTTATTTCTAAGGTATTGATCTGAATCAAATCACTAGCCTATATAGTCCTTATTCTTATGGTATTCATTTGGAAATGGTGAATATCTGGCTTCCTCGGATTTTCAAAATAAGAATTAGGAAGATAAGAGTATTCTGAAATTTTCTTTACTGTACATCAAAGAAAAGTTCTTATACCTCACCAAGAGAGAAATAAGGACAAGTATTTTACTAATTGACCAGAGGGTAATCTCAAAAATCAAGGGAAGCTCTACTACAAATTATATGCTCAGAAGCCAATGAGGAAACAGGATATACTCTGCGTCCAAGTAAACAAGTAAAACACCCTATAGATCTTATATTGTCCATCATCTTTCTTACTTTCCCTTGATCGAGAAAATTCATATGTGGTGAATTTCACAAATGAATCACATTATAATGCAAGGAGATGATAAAGCAGACCTTACCAATAAATGCGTAACAAATTATTTTTGCAATTTGACAATAGGAATTAATGTTAGTCCAAAGAGAATCACAAGATTCCAAGCATTTATACAAATTCTTATTTGGTCAGTTTCACTGTTCATTTACATTCCATACCAGGTTAAAATCAGACTCATAATCTCTAAAGTATTTCACAACAAATCCTTCTTCAAAATTTGCAATTTGCAGTGGACACTTGGCAGTAACCATTTCTTCTACGGCTGCCTGAAACTAAATTAAAAATATGAGCTTTAGTAACTTCTTTTTCATGAAGAGTTAGAGCATTTATACTATTACTACTCATTCCACTAATTAGTTATAATTGAACATTTGCATAATTCCCATACTTCAGCCATCATTATGAGATCATTTCCTAAATAATTTTAAGTTAATATGTAATAATTTTAGTGTCTAGTGACTTTTTCAAGAGTTTTATTTTAGAATCACAATAATTACATCCAATTGGGTAACATTAGCTTACACCGTTGTTATGTAAGGTAGACATACTTGTTTAGTAGTTTTTTTTAAAGAGGGCAATGAGGCAAACCTAAATGAATTAGCACTCAATTAAACAGGTTCCAAGTGAATAGTTTTCCCCATTAGCTCAAAATTAACTGGAAAAAACTATACACTGTATTCTGTTTTTCAAAATATGCAAATACAATATACAAAATATACAATGTATTCTGTTTTTCAAAAGAAGAGATTCAGATACTATAAGACTGTATTGATGGTTATTTTAAAAATAATAAATGATCTTGGATTATACAGGAATTGGTACACATTTATTCACAAGTTTTCCTGTAATTTCCACATCTACTTCTCTTGCAAAGCACAGATATAATTAGCATTTAGAATTAAGGAGATAAAGATGTTAATCATCAAACAAATATTAACCTAAACTCATTGTGTAGATAGTTGTCAAAATTCAATAACTCCCAAGCAAACATTCTTTCTACAAAAACAGCTGCCCCACACAGAGATACAATGGATCCTGTTGGCACAGATCTAAGAACCCCCCCTTTCATCCCCTGTGTCTCTGTGATGTTTCCTCCCTTCTCCACTCTCTATGGGTTGGCTCCGACACATCATGTCAAGTAAAAGAGTATATTACCGCTCCTTAAAGTGTGGGGTTTATTTTGTTTTCTTTTGTTTTACTAGAAAGGTGATATTTAAATAGCTTTCTATTTAATAAATTAGCTAAGAGCATACTTCAGCTTCTGATGACCATGGGGTCAGAGGTTTCGAAGTGATTCCATCCCAGTTTAGTGTGAATGTGTCCAAACTGGGTTTTCCTTTGATTTGTTCTGTAATATCCAGGGTGACATTGTTCCCTTCAATCATTTCATAACCAAGCAGATCAAAGTCTCCTGTGATGAAGTACCAAATAGGATTTGAAGATGTTAATTTAATAAAATACCAATATATCCATGAGTAACAAAATTGGTTTTATTGTATTATCACAAAAAAAGGGGGGATGAATGGGGAAGATGTGGATCCTTGAATTTGAGCTAAAGATTTAGCCGTAGCAGAAACAGCAAAATAGCAGGTAAAGTGCTATTCATTTAAGGTTTGATATCCATGGCTTAAAATAAAGTATTACGGGATAAACAAAAGGAGGTATTGGGACCATGAGGTAAAGATCAACGACCAGTGGGATATTCCAAAACTTCTTTTCGTTTTGTCCCAGTACCATTATCATAGTATAGAGGGCTAGGTTGGGATATTGCTATTTTCTTTAAACATGAATACAGTACAAAACTGAATTCCAGGAAATAGCCCGAGGCCTGGGAGGCCTGTTAATACAATCTCACTTTAAGAGAAATAAGGGCTTGTCCTCAGATTTATCTCTGCTTTGGGAAGATGCTTCACCATTGGAAACCCACTGACCTCTGGTGGGTAGAGTCCTAGAATTTGATTTGGTACTTATGATTTTGGTACTATATTTCTTAAGGCTGCTGAAGCTGTAAAATTTCTCTCTGAACTATAGATGTATTCCTCGGAGAACAAGGATCACCATATCTTCATTTATACAGCATTTTTGACAATCTAAACTTTGGGAAATTTTTAGAATTTCAATTCATGTTAAATGAAATTCTTTGCCCTCCATCCAACAAGCAAATTAAACAATTTTATAAAATGAGAAATAAACAATGAATTGGAACATAATTATTGCCCAAAGAAAAGTAAACACATACATATTCAGGGACCTATTTTTGAACTACATAGCCCAAATACTAAATTTGGTCGTTAAACTTGACTTTAAGACTTGAAAATGCAAAACATTAATAGGAAGTTAATAGCTATTGCTTGAAAAGGACAGAGAGGTAAAAATAATTTTGGTAAATGGTGTCTTAAACACAGGTGAAATGTTTTCTTTCAGTTTTTGTTTTTGTATGTTTTTTTTTTTTTCTCACTGTAGGAATTCTCAGGGATTTTATTATTCTAATGAGACCTGTCAATCTTCAAGGATAAGCTGGGTTATGCAGTTTCCCATGTGGATTTGACCACAGAATCCTTTCATCAGGCAAGATCTGGTTAGACTAGTGTCTCCTAAGACATGCTAACTACTTAAAGCTCATTTCCAGAATTCATATCTTTGCTTATTTTTTCTAAATATGAAGTAGCCTATTATACAGATAGTGCATTTATGGTATATATAGTGTTTCTCATGCATTGAAGCTGTACATTCCTTGAAATAGGACTAAAATTTTAATTACAATAGAAAAAAAAATTGACCATTTATTTTCTATTTCTCCTAAAAGTGATCAAGGCTATGAATCCACTTCTTTCTCTGCCATTTTATGGAATTTTTACTTTTTTTTTACTTTTTTTAATTTTTTATTATATGAAATTTATTGTCAAATTAGTCTCCATACAACACCCAGTACTCATCCCAAAAGATGCCCTCTTCAATGCCCATCACCTACCCTCCTCTCCCTCCCACCCCCCATCAACCCTCAGTTTGTTCTCAGTTTTTAAGAGTCTCTTATGCTTTGATTCTGTCTCCCAATCTAACCTCTTTTTTTTCTTTTTTTTCCTTCCCCTCCCCCATGGGTTTCTGTTAAGTTTCTCAGGATCCACATAAGAGTAAAAACATATGGTATTTGTCTTTCTCTGTATGGCTTATTTCACTTAGCATAACACTCTCCAGTTCCATCCACGTTGCTACAAAGGGCCATATTTCATTCTTTCTCATTGCCACGTAGTATGGAGTTTTTAATTTTTTCAGTGGAGCTTTAGAGAATATAAATTTGTTTCTTAGAGAAAAATTTACAGAAGTACAAAATGAGATACATGCTTACCTCTAGTTGATATAAACGTTACCATGTAAACATAGCTTTGGGAGTTTTGTGTTCTTATTACTTGAACTGTATCTGGTTTTATAGACCAGAGGTCATTTAAAGCTGATTGCAGTATGAAGTCAGAAGCATCACCAGGTACCAAGACTTGGATGAATTAAAAAAAAAATAAAAATAAAAAGGCAAATGATTAGGGGCCTTAATTTAAAAAAAAAAAAAGAAAAGAGTTGCAATCTTTCTGCACTAACCACAGCCAGCACTGATGTCTTATATTTGAATTTTTAAAGCACCCGTAGTCTGTATCATATATTATCATTTAATAAAATTGTGTTTTGAAAGTAATTTGAGTTCAATAATAGTGACTACTTCATTGGATTGTAATTTCCTAAAGATCAGGATCGTATTTTATTGTTTTAATATTCCCATGGTAATAAGCATTGTTATTACCATTGTTATTATTGTTATATAAGCTATTTGGAAAACAGTAATCACCCATTAATATTTACTTATTAAAACAATTAACAGAAATAGAAAACTTATATTTTCAGGTTTATTATAAAATATAGAGACTCAATGTTTTTGTTAACAGATAAATTAGTATCTCATAGCTTTTTTTTGAGAAATTGGAATATTTACTTCTCTGTAATGATGAATTTAATTCTTATTATCTTAACTTATCCCTGTGAGTCACAGATACATAAAATCCTTCTATGCACTTAGATATACATTTATTGTGATCATTACAAAAGAAAATGATAGTATATACCAGGAAGTTGTTTTTACTGATACCATTTTTTATCCCAGTCCAAAGGTTTTTCTTCATAATACATTTTTAGCTTCTTTGTCTAGCACACTATTAAAACAATATTTTCCAGAAAGAACTAGACTAGACTAAATTTTTATAATTTCATCTCTAAATGAAGAGACATGAAATCTCCTTTATTATTTGCAACTTACCAGTTCTTTCCATGTTATAGATTAATCTATAATGGTAGTGGGAACATGAATTAGCTTCCACACATGGGCTGGTTACTGTTATCTTTTGAACTTCACTCCTTGCAGTAGTTCTTTCCCAGTTTTCCAATGTTATAACCTATTTCCCAGTTAAAGAAAAAACCTTCACTGTATAGAAAAGCACATTTAAAAAGCATGATAGTCAATTATTCAATGCTTCTTTATTGCTCTATTTTACTGCAAATGATAAAATATTTTAAAGTTTCAGTCTTATCAAATAACAGCCTCTTTCATTTATAATACAGATACTTCTAACCACAAGTCAATAATTTTCCATGACTGCTTTCCCCTCAAGTAGTATCTTCCACAGTAAATTTAATAACTGAATAGAGCTATCTTGGAACGTTAACTTTCTACAAAGCAGATCTATCTTCACAGCAAACCTGTATTTCCTGGACAATTGTCGACTGGGATCTGATAACTTGTTCTTCATTTACTGCATCTTCTGTTTGTTGCTCAGTATAGACATTTCTATACTGGTACAAGCCAACATCAACAAAGGCACTCAGTCTATACTCCTGCAGCAAGATTTCAATGTAGTACCTGAAAAATATGAAATTTTTTCCAATGAATAAAATTTCAACACTATATAAAATACCTGCCTATTAAATGATTTATGTTGTAGTATCCCTGATTTTAAATATTAAACTTTCATGGCAGTTTTTTAAAATAAAATGAATTATGTAGGGTATCTGCACTAGAGATACAGAGTTGTCCCCATTCGTGACTAATTCATTCAGTTTTGTCAATAAATATTTATTGAAAAAAGATACATTCCCCTATCCTATCCTCAAGGAGCTTAAAACAAAATTACATTGTAGATTATAATGCAAACTCCCTGGCATAAAACACAGAAGGCATACAGAGTTTAAATACTCTAATGTGTATAAGAAAATAACAGGCAAACTTAGACATATCATGTTTTGTATCTGAGTGGTTAAATGTTGTCAGGGATGGAAGTTCCTTTCTAGTTCCTTGAATAATGACTCCAGTTATAACTGGGGAAATAAAACACTGCTTCAGGAAACTATTACTGATTAGATTGATCATGGCCTCTCCAACAAGCTGGATCATCTAATTGCATGTCCAGGATAAGGCATTTGCTGACTGGCTGTTACAGGTGAGTGAAAAGCTACTGGTTACCTACTTAAATCTCAATCAATGTCACCATTGCTCCCATCTTTGGAGAGGCCAGCTGGGAGTTCCTCTAAATTGCCTCACATCGTTTAACAGATACCCTTTTGTATATGAAGAATAAATATTCACAATTCATGAAAGACTGAATGAGGGACATTTATCACCTCTCATCTTTCTAGGATGATGAGGCTCTGGGTCATCCTCCTCATAGAACTGATACAGGAGGATTCCATCAGGCTCTTGGCTGCTCTGAGAATCTGTTTGCCAGCTCTACCAAATGAATGTGGGCAATACTAAGAAGTAGGGCTCAGGGGCGCCTGGGTGGCTCAGTCGGTTGAGCGTCTGACTTCGGCTCAGGTCACGATCTCGCGGTCTGTGAGTTCGAGCCCCGCGTCGGGCTCTGGGCTGATGGCGCAGAGCCTGGAGCCTGCTTCCGATTCTGTGTCTCCCTCCCTCTCTGACCCTCCCCCGTTCATGCTCTGTCTCTCTCTGTCTCAAAAATAAAATAAAAATTAAAAAAAAAAAAATTAAAAAAAAAAAAAGAAGTAGGGCTCAGAGAAGAACCATTAAATTCTGTACCCTGTTAGCAGCTTAAAAATATTAATTAGGCACTTTCTATGTATCACACACTAAACTGAGCACTTTATAGACATCATATTTAATCTTCACAAAATCCTGTAAAAAATATAATTCTCTTTGTTCATATGAATAACAGAAACTAAGAGAGTTTTAAAGATTAAAGGATTATTAAAAATTAGTAACTGATTCAAAGTAGAACAGGGTAATGAAAAAGAAATTCACTTAGAGATGGGGCTATATTATCTGAGTAGGATGAATTTGGCAAATGAGCAGCTACCTTTGGAAAGGTCTAGGGACCACTGTGCAATAAGCCCAGTACAGTGGCCTCAGTTTCAAAATTCACAGCCATCATTATAAGTATCAGTGTGTAAATTCCAAGCTGCCTTGCAGAAAGCAGACAGCAGATGTATTAGGGCTCACTTTCATGTAAGCTCTACGCTCCTGCCAAGCAGGTAAACTAAATGCATTTTCCACGGCCAAGGCAAAGCCTGAAAGTGTATTAACACTTAATAGCAGTAGGGATTAATTAGGTGTTCCGTTTACCCTGAATTGGCCCACTGATCCTGGTTAAAAAAGCAAGTGTTTAAGTACATAAAGAAGTGATAGTAGAAGGAGGAGGATAGAAAGAATGGAACACTTTCCCCGTGTCATTATTACTAAGATTTCAGTGAGAACACTGAGCGTAATTGCTTTCAGGTACCTTTAATCCCAACCCTCTCTGTCTAGTTCCAACAGATCTTCATGGTGCTGTCAATATCTGGAAAGATGGTGTGATAGAATGAAGGGGGAAAAAAACAACAATATCCTTCCATCTAGAAGTGAAGTCTATTTCTTCACCCCCCTTGAATCTAGATTTGGCCATTTGCTTTGGCCAACAGGATATTAGCAAAAGTGACACAAGCAGAGTCTTTAAAAAGATTATGTACAGTAGGAATTTCTTTCTTCACTGCTGGAAACCCATTCACAAATTTGACAAGCCTGGGGTAGCTCTTGGGAGGCGAGAGACCATGTGGAGTGGGACATCCCAAATATCTAAGTTCCAGCCATGCCAACTGAGGCTCCTGATATATAAGTGAGGCCATCCTAGGCCATCCATCACCAACTAGAGTAGACAGAACCAAAAGAACTGCCTGGCCAATCACAAAATTGAGTTGCTTAAGTTACAAAATTTGGGGGGGCGGGGTGGTATCTTATGCAGCAAAACCTAACACATACAAATGATAAATGGAAGATGATATCACAGAGTCTTTAGATCTCCGTGTAACTTAGCTACTTTGAATTTATCATGTCTTTTACCTCTTGATTTCCAGGAATCCTGTATGCCTTTTTGAATGGTATCTCATATTTGAATGAAACTCTCATTTTCTCCCTGGACTTGACCTTTCAGCACTAAGTGATATACTCCTTAAGGGTAGGGATTAGATTTGAATATTTTTGTATTAAATTTCCTGGCCCAATATCTAAATCAGTGAATATTAAATATATGTTAGCTGTGTTAATAATTCATGTGGTTTTATGTTTCTTCTCTAGAAATATTCAAGAGCTCAGCTTAGATGGCTGAATTGACTGAAAGGTCCTAGTAAGAAACTAAGAACAGGATCAAGTAAATTTCACAAAATTATAATTTCTGCAACAGAAATATTTAGATTTCAAATTTCCCTGGTTAAATGAATGTCAATATTCTTGGAACTACAGAAGCAATTTTTAATAAAATTATAGAGAATGACCAATTATAAATTAAGCCAATGAAATAACATCATTTCTACCAATAAAACAAATTGACAATGTTTTTAGATATAAACTTACAGTTTTTAAATACCACATAACAGTTTAATGAAAATTTAAAAAACCTAACTCTTTTCCTTTCTGAAGATGAATGTCATCTGAACTTTGTGTTGGACTGGAAAAATAATTGTTGGCATTGGAAGAATGATACGCAATCTTCACCTTATCCCAGAGAGAGAGAGAGAGAGAGAGAGAGAGAGAGAGGAGAACTTATTAATAAACTTTTCAGCATTTGTTTATCATTTATTATTTCTGTCAGTCCTAGAACTTTCATGAACAGAAAATGTGAAACTACATATTTTTCTTCTAAGATCTGTTATCCATGGTGAAATCCAGTGTTTAAAAATTATCAAAGTTCACTTCATACTTTCCACCCTTACCTAACATCAGAACCACTATACCATAAATACACACAAACCACAGCTTTTCCACAATTAGTACTGCGATGGAAAATAGAAAGATATATACCAGGAGGAAGGTTGATATTGTTAAATAAAACATCCTCTTGCTCTGTGGAGAAGTTTTAGGGGTTTAATCTACAAGAGATCACCAAAAGTAGGTCTGAAAGATGCCAAGGTCACTAAATGGGTCTGCATGCCAGATTGAGAAAATTCTGGGCTTCCCATCAG
This sequence comes from Panthera onca, assembly GCF_046562875.1. NCBI lineage: Eukaryota > Metazoa > Chordata > Mammalia > Carnivora > Felidae > Panthera > Panthera onca. The sequence goes on along the minus strand of NC_138356.1, from coordinate 54,630,869 downwards.
GAAAGATTATACTATCTTTGGAGGAAACGTGCTGAAAAGCTATGGTAAAATTAGAAGTCATATATTACAGGCAACAATTTAAATTTGTTCCTCCAGGTTGGGGGGCAATCTTGCCATGTACATGGAGTCATAAAATGTTCTTTTGATTTGGTTCATTAGTTTCACATTTATGAAAACTCCTAAAGAAATAATTAAAATGCAGACTAATTTGGGGCGCCTGGGTGGCTTGGTCGGTTAAGCGTCCGACTTCGGCTCAGGTCATGATCTCACAGCCCGTGAGTTCGAGCCCTGCGTCGGGCTCTGTGCTGACCGCTCAGAGCCTGCAGCCTGTTTCAGATTCTGTGTCTCCCTCTGTCTCTGCCCCTCCCCTGTTCATGCTCTGTCTCTTTCTGTCTCAAAAATAAATAAACGTTGAAAAAAAAAATTTTTTAAATGCAGAATAATTTAATGAACACTAATGTTCAACGGAGTATTATTTGTGGTCATGAAAAGTCAGAAGTAAACTAAAAACTTTACCCACATGCACAAAGTTATACAGGTTTAGTAAACCCATGCAATAAAACACTTTTCAGTCATTAAAAATTGTGTTGTGTAAATTATTTAATAAAATGTGAAAATATTTATATGTGACAAAAATGACTATGAAATTGGATGTGTGATCTTATGTATATAAAAAACAAAGTTGGGGTGCCTGGGTGGCTCAGTCAGTTGAGTGTCTGACTTCAGCTCAGGTCATGATCTTGCGGTTTGTGAGTTCGAGCCCCGCATCAGGCTCTGTGCTAACAGCTCAGAGCCTGCAGCCTGCTTCAGATTCTGTGTCTCCTCCTCTTTCTGTCTCTTCCTCCCATGCTCATGTTCTCTCTCTGTCTCTCAATAATAAATAAATGCTAAAAAATTTTTTTATTGAAAAAAAAAAACAAAATAGACACAAAAAGAAATGATAGACTTTAATGTCATGACCAAGTAACAGTGAAATAGATGTAGTAGAATAGTGAAATATTTTCACTCTTTCCCAAATTGCCTAAGTATGGTTATAATTCTTCCATAATTAAAATGATATTTAAAGGAAATATGCATGTTTTTCCCTTCCTAGAGCAAATTTAGATACAGGAAAGCATTTTTTTTTAGGCCATGGGTTTTCTATGATGACTTTATAGTTCATGTAACACATGTTAAAACAGCCAAGAACCCAATCACATGAAAATATCTCTCATAAACTTTTTAATATATGCATTGGTTTGGATTAGAATAGATGAGATACATATAAAGGTTGCCATATCGCTTTTGTAATGTTGAATAGTATTCTGTGTCTTCCTTACCTTATCTTTTGGATGTCCAGTTTGGCTGAAATAAATGGCATAACGGTCATCACCTTTAATGTAGAATCTATAGACATCAGATTCTGGAGCCACCAAAAATCCACTGAAGCGTGCGACAAATGTATCTTGCTCCATAGGCCAGATATAGGAAGCTGAATCTACCCAACTGGCACCCATGTACCCTGGTGTTTTCTCATTGTATTCAAGTATCTCTTCAAGATGTACTGGCCTACTATTATTCCAGAGCTCAAGCTTTAGGCCTCTCCCACCTGAATGTAACAAAAAAGTATTCTCATCAGAATTTTGATGTGGTGTCTCAATGGCCCTCTATGTGGGTGGTAGTTATAGATTATTCTACTGTTATTCACATTTTTAGAGCATGCATGTTAACGAAACAATTGCACATACCTGTACATATACCTGTATCCACAGTTTAGAGTGCTGTTAAGATAGTCTACAATTTATTTATGATTACTTCATATATTTGCACCTCAGATTCTACATATGTGAAATAGGAGTGATATTACTATTTGTGTGGTTGCTATGGGGATTAGATATTAGTGCTTTACTTAAGATAATAATATAATAATTATTACCTATGACATGACTCATGTTGTTTTATATAGTTAAATCTCAAAACTTCACGGTTCAGACCATTTGATTTCAAAACCTTTGCCTGATTACTCTAACAAAAGTTACTCTACTAATGGTTTACAAGTAATCAAGGAACAGACAGTGTTGGCTTTAAGATTTGTCATTATTTGTTCTTCTTTTTGACATTACATCTGCTATGAATTCATCTCCTTCTTGGACAGAATCAGAGAGAATTATCATTAAAGTGAACCTACACTTGCCAATGTAAACTCTGTAATTAAAAGTTTTTTCCTAATCATAAGGGAGCCATCTCACTTTTTTTTTTTTTTCTCTTCCTTGAAACACAACAATCAGACACATGCCTTCTTTCAGCAGCCTTAAGCTGTTCTGGAGCGGCTGGATCTAGAAAACAAAGGCTCCTCCTCTTCAGCGGAGTTTGTTCAGAGAGAAGTTTGTGCGTCTGAAACTTCTGCACCAGCAGTGTGCTCTGATATACACAACTCTCTTTAAAGTTACCAACTGTGATTATCAAAATTCTCTTCTGAAACTGGTCATTTTTTTCTAAAGTCATCCAAAACAAGGAAATTTAAGAGGCTGATAAATGTAATTTTCTTGGCTCCAAATACCAACCAGTGATACAGTTATAAATCAATTTCACTTTGTGCACAAGATATGAGAAACACACCCTCAGATCCAGGCACAGCCTCTCAGTGCTATCACTGCTGATGTCACTTTGGTCACAGGCCAAAGTCTGGAAAGAATTTTGAGTCCCCTTTCTCCCATCCCGTTATCACTCTTAAAACATTCCAGACAAGTAAGGATTTAACCTCTCCCATTTATTTTTTAACCACAGAAAGGCATTTATACAATTTCCATGTAGCCTGCACCAACATTTAGTAATCTCATTTAATTTTAAATAAACTCACCACTGAACTCATTCAATAGAGATGTATTGTTTTCAGTAGGGTGTCTGAGGAATTTAGGCATGGTGCAGCTTTGATGCAGCTATTTTAACTTTTTTTTTTTTTTTTTTTTTTTTTTTATTTTTTTTTATTTTTGGGACAGAGAGAGACAGAGCATGAACGGGGGAGGGGCAGAGAGAGAGGGAGACACAGAATCGGAAACAGGCTCCAGGCTCCGAGCCATCAGCCCAGAGCCTGACGCGGGGCTCGAACTCACGGACCGCGAGATCGTGACCTGGCTGAAGTCGGACGCTTAACCGACTGCGCCACCCAGGCGCCCCTGATGCAGCTATTTTAATGCAAATATTTCCTGATCCAAAAACTAGGAAGAAATTTATTATAATTCTCACCACAAATTCTAAATAGTTCAAATATTTTTTGTTACTAATTGTTATGGGCTGAATATTTGTATCCCTTCCAAAACTTGTATAATGAAACCTAATGCCCAATGTGATGTTATTAGCAGGGGGGGCCTTTGGGAGGTTGTTTAGGTCATGAGATTGGACCTAATCTCATAAATGGGATTAGAGTCCTTATAACAGAGGCCCCACAGAGCTCTCTAGACCCAAGAAGGTGCCATCTATGAGGAGGCAGGCCTTCATCCAATCTGCTGGTACCATGATCTGGGACTTCCCAGCCTCCAGAGCTGTAAGATACACATGTTGGTTGTTTATATGCTACCTGGTCTATGGTGTTCTGTTTTAGCAGCCTGAATGTACTAAAGCCCTAATGATATATGTCTTCTTACATAAATGCAGAAATGGCTGTTCTCTCTTCTGGTAACTTACCTGGATATACAGTTCTGAGAACATCAGGTTTAGGGGGTGTCTTGCAGCATATGCTATTTTCTGTGACATTCAAAATATCACAGGCTTGGCCTAGAAAGAAGCAAGGTGTAAAGCTATTACTACAGAGCTCCATAATGTGAATCACAATCAGCTTATCTTGAAATACTTTTTTGATAAAAACCAAGTTGCATAAGCAAAGAAACAAAGCTGGGGGTTCTTCATTTCCTTTATATGTTCTCCATGAAAGCTTATCACTCATTAATTGTCATACTTTTACATGGTAATGTTTTCCTGGCAAAACATCACAAGCCTGAGTTAGAAAATTTTGTAATTTCTGAGAAACAAATTTTTAAAAAATGATAAAACTATGTCACTGTAAGAGATTTCACTCTGAGTCCAAAGTGAAGCTTTCTATTTTGTCTCCTACAGAAAAGGTGCTGAATAAACTCATGATGTTCAGAATCTGCAATAGCAGATGATCCCAGCCCTCTTAGGTAAGATAAATAAATAAAATGGCCCTATAGTCCAAGTTCTCCAAATGAAAACAACAGAGATAATAATTTGTAAATGGTATTTTCACAGGCAGACTGAAACCAAAACAGACAGGGTCTAAATGAGAATGATTATACTTATACAAAAGCACAATTTGAATTGAACAAAGAGTCTATGGTTTAGACTTCCAAGTGTCCCTCACAGTCAGAGCCTAATGTAAGGTGAGTCCATTAAGTATTTACTGACATGGGAATCACAGCCCATGAAAAGTGAGGCAAGGGTTAGCAAATGGAGGAAGGTATCTTTTCCAAGTCTTGCCTGGTGGCCTGGAAAACATACTTCAACACTACCTGTCATGATTTTGAACGCTCTGTGAATGCAAGGTAATTGAACTAGAAAACAGTGCATTTGAACAGTATATTAAACCAGCTTAGCCCATTTTGTTTGGAGCAAGGGAAAGATACATAAACAAATCATTATTTTCAAGAAATTACTGACGATTTCTCAACACCCAAAAAATGAACAATCCAATTAAAAAGTGGGCAGAAGACACAAATAGACACTTTTCCAAAGAAGACACACAAATGGCCAAAAGACCAATGAAAAGATGCTCAACATCATTCATCAGCAGCGAAATACAAATCAAAACTACAATGAAATATCACCTCACACTTGTCAAATGGCTAAAATCAACAACACAAGAAACAGCTATTGGCAAGGATGTGGAGAAAGGGGAAACCTCTTGCACTGTTGGTGGGAATGCAAATTGATGCAGCTACTCTGGAAAACAGAACAAGATTCCTCAAAATGTTAAAAAAAAATTATCCTATGATCCAGCAATTGCACTACTAGGTACTTACCCAAAGAATACAAAAATACTAATTCAAAGGGATACATGCACCCCAATGTTTATATCAGCATTATCTACAATAGCCAAATTATGGAAACAGACCAAGTGTCCATCAAGTGATGAAAAGATAAAGTAGAGATGGTATACACACACACACACACACACACACACACACACACACACACACACAATGGAATATTACCCAGCCATAAAAAGAATGAAATCTTGTCATTTGGAATGACGCGGATGAAGCTAGAGAGTATTATGCTAAGCAAAATAAGTCAGAGAAAAACAAATACCATATAATTTCACTCATATGTGGAATTTAAGAGAAAAACCACCAAGCAAAGGGAAAACAGAGAGAGAGAGAGAGAGAGAGAGAGAGAGAGAGAGAGAGGCAAACCAAGAAACAGACTCTTAACTATGGAAAACAAGCTGATGGTTACCAGAGGAGAGGTGGATGGGGGATGGATTAAATAGTTGATGGGGATTAAGGCATGCACTTGTTGGAATGAGCACTGGATGTTGTATGGAAACCAATTTGACAATAAATTATATTTAAAAAAATGCAAAAAAAAACCACCTTTTAAAAAAAGTAACAAGTTAAAAGAAAAAGGAATTACTGAGGATTTAAAATCTTAAACCTGGTTGCCACATTAATGGCAATGAAGTACCATAAAAATTTAGCATGCTATAGTTATATTTGTATGTCAACTGTATCACAATATCAGATCCTAAAACACAGTATATAAATTAAAAATATTTTATGTTCTTGGTTTTAATATTTGAAACATTTATATATAAACTTCAAAATAACATACATGATATTTAAAAATCTTATTGCCTCAGTTTTAATATTTATGCAGGTGATCAGTAAGGATTCATAGAGATAGAGATATAAATGTTAGATGAGGTTATTTTATATTAATTTCTTTTCTTCAAATCACATTTTGGTTGGCTCATGGGTATATTCCTTACAAGTAGAAAGTACCATGGCAGAGGGCTGTATCAGAAAAAGTATGTACCCAATTGCATGGGCAGACATGCAGTCCTCTGCTCATCAAGGTAGGTAAGATCATTATGACCAAGTGGGCAGATCCCCTCTATTACATTCATCCTCTATCTCCTTTTGAGCTACACAGCTCCCTGCCTTGAACTGGTCTCAACCAGACAGACACATAAAAATGATGTATAACGAGAGAACCAAGCCCTATGTACATTTGTAAAGATAGAACACATTCATGCTCTTTCCAGAGCCAACATCATCAGTGATTCCTGATGTCCAGATAAAACACAGTCAGTGAAAAGGGAATGAGAAGAGTATCCCCATGTACTTTACATTTCCCCATAACCAACCCCCTGAGAATTATACAACAGTTCAAGAAAGGCATTTAAAAGTTTGCTAAATAGAGGGTATATGTGTCTCAAAGTATGGTGGGGAATTTGTGGATGGCAACTACGATGCTACCACACAATGTCCTTTGGTGATGAACTCAGAGCCCAAGTCCTGGTCAGGTAAGGCTGCAAGAAATAGCCCTCACTGAAAAGTAGCAATGGGTAAAGTATCAAGCCCCAAAACCAAATGCCCATGTGAAAATACTCAGCTTTAAAAGTAAGACATTAAGGGGGTGCCTGGGCGGCCCAGTCAGTTAAGTGTCCAACTCTGGGTTTCTACTCAGGTCATGATGTCACAGTTCTGCTGACAACGCAGAGCCTGCTTGGGATTCTTTCTCTCTCTCCCCCTCCCTGGCTCAAGCTTGCACTCTCTCTCAAAATAAATAAATAAACTTAAATAAATGTAAGACATTAATTGAAAAAAGACTATTATTCTGCTTACAAATTATTTAAAAGCTAGGATCTATTCTTATAATGTAATATATTAAAAGTCATAAGAAATACCTCCAACTAGAACTCTGACTGGGAAATCTGTCTGATCAAAGAATCGTCCACTTATTGTTAGCATGGTGCCACCTTGAATGCTTCCTCGTGATGGGGAAATCATAGTGACCTCTGGAGAGAGGGAGGAGAAACACATTAAATAAAATTTCATGAACATTACACATAAACCCAAATGCTTGAGTTTTATAAATTTTCTAGATTACCTAGCCTTGGCACATAGCACAGCACAGGCACTGGATTACTAAATGAATGAATTAAATGTTTCAATTTGGTCTCTGGTGCAACCCTGCAAAAAGGACAATTAATATGGCTCTCACAGAGACCTACATCTCGTGGGAACCAGTCTTTAGTGCTGACTGGTACTAAAGAGATACTGGTAATGGAGAATGCAGAAATTAAGGAAAACCTGGGCTGAGCAGAGTTGTTTGATTCAAACAAAGAAAAAACACAGGAAGGCAAGAGAACAGCCTCTTTACCCCTATGTTCTTAAATAATAAGTTTTTCTTCTATTTCTGGGCCAACATCTTATATTTGTATTTTTCTCATATGGTAATGCATTAACTATGATTGGAAGTCTTCTGGCTTCATATATAAAAATTTTAGGTATATTAGTAAAACAGCCAGTGCATGATATATGGTAGATTCTTATTGAAATTTATTCTTATTAGTTCTATCTATCAAAGTTCTTTGTATTTTTACATGTGAGTTTCACATTAAATAGAAAAAGCCAGGATATGTCATATGTGATTGATTCCAAGACACTTTTCTTCACGTTTGAACATCTCTGAAATCTGAATGTGCCATTCCATCAATCACTCCTGACCTGGACTGAAGTGTAATTCTTCCAGGAGGGTTTGTGTTTGCTTTTGACACTCTCCTAGGAGTCTACCAACCTGAGATTTCTGTAAATTACAATAAATTATAATCTGCTTGAGGATTCTTTTGGACCATACCGAGACCATAAATCTGAGAGTACTGCCTCGTAGATTAAACTGACAGTGGAGAATTTTTTTTCCTCCCTCAACCCACAGCCCAAGCAGAGACATGCAAATTTCTCTTCTGTCTTTCCCTTGGTTTTTCAACCTTCTATTTAAAATATAGTTTTCAGGGGTGCCTGGGTAGCTTAGTCCATTAACCGTCCAATTTCAGCTCAGGTCATGATCTCACGGTTCGTGAGTTCAAGCCCCACGTTGGCTCTGTGCTGAGCCTGAAGCCTGCTTCAGATTCTGTGTCTCCCTCTCTCTCTGACCCTCCTCCTCCACTCACATTCTCTCTCCCTGCCTCAAAAATAAATAAATATTAAAATATAGTTTTCAGGGACTTAGCTTAATGTCAGGGCTTCCTATTAGGCTCCCCATCTTGTGTGCTTTTCCTTTCTTAGCAATACATAAATTAATATAGTACCCTTAAATCATTATTATCTTCGATTTGATGAAAGCACACATATCCCCCTTCTGTCTCTCTCATTCTTTCTCTCTGTCACACACACACATACACACACACACACACACACACACACACACACACAGGTCACATACCTGCATATGTTTGAAACATTGAAATTTTATTTAGAGAAGAAACAAAATATGCCATTTTTTGTGGGAAACTCCTGTGTAAAAAAAAAAAAGTAAAAATCCTTACTTTAAAATAAACTTTACTTTAGGAAAATGTTATTTTTTTAGTGATATAAATCATGTCATAATTTGCAAGAGAGCTGGACAGAACATTTTGGGAAGATAAAAATTGTTCTATATCTTGATGTACTTATTGGTTACATAAATATAACAGTATACAAATCAAGTAGTCATCTGTCAGAACTTACTAAACTGCACACTTAAATTATGTACATTTTATTATATGCAAATTATACCTCAGTAAAGAATTCATATTAATGTAAAAAAATAGGATCACCCTTCATGCAGACTCTTGTGTTGACGGCCCTTGTCTGTCCTCTCTTATAACCCATTTGACATCAGAGTAACTAACATTACTGAACACTTATCAGATATCATGCTAAGGTTTTTAAGCTTTTAATCTAAGATTTTTTAAGCTTTAAACTTACTATGCCATTTTATCCTTACATTAACCCCATGAGGTAGGTACAAGTCAGAGAATCTACTTCTGTTACTCAAAATCACATGGAGAGTAAGTGGTAGAAATAGAATTTGAAGTCAGGCAAGTTGAGTCCTGACCTCTGGCTCCTATCCTGTATCCTACACAGTTCTCTTCTCCTGCCACTCACTAATCTGCATGAAAGCACAATGAATGAAAGCAGGTTAACAGTAACGCACCAGAGTTAAGTCACCCTTCACAAACATAGAACTTATTCACATTTTTTGACAGACATAAGATTTGCACTTTCATAGCCTGGAGAGCATGGACGGTAAGGAATCTGATCCTAGAAATTAAATGCTGTTCCCTTAATTACCTCAATGTAATTCATAATTAGATAAGTTAAGAAATTCAAATATTAAGACTGAAAGCCCATTCATTATATTTCTAACACACCAAACTAGAATCTAAAAGGATAAGGCAAATCTTGTGGTTGAGACCAGCAGTGAACTACAAATCTGACCCAAGCACTATGATCCACATTTGCAAGACTAAAGGGTCTCTGCAAATACTGAATGCTAAGTTAGTTATTTAAGAAGTTCATACTGGATTCATGTTTGTATGCTATAAGCCTTTCAATTGATTTCTCAAAGATCTGAAATGATGCCAGCTCCAAAAATATTGTCTGTGGCCAGATCCTGCGTCTGAAAAATTAACCCTGCTTCTTACGTTGGTGGGAAAATTGCCTCCTGAAATAAAATTTGAATGTAATTTATTTGGTATGACACTGAGGTGATTTTCACTAATTCATTGATAATGACTAGGCATTTCTCAATTAAGACAGCCTCATCTGAACCTTATCAGTTTGGAACAGCTGTTGTTTGAACTTGGGGTAATAGAGGAGAGAAGGTGAACTATTAAAAGAAATAGAGAATGGAAGCCACGATGGTCTTTAATTGGTTCATTTGATATTCAGGAAGACTCCTGAAATTTGTAAAATATGGATTTTTTAATTTATAAAATGATTTAACTTTTTAATGCCATGTAATCGTAAAACTAGGCTTTTAAAAAGTATATGCCATATTTTTACCAGTTACCTTAAAGTCCTAAGATTGTTTTATATAGAAACACAGTTTCCTCAATTCTGAGACATTAATACAAAAGAAAAGCTACTGGCTTTAAAAAAAAAAAGGAATTATACACCAAGATCACAGAATCAACTATTTTAAGCAATATTTTTGCCTATATTACGTGCAAATTTGCTGGCTTTTTAAAATTGAAAGTTTAGGGCTTGTTAATGCAACATGCTGATTTATATATACTTATCAATCACATTCAAGCTTGATCACTCAAACCTATTTTTAGATAATTATTTCTCTGAGAAATCTATGATGGATTTGGTAATTAATACCTTTCACACAGACTCAGAACTAAGAATTCATCTTTTTCACCTGAAGAAGAATGGCAGTGGCATTAAAAAAAAGCAAATATGTTTCAAGAAATCATTTAAAACTCAGTAATTACTGCTTCTAACATGATTTTCTAATTTTTTCAATAAAATCCTATTGCCTATATACATATGTAGGTACTGTCCCTGCTGAAAAAAAAAGCTGGTAAATCATGGGACACTATGTCATTTGCCCCATGGAAATCACAACAGTGAGTCATAGTACCATTTACATGCCATCCACTATGGTCTGCCCTTGAATAATATTCTTCATGGTTTTGGTCCAGTCTGTATTGGTCTATAATAAAGTATGCAATCCAATCATCACTTTGTTATAAACCTATTCCTTCTGGATGTCTGGAACCAGATGATCCTCAAATACAATGATAATGGATTTGGTCTCACCAACTCAATTACGGTTCTATGCATGAAAGGATCAAACATCATCCTTATTTTGCAGTCTGTGAGGAATAACACCTACTTTGATTGTAATATTGCCATTCTTCTCAATCTTTTTCATCTTTTTTCAATCTTTTCTAATCATTCATCTCTCTTCAGAAACAAAAAAGAAATCAAAAGACTTATCCTATTATTGATCTACTACAGCTATGTTAGTATTGGATGGCTTGATAGTATGATTTATTTGGATTTCTGTTAACTGGCTCATTTTCTCATTGGAAGACACTATGATACATTGGGCAGAATAATTCATTTAGGTTTGGCACATCTTGGTCCTGCCCATAAAAGGCCATTAGCATGCCCCAGTTAGTGTGACAGCCAACAGATGTCCCACACATTTACAAATGCACAGAGAGGTGGGGTAATCCTGCCATGGTCAAAGAATTCTGGATCAGGATGTTACGTAGTGATCCAATGGTGGTTCTATGGCTGTAACCCTCCACCACTCTTTGCAGAGCACTGGAACGGAATGCTCAGAGGCTGGAGTTAAGCTGTGTGGGTTCACATTCCAGCACTCCTTCCAACTGGCTGAATATCCGTGGGCAAATTACTCAACATTCCTGAGCCTCATTGTCCCCAGTGTGCAACACAGGGGAGATGGTAACACTCAATTTCATAGGTTCTTGGGAGAATTCAACTAGACAATATATGTAAAGTGCTTAGTACCATGCCTGCGACTAAATGTTCTTTATTATCTGTAATATGAGGTTTGCAACATGTGTTGAGATTTGCATATTCTGATATTTCTATAAACATATGGTAGTCTTTCTTAGTGAAATTAGGATGTAGGATATCTACATATAACTCCCTTTCTCCAATTTGTGCCTCAGACACAGCCTTTCAGCTGTTGGGAAATCTAGCATTACCTAAAACAACAAGTCAATCTTTGACTGTGATACTGAAAAGGGTTCTTTTAGGTCTTACAGCTTTTCTGACTTAATTGTAATTCTTTTGATAACCGAATAGTTCAGTTTTGATGTGAACTAATGTTAAGAGTAAATAAAATCTTGATTGATTCCAAGATGATTTCTAGCTTTATTAAAAATCATGATTATAAGTGATTAACATTGGTGCTAAGATGGACAATTGAGAGCTGTAACTGCCATCTTTCATCACTCTGTATGTCTTGATGCTTTAAATGAATACCTTTATGCGATAATATTAACTGTGGGATTTTATTTACTCTTACATTAGTTCACATCAAAACTGAACTATTCAGTTATCAAAAGAATTACAATTAAGTCAGAAAAGCCGTAAGACATAAAAGAACCCTTTTCAATATCACAATCAAAGATTTATTTTGTTGTTTTAGGTAATGCCAGATTTCCCAACAGTTGAAAGGCTGTGTCTGAGATACAAACTGGAGAAAGGGAGTTACGGACCCCTTAAATATTAATTTGGGAGAAGAAAGTGATTAGCCGTTCTTTAATCTCTGGATCTATAGCACAAAGTAAATATATACTTTTATTTTATTTACCCAGTTGACTCAATTATGAAAATTATTATTTACAAAATGACCTACCTTCCATAATCACTATCCAAGATGAAGCTGACATTGTGATGACCTGGAATTAATTAAAATACACAATCAATTAAATTCCCAATCACAGGAGAACAATAACTATACATTATAAAGCTGATTTAAAACCAAAGTAAAGACATTTAAAATTAAAACTGTAATTATACAACCATTTATTAATCCTCAAAGACATTATCTGAAAGAAGTATTTTAAAATATACACACTAAGATGTCTCAAAATTGTAACTAGAGGGGTGCCTGAGAGGCTCAGTCGGTTAAGTGTCTGTCCTCAGTTCAGGTCATGATCTCATGGTTCGTGAGTTCGAGCCCCACATCAGGCTCTCTGCTGTCAGCACAGAGCCTGCTTCAGATCTTCTGTCCCCCTCTCTCTCTGCCTGTGCCCCACTCACACACTCTCTCTCTCTTAAAAATAAATAAACTTAAATTTTTTAAAAATATAACTAGAAAAACCTGATGAAATATAATAATGAATGAAGGATGATAAAAGAACATATGCATAACCATATACCACTCAAATTTCCTTGATTCATTCAACAGCTATTTATTTGGGGGAGACACTCTGCTAGGGAGATGAGAGACACAGGGTGAGCTCTCGGTTCTCCAAACTGAGCATATTGTGCAGTAGAGGAAAGAGCCAAGCGCAATGACACAGAGAGCTAAAAATTGTGATAAAGCTATCAAAGAGAAGGAGAGTGAACTTTGAGAGTGGAAGGCAGGGCATCAGTGAAGGCTGTTTTGAAGACATGACATTTTATCGGAAATTCTCAAGATGGGAGGAGGCTTGTTAAGGCTCTGAGACAGAATGAAGTGAAGCTCATTCTAGAACTAAAGATTATAATGGATGCTAGCTGAACCTACTGTGGCAATCATTTCACAATATGTGAGTATCAAGCCATCAAGTTGTATGCCTTAAACTTACATAGTGATCTATGTCGATATAAAACTGGAAAAAAAGAACTGTGCCTGGAGTACATAGACCAAGGGGGGAAAAAAACAACATAAAAATTAAGGCTAAAGGGAAAACAGCTAAATTAGTAATGGAATTTTCTGGATGACAGAAGAATAAAAAAAAAGAAATCTGAAGAAGTTTACCCTCAATGTAAACCTTAGGAAAAAGGTAATTTATACATGCCTACATGAAACTGAAAAGAAGCCAAGGTAAAGAGGAAATGTTGAAAAGAAAGGGATGAAGGGGCAGGGGAGGTCTAAGAGAATATGAAACAAGGAAACAGAGTCAGTCAGGCATTTCTGAGAATTATGAAGAATGATGATCAACATTTACCAATATAGGTTCCAGTCGTCTTACAAATCATAGAACCCATGTCTCCATTTGGATGATCTAGTTTTAGACCATACCTAATAAAATATATATGTTAATTACAAAGTTTAGATTGACAATAGAGTTCTTAAATACTGTATTTCCCTTAAGTATCTATATAATAAAGATCCATTTATTGTCAAATAAATAATAAAATAAAATAAAGTAAAATAAAATAAAATAACTGTTTCCTTGAAAACATCTTAGGGACTTTAGAATATCTATCAGGACAGAAACTGTTGCTACAACAAAAATTTCTGTAAAATGAAAATATTTCCCAGCCTTGGTTGAAGATACTTGAATAAAGCTTCAGTTTATAATTATTTTGTAGTTAACTTGGCTATCCCCATTGATATTCCTTTTAAATATTTTTAAATACTACCAAATGAAATAGTCATTTCACACAGATATTTCTCAAAATATCCTAAAACATACTAATCTAAATAGTCGTTCATATCATACTGTACTGGAGACAATAGGGGATATCAGGTTACATCTAACTATATAAATGACTGCTGATTTACCGTACAAAATATTATAATTTTAACTGTATTTTAGAGTATTCAACTATACAGTATTGCTAGATATTACTATTTACACTGGCATGTGTATACCTACTATTCATATTCTAAATAAAATTATTTGAATTACTTACAAATTATCAGATTGTGGTATGAGAAGCTCACAGGGCATTCCTCCAATATAAACTCTGTATAAATATTTTATTGGAAAAGATCAAGTTATGTTTAGTAAGTCATTTCAAAATGCTCTCCTCCGACTAAGCTCGCTGACACCTTATATTTTTCTCACAATCACTTATTATTATCCATCGCTCATTCATTCAACAAACACCTATTGTACATCTATTATGTTGCAGTCTCTGCTGTAGATACTGGCACACATCAGGGAATAAAACAAAAATCTTGCCCTTGTGGGACTGACATTCTAACTGGGAAAGACCTGATAACAAACATGATAATCATAATACATTTGGTGTGTTAGAAAGTTATAATACCACAGGAACAGAAAATGTGGAAACAGATAATGGGAACTCTTCCATCAGAAGTTCAATTAAGTCAAATACAAAACAGAATTTTGTGTTTTGTAATACAAAGTATGTTCCTTTAATTCCTACAGGTAGGAATTACACAAGGTCCATAGCAGAAACCCCACAGAGTAATCAGGATGAAAAGAACTAACATCCTCAATGCCACTGGAATGGAAATAAAAAGCTGAGAAGAGGCAGGGTTAGCCTTGAGGGAAACATCTGCCTGTGCATTTCCCTAGATGACCAGGTCAACCTACTGCTTTAAGGATGACAGACCCCGATGCTATTGGAAGCCTGCAGGCATGACTGGTACTGTATTCTTTGCTGCACTCAGAACAAACCACCCAGCTTCCGTGCCAACAAATCCCAAATTCAAAGTAAGTGCAGATACAAACATGAACTCTTAAAGTTAGGACTTGAGTTTGCAGAGAACTTTACACTTTTTAATATACTCTTACACACTAATCTTTTATCATTACATTAGGTTTGTAATACAAGTACACTGAATTACTGTACCCAGTATGAGATTTATGGATTCATATTCTCCTTCTAACCTCCCACTTTATTGCATCTAAATAATAAATTTAGCAGCGAACACCTATAGGCACTTACTATGTTTAATCCTTACAACCATCTTATGGGTTAGTAACTATTACTCTTCCATTTTATAGATGAAAAAACTGAGGCAGGAAGGTTAAGTAGCTTGCTTAAGCGTACAGCCATAAGGAATAGATTCGGGATTCAAACCCAGGCAGTTGGACTCCAGCAGGTGCTCTTAACCATGCCCAGTGATTCCCACAGTGATCTGGATTTGCCTATCCGTGGGATTACTACCCTATTTGGCCTTAAATATATAAAATTTTTTCCATCTTATCTTTTATACCAAAATCTCCTTAGTGGGTACCAAGTTTGTTAGTTATTTATGTGTCCTCTACAATTTGTACCTCGTCTGAGTTTGGAGATTAGGCTGAATTGACAAGACCTGTGAGAAGCAGAAGCAGCTTAAACACCTTGGTGTCTTGACTTCCTGCTCAGAACATGGCCACTACTCCCTGCTAAGGGAATCAAGCCCAGTAAACTGCTTTGGGGGTACTTGGTGTCACAATTAAGATGGTAGAAATGAGATAAATGCAGTTCTAAGACCTTCTTCACCTCTCACATCAATAGATGTGTGAAAAGTTTTTCTACATTTATATATAGTATCTCAGGGTCTCCAGGATATAAGGACTAGGTAGCCTGATCTCTAGGTCGCTGCTGACTGCAGTCCTGTGATTTCATGAAATAATTTCTATCCATTCCCCTGTACTAAACACAAGAAATTTCAGCTACAATTGCGAAAAAAGGAATCTTCTTGAAAGTTAAGCTTTCTATTTCCTGGCATTATTATACGAAAGGATGACTTAGAAAATACCATCTAAGAATTAGAATATAAGTCATTCATGGCATTCAACTATATGGAAGCAAACAAAATCTTTATGCTAAACTATCTATACAAAATGTTAAGTACTTTTTTCTCTATTTAGTACTTATTTTATTATATGTAAGGAAACAATATAAACATTTTCAGAGTATTACACATACATACAAATGTGATTTGAGTTCTACCTCACAGAATGCCACCTAAATTACCTTTGTTTCATTTAGTAAAACCTTTCAAATTACTTGCTTTACACAGTTATATACTCATATGTGTGTATACATATATATCACCTTTTCAGTATTTAAAAAAACTTCTAATTGCTGTATGAACTGTTATCTAATTTATTTATCCATTTTATACATGTATTCGATAAGCATGGAGCCTCTTCAAAGCCATAGTACTGATTCTGTACTTCCTTCTATAGCAAATGATGAGGGCTTTATGTCTTCCAAGGCAGGACTGAAACAGGTGTAGCACACCTATGCTACAGAAAGATAATGCTAGTTTCTGGTCCAAAATGTGGACAATTATTTCTTGATATTAGGTAAGTAGCCAATATTACCATCTGGTCCATAGCTGGTAAACAGAGGAACCAGTGTTCAAATCCTACACTGTCACTATAAGTTATTAACTATTTTCAGTTTCAGCACTCTCCCATGCACCATGGTGTAGAAGAAAAAGGGCCAAACTGCATATTAGGAGGCTTCGGCTCCCCCCCGTCTTCCCCCATCCCGCTGATCTTGACTAAGCTATAAACCTCCAAGCTGCACAGCTACATATATATAAAATTGAGGCAGTTAGATTAGGTAACAAGTTATCCAGTAATAAAGTTCTATGACTAACTCAATTACTATTGAACTTGCCTCCATGTTCCTTCCATTAATAATATCCATCAAAGAAAAAAAAAAGAATTACATCAAACCAAAAAAGAATGGCATATTGGCCCTTTGCTTCCATGTTGATGGATGAATCACCTAATAATCTACTTTTCTTCCTATAATATGGCTGAAAATACACTGCTTAATCCCATCACATTGTAGTGATTTTTAATATCATTGGACCAACCATTAATTCTGGAATATCACATCATGAGATACCATGATAAGCATATGTTTCCACATCAAAAATTTACCTCAAAATCCTAACATTTTTCCCATTTGAGCTTAATGCAGTATTACTTCCATAGACATCAGTGAAGATTCTGCCTTGGATAGTTATTAGTGTGCCTAAAACAAACAAACAAAAAAATCTGTGTAAGATTATCTACCCATACACCCATACACTTAATACCCAACATCAGAGGTATTCCCAATAAAACAGGCATCCAGATACTTATATCCCATGTTCATCACTATTGTTTACCATTGTTCTGAAAGTTCTAGCAAATACAATAAAACATGAGTATTTATGGTATTAAAGCACTATCTGTAAGTATTTATAGATAGTATTTATTAAAGTATTTATTAAAGAAGTTTTTCATGAAAAACAGAATGAATTATTCAATAAATACTGCCTGGGTCATGAATGACATATTTGAAAAAATAAATAAGATCTCTACCAAAAAAAATAAATAAATCCTAAGAGAAATAAAAATTAAATATAAAACTAAAACCATAAAAACTCTTGAAAAATAAGTACAAATTTATAAAATATCTATATAATTTGGGGTGGTACAGCCTTCTACAGCATAAAATGAATGAAGAAATGACAATGGTTAAGAGCTATAGATTTAATTTACAAAATAAAAAATGTCTTAATGACAGGAAAAACCATTAATGAAATTTAAAAGTAAATGGTAAATTAAAAAAAATACTTTCCACATAAAGATATATATATCTTTAAAATATAAAGAATTTTTGTAACTTAATATGGAAAAACTGACTAGCATTAAATTAAACCAATGTGATGAACAAGTAATTTATAAAAGAAGAAATACAAATGGTCAATAAATATACATAAATGAGTATTTTTTTTTTTTTGTTTTACATTTATTTATTTTTTGAGAGACATAGAGAGACAGAGCACAGTTGGGGAGGGGCAGAGAGAGGAGACACAGAATCCGAAGCAGGCTACAGGCTCCGAGCTGTCAGCACAGAGCCCAACGTGGGGCTTGAACTCAGAAACTGAGAGATCATGACCTGAGCCGAAGTTGGACATCCAACTGACTGAGCCATCCAGGCGCCCCATAAATGAGTAAATTTAACTGCATAAATCAAGAACTGGAAAAATTAGAAATAAGCTACTATATTTTTCATATAAATACTTGAAAAAAATTAGTACTTAAAATTGTCAAGAGTATAGAAAAGGGTATTTTCACATATTCCTGTTGGGATTATACACTGGTATAATTATAACTATAATGAAGTGGAAGCCAGCTAAATGTCCAATAAGGGTATAGTTAAATACTTTATAGCAGATTCATATGCACCCATTGAAAATCATTTTTGAGACAATATTGAGAGCTATTGTACAATCAGAAATGTGTTATTTAGGGCACCTGGATAGCTTAGTCGGTTTGGCGTTCAACTTGGTATTGGCTCAAGTCGTGATCTCACGGTTTGTGAGTCTGAGCCACGCGCTGGGCTCTGCACTGACAGTGAGAAGCCTGCTTAGGATTCTCCCTCTTCCTCTCTCGGCCCCTCCTGCACTCACACATGTGCACTCTCTCTCTCTCAAAATAAATAAATACTTTAATAAAAAAGATATTACTTATAAATTATCAGATATAATAATTTTATATACTAAAAATTAAAGACCAAAAACCAAAAAAAATATTTCAGCTGTCTTATAACAGACCTGGAGTTCCAGATAAAGGTGTGATGCTCTTTATTGTTGGGGTTCTGAAACTTTTTGCCTGTAAAATAATACTGTCAATAAGCTAATATCTCTGCTCCTTACATTATTTACATTTAAACAATATCCATAATATGACTGACAAAATATATCTTTTTACATATAAGAAAATAAAGTTTAGAATATTATTCTGATGATTCAAGATCTTTTCCTTAGCCACTAAAAATCTTCTTTCATTTCAAAATGTTTTTAGCTTGGAATTTTCACATTCAATCATCCTTCGTTATCAGTGTAAGTCAAACCCTAGTAATAAGGTTCTCTGGTAACAACTTTTAGGAATTTGGTGAAATAAAATTACAGAAAGCCTCCTTTTATTTAAGCCAATGGAGAAAAAATAACAAAGCATATTTCATAAACAGAAGTAAAACCTGGCAAAAGTCCATCAAAGTAAGCTTTAGTAACTAAGCTAATGATAACTTTCTAGAGCAATGCAGGTATAATTCTTAAGAATTGTGACAAACATGATTGGAATTGGGAGAGAGCAGAAGTCCAGGGAGCCCACAAGGGTGATGGAAACTCTAATACTTTTGATAGACACACATAATTTTTAAGAATATATGGATTATCCTTAGAAGAAATGTATTATTGTAAATAACTCTATATAGGGTAATTACATTTTGCATGACTTCTATGGTACGTGCAGTTATATTTCATCTCTTTACATTAGAAATTATAAAGAAAGGAAAAATAGGCTATTTAAAATGAAGGTGAATCCAATGACAATAAGAAAAGGAAAATCAAACTAAGAGTTGAAATGGAGAAAGAGAAAAAAGAGTATGAGTGAGGAAACAATTTAAAGTTTAAAAGTTTAATTCAATAGTAAAACTAAAGAGGGAAACAAATAAATGATAAAAGAGATTCCACTACTATAGAAGATAATTAAAACTGAGTGAAGTTATCCTTAGCTACCTGCTAGTATATTTTTTAAATGTGGAAAAGATAACAATCTGTAAAATTAAAAAATAAAAGCCCAGTTCTGCAAGAAAGCAAGCACGAGATCGATTATCCGTTAAGCTAAAGAGGAGATCCCATGTACATTGAAGGTGCATGCCCAGCTGTCAAGGCGACCTCTGCAGGTATTACTTTCTGTAACAGGAACCCCATCCACACTGACTCTCACGGTGTAGGAACCTTCTGGCATTGCTCTGCAAAGCAAATGAAGGAATGCAATGACCCTTTTATTTCATGTATACCATCAATAAAAAATACTGCCCCAGACTACAAGTCATTTTTGAAAACAAAGTGTCAAAAATTCTAATTGACGTACAGCTAAATTCCATTCTATATTATTAGAATTCCATTCTATATTATGGAGAGAGGTCCATCCTGAACTCTGTACTGCAGATTCTAGCATCATGGACCTCAGGCAAATGCTTATTCTAAGTGCACTGGTGCTTACTGAGGAGGAAAACAAATGTATTAACAAATGTAAGAATAATAACTTGAAACGCTATCATTGTCACCTTGGTACAGTTATGCTATGATTTGCTTTTTAAAAAGTTTGATCAAATTTCTAAGAAAGTTTTTGCTGCTGAAAAATAGCCAACAAGCTCAATGTAGATGAAATCCTCTAGAATACATGCTACCTGTCTTATTAGTAAAAGTTGCCATTTATAATGATTAATTTTTTCCTCTAAGTTGCTAATAACAAACATCATTTTGGGCTGGTAGTAAAGAACTTGAAATGTCACTCTACAAAAGGATCATCTTTAATCTTAATGATTATGTCAAGACTTTGAACAAAATTAATCAAATCAGACAGGAAAGCATAATTTTGATATTTTGAGGAGCATCATTATGATTTAATAGTAGCCATTTATCTTCTAAAAGGGATCAACAATGATAAGATAATAGCTATAATAACCTGGGAGAAGATTTAGAATATATCTTATTGTGCCAATATGTGGAAAAAGCATTACAACTCAATACAATAAAGTTATAAAATAGTCTAAACTACATGAAATAAAGACAGCTGATCATCAGAAAATATTATTAATATACAGATTATATAAAAAACTATATAAAACTAATATGTATATGAGAAAGATATTCTTATTAAAGGTAGTATAAAACATACCTAGTATAGCATGTAATTTGAGTTGAATGACTTGAATCCTTTTCTACATCACAAGAAAATGATTGGAAAGAGGAAACTAATTGCACACTGTTTCCCAACTCAGCATTATCAGCTCCATAGTTAAACTGGTTTGCTTGAGCAAAACCTGGAAAGGTAAAAACACTGAATTATTATTAATGGAATTCTGTTTTCAAAGATCTAACAATTGTCATTCAGTACTGAATCATCAATAAATAATAAGGAATAGTACTAAAGTAAGCAGTTAACCTATTTTGTATTTATCCCAAGATTATAATCCTCCTTGGAAGCATAAAAAATTGCTTTCAATTCATTTCTCCACAAAAGTAATGCTTGAGAACGTATTATTTGTTAGGCATGGAATTAAATAGCTTAGATTCCAGTGGTAGGGTGTGAAAGGCTGGAGAAAACAGACGTGCACCAATTGCTGTATCTGCTGGGGATAAATGCTATGAAACCAAGCAGGCCTGATGGGGTAGGAAAAGTAGATGAGGCGAACACTATTTTATAAGGGATGGAATCTTTACTTTGAGTTCCTACAAAGCAAAGTCTGAGGTGAGAACTTGCAAGCAAATGGTTTATTCAAGTGATGACCCTTTTGGGACAAAAGAATAAAACCTGAAGAAAGAAAACCTGAGCCAAAAGCACAAGTGGGGTTCAATCTTGCTGGAAACTTCCAAGGAAACTACAGACTACCTCTCGGAATCAAAGAATCAATGGCAAGAAACATCACTTCATCAAATCCTGTCCGCATTAGTTGAGAGTTCTCCCTAGGGGAAAAGGGTTTTTCCTGCACTTTCGGGCTGCACATATGTCCACATGCCATATGGATTCCAATGTCCCAAGTCATTGCATCAGTGAAGCCCTGGGACAATAGACAAAGACATGCTATGGGCACAGAAGGCAAGAGCTACAAGCATAGACTTTGTCAAAGTATATGAGGGACTATTTGCCATGGCTGTGGCTAGCATTAGAGGTGAGAACAAGAGGATGTGAAGCTGAGTGTAAAAGACACCTCTTACAGTCAACTCTTCACAACATATAGACATGCTTATGCCCCACATTTTAAGTACAATCCATTTTCAAGCCAAGAGCTCTGTTAAAGATTTAATACCAGAAGGTTAGTGGGGCAAGATACACGCCACACTAACATAATGGTTCCTGAGGCTATAATGAATACTTACCATACCCATTTTATTTTTTTTACCACACATAGATTTCCTTACCCTTAACCAGTACTTCAACTAATGGAGTGACACTATCCTTCATACTGAGGGTCTGAGCCCTTAATTGCCTTGCCCTTGTTAGGCTATGGTTACCACAATCGCCTATTCACAGTTATCACTGGACACAGAAGCCAAGAGATACTCCATTAATACCCTGAATTCCAGACATATTCCTCCCTATCTCCATTAGGGAAAGCAACCCTACCTCTCCATGATCATCAGTACTGATTATCTCTAGTAGTCTGCTAATTATGTTTGATGAATTCAAACAGATCAAGTAGTAGTGGTCGTTTCAGTTCAGTGGAAGCCATACAGGGATCCCTGGCAAAAGCATTCTCTAGGGGTGCCTGGATGGCTCAGTCAGTTAAGTGTCCAACTTTGGCTTAAGTCATGATCTCACAGTTCGTAAATTTGAGCCCCTCATTGGGCTCTCTGCTTTCAGCATGGAGCTCACTTCAGATCTTCTGTTTCCCTCTCTCCCTGTTCCTACCCCACCAGCTCATGTGCACACACACTCTCTCTCTTAAAAAAAGAAAAAAAGAAAAAGAAAGAAAAAGCATTCTATAATCCAGCATAATCTAAAACTGTAGGGACAGAAAGCACAGATTCAGTTTCCAGATCACTGGAAGCAATACTGACAGAGAGTAACCATTTTTTCCCAGCTCCAAGTATTCTGTCTCTTGGGAAACAGCAGCATGTATCTGCCATGGCTCCATGCATATGGCATATGATGGAGGCTAGCATCTCACCCCACAGAACGTTGTTTCCTAGCTGGGATCTTTTATAGACCCCTTTTACAGCTGACTTATCTTTTATAGACCATTCCATCATTCTACTAGGCCACATCTTTCAGGGTAACACAGGTTTTGTGGTCATGTGCCAATAATTACAACTTTTTCACTATAAAATGTTTTCTTTGTTATGAGGCACTATTCTGTGGAATTTCATGGCAATAACTCAGACTCTGGAAGCTCTAAGATGGAACTGGCAGAGGCACTGTGGATAGAGAAGGCAAAATCTATATCCGAAGTGTCTGTTCCTGCAATAATCATCTTTGTTCTTTCCATGAGAGAAGGGGAGTAATGCAATCAACTTGTGACTAAATAGGTGGTGGACTTCTTGAGGGATGGACCCTATTGAGGGCTTAGTATTGGTCTCTGCTACTGGCAGGTCAGGTATTCAGCAACTGCAGTGAGCAGCTTAGCCTCGGGAAAAGGGAGTCCATGGTATTGGCCCATGGCCTTCACCTCATGGCCCCTCTGTTCATGGGCCCATTGCACAAGCACTGAGGTGGACAAAGAGAGAAGTTCCTGAATGAGTCACTCCATCAACGTGGTTGCTCTGTTTCCTCTGTGGGGGATCCTCTCTTGCAGGAACTAACTTGAGACATACAGATCTGTATACTTTGTGCTCATACCATGAGCCCCTTCACATGCCTGTTTCCAAGACCTTCTTGTTTCTGATTTCAAACCCTGTTTCTGGGATATAGGAGGCATGTGACATAAATGGTCAAGAAAGCTTTTTGGAAGGAGTAAGCCAGGAGACTATCTATGGCGCGTGCATTTTAGATAGAGGGAACATGATGTTCAGGGTCCTATACTGGGAACATGTTTCTGGACTCAAGAATTAGCAAGCACGGTTGGAGAAGTATGTGTGAGAAGAGTGGCAGGACATGGGACCAGAAGTTGAGGCATTTAGATTATTTTTATGAGTGAGAAAGCACTAGAGGCTTCATAGCAGAGGAGGGGCGTGATGTGACTTACATTTTCTAAGATTCACTAGCTTCTATTCTGAGAATATAGACGAGGGGCAGCAGTGAAGATGCTATTTCAGTGGTCAATGGATAAATAATTGGCATGGGGTCAAGAGAATATTGGAGGACAATCAGTGAAGAGAAACTTATACCTTTCGGGGGTGTTTTACGGTACACAGAAGCAGAGACGTGGGTGGTAGCCAGAAGGGGGTTGTGGGGCAAGAGGAAACTTGATGATTTTGCTCTTGTTTTTTTTTTTAGGTTGGTGAAATAACAGTATGTTTGCATGCTAATGGGTGTGATTCAATAGAACCAGAGAAATAGATGATGTGAAACGGAGTAGAAAATTATTTTTTAATTGATGAAAATTATTTTAATCTTACTATAAATATATGAAAATTCCAGACTAGATCTGGAAGTAGTTAAATATCCATTAAGTAATTTTATGCCACAGGTAAGTATTTTATATAGTTGGAATAACATTCAATTTTGAAAATAACCCAAGAAATAATATCTTTGGTTAAGATTAATTGGATAATGTTCTATTGATTAAGTCCTATAATTAAATATTCTTCTAATAAAAATGTTTAAAAGATACTTAGTGTTCTAACATGCAGAGTGAATCTATGAATTTGTTAATGTTATAATATTTTCTGGAATAAAGTTAAGTTAGTAAATGAGCAGTAGTTGACCACTTCAAAATCTAAAATTCCTAAATTCTTAGTTTTAAAAAGTATGTGCGTTTTTAAATGTTATTTTTTTTTCTAACTATCACAAGTGCTTAACATTAAAACAGCACTATTGCCAAATTGATGACTAATATTTTTTAATTATGAATTTTTTTCCTTTGCATACATGTCATTAATGTAAATTTATAAGTTATCTGAATTTCAGAACCTAATCACCTACATAGCATATTGTCCCACAGTACCATAATAAACTTAAAATCTGCAAGCCACGAAAAATATTAAACCCAAAGATGTAGATTTAACTCTAAATCCTGTGTATATATTACTAATGTTAGAAAAAATAAATATTAAGTACTTGCTTTAAATTGTCAGTAGTTTTGGGGCGCCTGGGTGGCGCAGTCGGTTAAGCGTCCGACTTCAGCCAGGTCACGATCTCGCGGTCTGTGAGTTCGAGCCCCGCGTCAGGCTCTGGGCTGATGGCTCGGAGCCTGGAGCCTGTTTCCGATTCTGTGTCTCCCTCTCTCTCTGCCCCTCCCCCGTTCATGCTCTGTCTCTCTCTGTCCCAAAAATAAATAAAAAACGTTGGAAAAAAAAAAAATTTTAAATTGTCAGTAGTTTTGCAGCTTGTTTCAGAAAACAATCACTACTACCACAAGTGCTCACAATTAACAACCTTTAATAGTTGAAGTGGCTGAATTGGGGTTAACAGATATCTGTGGCGTGACTTCTTTTTAAAGTATTGAACATTTTCGGTGTTCTTTTTTTTTTTTTTTTTTCATTTTCGGTGTTCTAAAAAGTCCATGAGAAAACATGAATATTGCCTTGTCTAAGGTAGGACTGGAAGTAGGACTATACTGTTCCAGAGGTTCATCAAATGCCAAAGCCCCAAAGCCCCAGCTCTGGTAAAGCTACATGTTAGACTATAGTGCTTTTATTTTTATTTTATTTTATTTTTTTAAGTTTATTTATTTGCAGAGAGAGAGAGAGAGAGACAGAGAGAGAGAGACAGAGAGAGAGAACGAGCAGGATAAGGGCAGACAGAGAAAAGAGAATTCCAAGCACGCTTCGCAATGTCAGCGCAGAGCCCGATGCGGGGCTCAAACCCATGAACAGTGAAATCAGGACCCGAGCTGAGATCAAGAATTGGGGTTTAACCTACTAAGCCACCCAGCTGCCCCAGGAGATAGCGATTTTAAAGGAACCCTGACATCCTGGGTAAAATCCCAGCTCCACATGTCCTTGTTGTATGAGTATGACTTTGGGCATTAGAATTTTAGACATAAACTCTCTCATTCTTAAGTCTCCTCATCAGAAAAATGAACATAATAACATACTTATTAGATTGTAGGAAGACTAACCAAGGATTGTATATATTGCTTAGCTTGGTGCTTGGCTCACATGTTAAGAGCTCAGATGATATTTGCTCTTATTACTGGTCACAAAAATCCTGAAGTTTAAGTTCAGTATTAATATTCCTTTTTATAAATAACACAAAACTAATAAGTGGGTGGTTAGGATTTGAATCTAATTGTAGATGTCAACCTGGCACACATGATATTGGGAGAAAAATAACATTAAAAAATGTTCATTACAAAGCTATTACCCATTACCATACATAACTTCCTCCGGACTCTATGTTCTTAGCTCTTCTCCTGTCCTTTAAACATAGAAAACATAAGCAGAACTCAACAAAGGGGAGGGATTTCAATAAATACCGCTTTCTTCCTCTAAGCATAAACCGTAAACAAACAGAACTTATCCAACATAGGCTAAAGTACAAATATAAGTATCAATTTAACATGTAAAAGATATCTGCATTGAATCTGAAGCTTTGATTCTAGGATAGCAGTTACTGCTAAAATGGAATTTTGAAAAGATACATGAAAACAGAGGAAAGCTAGCTACTTGAAAACGTGTTCTTTCCTTTTGCCAGCTAATGCTTATCTTTGGAGTTCCTGTTGAGTTTGAAGTACACAGAAGGGCTGCTGGAAACTAACTAAAGCATGGAAAGTTTTACTAGTGGTGTGGTTCAGGATGTGATGCATGTATTTATTTTCCTATTAGGCACATGTCACATAATTGATATGGTAACACAGATCTGTTCATAAGCATTCTTAAGGCAAATACAATTATAAAAAATAAAACCAACAAAAGAAGATATTGTTTGTTTGGTTTTTTTGCTTAGGAGTTGTTTTAATGTCATCTATATACTTAATGTCACATATATATTTAATGTCATATATGTCATACACAAATTTTATACAGTATTTATGTCACATATATAGACATATCTCCCAGGAGTAAAATCTATGGGAAAGCATAGGCCAAATCTGTAAGATTTGAAAATATCCTCATAAATTCTACTTAAAAAGACAACTATAGAAATATTTCTAATGTTTTAGCTAACTCCAAAGAGTTAAAAAGAATCCCCTCTAGAAAGAATTTCAATATAAAAGTATAATTCTAAAAAATAATTGAGTATGAAGAAGATACCTCTGGAAGTACTCCAAAGCACAAAGATTACAGGAAGGGTTGGGTGTACCCTGGAAACAGAAAACGTTGAAGCTTCAGATGGAAATTCCTGGCATGTTGATGTATTTTTTTCTTTTGCAGAAAAACTGGAGATAAGACTTGCCAGGCACACAAACCTGGTTCTCCTGATAGCAACCTGTGCTGCTATCATGGAAAATGTCAGTGTGGTTAAGGCCAGTAGTCGTTTTGCACAATGCAGGCTATTTGGGTTTCTCTAGTTAAACACAAAGCAGAGTTGAAAGCATATAAACCTACTCCAAAGTTGTAACATTCAAAACAATGAGAAGGAAAGGTGCAGTGTGATGAAGGATGATTCCTAAAGAATGGAACCAAACCTATAACATAAATGCAAGAATAAAATAAAAATAATAAAAATAAAATAGCTCTAATTTACGGAACAGATAGTATCTATGGGTACCTTAGATACATCATCCTTTTCAATATTTACAACAGCCCCAACAGGTAGGAATTAATATCCCACGTTACTGATGAGGAAGCTGAGGCTTAGAGGAGTAACTGGCCCCAGTCACACAGTGGGAAGGGGAAGAGATGGAACAAAAGCCAGTCAGACTGGACCAAAAAGTCCCTGTGTTTTCATAACATTATAAAAACTATATAATTCAATACTTCGGTTAGACAAAAATATATGTAATAGGGAAATCTCTAGGAAAAAAAAGCCAAAAGTAAAATATTACTCCTTCCATCTTACTCACTTAAGAGAAATATTAAAAAAAGACATTTGAGAAATACAAGGTATGAATATAAAGTAACAAGGCCAAGAAAGTTAGAAACACTCCAGAACTAATCAAAACGATAACACTCCTCATTAAAGTAGGCCTCCTAGACAGAGACACAATTATTTCCATGATCATGCCATTGCTCAAGACACTTTTAGGGGTTTTTAAGCACCAGACTTCAGCTCAGGTCATGATCTCGTGGTTTGTGGGTTCAAGCCCCACGTTGGGCTCTGTGCTGACAGCTCAGAGCCTGGAGCCTGCTTTGGATTCTGTCTCCCTGTCTCTCTGCCCCTCCCCCACTAGCACTCTGTCTCACTCTCTCTCTCTTTCACAAATAAATAAACATTTCAAAAATATTTAAAACACTTTTACTTAGGCCACATAATTGTAAAATTATATCTTTGGCTCCTGAAGCCTAGCCTTTAGAACAAAGTAATGCAGCAGCAAATTTCTGCCTGCAATGGTGAATATGATATGTGGAAATAGCCGTAAGTCACATGGATACACCAAAATATTAACGGTAGACCTTTCTAGACGGTGGAATTTCAGGAACTCACTTTCTAAGTCGAACATTTCTATAACATTTAATTTTCTCATCATGACTTTTACAAAAATAAAGTATTTATATAGTCATATGGGACCAACATTTAGGTAATCATCTAGCAGTGACAATTCCATTTAGAAAGTGTTCTTGTGTGATTAATAAATTAGGTCTGCATGCAATTCTAAACATGAAATATGGGTTAGAGAGCACTGATGGAGTATGTGTATGTAGTTCTTCAAAAAAGTTTGTTCAAGTAGCACATTCACTTAGCTTTGGAAGTCTGGTGTGTTTTGTAAATTCATTACATTGCTCTATACACATTCTGTATATATCATGGGCCCTGAAAACCTATATAAAACAGTATTTGGACTCAGCCTCTGAGAAAGACATATGCTAACACATTTTTAGTCACCTGCAGTACGTGGGTAAAGTAAGAAGAGGGAAGACAAATCAAGGTGGGGATGCAGGTATCTGCAACTCAAATAGGATTTCACTATCCCATGATCCTCTATCTCTAGCAAGAGCATCCAGCAATTGAGACAGATGGGAAAACTAGAAATTCACCATGACACGAGTGGCACACAATACACTGTGACTCAGAAAGTCCATGTAAGAGCAAAGGTTACAGCTAAATTCATAAAGATGTTCTTCCAAAACACCTTAAGAATAGAATGTTTTGTTTTGTATTTATAACTAAGGGCCATCTGGGTCTACATACTTAATCTCAAAGAATGGTTTTTAGATCAGAAAAAGTTTAGGTCTCAAGGCAGTAGGAAATAGTTGAGTGGTGTTCTGTTGTTTTATTTTGTTGTGTTTTGCTTTGTTTTAGTCTGGGCATTTCTTTATGGCTTTGAAAACTCTGTTAAGAACCAAATAGCTTTCAAGCACATCTTAACAGCAATTTACAATACAAGGAAACTATGGATAAAGCCTCTTTTAAATTAGTCTTCAGCAAATACATTGGCTTTAGGTGTTTAGCTCTAAACAACAACAATCAAACGTTAGTCCAAAATATATTCTTCACAATTTAGAGGCATAAACCATTTTAAATATGTCATTGTGAGATCGAATTCTGCAGAAATGTTACTTAGAAGTATCGAAAGACATTTCAGTATGTATGACAGAATAATTAAATGTGTTGCTCTGTCCATTCTAACTCCCAAAGGTTCTCATTTGTCTTTTTATTTTAAAGACTAAATAATAGCTTTTTGTATTTTCAAAAATGCTTTTCTTTCCTATCCTTCAAAAATCCATGAACAGAATATTACTATTATTTAGAATGCAAAGGCCTTAGGACTAAAAGAACCATATATTTAATCTTAGGAACAGTTGTTCATTAAAGAAGTTCACTGATTGCCTACTATATTTCCACCCATGACCAGGCAAGGAGAAAGTCATACATAACCCATGCTTTGATGAAGTATATGAAAAGGATTGGGTGGCAGGAGAAGCCATCCAAAGTTTTGCTTTTAATTGCCTTTCTGCCTTCATTAACATTCTAGTTATCCATCACAGCCTCTTATTAAACATTCTACTTCCCAAGCCCTCCAAATATTATATTTGATTAAGATAAATGTTATTAGACCCATGAAGAACAAAGCAAATAACTGCAAAGGTGGATTCAAGATTTTCCTTTTGGGGGCACCTGGGTGGCTCAGTCAGCTGAGCGTCCAACTTTTGCTCAGGTAGCGATCTCACCATTCCTGAGTTGGAGCCCTACATTGGGCTCTCTGCTGTCAGTGCGGAGCCTGCTTTGGATCCTCTGTTCCCCTCTCTCTCTCTCTGCCCTTCCCCTGCTCATGCTTTCTCAAAAATGAATAAACATTTTTAAAAAAATGTTCCTTTCAGTTCAGTCATTATAATCCAGATCTTGGAAGTTAAATTAAGCAAGTGATTATAATATAAATTCAGATGATCAGGATGGTAGAGATTGTTGGGGATTTTGTTACTTGTTAAAGGGGTAGAGTTAATATTCTGGCCAAATGGAGAAACAACTCTTATGGATTTTTTTTTAAACCACTAATCTCTAAATGTGATATAGTCTTTAAAATGCTTGAACCTTGGCCAAAAAAAAAGAAAAAGAAAAAAAGAGGCAACCTTACCTTCTCCTTTGATAGTCAGCCTTGTCGCTCCATTTATGCTGCCATATTTAGGTATTATTTCTGTGACTTTGGGAATAATTTTGGAGCCACCTGAAAGATATTACAGTGTGGAAGTAAAAGCATCAAGTACTCATTTCAAGCATCAAATGGTACCACATATTACAATGTTAAAAGAAAAACATCATGAAGATACAGGACTGAAAGTAAATACACCCATATTCTATTTGTGGCTCTACTACTAACCAATGATTTGACAGAAACTAAGTCATTAACTTAATTAATACCCATTGGCTTTATGCAAAGTACTATCTTAGGTGCCACAAAGAGTGGGAATAATACATGATCATTCTCATCACTCTTACCTATCATATTACAAAAGATTTATTCCAACCCTTAATTTCATGTAGTGCTCACTAACTACAGTTCCATAACTACAGTTAGCAGCCCACACAGCAGCAGACAATGCTGCAGAAATAATACTGTGGAGAAACGGGTTGTTCATTATAAGAGCACAGAAGAAGTGCAAAGCTGGGTCAATTGAAAGAATAGTCCAGGTACAAAAGGTAATGATATGTCTTAAGAAGAAATTGTTTTCTGTGACAGCGTAAGACTTTAGGGAAGATAATTTCTGGGATCTTTTCAGCCTCCTGATGATAGTAACTTCTTACTCTAATGGTCCCTAACTCATTCAATGAATGGTGTAAGGTTCCTGGGGATATACAAATGTATTGACAGTCCCAACTTTCCAAAAGTTAGGATAGACAGCACAGAGTGACAGCACACAGAAGACAGCACAGGGGCCATGGGTGACTAAGAAGGGGCACTTCATCCAGACTGCTTGGGTCATACTGGCTTCTTGAAAGAAGGGGCACCCTGGCTGCATCTTGCAGGGTCAATGTGAATAGCTGGCCTGGACCAAGTTTGGGAAAGATAAAGAGGTCTAGAAACAGGGAGGGGCCTCTGCATACACAAGGTCACTGAGTGGACTGCTTCTTTGGAGAACTGGAAGTATGCTTTAAAACAACTCAAAGATACACATTGGCTACAAGAGTTCGTTTTCTGCTTAAACTATACAAATCTGGTACTTATAAGATTCAGTAACAATTCTCAAAGTAGGTAGAAAAATTTAAGTGGAGACCAAAAAGAAAGGCCACACAAATTACTGTTTAAAATGGATATATGAGAAAAGGTTAAAGAAATTATAATCGTATAGTCCATTCCTGCATGCAAAAAGTTTAGTATGGACTTCAGATGTGTCTGTACTTTAGGTCTGACTTTGCCAAGAGCTCCAAGACTGATCCTGCTTCAGGCACATTTATAACTCCCACCAGCTCACAGCCAAGAGTAGGAAACTCCAGTAAGGACTCTGAACCCTATCTCCAAGACGGTGCTGCTCCTCACCTATCTCAGGTTCATCCTCCTGTTATCTCCACGGACAACTCCAATTTCTTATCTTATCATCTCTTCCAACTCTCTCCTGGGTATTACTTTGAAGGCACAGGGCAGCTGCCCCTGAAAGTGACTGACACCAGTCACAGAGATCCATTCCTGTCCTAAGGGGGGGGGGGGGGGGGGGGGGGAGGCACTGCTCTCCACACCTTGGGGGAAAGGGACCCAAAAAGAGTGAGAAGAGAGAGGGCTCAGACTGTGTCCCCCATCCCCACCCCCAGCCAAGTTTCAGTGTCTTTTTCAATGGAGTCACTTGGGGGTGGGGGCGGTGAGGTTCCATAATTCACGCAGGAACTCTTAAGACTTCAGAGCAATCCCTCTTCTCTTCTGTCTCTGTCTCTCTGTTAGGCCTGCCCTGCAGGTCCCAGGTCCGCAGGATCGCCATGCAGCCGCACTCGCAGCCTTGGCGCAGGGCTGGTGGCAGGCAGTCCCGCCTCTCCCACGCCACCCCTGGGATCAGGGGTTGCGTCTGCACGGACCGTGCCCGGGATGAGTTACCTGTGCGGGGGTCCGCGGCGCACAAGAGCAGCTCCCAGAGGCCCCAGGTTCCCAAGAGCCACAGGTGTCCCATCGCCGCGCCAGCCCCGCAGAGTCCGCGCGCGCCGCTCACTCGCAGCTGCAGCCAGTGTCGGGCTCGGGTCCGGGCGGAGACGCGCTCGCGCGCCACGCTCTTCCCACGCACGCAGACGAACTCAGCCACCCGAGGCCCGCCCCGCCCCGGGTCGTCCCGCCGCACCTCTGGGATTTGCACGCAGATACACTCCCCTGCGCGGGAGAACTGATCCCGCCCCGACCGGTCTGTGGTGATCAGACCTCCACAGGCAAACCTGGGTGCTGACGTCTGAAGGCTGTCCCCATGAGTGTAATGACTCCACTTCATCTGGCAACAGAGATCAATGGGCAAGTTTTCCATGAATCCTGCCCCACTCCCCACCCCCCTTCAATTCTAGGCCTACACACTTTCATTTGCCAGTCTGCTTTAATTATTATCACCAGGTGGGCCTAAAAGTCCACCTAATGCACAAACCCCACACGTTTTTTTCCCCTTCACATTCATATAAATTAGTGCTGATCCTTTAATTGACAATCATACTAATATGTATCGATTTCTCTGCATGTCCCAAACACCATGCCCAGTGCTTTAGAGACTTCAACTCACAATAATCCCCAAAGGACTCTTACGATTAAAATTAATGACAATTACTATTGTTATCCCCATCGTTCCAAGCTGTGGACTGAGGCACCAAACTTTGAGTGACTTGCCCAAGGCCACGTAGCTAAGTGCAGTGAGGACCAAGCAGTGACTCCAGAGCCAATGCACTTAACCCCTCCACTGCCCCCCAGTTTAGCACACCTCTAGTGAGGGTTTGCAATGCCTAGGACATACTCATCCTAAAAATTATTCATTATCTATCTGAAATTCACATTTAACTCAGTATCCTGTGTTTACTAAACCTGACTACTCTAGCTGGGAGGGAAGAGAGAAGAAATAGAAGCGAGAACTCTAAAATATGAAAAATAATAATATTAGGCCCTTGCTCTTCAAGAGTTTATACCTAGCTCATCGGGGGTTGAATGTTTTTGTTGTTGTTAGATCCGGTTAATTACATTCATCTCATAATGTTCTGCAAACTGACTCCCCATGTCACCATCCCACAGAAACTAGTGCCTGCAAGGTACCACTGCCTCTGGGAACTCTTTGTAGCATGTGACACTGGTAATATCTTTCTTGAAATTCCATTCCTCTGAAGAGTCTTGGGTTTCTTCCTACCTCTCCAATCATTTCCATCTTCTATTTTTCTCTTACTTCTTCTTCCTGAAAATTGATGTTTCTGCAGGTTTTACTCACCCTTCCTCCTCTATCTGGAAGTTGGTCAATTAGCAGAAAATCAGCTCATTGAATGCCAATTTGCTGATTAATTATTTGCCAAACTTACTAAATTTGAAGACTGCAATGTCATATAGCAATAATTACCAGCTTTATCAAGAATTGCTTAGCAGCATTTTCAAAAATACTCACTTTAAATTATTAGCTGTGAAATGTGTAGAAGTGTATATATATTTCAATACCAAAAACCAAAATAAAATGTACTGTGGGAATAAAAGTTGGAATTGCTTGGTTAATTTTGATTTCTTTCTGCTGCTTTTAAATTAGAATTAGATTAAGTTAACCTAAATTAAACTTTAGATGATTTCATTAAAAAGTAATTTAAATACAATTTAATTCAAAATTTTTATTTTTTTCAGATGCTTCTGAATTTATATATTAAAAAAGAATATGAGGAATAGGTGAAATAATACTAAAATATTTTAAGTGGTTTTAGTATTAAAAAGGTAGTAAATGTCATTCAAAAGTGTTAACAAATAAATCAGAAGTTAATGAAAAACTTTGTCCCATATCCTATACTAGAATAGTTTATAACCAGGAACCATTGAAATAGGCAGACTTTTCTATAGAAAGTCCTCCTATAGAAGGAATCCATATTGTTTATAACAAGGAGGAATACTGTTCTATGTTTTGGATATCAATA
Source organism: Panthera onca (assembly GCF_046562875.1). NCBI lineage: Eukaryota > Metazoa > Chordata > Mammalia > Carnivora > Felidae > Panthera > Panthera onca. The sequence goes on along the minus strand of NC_138356.1, from coordinate 54,596,170 downwards.
AAGTGAATAGGGAAAAGTGCATATATGTATGAAACAAGTATATATAAATATAAAATACACATATCCATATATAATTCATAACCCAGTTGTGAGACTCAAAAATGTGTGTATAATTTTTCTATATATTTCACCATCAGTAACCAAAATCAATTTGTTCAAGCTGCTAATTATTTATGTTAAATTGCATTCATTTAGTTTGGTAAATTTGGCATATTGGTCATTTAGCAAATTGATCATTTGGCTAATTTGTTTTAGGAAAATTGATATTTCAACAAAAAGCCTGATTTTCTGCCACATAATGCCTAAATTTCTTGAAAAGCCAAGCACTGTAATTTGCATATATAGATTTTATACTCAACTCTTGTTGAATAAATGAGCATCTTTAACATTTCTCACTTTAAAAGTGCCTATTTATGGGGTACCTGCCTGACTCAGTCAGTAGAGCATGTGACTCTTGATCACAGGGTTGTGAGTTCAAGCCCCATGTTGGCTGTGGAGCCTACTTAAAATAAAAATAAATAAATAACTAAAAGTTCTTATTTAGATGATAAATCAATGTCTTGCAAAAGATCTCACCAGTGATTTTTATTTATTTATTTATTTTGAGATAGAGGGAGGAAGGGCAGAAAGAGAGGTAGAGAGAGAATCCCAAGCAGGTTCCACACGCCCAGCATGAAGCCATACACAGGACTCGAACCCACGAACTGTGAGATCATGACCTGAGCCGAAATCAAGAGTCAGACGCTCAACCAACTGAGCCACCCAGGCGCCCCTCACCAGTGATACTTTTATCTTAAAATATTAATATAAGTGGATAGGATAATGTGACAATAAATAATTATAACTAGATGAAAATTTATGTAATGAAAAATCAACTTAGAACCAGAAAAAATGACTATGTAGATTCCATAACTAATGATTTAAATTGTATTTATCTTTAGAATATTTAAACCTTTGTAATACAGATTCATCATGGACCATTGACAGGGGAAGGTGACTTCTGATCACTAAATCCCATGCTGCTTTTTTAAGTTAAAAAAAATTCCAGCTCTAAGAAAGCCCCACTAATAGGGCCAGCATCATGGGCATATGACTCGTGCAGTCTCATAGGTCCCATGCATTTAATCCATGCTGTCACCATTGTGAAGTCCTAAATAATTTTGGAATGAGGGAATCCTCATTTTCATTTTGCCTGGTCCTACCTGCCTTGATGGTGAAAAAGAGACAGATTATAAACTTGTTTATCCTTCAATTTGAAAGCAATGAGAAAGTATAGGGAGTTAGTAAGAACTCTTGCAGAGCTACAAGGAATAAAGGGTTCACTATGAATTCACCTTACTTGGAAAATGAGCTGTGTGTGAGAGCCTGATTTTGAATATAGAACTAATTATGAGAGATGAACAAAATGAGGTACCTACAAAAATAGGGTGGTTCTCTTATTATGCTTTCAACAAATATTCAGTATTGTAGGCAGTAGGAATAGGGCACTAGTTTTGTTTTGTTTTTAAGCTCTGTCTTCACATAACTTGCATTCTTAATGGAGATAGCCAATAGACAAGATAAGTGAGTAAAATATATAGTATGTTAGAAAGTGATACATGCTGGAGAGAGAAAAATAAGGAGGGAAGTATATCACATGTGTATTGCGGGGAGGGGGGTGGATTGAGTATGATGAAGTTTTAAATAGAAGGACCAGGAAATTGTCACAGAGAAGGTGAATTTCGAGTAAAGATCTGAAGGTCTAAAGGGAATTTGCTTAGCCATGTGGACATCTGGGAGAAGAGCATTCCAGTCATTTTAGAACAAATGCCAATGCCATGAGGAGGGAGTGTGTTTTGATGTGTAAGGAACAGGGAAGTCAAAGTATATAAGATATGAAGACCGAGAAGTAATGGGAGGTGGGACAGATCATGCAGGATCATGTATTTGACTCTGAGTTAGATGGGAACCCCCTGTAGAATACTGAGCTAAAATATGACATGATTTAAACTTATGTTTTCAAAGAAGCACTCAGATACTATTTAGTTGCACTAGGGCAAGAGCAGATGCATCAATTCAGAGATGGGACATCAATTCAGAGATGAATGCAAATAATCCAGGCAAGAATAATAGTATCTTGGAAAAGGATGGTAACAGTGTTGGTAGTGAAAAGTGGTCAAGTTGTGGGTATATTTGAGAACTGAGTCGATAGGATTTGCTGACAAGGAATATGTAGGGTAAGAGAAAAAAGGAGGGGCAAACATGACTTCAAGGTTTGGTCCGCAACATCTAGAAGTATGGAGGTCATTAAGAGGCGGTGAAGAATGTGGGAAGAGTATATTTGAAGAGTGTATCAAGAGCTCACCTTTGTAAATATCAAGTTTAAGATCTATTAGATTTCCAAGTGAGATGTAAAATAGGCAGTTTGGTTTTTGAATCTGAAGCTCAGGGAAAACTTCAGGTTGGAAATATTAATCTGATAAACATGAGCATGTGTTTTAAAAATAATGAGGCCGAATGTGATCATCTAGTGAATGGAATATAGACGAAAAGATCTAAAGACAGAGCCTTGGGAAACTCCAATATTGAGTAGTAGGAAAGATGAGGAAAAACAAGCAAAACTGACTGAGAAAGGGTGGTCCAAAAAATGGCAGAGACATCAGGCAAGAGTATTGCCTGGGAAGCCACGTAGAGAAGTATTCAAGGAGGAAGAAGTAATGGCTATCAATTACCCTGGGATTTAACAATGTGGAGCTTATTGGAAACTCTAAGAACAGTTATAGTAAAATGGCAGGAGTGAAATACTGATTGGAGCAGATTCCTGAAAAAATAGGGCTACTTGGGGACCATCTTAGACTCTATCCACCACAAGATAGAAGAGTTGGAGAGTCAAAAGGTCAGCGGAAAATACTCCCTGCAGGCAGCCAATCAGACTAGTGGTCATAGCAGTCTTGAATTAAAGTGAAATCAACAAGAATGGTGTCTTTTCTCCAGTTACTTGGAGGTGTGCATGTGCAGGCATGAGAGTAGGCAATTTGGGAAAGCTAGTAGTTTTACTCACTTATCTTTAAGGCACTTGCCGGCACTAGGTGACACTGTTGGCAGCATTCTCTAATAAAAAGTCAGGAAACTAGAAAAATGTAAAGGGGTAAAGAGACTAAAACCTACTGATAGAACAAACCTTTGTTCTCAGGCAAGCATGTGGGTTTTATTTTGTTTTTTAATGCCTTGAGAATTTTGTTTCTGTTGTTTGAAGTAGACAGTTTTTATGTGGGGAGCACTATCTTTTCTCCCTTTTAAACATCATCCCAATTTCTCCTTTGTGGAATAATCTCTTTCCCAATTAAATGTAGTCTGGTGACCCAAGGTGTGTATATGTGTGGTGGGGGGAACCCAGAGTATCAGATTCTCCTTGGAGCTTGAACCTTGGGCAGAGGAGCCTTGAGAGAGTAAATGCTGGAATTCATTCATTGCCTCAGAGGTGCCCTGACTGGTCTGTTCACACAGGACTGTTCTGAGGTTCCTTCCTCCAAGGCTTAGAAAGTGGCTTGGTACAGGGGCGCCTGGGTGGCTCAGTCCCTTGGGAGTCTGACTTTGGCTCAGGTCATGATCTCCTGATTCGTGGGTTTGGGCCTCACGTTGGGCTCTGTGCTGACAGCTCAGAGCCTGGAGCTGCTTCGGATTCTGTGTCTCCCTCTCTCTCCACTCCTCTCCTGCTCACACTCTGTCTCTCTCTCAAAAGTGAATAAACATTAATAATTTAATGAACATTGAAAAAAAAAAGAAAGAAAGTGGCTTGGTTCCTACCTGTTTCCATGTTTTGATTTGCCACGTTTCCTGTGAGAATATGGAGCTTCCATTATTCTTTATATAAATTTCCTTTTGCTTAAGTTTTCCAGTTAGTTACTTTTGTTTGCAACCCCCCCCTCCAAATTCTAATTAAGAAAACATTTTTATTAGTAAATCATACTTTTGTGTCAAGGGCAAAGCCCTGGAAAATGATACAGGCCAATTTGAAAAATGCCTCACTGGGTATAATATTTAATAAGGTGAAGGTGAAGGACCAGTGGGGCAGTGTTCTCAGAGGGCTGAGTCATTTGGCAATTCTTATTTTCCCAAAACCTTATATAGGAGATTTAAATATGGAAACTGTATTGACCCCAATTTTTTTTAGACACAACGTTATTAAGCCTCCCTTCCCCAAATAGCTATCTACATGCTAGGATAATCCTAGTTGAGAAGACATTTCCTAGACAGAACTGAGAACAAATCAACATCTTATATGCCCTTGGCAAATGGTAATAACCATTTGTTATTTGTTTTGAAGTAAACAAAAAGCTTTCAATCTTGACTTTATATTTTGAAACACTCCACAGTATTTCCTGGCCAAGTATTGCTGATAATTAACAATTTGTATTACTTTGAAAGTAGGTTAACAATATAATGGTCATATTCAGTTCATCAAAAAAGTATTTATTGTGCACTTACTATTTGCCCAGCATTCTGTTAGGTGTATTAAACTCCAATAAACTCAAATAAAATATTGTTTTAATTTATATTTTCACTAAGAAGCATATATATATATATTCATATATATATATATATTCATATATATATATATTCATATATATATATATATTCATATATATATATATATATATTCATGCATTTATTCAACAAATATTTATTAAGGATGCTTGATCATCAAAAATAGTTCTAGGTAATAGAAATGTGTCAATGAGGAAGACATACAAAGTCCTTGCCCTCATGGAGCTTACAGTCAAGTAAGAAAGTTTCAACTGAGGTAACATCTAGAGCAGTTATCTTAAATAAGGAACAAACATAGAATGAGTAAGAACTGGAAAGATGTAAGAGGTCCAATTTCATTCTTTTGCATGTGGTTATCCAGTTTTCCCAACACCATTTATTGAAGAAATCATTCTTTCCCCATTGAGTAGTCTTGATTCCCTCTTCCAATATTAGTTGACTGTATATTCAGTGGTTTATTTCAGGGGTCTCTGTTCCATTGATCTATGTGTCTGTTTTCATGCCATTACCATACTGTTTTTTGATTACTATAACTTTGTAATATAGTTTGAAATCAGAAAGTGTGATGTTTCCAACTCTGTTAATTCTCAAGATTGCTTTTGGCTATTTGGGGTCTTCTGTAGTTTATACAAATTGTAAGATTGCTTTTTCTAGTTCTGTGAAAAATGCTTTTGGGATTTTGATAGGGATTGCTTTGAATCCCTAAAGATGTCATCCTAAAGATGACTTTAGGTAGTATGTACATTTTAACACTATTAATTCTTGCAGTTTATGAGACCAAAACAAAATTCCATTTATTTGTGTCTTCAGTTTCTTTAATCAATGTCTTATAATTTTCAGTGTACAGATCTTTCACCTCCTTGGCTAAATTTATTCTTAGGTATTTTATTGTCTTTGAAGCCATTGTAAATGGGATTATTTTCTTTATTACTCTTTAAGATATTTCATTATTTGTTTACAGAAATGTAACTGATTTTTATATGTTGATTTTTTTCCTAAACTTTACTGAATCTGCTTATTAGTTCTAATAGGCTTTTTTTTCTTTGGTGGAATATTTAGGGTTTTCTATATATAACATCTTGTCATCTGCAAATAGTGACAGCTTTATTTCTTCCTTTCTGATTTTGATGCCTTTTTTTCTTCTTTTTCTTGCTCAATTGCTCTGGCTAGGACTTCTAGTACTATGTTGTTGTTGTTGTTTTGAGTTTATTCATTTATTTTGAGAGAGAGAGAGAGAGAGAGAGAGAGAGAGCGCACATGCATGCATATGAGTGGGGGAAGGGCAGAGAGAAAGGGAGTAAGAGAAAATCCCAAACAGGCTCTATGCTCTCAGCGCAGAGCCCGACATGGGGCTCAGTCTCTCTAATGGTGAGATCATGACCTGAGCTGAAACCAAGAGTTGGATCCTTAACCAACTGAGCCATCCTGGTGCCGCCTAGTACTATGTTGAATAGGAATGGTGAGAGTGGGATCCTTGTCTTGTTCCTGATTTTTGTGGAAATTATAATAATATGAAGAGATGACCGTGTTAACTAATCTTATTGTGGTAATCAATTTGTGATATATACATATATCAAATTATCATGTTGTACACCTTAAACTAACACAATGTTATATGTTCATCATATCTCAAGAAAATCAGGAAACATTTTTATCAAATGCCATGATGCAATGACACATAAATAACAGTGCCTATGGCCACATTTTTAAGTGATGGCTTGGATTTTATTTCTATTTCCCTCTTCTCTCCCTTTCAAAATAATGACAAATAAGGATAAACTAAAAACAAATAAACAAACAATTAAATAAATAACTGGGAAGGAACAAAAAGCCAGTGCAACTGGAGATAGCAAATGAGGGGGAAGGAAGCATGAGGTAAGTTTGGAAAGCGATATGAGGGCAAGATAAAGTAGGCTTTTAAAACCTAAGGAAGCAGTTGTTCAAGTTTTAAACCTTGATTTATGTTTCAGAAAATGCACTATACCTGCTTTGCAGTAAGGGATTAAATTGGGGACAAGAATGGACATAAGACTGGTTAGTATGTTATTGTAGTGTTCTTGACTAGAGATAATGAGGATGAAATTAGAAAAAAAGTATTGGAGGGGCTCCTGGATGTGGCTCAGTCGATTAAGTGTCTGACTTTTGATTTTGGCTCAGGTCATGATCTCAAAGTTCGTGAGTTTGAGCCCTGCATCGGGCTCTGTGTTGACGGTGTGCAGCCTGCTTGGGATTCTCTGTCTCCCTCTCTCTACCCCTCACCTGCTTGCTTGCTCTCTCTCTCTCTCTCTCTCAAAATAAATAAACATTAAACATTTTTTTTAAAAAGAAAGGAAGTATTGGAATTGTTAAGAAATGGACAGATGCCTGGGTATAGGTTAAAGATAGCATTGTTATTTACGTTTGGAATTATATTTTGGAATGCATTGGTGGAGCAAGGGAAACCTGTGATGTCTTAAGTTTGGGGCATTAATGCCTAGGTGGATGGTGGATCATTTACTTTGGTATCGAAAGGCTGGAGGAGTTGCATTCTGAGGTCAGTGAGCCACACCCCTGTTTTCTCCAACTTGAGTTTGAAGTACTGATTAGGAGAAGGGTTGGCTTACAGGCTGGGAGCACAGGCTTTGAAGGCAGCCCTCCAGGGCTCTATGCTTCACTCTGCTACTCAGTAGCCAGGACAAACTATTTAACATCTTTGTCCTCAAGTCTCTTGTTATGTAAAATGAGAATAGAACTTACTGATAGTATTACTTTGGGAAGTAAATGACTTAGTAAATGTAAAATGCTTATAATAGTGCTTAACATATAGGAAGCCCTCAACAATGGTAACTATTCTTATAGACCAAGTGTAAATGCCTAGTTAAGTAAACAAATAAAACCTGGGACTTATTCAGCAGCACATAGATGGAATTGGAAGCCACAAGAGTGGCTAAGATCTCAGAGGGCAGATAGCTGTGAACTTTGATGGGGAAAAATATTACAGCTTTATTTTGCATTCCCTTCAATTATTAACGTAGACAGCAAACCACAGTAGTGTCGTTGGTGTCTGTGATATCACTGGAAATCATAGATATTCTTCTATAATATTACAATTGTTGGAGGTATCTTGAAACATCATTTATGCTCATCACTACTTAAAGGAATTATTGGACCCATAACAACATAAGTATACTCTTCCCATCTCAGATGCTAGTGTATTAGTTGTGTATTTATTACCTCATGTAAGGGACACAAAGGCTACAGTGTAGTTGTTTTTTAACAGATTATTTTTTAGAGCCCTTTAGTTTCACAAAGTAGAGCAAAAGGTATGAAGATTTCCCATATACCTCCTGCCATCACATATGCAGAGACTCCCCCATTGTCAACATCCCCCACCAAAGTGGTACGTTTGTTACAAGTGATATACCTACACTGATACATTATCACCCAAAGTCTGTAATTTAGGGTTCACTCTTGACCTTGTATTCTTTGGGTTTCAGATTGGTTTCTTTCACTTAGTAGTATGCATTTAAGTTTCACTTAGTAGTATGCCTTTAAGTTTTAATGAACTAAATAGCTCATTTCTTTTTAGTGCTGAATAATATTCCATTGTCTAGATGTACCACAGGTTATTTATCCATCCCACCTACTGAAGGACAACTTGGTTGCTTCCAAGTTTGGGCAGTTATGAATAAAGTTGCTATAAATATCCATGTGCAGGTTTTTATGTAGATTTTATGTAGATATTTTATGTAGATATTTTCATCTCGTTTGGGTGAATACCAAAGAGTGTGATTGCTGGATTGCATGGTTTAGAGTACAGTAAGTTTTGTAAAAAAACATCAAACTGTCTTCCAAAGTGGCTGTACCATTTTGCATTCCTACCAGGAATAGAATGAGGAGGGTTCCTGTTGTACATCTTCCTCAGCATTCAATGCGTTCTGGGTTTTGGCCACTCTAATAAGTGTATAATGGCATCTCTTTATTGTTTTAATTTGCATGTCCCTGATGATATATGATGTGGATCATCTTGTCACATGCTTAGTTGCTATTTGTAGATCTTCTTTGGTGGGGTCTCTGGCCCATGTTTTGTTTTTTTGTTTTCTTGTTGAGTTTAAGAAATTCTTTGTTATATTTTGGATAACAGTCCTTAATCAGATAAACCTTTGGCAAATATTTTTTCCCAGTCTGTAGTTTGTCTTTTCAATTTTTGACAGTGCCTTTTGGAGAGCAGAAATTTAAATTTTGAATGAAGTCATGTTTATTGATTAGTTCTTTCATGGATCATGCCACCAGAGTTTTTATTTGTAAAAATTCTTAAGAGGGATTATTTTTTTTCATGCAAGAAAATCTCAAGATGAAAGCTAGGATACTTCTGAAATTTGGAATTTCCATTTAACAAAATTCTTGTTTCTAACATCCTATAAAATTGGAGAGACTCTGGTTCAGCCATATTCACTGAAAATGTTCAAGTTGGTTTTTGGACTGGAACAGAGGAAATTGTTGGAGTAGGTGGGTAGAGGGGATGTGACCACCAGTTGACCCACAATTTAAACCCAGGCAATCAGAGGCTTGGAATGCACACTCTGCCCACCATTTCCAACAGTGGGAACTATTTTCAGGAACGCAGCCTTGAGAGAGTGAGTTACTGTTGAGACCATCTGGACTGTGTAATATATCACTGAACCAAGTTAAGATCTCTATGTGAACTTTTAAGATTATGGCAGGTAGTGCAGAAATCAGCTTGTTTTTCTGCTGCCCAAGGCAAGCCTCATATGTAAGTTCCCCGCTTATTAAAACTTCTGTCTGAAGTGGCCTGCTTCTTTCTTCCGTCTCTAAGTGCCCTCCATGTACAGGGGCTAGTTTCAGGTTTTACCCAGAAGCTCCCAAACCAGCAGAAATCTAGGAGAGGTTCTCATGTCAAATGTTCTCATTCAGGGTAGAATTATAAAAATATCTTAACATCTTGAAAGAAGAAATGGAGAAATTGACAGCCTCCCTGTTCCCCTTGAGTATGTGGCTGGAAGAATTCTTATTCTGTGAGTCTCTTTTGGAAATGGGCAAGGTTGTTGACAGGTTTGAAGTTGTGAAAAGTTTTATGGCTCTGTTTTTTGTAAACATTATTTCTCCAAACAAAACTTCAATTGGAAAAAAAAAAAGCATTATTTTCCTTCCTGATTGCAGCGATACTTGGTAATATATCCAATATTCTTACCTTAATGGGAAAGGAAGAACCTCGTGATGTCATCACTTTTTGTTTTTTAACATAGACATGCACTAAGAATTAAGACTATTCCTAAAATCCTTTGCCAACAACTGTAAAAGTTATCAACACTATCCTCTGATAATTACTCTGAATAATTAACTGCATTTAAGAATTGGTCAAGAGATGGGGCACCTGGGTGGCTCAGTCAGTTAAGTGGCTGACTTCGGCTCAGGTCATGATCTCGCGGTCCATGAGTTCGAGCCCCGCGTTGGGCTCTGTACTGACAGCTCAGAGCCTGGAGCCTGTTTCAGATTCTGTGTCTCCCTCTCTCTGACCCTCCCCTGTTCATGCTCTGTCTCTCCCTGTCTCAAAAATAAATAAAACGTTAACAAAAAATAAAAAAATAAAAATTGGTCAAGAGAGAGGATCAGACTAAGAAGGACACCTTTTCCAAATAGTTCATTGGCATTCCCAGAGAACAAGACTTAAATGCTTATCTGAATTAAAGACCATTGGCTTTAATTTCTCTAAAAGCCAAAACACTCCACATTTGGAACACTTTGAAAAAAAATGATTTATCCATGAGTTGGCTCCCCTGGCAGTTATTTTTAACCATATGAATGAGATAAAACTTTCATTTCAAGACTATTGTGCCTTCTACTTAAAAAAAAAATCATAAGGTGACTAGGATTAGCAACTGATCAGGAAGCAAGGCAACCAGAAGCAAGGCTGACACCCTCCAAACCTTGAAATGTTAGAGAAGGTGCTTCGTCCTCAGATGGCTGTCAGTTTCTTCAAAAAGAGAAATCTAGGGACAATGGGAAACTATTGATTCTTTCAGAAGTTACTTTTATCTTGATAATACTAAAGCTGAACCAGAGATCCATAATCCTTTTCTTTTCAATAAACTCTATTGAAGATATTGTCCTAGCCTGTGATCTTTGATCTTAGGACCAAATCTTATTATAGTTGAAATGTAACTCAAAAAGAATCCTGGTGTTCTTTGAGACAAGATTTCCTGGCTTTGCAAAGTGAGCTGAAGAAGCTTTCATTCCATTTGCAAAAAAAAAAGGAAAAAATGTCTCTTAAGTAATCAATATTTTCAGTACTTATAACCATTAAAACAAAAATTTGAAATTGATGGAATGTCCAATATATCATATAAATATCATATGTAATATATATGCTTGGTTAAACACCACCTCATAACTTAATGTTCTTATAAAAGCTAAGAAATAAATAACCTTTAAATTGGTATTTTAAAAATAAGATGTGATTTTAAGCCTACCTATATTTGAAATGCATTATTTTTGAATTATATTTGAATTATATTTGAATAAGGCATTATTTTTGTGTTAATAAAGATGAATATTGTGCATTTATTTTGAAAGATATTTATAATTATACTTTAATATAGTTTCCTGTGTAACTCTAAGAATTTTATTTTGTGCATTTTAATATATTATTATGAGAAAGAATTGATAGGCTTCACTTGAGTGCCAAAATAACACAAAGCAGTAAGGACCCTGAGACAGAGAAGAACTTAGGCCATATAATTGGGGTTTGAGAAGTTAGCAAAGACTGAGAGACAGCAGCCATGAGTTAAGAGAAAAGTAGGAGAGTTTTGCAACATGGGAAAGAAGAGAGGAATGTGTCTAACAAGGAGAGTGGTCATCTGTTACCATTATTGCTAAGAGGTTATTAAGGTAGATGTTTCTCTTGACCTTGACATGAATAGCTTCAGTGAAATGACAATTTCCATAACCCCAAATTGAGTGAGTGAGTGGGAAGTAAGTGGAGGTATAGACAACTCAATTAAGAAGCCTTCCTACAGTAGTGCCTGGGTAGTTCAGCTGGTTAAACATTCAGCTCCTAATTTCAGCTCAGGTAATGATCTCACAGTTTGTGGGTTCGAGCCCTGCACCGAGCCTGCTCAGGATTCTCTCTGTGTCCCTTCCCCTCTCACATTCTCTTTTTCTCTCTCTCTCAATATTAAACAACAAAAAAATCTCTTTAAGAAGTCTTCCTTGCTTTGAATGTGAGCAAAGAAATGAGGCTGTTCCTTGAGGGAGATTTGTGACCAAGACATGGTTTTTTGTAAAAGATGCAAGTTACCAGGCCAAATTTCTGCTGTAAGCGTTGATGAAATAGAGGGAGAAACTTCTGTTGGAAAATTTTGGAGAGGAGTAACCTCAGGAAATAAATTATCAAGAAAGAGAGAGTGCTGGGATCCAGAGCACAAGTGGAGGAAAGTGGGGAAAGTGGATTCAGATTCAGGAAGGCTGACAGATTTGGTGATATGATGATGCTGGGTTTTTGTCTGATTGCTGCTGTTTGTTGGTAAAGCAGGAAGTAGTGTTGTTACTGTGGGAGAGGAGTGTGAAACAGGCATTTGGGGGAGTGGGAAGTGTAGGCTAGGGAAGTATGGTAGAATTTTGGGGGCAGCGAAAAGTGTTCATTTGAGAATTGTGACCATTATTTCTTTTAAAAATATTATTTTGAAAAATTTCAAGGCTGTTTGTGATAAGTATATCCTTCTCTTAGATTAACAGTGTCTATCATTCTCTCCATATTAAGTATATATACTTTTGTTTTTGTTGTTGAACCCTTTGAAAGTTTGTTATGATGTAACACTTCATCCCTAAATACTACAACATGGGACAAAGTCATTCCTCCTAATACAAATGTAACATTCAGGAAATTTAAAATACTGATATTATAGCCCATGTTTAAAAATTACCAAGTGTCCTAATAATATTCTTTATAATTTTGTTTAATAAGACTGTCACATCGCTTTAAAGACAAATATCTCTCTAGGGGGCACCTGGGTGGATCAGTTGGTTAAGTATCCGACCTTTGGTTTCAGTTCAGGTCATGATCTCATGGTTTGACCGTTTGAGCCCTGCATCGATTGGACTCTGTGCTGACAGTGCAGAGCCTGCTTGGGATTCTCTTTCTTTCCCTCTCTCTCTCTCAAAATGAATAAAAATAAACTTTGTTTAAAAAAATTTTTTAAATGCAAATATCTATTCTTTTTTTAAAACATAAAACAATTCTTGATCTTCATTTCTTTCCTTCTCCGCTCCCCCCCCCTTTTTTTTTTAAACATTTTATTTATTTTTGAGAGACCAAGACTGAGCTCAGCTGGGGGAAGAACAGAGAGCGGGAGACACAGAATCGGAAGCAGGCTCCAGGCTCCAAGCTGTCAGCAGAGCCCATAGTGGGGCTTGAACCCACTAACCGTGAGATCATGACCAGATGCTTAACTGACTGAGCCACGCAGGCACCCTGCTTTTTTCCCTTTTCAATTTTTATAGCCTTTCATTCTTTCATGACATTAACATTTTTGACTAGCCTAGGCCAACTTCAGAATGTTGTAGTTGTTATTTTAGAATAGGACTTATCAGAATGTTGTGTAATTTTCTTCAACACAAAGTTCAGGGGATAAGATACGTGGAGGGAGTAAGCTCTCAGGGTAGTTACATTTAAGCAGGACTGTGTGTGATTGGGGGGAAAAAGGGTGAGAGAAGTTAAAGTTAATTGTAAAGGAGTTCTAATGATAAACCATCAACTTTTACCATCAATGGGTAAAAGGAGGGAACGAGACCATGAAGGGAGTGAGGATAATAATAAAAGGATAGTTGGTTAACTGGAGGTTTCTACAAAGTTTCCATATTGTGAAAGAACTGGGTCAGGAACATAGGAAAAGCAGCTGATCAGTGAATACATCTGTGTTTTTCAGTACCTAGGTCTGCCAAAAATGTTTATGCATGAGACAAAATCTGGGAGATAGATCCCATACACAAAACTGTTTCATGAGCCCCATTGCTAGAAGTACAGCATGTATTATACATAAGGACTTGTAAAGTCCTTTCCTATAACTTTGACTTTATGTTATACCTGCTAAGAGGAGCTCTGTGATTCTCCTGCTTTTTTATATTTTCAGCATCCCTAGCAGAAAGGAATCATGTGGATGATAGGCAACCGTCATGTAGAACTTTGTAAGTGACTAATGAAATCACCAAGCACATCAATGATACTTCGGAGAAGAGAACCAGAGTACCACTCACATGCTATATTAGCCAAACTGAACGCTCCTCAAATGACACAATATATATGCTACCCAAATCGCCTGCACATCGGAAGGGCTGGGGCTTGATGGACGTCTCTATTTTCATTACTTGACATTATGCCTCTTATTTTGTCAAAACCCAATTTGGATGTAAATAGCCACCTAGAAAGGATAAATTCTTAAAGATGTGCCCTCAACAGATAATTTTGGATTCGGAAGGTTTGCAGTAACTGAAAGCCATTTATTATCACTCAGTTCTGGTGATCAGAACATTTATGAGCATTTATGCCAGAGCATTTATGAATGCCCTAAGTACTGGCACCAGTTCCTGTACTCAACGTTATTTTATGAGCGACATTGAACCCCAAGTACAGAATCTATCTGCCTTCATTAACTGGCATTCTTTACCATCATCATCATAAGCCAACATTCATTGAGTGTCTACAGGGTTTTGGCACTATATAATGTTCTACTTATACTTTCCTTTTTTAAACACTAACATAGTATGAAAAAGGAAGATATGAGTATTATTCCCGTCTAAAAGGACTCTATGAGAGAGGACCACAATGACAGGGAAATAAGACACTGGAGATTTTCTTTCACTTTTTATTAAGAATTTACTGTCCTTCTTTTTTTGATAAAATAGCTGAAACAGAACTATTTCAGTCATGGCATATGCTATTTAAATCCAACTTGCTGTCTGAAACACTGGATTGACTTCAGAAAATGATACCAGTAAAGCAACGCATCTCACTGTAGCTTCATTTTAATTTATACCAGAACCACATTCTGAGGTCCTCACATTAAGTTTTAATTCAATAGCACTTTCATCTTGAAAAATCTGGCTGGCCCGAATTGAAATTAGGCCTGTCAAGAGAACACACTGGAGTTAGGGAGAGCCCCGGATGGAACCAAACTACGGGCTTCAAGTGCCCTCTGGTGGCTGACAACAGAACAGCACAAGTTGAAGTCTGGAATAAATAGGCACATGCCAAATTTCATTCTCTGTTGCGTTTATTATTCATATCTTTAAAAGAACTTATCAAGAATTTATTCTGTTAGGCACTTAGGATCAAAAGATAAATGGTATACAGTCTGTGTCATACAGGGGTTAATAGTAGAATGAGGGTAAAACTGACTACAGATAATTTCAACCCTCCCTAAGTACTATTAGAGTGCAATTTAATCTATTACAACCAAAGGCATGTTTGTTATCTTCATTTTTATAGGTATTATCATGGTAATTAATAGTATATAGAAATTCCTGAAAAAATAAAAGCAGCTATTTTCCACATACATTGTAATTCATATATCTGTATAAATCCAGAAAACACATGGTAAATAATTACAGATTTCTAGAGTTTTTCCTAGGAGTAACTCAAATCCATATTGCTTTTATGACTATTTTATTCATAGTACTAACAACTTTGTAATTATTTTAACTCTTGCTGGATAATATCAGACCTATTATGCAGATGAAAAAACTGAGGCAGAAGAGTCAGTCTTACCTGATAATTCAGTGTCAGAGATGAAACTAGAACTTGAATTGCCTGACTGCACCTGTTGGTTTTCTTGGTGGATTCATCCAATGACTTTTGTGTGGTTTCTAATGATAATATGAAGGGTTTTATGAAGTCGCTGAGTAACATGAGATAGCCATTTACAAGAAGGGTTCACACCACACACACACACACACACACACACACACACACACACACACACTGGATCATTTCCAACATCAGCTACTGAGCAGCTGTCACAATTCTCTTGAGTTAGATGGAGCCTTTTATCAAGTTATGAAAAGTCCCATATCTAATTACCAATCTCCAGCATCATCTTGAGCTTGGCTCTGCTCAACCAAATGATACACTCTTAATGCCAAAGCAAAGTGATTACATAAATAATTTAGTCTGGTCTTCTTTAATCCTATCCAGGAGAAGCTTATAGTAATCTTAATTAGTATTTCACTCACCCAGTTCAGCCCCGTAACAGTAATCTCCTATCGAATTCCTGACATTGGGAATGGAAGGGTGCAAGATCTTTAAACGATGTATTCCTAATTTACATAAACCAATGATGTGAGTCAAGAAGTTAGTTTCAAAGGTATCAATGATGCTGGATGCAAACAAGACATTTCTGAGATGTCAAAGAAACCTAGAGGTGGTGGGGTAGAGGTGGGAAGTTTTGGGCACTATGATTTTAAAACTATGCTCTTTGGTACTTTTGATTGCTATAAAGTATTTTCAATTCAGCTTTTTGTTGTTCCATTTCAAAGTATTTTGTTTTCATTTTCCTTTTGAGCTACTAAATATCTTCATGAGCAATTTTTGGTTTGTTTTCATACACAGTACTATGAAATAAGAATTGTTTTTAACACTTTTGATGTACCATTTGTTTCCTTTTTGATAAGGGGCAACAGAAAAATGAACATAACTATCATTACTTTAGATCATTGCTTTGTAAGAGATGAAACAAAAACTCTCTTGCGTAGGTTTTGATTGTGTGTGAGGGAGAGAGAGAGAGGTCACTTTACATAATTAGGTCCAGCTGGTTCAGACTACACCTAAAATACAAGTTCATTGGAAAGTTAAAATTATACCTCTGGGACAGTGAACCAAAAATTAACATGAAGTCTTTTCTCAACTATACCCAATTGTATTATCTTTTTTTGTGCTCCTATAAATGTTCATTTCCTTGTCCATCTATCCACAAATATCACTCAAAGTCAAAAAATGTTTCCTTTCCTCCAGGAGATATATGTAAATTTCAGGAACCACTGTGGTGAAGAGAAATTATGCACAGGTGCTTCTTATAGAAAAAAAGGGGTGGGGAATTGAAAGCAAAGGAACGTTAGAATGTTTTAGCAACAACTCAAGCTGAATTTTGAAGGTCAGGTAGGAATGAAAGTAAAATGGCTAAGTTGATGGATTTTCAAAATTATTGAGGGATGAAGTAATTTTATTCTTTTGGGGACTCTTTAGAGCGACTAGAAATAAGTAAATGTCAGACCTACGTGCTATGGTCAAGCTTGAATTTTACTCTGTAAACTAAGAGCCGCTGAGAAATTTCAAGCAGAAAAAAATGATGAGGCTTGACTTTTAGTAAGATCACTTAGGTAATCCTGTGGAAGAGTCATTGGAGGAGGCATGGACAACTAAAATTGGAGCCTACTGCAATTATCAGTCTGACCTAAGGCAGTCAAGAGGGCAGGAAGTGGACAATTTACAACCTTGCTACACAGTGTCCTCCCTCAGCAGCACAAACCTTGACTGAGAACCTGTCTGAAATAGAGAAATCTTGTGCCATACCTCTTACCTTCTGAATTAGTATTTTAATCTGTAGATCTGGGAGGTACCACTCACAGAGATAAGGAACACAGTTAAGGGCAGTTATTGGAGGAAAAGAAGTCACTGTCTTAGATGTGGTCAGGTTAAGGTGTTTATGGAACATCCAAGAAAGCTGATCCACAGCAGTTAGGTATTCGGGTCTGGAGGCTGGGTTGAAGTCTGGTTTGGAGATACAATTTACCATTTATCACCAAGTTTATATTTGAAGCCACAGTCCAACCCAAGTGTCCTGGGATTTGCCCAGGAAAAGTGTATCATTAGTCAAGCAGAGGGCCCAGGAGGGAGCACTAAAACACACCATTATTTAAAGTCCCATACAGCAAAAGGTATCCACAATAAACAGAAGGAACTTCCAGTGTAGGAAAACACAATGTGAGGAGTGGGAAGAAAGTTCCAAGTGGCAGGATGGTCAACATTCTCATTCCAGCAGAGGTCACATTAAGAATAGGTAAGAGTCCATTGGATTTGGCAATCTTGATGTCAGAGTAAAGCTACAGGTGGAGATTATTTCCCAGCAAGTTCTTTCTTGACCTTAGTATGTGGGGATGCAATTTAGAGCTTCTGCTCTCAAAGTTCAGATGAGTAGAGTATGTGAGAGGAGCGTGGTATGAAGCCAGTTTGCAAATGTTCTCTCTTCCAATAGGATGGTAAATTCTTTGAGGAATAAGGAAGGCACATAAAGATGATTAAGACCCAGTCCCAACCCTCAGCATTTATAACAAATCAGAAATTAGACATCTGTAGTACAAGATGGGACATGTATTATAAAATATCATAGAGATTCAAAAGAGGAATACACCACATCCAGACAATAGAAGAGCCTGCTTACTTCTCTTCGGTTGTTAGCACAGATATATGCACATACTTAACATTTAAACTGTATTAATTGCTGACTTTTTCAACAAATCTGGCAAATTATTAATAAAGTCCCTTTTATTCGCAAATCCAAGGAAACTTCAAACTCATTCATGAGATATTTATTAAAATAACACATTTAGGGAAAAAAATCAATACAATGTATACATCATTACTGAAAACTGTATACCATCATACAAAAAAGGATTTTATTTTGGGAAATTGATTCCTAATTTATGGCAAGTTTTACTTTCAGAAATAAAACCACAAAACGACACAATCTAATTCAATCTTAAAGGCTGGCATGCTGAGCAAGGAATGTTCTTATTCTTTGTAGGAGCTCCTTCTTTACACTGTCAGGTACCAGGGCTGAAATATAAAAATAAAATATAAGAGTAAGAAGATTCCAATTAATATATGTCAATTTGATATTTGATATCTTATTCTGAACTAATAATTTCATGAATAACCCACATGCTTCAATAAAGAAATAGGTAAAGATACCTGAAAAAGTATATTTGCAATTCATTATCTGAGTGAACTGTCCAATACCTAACTATACTGCACACCGATGAGAAAACATAAGAAAATTCTTTAAACTAGGAGTGGAAAAGGCTTTTTTTAAATACAGAGGTACAGCAGGTTAATAAATTTGGTTTAAATGCAACAGTGACAATTCAAGAAGTTGGTCAAAATCACCATAAACAAAGGCAAAAGACAAAAGTGGGAAAACACTTACAGAATTGGGCTGACCTCTCTACTATATAATTTCTCCAAATTGATAAGAAAAAGATCAGACTAAAAGAAAAACAAGCAAAAGAGATAAAGAAAAGGAGGAACACAGTTCTTGAACACAGAAGGGGTTTAGCCTCATAGTTGAAATGTAAATTAAAACCACATTCAGATACCATGTTTTACCAATCATATTGGCTAAAAACCAAAGGTCGGTAGTATCCTGTGCTGGCAAGATTGAGGGAAAACTGGTGCTCTTGTATTAGCTGGTGGGGAATATAAATTGGTACCGCATTTTTGGGCAGCTAATTTGGCAATACTGTAGAAGTAAGTGCACATACTCTCTGACTCAGCAAAGATGCAAAAACTGTGACAGGGGTTACATTTATGGTATTTTTACTTTTTCAATGTTGAACCATGTGACTATTATCTATTCAGAGTATCAAACTAAAAATGAAAAACAAAAAAGCCCTGCTCTTTGAAATTTTCATTACTATTAAATGTCAATACACGAATCTACACTATCAGTTTTCCTTTTGTGGCTACTAATAAATAAGGACAATCGGGAATGAACCAGAACTTCTAATGCTACTTGCTTGTATCTAAAGGAAACTAAAAACTTCAGGTACAGTTCAACGTTTGTATAGTGAATTCCATAAATAAGTATGCAAGTTAAATAAGACACCTATTCCCCTTGACAAATTGTTTAATTTAAGCCTCTGAGAAATAAAGGCTACATAATTAAGATCACTAGAAATGGGATCAGTAGGTACATTAAACATACTTTAATAAAAATTATGGTGATGGAGACTAGATCAGTCTAGTTGCCTTGGAGTTAGGGATAAGGTGTGACCATAAAAGGATAGCTTGAGGGATAGGGGGTGGTAGTTACGTGAATCTACACATGTGTATAAAATTCATAGCACTGCACACTAAGAAAAAGTCAATTCTACTGTATCTTAAAAAAAGAAAATAAATATTTCTGTTATAAAAGAAGACTAAGAACATAAAAGAAAGGATTTATTTTGACTTCTCTGTTCTGTATTTGTTCATTTTCCAGCAGTGGAGTTATACGGGATTGAAATGTCCAGGATACAAGTGTTGAAAGAGAAGCAAAGGAAATTTCCATCCTGTATAACCAGCTCCTAAATGTTAATAGATTAAACATAAATTACAGACAGAAAATAGAAAAAGAAATTGGAGAAAATGATTTTAAAATGTAAATTCGTGGGGAGAACAATACATACTGTTTCTTGTTTTGTTTTTCTTTTCCCTGAGACATGCTTGATGAAAAAGTCATGTTTTTTTAGCTGTGAACAGGCCTACAGATGGCTGGAAAGGACGATGGGATTCTGTAGCTCTTTCCCAGCAGATAGTTCAGAGAATTAGTATTCTCTAGCAATAATTTTCAAACTCATTTACTTTTCACACTTAAATTCTTTTCACTATTTCTATGTGAGAAAACAGATAATGAATCATCTAATTTATCTGCTTACACTTAAAATGACCAGAAAAACCCCTTTCTCAAAATAAATGAAAATAACATAGCTGCATCTGAGGTAACAATGTAACTCCTAACTCAGTATTTATTACATATCACCAATGTTAATATATTTCCTCTCCTTCCTTTGCCTTCTGAAAGGAAATAAAGATGTTTGTAGTGTGAATTTTAAATACAGGTTACCCTGAATATGAAGTTTTGAAGCTGCCCAATTCTTAATTAGACAGTTAATAAGACAGAACTTTTCTTTTTTAAATGTTTATTTTTTTTTTTTTGAGAGAGAGACAGCGTTAAGTGAGGGAGGGCAGAGAGAGGGAGAGAGAGAATCCAAAGCAGGCTCCATGCTCAGCACGGAGCCCACAACAGTGAGATCATGACCTGAACTGAAATTAGGAGTTGGATGCTCAACTCACTGAGTCACCCAGGTGCCCCAGAACTTTACTTATTTTTAAAAAGAAAAAACAACAGCAGAGCATTGACTGTGGGGCTAGAGTAAAACTTTGGATTACTGAAATCGGGCCATATCTAATAAAACTTATGAATCCTAGCTTCAGGTAATACTTGACCCTACAAAATCCCATATTTTAAAAACTATCTGTCTTAACAACCATTATGAACTTATGTTTCTATACTGTTTTAGAGTGCAAAAACATTTTATACTTCTCATCATATTTATTACTCAAGACTATGCTAGAGAGGCAGGTACCAATTATCTTTCCCATTGAGGAAAGTTCAAGTACCCAAATAATTTTAGAAAGGGTATTTTTCCCTGTAAAAAGAAAGAAAAACTGAACCAGCAAGAGAGAAAAAAAATGTCTTCACACGTTTCCATCCACAAAATTTGTATTCCTTACCTCTGCCTTTTGGTGTGATTTCAGCCACCAAGTCATCAACAGTAACGTGTTCTAGTCCTTTTTCTTTAATTACCTCTTATGCAAAAGCAAAAAACAAATCATATCATTTAAAATCATTATCTGTAAGAAAGATTTTCATAGAGGAAGGGTTAAGATCATGTTTTTAGAGTGCAGACTGGTCTTTAAAAAAAAAGAGGACACTTCTTGTTTTCTTTTCTACTGAAGATTTAGTTCAACCCTAAACACATTAAGTATTCACCAGATCAAAATCTTAAAAACCTATTCATCTCTCAGCTAAATCACTTGTAACTTAACAAATATAACAGAATGAATTCAAACTGTAAAGTCAAATCTAAAATGTGTAAAAAGCTGGAAACTTAGAACTGTACAGATCTTATTTCACTATAATAGCAGTTCCTGAACGTATGGAGGGAGGTAAAAGCTATTATTTGAGTCTAACTTGTAATTTCATATCCCTAAATTAAACTATAGAACAACTCTTTTGTTCATTTCTCTTCTCTAGGCTAGGCCAAAAGAAGAAGAGGGAAAGGAGTTAACATTATTGGAACGCTATGTGCTGGGTGTTTTGCAGCATTTAATATTCACAACAATCTAATGGGCCAGGCATTTTTCCACTTCACAAGTGAGCCTACTGAGGCTTAAAGATTAAATACTCATCCAAACATGAGCTGAAGTCCAGCTGTATTCTCTTCCAGTGAAGGTCTGTATGACCTCAAAGTCTATGCCTTTACTAACTCACCACATTGCCTTCTTAGGATTAATGATATAAATAGTTTCTATTATCATTAATTGTAGAAACAATTGCAATATAATGGGAGTTCATTGAAAATATCCAGAATTGCATTATACCAAAGCTGAGCCAGAAAAGGAGGCTCATCTTCTTGACATGCATAATTTATCTAGTGGTATCCTCATCAACACCCAGTAACTTAACAAGCTTCCACCCCACATTTTAAAAAATTAGTGTAATTATCTAGGATTTTTGTAGGTAAATTCTTCAAAAAATAATATTGTTAAAGCCAGAGATGTAATTCCTATAAAGTCTGCCAATGATAGTGTTCAATTTGTTATAAAGTTAAAACATAGGAATAATTAATGTTTCACTTTGAGTAGGGACACTGAAAAAGGCTGGATTCCATACTCTGATGAGAGAGAAAATCTTGCCTCACTTGGTTACAAAAAATACAAAGAAAATTTCTAAAGATTCAGGAAATACATCTACCAAAAGGAGACAAAAGGAGGAAATCATTACTACAAGATTCAATTTTCCGTATGTTTCAAATTATGCTCGGCACTCAACAGATCTTAAAATACTGCCTATAATTTTTCTAGTGAACTCCAAACCAACAAGAACAATGGAATTAGTTTATCTTGTAAATGAAACTGATTACCTTTACAGTGTGCCTTCAACTGGTCCTTCCAGCCACATTCAATTAATTTAGCTCTCAGCAACTCTTTGAGGCTGTTGAAAAAGAAATATTTTCATATTAAACTACAACAATGCACAATAGGATGTTTGAAGCAAAAGTTCAAACGTTCAATTAAAAATTCCCTGCCTTCTAAACACAAAAACTTTAATTGTGGCCTAATCTTGGTTCTATTACTAATTTTTTGATCTTATGCAAATAATTTAGACTCTGGACCTCATTTTCATCATTATAAAGTTAAATGAAGTGGATGAGGGAGAAGTACTTCTCAAGAAACTCTACTCTCTGGCCTTCTCATACACTTTCTATTCCTCTCCACCAACAGGAATACTGTGAGTCTTGTACAATTTCTAGATGGTTTTAGTTGAACTCGAAGCAGGTGCACCTCAAAATCTTCAAAATCTATTCTTTGACTACAAACTCTTCTCCTTTAGCTCTCTTGCTTCCCCATATTTCTAACCTCAAAAACTTTCCCCTCATTTTTTTCCAACAAGCTTCCAAACTATATACTAAGTATGGTATTTCATTGATTCTAAGCCTGTTTTTCCCCCACATTCTAATAATTCAGTAATTGGTATGCCTGTCATAATTAAAAAAATTTTTTTTAATGTTTATTTATTTTTGAGACAGAGAGAGACAGAGCATGAACGGGGGAGGGTCAGAGAGAAAGGGAGACACAGAATCCGAAACAGGCTCCAGGCTCTGAGCTGTCAGCACAGAGCCCGACGCGGGGCTTGAACTCAGGGACCGCGAGATCATGACCTGAGCCGAAGTCGGACGCTTAACCGACTGAGCCACCCAGGCGCCCCATGCCTGTCATAATTTAATTGGCAGAATTTTCTTTTTCCCTACAGGTTAAAAAAAATAATGGTGTGTATTACAACTAACTGCATCATGGGTATAATAAAATATTTCCTATCCTTTTGCCATACCCACTCTTACAAGTCTTCAGTCTTTAACCTAAATCATGTCTCAGCTTCAACACGTCATGTCCCAAACTAAACCATTTCTCTTTCAATATTCCTAGACATCCCCTATGTGACAGTTCCATCTTGGTATTTAATTAGGTCTTCCTTTTTTTTTTTTTTTTTGTTTATTTATACTTGAGAGAGAGAGAGAGCGAGAGCAAGAGCATGCACACTTGAGCAGTGGAGGGGCAGAGACACACACTCAGAAGCAGGCTCCAGGCTTGAGCTGTCAGCACAGAGCCCAAAGCAGGGCTCACACCGCCGAGCCAAGCCGTGAGATCATGACCTGAGCTGAAGTTGGACGCTTAACGGAAGTTCCTCAGGCTTAACCTGAGCTGAAGTTGGACGCTTACCCTGAAGTTCCTCAGGCTAGAAAACCTAGGAGCATCTTTCACTCAACTCTGTTAACACTATACGTATAATCCACAGGAGCAATTCCTACTGGTTCCAGTTTTAAATATACACCTACAATCCAGATGTTTTCTTTACCATCTTTGCCATTACTCCCCTAGTCCAAGCCATCTTCTTCTCTTGGACTGGCCCACTACCAATGCCCCTAAACTTGTCCCCCTACTCCTTTGCTCATATACTTCGCTCTCCTTCTTCTGCTCAAAATGGCCCAGTGCTTCCCAATTTACTTAGACTAAAATTCCAAGTTTTTGTTAGGCTTACTAACCTAACTAGCCTAAATAACCGTCCATGATCTTCCCCCTCCCCAGGTCTCTCTTCTTCCTCTCACTCAATTTACTCAGGCTGATGAAATTCTATGTGCTCCTCAAAAAACCAGGCAAGCTCCTGTCTTAGATCCTTGGCTCTCGAAAGTCCTCCCCATTCACTCATATCCTTCTGCTTTCTTACCAGTGAAGCCTTCTTTATTTTTTTGTCTCGAATACACAACCCATTATTCTCTGCTTTATTTTTCCTCTAGAACTTACCACCATTTACATAAAACAGATGTAGTGTCTGTCTCCTCCCATTAGAATGTAAGCTCCAGACTTTATTTTGTTCACTACTGTATCACCAGCACCTTAACAGGACATAGCATATGCTAGAAACTCAGTAACTTTAAGCTGCACGAATGAAGAGACAGATAATAATAAATAATCCCCTTTACACATTACTGCCAATACTATCGTCTCAGTTCCCCAAGGCACCATTCTGGATGTCTTCTTCCTCATTTCTCATATTGAGGACTGCTGATTTTACTTTAAAAATTTTTAAGTTCTTGTTTCCATTTTTGCTGTTTTTCATTTTTAACCTGATATAACCTGCTAACACATTCTTCTATAATGTATCTCTAGCCCTTTAAGGCTATCCTCACATTGCCAGAATAGTATTCCTAAAGAGCAAATGTGATGTAGTCATCCCCTTTCTTAGAATCTTTTAACTTCTCCCCCCACCCAAGGATAAAGTCAGATGTTTTTGCAAACCCATCACCCATTTTCCTGCCCTTTCTTTTTTTTTTTTTTTTTTTAACGTTTATTTATTTATTTTTGAGATAGAGAGAGACAGAGCATGAATGGGGGAGGGGCAGAGAGAGAGGGAGACACAGAATCGGAAGCAGGCTCCAGGCTCTGAGCCATCAGCCCAGAGCCTGACGCGGGGCTCGAACTCACAGACTGCGAGATCGTGACCTGGCTGAAGTTGGACGCTTAACCGACTGGGCCACCCAGGCGCCCCTCCTGCCCTTTCTTTGACACCACTCTCAGTGTAATAAATCTGTGCAGGGTTCCAGCAATGGAAATGAGACCCAGGCAAGGCTGATCATAACTGGCCTATGTACCTAAGTAAGATGGTAATCAAGCCAGGTACTTTGCTGGAACTACTAGGAGAAAGGTAGTCTGAGCCAGAGGGATGTGAATCCTGAACTGCTGATCTCTGCCACCTTGTGGGTAGTCTGTTTAAGAATAAAGCCAACACAGAGGAAAAGAGAGCTGAGAAAGAAAAAGAAAAACATATTCTTGGTAACAATTTTTGAGTGCTTGGACCCAGTGGAGCCTGAAGTAATTTCAAGCTCTTGACTTTTTAGTTAGATGAGCTTATATATTTCCACTGATTAAGCAAGTTTTTGAGTTCAGTTTCTACCATTTACAAATGAAAGAATTCTGACTTATACCAAATCTACTCCTCCTGTCTACTGTTCCAGCAACATCACTTTCATACTTTACCTGCCAGCTTTAATTTTACAGTTCCTCAGAACATTATTATGTTGTAACAAATCTCTGTGACTTTGCACATTCTGTTCCATGTTCCTTGAATGTCTTCTCTGCTTTACTGGCTGGAAGAACTGCTAATCTTTCTCCCAGAACTGAAATACCTCTTATACTACTCTAACTGATTACTTTAACCCCCAAGTACAGTTGAAAGATCTCTCCTCTTCCTTAAATATATTTCTCTTATGCAATCTTTCACCCTACTTCTGGAAGCCTTTCTTGATTCCTGAGCCTCTGCTTAGTACTTCTACACCTGTTCATTCTTCAAATATTTACCTGGTCAGTTATGTGCTAGGCATAATGCTGGGGATACAATGGTAGTTCTACTGTCAAGGAACTGAGAGTATACTGCAGGACACAAATAAGCAAAGCAGGTGGTTATAATACAATGTGATTAAATGCTAGGATAGAACAAGGCATCTTGGACTTAAGGGATTCCTGTAAGAGATGATATTTAAATTAAGACCTGAAAGATGAGCTAGAATTAAAGATCAGGGAAGAAGAATGTCTCAGAGAGTAAGAACAGCACAGCTGCTCTGAGATTAATAGTTTGGTAACTGAAACTGGTTCTATCATATTATCTCCCTATTAAAAACTGCAGTAACCTGGGTATATTTTCTTCTCTGTTAGATGATACATTCTTTGACAGTCATTTCTTGTTCATCTTTTTAGAGAACTCATTTTCGTTTAAGTCATGCAATACTGAACAGACCTATTTTTTATGGATGTTAGGAATTGAAACTTTTGATAATCTCAATTTTCTGTAATTCCTTCCATTGACATCAGTTTGTTCCTTGATATTAGATTCTTACATTAAAATAACTGTAACTTAAAGATGTTAAATGTAATTTATTACACAATCCATTGCTTACCGTTCTCTTTCTCCAGTTTCTATCAACTTTTGGTTAATCGCTGCTCTCATCTGCGCATCTTTGTTCATCTTGCTAACCTGAACATCAACATGTATTTTCAGATACAGAACACCCACAAAGTATTTTCTTCTAAATCCTCTAGGTAAGCATCCCATTTAACATTTAACATTCTATCAACTGAAGGAGTGATAGATTTCAACATTGTGTTAACAATGTCATTACTCTTAATATCGTTTACTGCATCCCAATAAGTCATACTGATTAACTCACAATTTTCTTCCCCCAGATACCCTTTATTAATGAGTCCTTAGATAATAATAATTATTGTCACATTTATGAAACACTTATGTGCCCAGTACTGGGTTAACACATTGGGGCTTTTTTTTTTAACCTCATTTAATTCCCAAAACTTATTTTTTTATGTATGAATTATTAACATAATCTGTATTTTACAATTGAGAAAACTGAGGCACAAAGATAGAAAGTGGTGAAGGCAGGATTTGAACTCAGGTACTCTGACCCGAGAAGCCCCCAAACACTTTAACAGCACATCATAACTGACTGCTAATAATTTCTGCACTTTAACTGCATTCAAAATTTCTGGGAAGCCATATAACCTAAATACCAATAAAAGATCAAGTACTGTTGGTGAAAAATAAAATTTCCAGATTAGGTTCTAAGTGCTTTACTTTTCACTAGGATGCACCCAGAAACACAACTCTCAAAGTAGCTCCAAGTATGTGTTTGTGTATGCTCTTCATCAGAACTGAAAACAAATCTCGAACTAATTCCCAACACAGAAAATTCTCAACTTTCATTTAAAAAAAAAAAAAGGTAGAAGAAGGTTAGAATGTAAAAACTTGGAATACAGTAACATTACTGCACTTAATCTGTCACTAACTCGGGACTACTTTTGTTGTCTCCCATCTTCGCCTATGTGAAAACTCAGGCTGGCAATGAGTTTTGAGTTGGGAAAAAAAATTTTTTTTGAGTGGAACAGGAAAAAGGAGGGGTTGAGAAAGGACTTAGTAATGTTTGCTTATGTCGTTGGAGGCTAACATTTTCAAAATAACTCTAAGGTCTAGTCGGTACCATTCCTAGAATATTGAACTTGATCTCGCCTTGGCCCCTAAAATACGGATAGTGACCTTGGACAAGTCAATTCTTAAAGGCCTCAGTTTTCTCACTGGTAAAACAAGGGCGCTAGGGGAATCCCTCCCAGTTCAGACATTCTTTGGGAAAATAGAATAGGGCGGAGACAGCGGGAGAGGCGGGAGGGGAGGAGCCAGAAAACAAAGCGTGGACTGGCTTCAGGCCAACTCCGGTTGCACGCCCTGTCGGAGAGCCCTACAGGCCCGCGAGCGCGGGTCGGGGAAGCTAACGAAAGACAGCACATCGAAAGGAGCCTGGGCTGGGCCCGGGTCCCGGCCCTGAGGACCACGGGCATAGCTCACCACCATCACCGCGGGCGAGGGCCGTCCCTTCCCAGCGACGAAATGACCCTTGCGCTGACGACCGTTACCTACCACACTCTTCGGCTGCCCGGACTTAGACCCTCAGTAGCTCGGGCACCTAAGCACACAGAAAGCTAAAACACGCATTTCCGGGGCGGGGTCTCGCCACCCTGCCTATAAATGTGAGAATTTAACCAGCGCGGGCCGCCTCCTGGTAGCTCAGCCCTCTGGGTAAGAAAGTCCATACCCTGCAGTCGCGCGGGCGTTAAGTCTCCGAAAGACTACATAGCCCGGCATGCAACAGAGTCAACTTTCGCATGGACACTACATTTCCCAGACGGCGCCCCACACCGCAGTGTTTTCTGGGATGGGAACCACGCCGCCTGCGAGCCTCGGTGCTACGAGCGAAGCGCGGACCTTTCAACAAGAGCTTTATTAATTCTCACGCTGCGACCTAGGAAGGCTATGGAGGTGGCTGCTAATTGCTCTCTGCGCGTGAAGAGACCTCTGTTGGATCCCCGCTTCGAGGGTTACAAGCTCTCCCTCGAGCCGCTGCCCTGTTACCAGCTGGAGCTTGACGCAGGTGGGAGGCGGCGGCGACCCCCGGCACTCTCCCCACTTTCGGCTGCTGGCGGCCGGACCCTTTCCTCATTTTCTTCCTTTCTGTCTTGGGCAAGCAAGGCGACCGGGACCTTCCGTATATCCCGTCGGGCTAGCGTGGACCGGGGATGGCCGCCTCTGGAGAGGGAAGCCCATCCCAGAACCCAGTGGGAGTCTCCTTCGCCTGGCTCGGCCCGAGTTCCAGGGTCCGTCACGCAACTGCTGCCTGGCCTCTGGGCGCTTGTCCTTCCCGGCCTGGGCCCCGCTTTCGCTCTCTAGCATCCTCGGTAACCGTGTGCGTTGAGAAGCCACACTTTGGAGGACCTCCCAGATGGCGGAGATTCATTTCTTAGAAAGAAACGCCATTGCAATTCAGAGCATTTTCAGTTGCATAGGTGCTGTCAGTTTAAGGACACTATCTTAGAGAATATCTCTAGGAAATTTTGAGGAAACGTTGATTTAGTACCTACACTTCTATTTGTGTGTATTTGAGGCTGACCAAAATATTCATCCTTGTTCTTAGAAGGTAATGAATGGTATTTTCGTTAAAGATAAAGGGCCCAGAGATTTGCATTTTTAACACACCTCTACTGATTCTGATGCGTGTTGAGTGCATCACACTTTGAGAAATACTGATCTAGACTTAATAAATTTTATCAGATAAGTGTTTATTAATTGATTTATAAAATTCAGAAACCTCTACCAAGACCTTGTTTTATGTTACCTGCTGATATTATCAAGATAAATGAGGTACAGTCTGTAATATAAAAGTGCAGTTGGGTACTTGGGAAGAAAAATATAAACAGATAAGTTTAGAGCAGTCTGATAAGGCAGTGATCTGGCTATGTACAGAACACAATGTTAGTACTTAAGTATCTTTCCAAACCAGCCTCAAGATCTGGGAAAGCTTCCTGGAGAAGTTGATATCTAAGGTGAGTTTTTAAGAATAGGTAAGAGTTGACTCAGGTAAGATAAAATGAGCTTGGTTTTTCTTTTCATTCCCTTCCTTTCCTTCTCCCACCCTGTGTCAGTAAATGGTACCATCATGTTTAATTTATGCATGAAAAGGCCACCCAAAATTCAGTGCTCAAAAGAGTAAGCAGTTATTGTTGCTCACAGGTCTGTAAGTTAGGTAGGTGGTTCTTCTAGTCGTGGCTTGGGCTTATTCCTGCATTTTTGTTCAGTTATGCATCTGCTTTGTCGCTCTGCTCTTGGCTGGGCTTCCTCATATGTTTGGGGGTTCTCTGGCTATAGATTGGTATAGGATTATTTCAGATGGCTTCTACTTAGTTAGGTTTTCTCCATGTGGTCTCATTCTTTAGCAGGCTTTTTACTCCAAGAGAAAACCAGCAGTGCACAGGCACTTTTATAAGCTGCTGCCAGGAAAAAGTTTGCTCTTGTCCCATTGGTCAAAACAAGTCATATCATCAACCTTAAAGTCAGTATAGCAAACTCATAGTAAAGACAGAGAGGCATAAAAAATTGGAACTATTAGTGCAAGTCTACATAATTGCTTATATTGGAGTTATGAAGTATTTCTTTTATCCCCTTGTTCAGTCTGTCAGCAAGTACAGTCAGCTCAAGATTTGACTTCTTGCCTCCACCCTTGTCCAAATCAGTTATTTTTTTACCTTAACTATAGTAGCTTATTGACTAGCTTTCCTGCCATTTCATTCTCCTTCATTCCATTCTCTGTAAAGCAGTATTATCATAGTTTTTAATGCTATATTTATTTGATATCTTTTTCCTCCACTAGACTGTGACTCCATGAAGATAATGTTTCTCTTTTCTTCACTACTGTATCCCTAACGCTTAAGATTATAGGTACTCAATAAATTGAATGAGTGAGGAAAAGAAGTTGTTATTGAGGTGACTCCATTCCTGAGAAAGCGTGAGTAAAAAAGGGAAAGAGTAATTGGGTTTTGTGTAGGACACTGCTGCAGTCCTGTATTGCTGGAGGAAAAAATCTGGGGAATGAGAGATGAATTAGAAAGATAGATGAGGGCACTGTTTGTTTTGTGGACTTTACACCTCTGGTGTGTCTAAGTCAGTATTTCTTTTCATGGGCTTTTACAATTAAAAATAAAGTTCGGGGGCGTCTGGGTGGCTCAGTCGGTTGAGCGTCCAACTTCAGCTCAGGTCATGATCTCACGGTACCTGAGTTTGGGCCCCACGTCAGGCTCTGTGCTGACAGCTCAGGGCCTGGAGCCTGCTTCGGATTCTGTGTCTCCCTCTCTTTCTGCTCCTCCCCTGCTCACACTCTGTCTCTCTCTCTCTCTCCCAAAAATGAAGATTAAAAAAAAAAATAGATAAAAATAAAGTTCAGCTGTCAAAGATTTGCCAACTTTTTAACTTGTTAAGTGGAGATGTTTCTTTTGTTTGTTTCAAGTGTTTATTTAAATTCTAGTGTAATATTGGTTTCAGGAGTAGAATTTAGTGATTCATCACTTACATGTCACCCAGTGTTCATCACAAGTGCCCTCCTCAATACCCATCATCCATCTAGCCCATCCTTCCCATCCACCCCCCCCACCCCAATCAACCCTTAGTTTGTTCTCTATAGTTAAAAATCTCTTATGGTTTGCCCCCCTCTTTTCCCCCCTCTTCCCATGTTATCTGTTTTGTTTCTTAAATTCCACATATGAGTGAAATGGTGTGGTATTTGTCTTCCTCTGACTGACTTGTTTAGCTTAGCATAATACATCCTAAGTGGAGATGTTTCTTTTTTTTTTTTTTTTTTTTTTTTTAAATTTTTTTTTTTTTAATGTTTATTTATTTTTGAGACAGGGAGAGACAGAGCATGAAAGGGGGAGGGTCAGAGAGAGGGAGACACAGAATTGAAACAGGCTCCGGGCTCTGAGCTGTCAGCACAGGGGCCCGATGCGGGGCTCGAACTCACGAACCGCGAGATCGTGACCTGAGCCGAAGTCGGCGCTCAACCGACTGAGCCACCCAGGCGCCCCAAAGTGGAGATGTTTCTTAAACACGGTGATGTCCTCACCCATTCTTTCATAAGTAAAAGGATATTTGAACATCAAAAAAACAGGAAGCAAACTCTCACAATAGTCCTCTAAATTGAATACATTAACTTTATTAACGAGTTCCTAAGTTGTCATTGTTTTTTCCTTTTTTCACCATTTTTGGTATTGGAATCTGTGTTTAGGATGCACAATTGGAGGTGGTGATGAGCTGCCATTTAGGGTTTTAAGAGTAGAAAGCAGATAGATTTAGAGATTGAGTGGTTTACTCTTAGCATCTGTGGAGGCTGGGGGCTCCTGGGTTGCTCAGTCAGTTAAGCATCTGACTTTGGCTCAGGTCATGATTGCGTGGTTCGTGGGTTCTAGCCTCGTGTCGGGCTCTGCTGACAGCTCAGAGCCTGGAGCCTGCTTCTGATTCTGTGTCTCCCTCTCTGTCTGCTCCTTTCCTGCTTGTGCTGTGTCTCTCTCTCTTTCTCAAAAAATATAATAAAATGTTTAAAAAAAAAAAAAGAGGATCTGTGGCAGCCGAATTTGGGAGATTGGAGGAATAGAGACAGGGAGACCAGTTTGGAGGCTTTTGCCATAGTTTATGTGAGGGGCTTGCATTAAGAATTACTACCTGGTGGGGTACCTGCATGGCTCAGTGTGTTAAACATCCAACTTCTGCTCAGGTCATGATCTCATGGTTTGTGGATTCGAGCCCCACATCGGGCTCTGTGCTGACAGCTCAGAGCCTGGAGCCTGCTTCAGAATCTGTGTCTCCCTGTTTCTCTGCTCCTGCCCCACTTATGCTCTGTATCTGTGTCTCTCTCAAAAAAAAATGAATAAATATTTAAAAATAAAAAATTACTACCTGAGAATGATGATGAAGAGGTTAATTCTTTTATCTTTTTAAGTTTATTTATTTTGAGAGGGACAGAGATAGCGTGAGTTGGGGAGGGGCACAGAGAGAGAGAGAGAGAGAACGAGAGAGAGAGAGAGAGAGAGGCAGAGAATCCCAAGCAGGCTCTGCACTGTCAGCACAGAGCCTGCGTGGGGCTCAAACCCATGAAACCTTGAGCATCAAACCTGAGCCAAAATGATGAGTCGGACGCTTAACCAACTGAGCCACCCAGGTGTCCCGAGATTAGTTTGTTTAAAAATTGTCATTTCTGGAGATGGTGAGGTATGATTGAGGAGCTCCTCTTGGCAACTTGATTTCTTTTATACTACCCAAGGAGTTTACATTATTTCAGCAAAAACATTAGTGGATGGTGTGTGAAGCTTTGCATTTAGAATCTGAGGTTGAAGATGTGCTCTCATCTTGAGGAGTTTTAGTACTGGCTTATTTTTATTCTCTTATTTTAAATAATACTAGCAAATTGTTCTAAAGTTCCCTTTGCTATATAAACAGTACAACTGTCAGTTTGTGTTTTTCTTTTTCTCCCCAAATTTTATTTATTTTGAAAGAGAGAGAGAGCATGAGCAGGGGAGGGGCAGAGAGAGAGAGAGAGAGAGAGAGAAAGAGAGGGAGAGAGAGAATCGCAAGCAGGCTCCATGCTGTCAGCACAGAGCCAAACGCAGGCTTGATGAAATGAACCCATGAGATCATGGCCTGAGCTGAGATCAAGAGTCAGGCACTTAAGTGACTGAGCCACCCAGGCGTTCCAGTTTGTGTTTTTCTATGCTAAAGAACAAGCAAAAAGTTTTATAAAGTTTATTTATTTATTTGACAGAGAGCATGAGTGGGGGGAGGGAGAGAGAGAATCCCAAGCAAGCTCTGTGATGCCAGCACAGAGCGCAACTTGGGACTTGAACTCATGAAACGGTGAGATCATGACCTGAGCTGAAACCAAGAGTCGGATGCTTAACCGACTGACCACCCAGACACCCCTCTAGGCATCTATTTTATACAGATCTTCCTCTACTTAAAATGGGCACTTCCTGTGCCCTTCTGTTACTAGCACTCTGTTCCTCCACATACCCCTTCAGTCCCTAAGCAACTGCTGCTAGTTCTCTGTTGCTATAAATTAGTGTGCATTTTCTAGAGTTTTATATACATGGAATTACACAGTATGTATTCTTTTTTGTCTTGTTTCTTTTACTCAGCATAATTACTTTTACCTCGTGCCTGCGTAAGAGAAGGATATTGAAATCTCTGACTACGATTGTAGATTTTTCTTTTTTCTTGCAGTTCTGTTCATTTTTACTTCATATATTTTGAAGCTCTGTTATGTTGCATAAACACTATTGATTATTATGTCCTCACTCCAGCTCTTTTGCTAAATATTACCATAATGTGTGTATTTGTTTCCACCTTTTAACTTTTAACCTTTTGTGTTTTAGTATCTAACATGTATTTCTTACTGGCAGAAATAGTTGAGTCTTGTTTCTTTATTCAGCCTGACAATCTCTACCTTTTCATTATGCTGTTTATATTTGATGTGATTATTGATTTTTTTTTAGTTTGATCTTTCATCTTGCTAGTGGTGTTCTGTTTGTATTATCTACTCTGGGAAAATGGAATTTTCCTTTTCTTTTTTCCTTTTGTCCATTTCCATTTTTCTTCCTTCTTTTGGGTTGAGTATTTTCTTTTTTTTTCTTTTCTAAAATTTTTTAAATGTTTATTTCTTTTTGAGAGAGAGAGACAGAACACAAGCAGGAGAGGTGCAGAGAGAGAGACACACACACAGAATCAGAAGCAGGCTCCAGGTTCTGAGCTGTCAGCACAGAGCTGGACGCAGGGCTTGAACTCACCAGCTGTGAGATCATGAGCTGAGCCCAAGTCAGACACTTAACTGACTGAGCCACCCAGGCGCCCCTGGGTTGAGTATTTTCTTAAGAATTCATTGTTATCACATTTCTTGGTTTACTAGCTATCGCTCTTTGTATTTTACTAGTTGCTTTAGAGTTAATGGTATACATCTTTAAAGATTTTTTTTAATGTTTATTTATTTTTGAGAGATAGAATGCAAGTCAGGGAGGAGCAAAGAGAAGGAGAGACAGAGAGTCTCAAGCAGGCTCTGTGCTGCCAGTGCAGAGCCCAATGTGGGGCTCAAACTCATGAGTCATGAGATCAGCACCTGAGTGGAAACCAAGAGTCAGATGCTTAACTGACTAAGCCATCCAGGTGCCCCAATATAATACATCTTTAATTTACTGCATGGTATGTTCAAATGATGTTGCACTTTGCTCATAATATAAGACCCTAAAATAGTATACTTCTGTTTCTTTCCTCCTGGCCTTTATGCTATTGAATTTGTATTTTCAAAAGACATTTTTGCCATATGTAGGATTCTAGGTTTATACCTTTTCTTCTTTCAGTACATTTGACCCTTGAATAATGTAGGTTTGAAATATGCAGGCCCATTTATATGTGGACTTTTTTCAGTAAATATAGTGGAGGACTGTAACTGTGTTTTCCTTATGATTTTCTTAATAGTATTTTGTTTTTTCTAGTTTATTTTAAGACCACAGTATATACTGCATATACAGAATATGTGTTAACTGTGCTATTGGTAAGATTTCTGGTCAACAGAAGGCTATTAGTAGTTAAGTTTACAGGGAGTCAAAAAGTTATATGTGGATTTTCGAGGTGCTAGGGTCAGTGTCCCTTACCCGTGTCATTCAAAAGTCAAATGTACTTTAAAGATGTTGCCCCACTCTCTTCTAGCTTTTATTGGTTCTGATGAGAAAGCCGGTGTTTTCCCATCTTTATTCTTTTATACATGACATGTGTTTTTTCTCTTTTGCATTGCTTTTGAGCAGTTTGATTACGTTACCTTGCTGTGGTTTTTTTTCTTCATGAATGTTGTGCTTTTGAGTTTGTTGGTCTGTCTAGATCTGTGGGTTTATAGTTTTCAAGTTTGTAAAATGTCCAGCCATTATTTTTTTTTTCTTCCTCTTCTTTATTTTAAGGAATCCAGTTGCCCATTTGTATCTTTTATTTTTATTTTTTTGAAATTTATTTTTGAGAGAGAGAGAGAGAGAGAACACAGAGAAGGGGCATAGAGGGGGGAGAGAGAATCTCAAGCAAGCTCTGGGCTAACAGCACAGAGCCTGACACAGGGCTTGATCCCATGGACTGTGACATCCTGACTGAGCTGAGATTGAGAGTCAGACATTTAACCGACTAAGCCACCCACACACCCCCAGTTGCCCATTTTTAGATTGCTGGAAATTGACCCCAGGTTATCAGTGCTCTTGATTTTTGTGTGTTTTTTGCATTCTTTTTTTTCCTCTACTTTATTTTGGATAATTTATATTTTCATGCCTTTAGCTTCACTGTTGTTTTGCAGTGTCTGATTTGTTGTTATTCCCATCATGTGTATTTTTCATCATAGATGTTGTAGTTTTCATCTTTTACATTTTTCACGTCTGTTTTTAATGTATGGAATGTACATTTTACATCTTTTTTGTCTTTGTTGTTTTGGACAATGGAATGTACTTTAATATAATAACTCAGTGTTCTATTCTGCTAATTATAACTTATGTATCAGTTATGTTGAGCTTCTGTTGATTGATTATTCTCTTCATTGTGGTTTTTTTTTTTTTTTTTTTTCCTCTTTGCCGAGTAACATTTGGACACTAGAAATTGTGAATTTTACCTTGTTGGCTGGAGAATAGATTTATATTCTTCTAAATCTTCTTGAACTTGATTCTGGGTTACAGTTGAGTTACTGGAAACATTAATTTCATTTAGTCTTTTTTTTTTAATTTTTTTTTTTAAGGTTTTATTTATTTTTGAGACAGAGAGAGACAGAGCATGAATGGGGGAGGGGCAGAGAGAGAGGGAGACACAGAATCGGAAGCAGG
The DNA here is from genome assembly GCF_046562875.1 of Panthera onca. Lineage (NCBI taxonomy): Eukaryota > Metazoa > Chordata > Mammalia > Carnivora > Felidae > Panthera > Panthera onca. The sequence continues at coordinate 54,559,773 of NC_138356.1, read as the reverse complement.
CTCCAGGCTCTGAGCCATCAGCCCAGAGCCCAACGCGGGGCTCGAACTCACGGACCGCAAGATCGTGACCTGAGCTGAAGTCGGAGGCTTAACCGACTGAGCCACCCAGGCGCCCCTCATTTAGTCTTTTTAATGATTTGTTACACTGGTCTGGAGCAATGCTCAGTCAAGGGCTAATTATTCCCCACTACTGAGACAGTACTTTTCTGTGTATTCTACCCATTATCCCGTGAATTAGGTGTTTTCTCCATTCTACCTGTTGGTAACAGTCACAGTTCTGAGCCTTGTGTGAGTGCCCAAAACTTCTCTCTAATTCTAGAAGAGGTAGAAGAGAATGGAATAATAAGCAACCATGTGAGAATTAACCTTGGACAGCAGAAGAGAAATAGGAAAATCACACTTTTCTTTCTTCATATGTACCATATAAAAAGTATGGTATTTGTTTAGAATACCATTTACATGTTTAAAGTTAAGCTTGTTACTAATTTCATAGGACAAGTATTATTGATTTTCATTACAGATGAGGAGATGGGGTGGAAAGGCTAGTAACTTAATAAAGCCACTTGACACTGGCAAATCAGACTCCAAAGCTCATGCCTTTTCTAATGATCTATGGGCTATTTCTTCAGGGGAGGGAGAATAGAAGCCGGTGAAGATTTAGGCTATAGTTGGACTAAAGGAAGAAAAGAGCTATGTCACCATTGGATTTATGTAGAGTTTACTGTAAAATTGATATCTGCTCTTAGGGTGGAAAATATGGGGAAGAGTGGTAGATGACTGTGTTAATTTTTGCAGAAACATTGTATAAAATAGGTTAGTGGGAACAATGCTCTGAATTCTATTTGTGCTGTGTTCCATAAATCTTGCTTCAGAATTCATGATACAGACTTGCACAGTAGTTACAGTTTTAGTTTTGCTCTCTACAGTTTCAGTTACCCATGTCAACTGCAGTGTAGAAGCAGAGACGATCCTCCTTCTGACATACTGTCAGAAGATCAGCAGTAGCCTAACACTATATCACAGTGCCTGTGTCATTCACATCACTTCATCTGATCATACAGGCATGTTATCATCTCAAGTCATCACAAGAAGAAGGGTGAGTACAGTACAATAAGATATTTTGAGAGAGAGACCACATTCATGTAGCTTTTATGATAGTATATTGTTACAATTGCTTTATTTTATTATTAGTTATTAATTTCTGACTAGGCCTAATTTACAAATTAAACTTTATTATTCGTATGTATGTATAGGAAAAAACAATATATATAGGGATCAGTATCTGATTTTAAGCATCCACTGGGGATCTTAGGACGTATGCCTTGCAGATAAGGGGAGTGGGCTGGGGGGCTACTGTACTCTTGTTTTTTTTTTTTGTTTTTTTTTTTTTTTGCATTTTTATCTTTTTTTATACACAAATAGCAAACTCAGTAAGTAACTTGGCCAGAAGACTTAATTCATTGGGTATGATTAAAAGATAAATAATCTAAGAAGTGACCTCCGTAAGTTAACATTTAATGTTCTTTGCCTTTACCCCTGCTTTTTTAAAAGTACTATACTTTGCTTCTATCGGTATTAGAATGAATCATATTTAATTGGGTCAAAAGAGTTGAATATTGGCAATTTCACGTGGTTCAATGTAGTAGTGTATTTTGAAAGGACAAGAAGCAGTAATTGTAACCATTGTTAACGCCATTACAAGGATCATGTCTGTTTTATACTTACTAGTGTTATATCCACTGCCAAGCACAGTACACATAGTAGATATTCAGTACATAATTTATGAATGAGAAATACAGGTTTTTGAGGTTTCATACAGGTTTTGTAAGAAATTTAGGTAAAGATGGGGCCCCTGGGTGGCTCAGTCGATTGGGTGCCTGACTTTGGCTCAGGTCATGATCTCGCAGTCTGTGAGTTCAAGCCCCACGTTGGGCTCTATGCTGACAGCTCAGATCCTGGAGCCTGCTTCAGACTCTGTCCCTCTCTCTCTGCCCCTCCCCCGCTCTCACTGTGTGTCTCAAAAATAAAATAAAAACATAAAAAAAAAGAAATTTAGGTAAAGATTAAGGGAAATTTTCTTCTCGTCAGGCCCTAAGTTCTTTTTAAAAGACTGAAAGAGAAGGAATTTTTAGCAAAGCTCTTTTATTTCTAATGCAAGATAATAATAAATAATAAAATTTTTACTACTCTGGCCTCTTAGCCTTCTGTTAAAGAGGTTCCCCTTCCACTATTTCCACGAACCCAGCAGAGATTTAATACTCCTTGCTTTCCCCATCCTTTCTTGGGAGGCTTTCCACTGCTTTTGCCTTTCAATTACTCTGCCTCTCCTTTTATAAACTCAAGGTGGTTGACATGAAAAATGCAATGATAACTTCACCTTTCTCATTTGAGGCCAGAGATGCAGCTTTTTTCTATATACTAACAGCTTTTACAAACTATTAAGTATGTAATATGCCCAATCCTCATTTCTGTGTCCAAATAACTTACATAAATTATCTTGTCAGAATGCAACAACAAAAGACTTAGACTATATCATAGTCATCTAATAATAGTTTTCCAGATCCTTATGTTCACAGATGAGAGGTTGTAATAAGGCAGAGGGCTAAGAAGCCTCTTGTTTGGGATTGCCCGGGGGCTTTGGCACAAATATGAAGTAAATGTATTTGTCGTGTCATTGTCTAGTATTATTGCTTTGGGCCATTATTTTACCATGTACATTTCTTGCAGTATTGAGTTTCATCCACACAGTGGTGCTAGAAAACCAAGAATTGGTGATTGTTTCCCTCCTAATCAGTGGAATATGTACTTCTAACTGTTCCTTATAAAATAAATACTTCCTTGAATCATATAATAGCAATTTCCTCAACCTTCATCAAATCCATAACTAAATTTATAATGATTTTATGGCATAAACCTTGAAAATAAAACACCCGGGGCACCTGGTGGTTTGGTCAGTTAAGCATCCGACTTCCTCTCAGGTCATGAACTCTCAGTTTTTAAGTTCGAGCCCCGTGTTGAGCTCTAAGCTGACAGCTCAGAGCCTGGAACCTGCTTCAGATTCTGTGTCTCCCTCTCTCTCTCTTCCCTTCCCCCACTCATGCTCTGTCTCTGTCTCAAAAATAAATAAACTTTAAAAAAAATTGAAGAAAAAAACCCAAGTTATTTTATCAGCAGAATGGGTTTATTTGGGATTATTAGAGAATTGTAATTCGGGACACGCAAACTTTGGCAAAACCATCGGCAAGTCCAGCAAACAAAGGAGAAGAATGTTATTTTATGGAGAAGGAGGAGGAAGTTGGGAAGAATTGTTTTGAATAAAAGAAAGTCATTGGAGAACAGCAAAACTACAGGGTAATGTTGATTTCTCATTAGCTATGTTACAGGAGTAGTCCCGCTTCTTGTAGGAGATGCAGTGTATATCTTTTCCCTGTTGGGGCCTGTAATTGAAGATTCTTCTATTGAATATTCTTCTGTTGTGGTCTGCAATTGCCAGTTCTTCCTGTAACTGATGTTGAGTGGTGGGGGTTCCCCCTTCTGGCCTCCCTTCTTTCTGTACTTCTAGTGAGATTTCCCTTTATTAATATTCACAGTGGATTTTACCTTGCTTTGCTTTCGTCTGTGTTACATATTGTACTTATAAGTAATCTTTTATAAATTTGAATCTGAACTTTACTCTTCTGCTTAAAAACTCTTAAATGAATTACATTAAGTTTACCGATAAAGACAAGGTCTTTCATGATCCAATTCCTTCCTAGTTCCCTAGCTGTTTATCTGTAGCCTTTTCTTGTACAGTTCTCCATGGTGCTTTGTAGTTAGCCATCTTTTGTTTCTTTGAACACAAATTTTTCCTCCTGCTTTTGTCTGCTTTTCCTTCTGCCTATGATAAGTAGGGGTGTGTGTGTGTGTGTGTGTGTGTGTGTGTGTGTGTAGATATATTTCTTCATAAGTTAACTTTACCTTATATCCTTTCTAGCGTGGGTCATATTTCTGAAAGCTTTCATTAATTCGCCTCCTCCACAGATCAGTGCCCAGTGTTATGGTACCCAGTAACTTTTTCTTCCAAACATTTATTGCAGTTTCATTATATATTTACTTATGAATTATTTGACTAATGTCCATTTCCTTACTGAATCATGAGTGCTGAAGAGGTAGATTCTGTGCTCTTTGCTCATCATTGTGTCATTGGTGCCTATTGAATTATTGCTGAATGAATCAGAGAATAAATATAAGTCGGCCAGGCCTCAAAGCAGGTGATAGAAGTAGGAACAGATGAACATTATGGAAAAAAAAAGAAAACACTTGAAATTAGAATACAGTAAGTTGAGTTTTATATTAAGGTAAGGTATTGGCCCAGCATAGTTTACTTTTATATTTTCTGTCAGAGCAGAAATTAATTCTACGTCATGGGCAGCCCTGAGTGGTAAGGGTTCCTATCTGCATGTGAAGGAAGGTAGAGTGAGATTACATTTAGCCGAATAAAATTATGGAAATAGTAAAGAGAGTGGATCTTAAAAGTTCTCATCACAAGAAAAAAATAACTAGGTGACGGATGATGTGTTAAGTAAACTTACTATGCTAATCATTTCACAATATGTTCGTATATAAAGTATATTATGTTATACACTTTAAACTTACACAGTGTAATATGCCAATTATATCACAATAAAGGTGGAGAAAAGTAAAATAAAGTTATGGAAATTGCTTAATGCCCAGTGCAAAACACTGTTCTTCAGGAAGCCTCGTTTCTAGTCCAGGTAGAATATTTTGTTCTGTACTCTTGGGAAAAATTTGATAAAACATTGGAGAAATCACCATTTGTTCTTACATTTATTTCCATAATTATGAAACAAAATAATGAAAACATTCTCTATTTCTTAATGTGTGGTAAAAAAAAATTAATGAGATATAGAGATGAAAGAAATGAGATATAGAAATATAGAGGTGAAAGCATTTTAAAAACTATAAAAACTCTACATAAAATGGACTTAATATTTGCCCCAGAGACAGGAAATCCTCCAATTTTAGAATTTCCCCATTCTTTTTATTCATAATTATAAGGAAGAGGTGCCTAAAAGAAAAGATGTTATGGCATGAAAAACCCTATCTCTTATGGCCACTGTCAGGGATCATGCCAGTTTGATTCATTGTTTATCCTCTACACACAGTGCCTAGTGGGTGTCTAAAAATTGTTTTAGAATAAATAATATAGTGAATTTGTTCTTAAAGCCTTTGTGATTAGCATTCTGTGATTTCTTCACCTTGTGAGCATTCTGCAGAAAGAAATAATCAAAAGTGAAACCTGTATTTATGTTTATTCTTCTTGTATTTCAGCTGTGGCAGAAGTAAAACTTCGAGATGATCAATATACACTGGAACACATGCATGCTTTTGGAATGTATAATTACCTACACAGTGATTCATGGTATCAAGACAGCGTCTACTACATTGATAACCTTGGAAGAGTTATGAATTTAACAGTGATGCTGGTAAGAAAAATACCTGTAATAAGAGGATTTTCCAATAAATCTGATTCTTAATTTTCATTTTTAATCTGATGTCCAGGGGCACCTGGGTGGCTCAGTTGGTTAAGCGTCCAACTTTGGCTCAGGTCAGCTCAGAGCCTGGAGCCTGCTTCTGATTCTGTCTCTCTCTCTCTCTCTCTCTCTCTCTCTTTTGCCCCTCCCTTGCTAGCACTGTCTCTCTCTGTCTCTCAAAAATAAACAAATATAAAAAAAAAAAAATCTGATATCCAGAGAATTGAGGTACACATATCTTTAATCTATGGAATCCTATTGTTAATCTATATAAAGCTCTGTTCTGTTTAATTCAATTTTAATTTTTCCCTTTGTTCTTATCACTTATTATTCCCCTCCACACCCACCAATGAGCAACAATTCTAATGGATTTTATAAATCAATATTAATGTAACTGTTCATGTCTGCTTTTTCTAATGTGAAGTATTAACTCTGACTATGACAGTGAATTTGTTTATTTTTTCTTTTAATTCTTGCTTTATGTATTTTTAATCATGCTAATTGAGGCACAAACATTTTGTCTGCTATGGATTTGTCCTTTTAGCATTATGAAATGCCCTTTTTATCTCTAGACTCTGGGAATGATTTTTGTTTGTCTTGAAATCTTCCAATATTAATATAGTGTGATAGCTTTTTTTATTAGTAGTATTCATCTTTTTCTGTCTTTTTTCTTTCACTTTATCAGTGTTGTTGTTTTTAGTCTGATGCCTTAGACCACTCAACCATCCTAACATGACAGTGTTGTTATTTTTAAAATGTGTCTCTTATAAACAACATATAGTTGGGTCTTGTTTTGTATCTAGCATGACAATCTGTCCTTTAAATGAAGGGCTTAGGACATTTATATTTAATGTAATTACTGATATGGTTGGGTTTATGTTACCATTTTCCTGTCTTTTCAGTTTGTCCCATCTGTTCTTTGTTCTTTATCCCTTTGTTCCTACCTGTTTTAGAATTAGTCAAATTTTCTTAAAATTCCATTTAATTTTCTCTTGGCTTTTTATCTAAACCTGTTTGTACTATTATTTTTTTTTTAATGGTTAATGTAGAGATTGTAGTATTCATCCTTAAATGGTAATAGTCTGCCTCTAACACTAAAACTTTATGGTAGTAATTCCTTCTATTTCCCTTTTACCCTTCAAGCTATTTTTGTCCTATATTTTACTTCATATGTTGTAAATTCCACAATAGATTGTTAATGTATTTGCTTTAAACGGTCAGTAGAATGATAATAGCTTCCTAACTGCTCTCTGCTCTTTCTAGCACACCTCTACATTGCATCTACAGAATCATGGATTGAATTTTTTTTTATTCCACATGTAAGATTAATAGGTTATTTGTCTTTTCTGATTTATGTCACTTAGCAAGATGCCCTTAAGGACCGTCCATATTGTCGCCAAGGGCAAGTTTCATTCCTTTTTATGGCTAAATAAAATATTCCACTTTTTATATAATGACACATTTCCTTTACCCATTCATCTATTGATGGACACTTAGGTTTTTTGTTTGTTTTTTGACTATTGTAAATAATGCTGCAGTGAACATAAGGATACATGTATCTTTTCAAGTTAGTGTTTTTATTTTCTTGGGATAAATATCCAGAAGTGGAATCACTGGGTCATAGGGTAGTTCTATTTTTACTTTTTGAGAAACCTTCATACTGTTTTCCATAGTGGCTGCACCAGTTTACATTCCCACCAGCAGTACATGAGAATTTCCTTTTCTCCACATCTTTTCCAACACTTGTTACTTCTTGTCTTTTTGATAATAACCATTCTGGTAGGTATGCAGTGGTAATCTCATTGTGGTTTTGATCTGCATTTCTCTGATGATGAGTGATATCAAGCAAGTTTTCATATAGTTGTTGGTTGTCTCTAGGTCTTCTTTGGAAAAATGCTCAGATGCTCTGCCCATTTTTTAAGCATGTTTATTTATTTATTTTGAGAGAGAGCAGAGCAGGGGAGGGGCAGAGAGAGAATCCAAAGCAGACTCTGTGCTGTCAACGCAGAGCCTGATGCGGGGTTCAAACTCACAAACTGGGAGATCATGACCTGAGCTGAAATCCAGAGTTGGACGCTTACCCGACTGAGCCACCCAGGCACCACTCCCATTTTTTAATCAGATTTTTTGTGGATTTTTTTTGGGGGGGAGGGTGGGTTGCTATTGTATAAGTTCTTTATATATTTTGATACCCTATGATTTGCAAATATTTTCTCTCATTCCCTAGGTTGACTTTTCATTTTGTTGATCATTTCCTTTGCTTTGCAGAAGCTGTTTAGTTTGATGTAGTTCCACTCATTTATTTTTGTTTTTGTTGCCTTTGCTTTTGGTGTCAGATTCAAAAAATCGTTGCTAAGACCAATGTCAAGGAGTTTACCACTTATGTTCTCTTTTGGGAGTTTTATGGCTTCAGGTTACATTCAAGTCTTTAATCCAGTTTATTTTTGTGTATGATATAGGGGTCCAGTTTCATTCTTTTGCATGTGGCTGTCCGGTTTTTTGAAGACCATTTATTGAAAAGGCTGTCTTTTCCCTAATGTATACTCTTGGCTCTTTCATTGTAAATTAATTGATCATATATGTGTGATTTTATTGCTGGACTCTGTTCTGTCTCATTGACCTCCACTTCCATACTGTTTTGATGATTGTAGCTTTGTAAAGTATTTTGAAATCAGGAAGCATGATGCCTCCAGCTTTGTTCCTTCTTTCTCAAGATTGCTTTAGTTTTTTGAGGTCTTTTGTAGTTCCATACAAATTTGAGGATTGTTGTATTTCTGTGAAAAATGCCATTGGAGTTTTAATTGGGATTGCGTTGAATCTGTAGATTGCTTTGGGTAGTATAGACATTTTAACAATATTGATTCTTCCAATCCATGAGAATGGAATATCTTTCCATTTATTTGTGTTTTCTTGTAAATTCTTTTTATTAGAGTCCGGTGTGTCCTTCCAGAGGTAGTTTGTTTTTTCTGTATGTCTGTTTTTTATTTTTTTTAGCAAGTGTAAACACAAAGTGATCTATTTTTAAAATACAAACTCCTCATTGGTATATACAGTTTATTGTGCTCTTCTCTCCAACCTTGTGTTTTGCCATTTTGTACACTAGTCTCTAGCAATACCAACTCTTGCAGTTACTGAGACATGCCCTGTATCCTGTTGTCCTCTGCTCATTTTTCATGTGATTAACTCTACCTGGAACATTTTTTCTTAGTTCTTGCCAGGTTGCTTCCCGGTCTTTACTTAAGACCTAGCAAACCATCTCTTCTATTAAGCTTTCCCTGACATCCTCACTTTGCTCCTCTGGGAATATTCAAACCATTGGCTCTCAGATCTATGTGGACTTTTAATTCCTTCTAGGCCAGAGGTTTGCAAGACTTTTTCTGCATAGGGCCAAATAATAAATATTGTACAGTTTGTAGGTTAGACAGTCTTATGTCACAACTGCTCGGTTTTGGTGTGGTAGTGTGAGAACAGCGTTAGACGATATGTAAATGAATGAATGTGACTGCATTCCAAGCTCATTGACTATAGTTTGCCAACCCTTGGTCTAGGCCCTGGGTTTTTCTTATTTTTCTATAATCCTGCCATCAAGCAGAAGATTTGGTCAGTATGTTTGTTGAAATAACAACAACTGTTTAAAGCTTGTTCTTATCCTTTGTAGTTGTCTTTTCATTCTTGATAGGATCTTCCTCTTCTTATTTCTTCTCTGGGTTCAGGTATGAGTCTGGTTTATTGAGATAAATAACTTTACTGAATAATAAATATTTACTTCTATATTATATATACTTAGTTATATATTTTTATTATACGTATAAATATCTATTATATGTTACAAATATATACTTTATATATATTCCTCAGCAAACATTTATTGAATGCTATTATGCTTAGTAGCCACATACACAAATAAATTGATAACATGTAACAGTGGAAGTAGGGATAAGATGCAGACCTAGTACAGAGGAGGAAATGATAAATGTTGAGAGATGAAGTGTTCCAAGAAGTTTCAGAGGAGTTGTCACTTTGACAGAATTTTGAAGGATCAGTTAATTTGCCATGCAGATTGAGGCAGCTGTGTCTGCACATGACTTAAAAGGCACATTCAGCAAACTTCCACAGGCACATGTGTGCACTACAGGCACTCTAGATTGGTTTGCTAAAACACAGTGTATGTATGGAAGGACCAAAATAGTATGTATGCAGGCTTTGGTTGGAGATGAGGATGGCAAGGTGAGCAGAAGCCAGGGTGTGAAGGGAGGGAGGAACAGTCATGTGTTAAGCCAAGAGAAATATTAAAAAGATAATTGATTCTTTGATTCATTTTTGTACTATGCTTGGCTGGGAGAGGATATGGTAGGGTCACAGTTTTGGGCCAGAAGCTTGGTTTTATCAGTTTACTTGTTGATAACTGTGATTTGGGATACTAATTTCCAATTTAAATCACAAGATTGATTGGAAATGTGGAAAGAAAGTTTAATGGTAGCATTTGAAATCCTATAAGCAGTGTGGACTGGTCAATATAGTTTTCTTCTCCCATTGGAAAGTTTTCAAAGGAAATCAAATACTGTAAATTAAAAAAATTTTATTAAAAAAATTTTTTTGGTGTTTATTTACTTTTGAGAGAAAGTGCACATGCGCACAAGTGGGGGAGGGGCAGAGAGAGAGTGAGAGTGAGTGAGAGAGAGAGAGAGCGAGAGAGAAAGAGAAAGAGAGAGAGAATCCAAAGTAGGCTTCAGGCTCTGAGCTGTCAGCACAGAGCCCAATGTGGGACTCAAACCCAGGAACTGTGAGATCATGACCTGAGCAGAAGTTGGATACTCAACCAACTGAGCCACCAGGAACCCCTCAAATACTGTAATTTTAATAAGAGTGCTTATTTGACATGGAATCTGGACAAAGACTAATATGTCTTTGATCCCTTTTCCTGACCTATTTGCTAGCTTCTGTGGACATATTAGAATAACTAGTTACAATTCCTTATTTAGTTTAGTTTCTCTACTTATAGGCTCATTAAAAATAAAAACACTGTATACATACACACTCTATATACACTATGTACTAGGATAGTCTGTACATATGAGCCAAATGCCTGACATACATGTGCAGTGTATTATTACCTATACATGATTATACATGCCCATACTCTACATATGCATAACTTGTATTTTATTGTGTCTTTTAACTTTAAGGGCTTTTATATTTTTTAGATTCTGTTGTGTTTTGTTTTTTTAGGAAGACAAATCTAATATCTGTAAATTACCTAAGAATATTGACTTCCAGAGCCTAACTCAGTCACATAGTCTGATTTGTACTATTCACTGAATCTTCAACATATTTATTGAATACCGGCTATATGTTACACATTGTCATAGGCACTGGGAATTCTGCATCATACAAAATAGTCTCTTCCAGTTTATTAATTCACAGCAGAATATGAACTACAGTTGACCCTGAACAACACTGGGAATCTGAGCATTAAACCCCTCCTCCACTGTGCAATAGAAAAGTACTAGTTTTGACTCCCCCAAAACTTAACTAATAGCATACTGTTGACCAGAAATCTTGATTAACACATATTTTATATGTTGTATGTATTGTATACTGTATTCCTACAATAAAGTAAGCTAGAGAAAAGAAAATGTTACTGAGAAAATCATAAGAGAAAAAATAGGTTTACAGTACTGAATTGTAAAACATTCACTTATAAGTGAACTGTTGCAGCTCAAACCTTCATTGTCCAAGGGTCAACTGAATTTCTTTCTCTTGCTTCCCCAGTTTGAACTTGACATTGAAATAACAATCTCTTTTGTTCAAAAAAGTATACACCTTTCCATATGTATAATGTATATTTAAGTTTGTTTAGCATCCTGATAAAATTAGGAAGTTTTTGTTTTTAATTTTTATTGACAAGCAATAAGGTATCATAATTTAGAACACAGGGCTTGAAAGTTTCCTTTCAAGAAGTTGCTTTCTTTCATAGTTCTCATTTATCATCTCATCCTTGAACTCTTTGAGCACTTCATATGCATTCTCTGTTTAGCTAAGGTCCTTGAATTATTCAGTATAATAGGGGCGCCTGGTGGCTCAGTCGGTCAAGTGTCTGACTTCGGCTCGGGTCATGATCTCACAGTTTGTGAGTTTGAGCCCCGCATTAGTCTCTGTGCTGACAGCTCAGAGCCTGGAGCCTGCTCCAGATTCGGTCTCCCTCTCTCTCTGCCCCTCCTCTGCTCACACTCTGTCTCTCTCTCTCTCTCTCAAAAATAAATAAACATTTAAAAAAAAAAAGAAAGAAAAGGTGTATAATACACACTCTAATATTAATTTATTAGATCTTGTAATGTATTAGATCTTGTATGGAAAAGACCTACCGTATACCTTTTTTTTTTCAGCTGGTGAGGTGACACTATGTTTGAGGATCCCTGGCTCCAAATTTTAGTTTTTGCAGGTTTATCTCCTGGGCTGGAGAGTTGTCCCCAGAGAGGAGTCCTCTAGGTTCTTGTCTGAGGGGTATAAGGCATGATCCTGTTTTCTGAGATGCAAGCAAAAGGAAAAAGTTTGTGGTACCATCTTTTAATATGTGGGGATCTAACTCATTCCCCTCTTTTCTTTCAGTAGAGTTCTTTACCCCTATGTTTAGCTGGGCCTGGTGGCCAGAGTCAGTCTAGTTAAAATTAGAGAAATCTCCAGTTTTTTCCTGCAGTGGGGAATTTATATTGTTTTGGAGAGAAATGGTATTTTTATGATTTTTTTTTCCACCCCAGAACATGGTATGTCTTTCAATTTATTTAGGTATGCTTTTATGTCCTTAAGTAAGAGTTTTATAGTTTTCCTTTGACTTTATGCTCATTTTATTAAATTTATTCTTAAGAATTTTGAGGTTTCAGCCCATTGTTAATAAAGTTTTGCTATTTTTTAGATGCTTATTGTATAAACATTGAAATAACAGCCACCTTATTTGATAATTTAGTAATTTTTACTTACTCCCATTTAGGTTTTCAAAAGGTACAATTATATCGTCAGCAACAAGAAACAGTTTTCTCTCTCCTTTTCTAATGTTTTTGAACATGGAAATAACATTCCCCTGCTATTCCATTTTTGTCTTATTGCTGTTACAAGATAGAACCTCTGAACAATGTTGAATAATAATGGGGGTTGCAGGTATCCTTGTTTAGCTCTTGATTTTAATTATAATGGCTTTTAAATTCACTTAAGAAAATACTGTTGGTTTTGATAAATAGCCTTTATTATTTTATTTTATTTTTTTAAATGTTTGTTTATTTAACACTTATTTATTTTTGAGAGACAGAGAGAAACAGAGCATGAGTGGGGGTGGGACAGAGAGAGAGGGAGACATAGAATCGGAAGCAGCTCCAGGCTCTGAGCTGTCAGCACAGAGCCCTATGTGGGGCTTGAATCCACAAACCATGAGATCATGACCTGAGCCAAAGTCAGACACTTAACAGATTGAACCACCCACGTGCCCCTTCATTTTTTTAAAGTTGCTTCCTTCGGTTTCTGTTCCGCTGTATTTTATCAAATGCTTTTCAGCACCCACTTACTGTTAATGATTATATGCTTTTCGTTAATTATCAATGTAGTGAATTAAATTGATACATTTATTAAATTGCTTAATTTCCTGGGATAAACCTTTTTTGGTAAGAATATATTCTTTTCATACAATATTGGCTTCTATTTTCTGATATTTTATTTTTCAAATATTTGTACTTTCACAAATTATAGTGGTTTCTTTAATTTTTTTTTTGGTGAATATGTCAGAATTTCATTAAAGTTTTGCTGGCCTAAAGGAGAGCTTTCTGGAGCTAGAACAATTTAAGATTGGAATGATCTATTCCTTATATGTTAAATAAAGATCCTTTTTGGACCTGTCTTCTATCCCTTTGTCCTTTTCAGTGTTAGTCTTCCAATTACCTATCCAATTTATTCTATGGTAATTGGTTTAGTCAAACTCTGTTTTCCGGGTAATTTTGTAATATATTTTTTTGTTAGAGAAGATCATTCATTTCTTTTTAAGTTTTCAGATTTGTTGCTATAAATTTGCATGTTCATGCTCTTAAGATTATCTTCTGTTTTTCCTTTCTCTGTTCTTTCTTTTTCCTTAATCAAACTTTAGAAGGATATTTTTATTATTTTATTTTTAAAGACCCATGTCTGGGATTGTTTTAGTTTTTTTTGCTTAGTTCAGTTTTTGTCTTTGGTTTTCAAAGTGTATGTAATGCACATCAGAATCACTTGGAGTAATTGATAAAAAGAAAGGCTAATTTAAGTTTATGGTTCTTCAAGATTCTGATTCAGTATGTTAGGTTGGTCATGGTCTGAGAATCTGCATTTTATCAGGTATGTTAAATGACTGTGGTCCAGTGACCACATTTTTTTTTAAATGTTTATTTACTTTTGAGAGAGAGACAGAGACAGAGCGTGAGTAGTGGAGGGGCAGAGAAAGAGGGATACACAGAATCCGAAACAGGCTCCAGGCTCTGAGCTGTCAGCACAGACCCCGACACGGGACTCGAACTCGGGAATGGAGAGATCATGACCTAGGCTGAGTCAGATGGTTAACCAACTGAGCCACCCAGGAGTCCCATCAGTGACCAAGTTTTGAAAAACTCTGCAACTGTGGTGTAGAAGAATACCGTGCTTATTTTTCAGATCAGTAGCAAGAAATTGACTTGCTGTTTGAAGTTATGTGTTGGAGAAAGGTGGAGAGTGTTAGCCACTGGCTACACATTTGCTTTTTTTTTTTTATTTTTAAGCAGAAAAGTTGTTCTGATACCCATTTTTCTGTCTGATTTTTGTGTTTTTGTTTCTGTCGTTGTTTTTTGTTTTGTTTTGTTTTGTTTTTTTGAGTCAAAGGCACACATGCACAAAACCCTGAGAGGTTCTTTTGCTGTGCCTGGTTTATAAATAACTCCCACCTCCCCTTTGTTAAATCTGCGCTAAAAGGAAATCCACGTGTCTGACCTTGAGATGTCGTCAGGAGTCAGCAGATGGCAGCAGTTCCCAACACACAGGTTTATAGAGGCGTTCTACTTCCAAGTCAGTGTGATTTGTGTGTTTACAGTCCTCAATTTTATAGAAATGCCAGTTGGGTGGAAGAGTGCTTTTAAGAAGTCGAAAATGCCTTTAAGAAAGCAAAAAAAAAAAAAAAAAAAAGTTCTTAAAATTTAATTCTTATGTTGTCATTTTGTTAGGTATTAGGACCTCTTTTTAAATAATGTGTTTTGTTTCTTAATATTTAGAGAATTCATTCAGTCTTTATGTTTCCATTTTTCTGAAAAACTACTTTGTTTATCTTAAAGAAGTGTGTAATCTCATAGTGCGTCTTTAAATTGCACTTAGAATGGGAGGAGAGTTAGTGGATTCCATATGAAACCAGCATTTGTGAGGCTTTCTTTGTCATGGACTTAATGACATGCCTGCCTTCACTGCTTGTTAGTCTAGCTGAGGTGCCTGCCAGTGTCTCCAGATTAGCATCTCTAAACCTGCATTTTACCTTATTTTCTACAATTGCATTTATTAATAGGGAGCCACTTATTTACCCGGTTAAAGACAAAAATAAAAAGGGAAGAGTAAGGTTGAACTATATGTTCTTCATGAATTATTAAAAGTTTTGTTTTATATAGAGACATTATTCATTCAAATTCCACTTAATGAAACATCATTTTTTTAAGCTTTAACATAAAAAAGAGAAAGGGAAAAGGAAAAAGGATGTTTTGTTTTTCTTTCAAATAAGCTTAACAGTTATTAGTGATGAAAGCCTTTCTCCAGAAAAGATCACTTCCTTATAAAAGGGCAAAATTTTAAATGTCCGTGTGTAATAATACTAGTAAATGGCTTCCTTGCTTAATTTTGCTTGATCATTTTGCCTTGAACTTGGGTAGTGCTTTCTGTAAACGTATGTGTGTTAGAAAAATGCCTCGTCAATTCAAACCTCATCTTCTTAGCTGTTAACTAAGAGGCCCTCAAAGTCCTGTTTAGAGATGTTTTTCTTAAATACATCCATTTCTTAAATACAGTTCATATATGATTTACTGTGTCATTTATATACACTATATTGACCTTATAATTTTTGTATTACGTTTTATTTACCCAGGAATTTAATTAAAAATTTTATATAATGTGTTAGCCTGAAGAAAAACTGAATATGGTAGTTGCATTCATAATGTTTTGTTTGTTTTTTGTTTTGTTTTGCTTTGTTCTTGTGTGTGTGGGGGGGGGGGGGGGAGTATTCCAGAAATTGCAGTGAGATCTGAGGTATCATTTGTTTAGAAAAACTTGGATAGTGGTTTCTTCTCAAGAAAGTGTGGAATACAGGAGAGACAATTTTTGGACTGGGGTCAACCAGGATTTGAATCTTAGCCCTGCCATTTTCTTACCAGTGGAATTCTAGGCAAATTATTTAATATTTTTGAACAGAGCTCTTTTTCTCTTAAAGTGTGCATAATGATTTCAATTTCGTAAGATTTTGTAATAGTTGAATGAGATGGCAAAAAGTCAAAGCACTTATTTAACACTTGTACATGTAGTCATTTAGTAAATGTTCCATTCATCAATGAAATTTTAATTCTTCTGCAATTCAGCTGTGAAATGTTACTGCAGAATTATTTTCAATAGGTTTGAATATAGTTAAATAAACCTTTTTTTTTTTTTTTTTTTGGTCTGGAAGAAGAAAATGATTGGGTGGGACTAAAACATTATAGATGCCAGTATCATAAAGCATTATTATGAGGACACTTTGTAAAACTGTCAATGGAAGTTATTCAGAAATAATTTAATACTCTAAGATTTACAGAAGAAAATATTTTTATTGCATACAGTCCATTTAAAATTAGATGTACCCTTTGAGACTTAGATTTCAAAAATTAGGAACATTCAGATTGCTTTCACTTAAACTATCATTTAACTAATGTAAGAGAGATACTGTGTTTTCTTTTGTATTTTAATTTATTTTAGCTTTATATTTATATATTTGAATGTCTTAGTCATTATATTGGATATGAAATCATTTATCTGATGATTAGACTTCCAGCAATCTCAGTTATCTGTAACCTTACATTTAAAAGAAATTGGTTTAGGGGGGTTCAGTTGGTTAAGCGTCTGACTTCTGCTCTGGTCACGATCTTGCTTTTCATGAGTTCAAGCCCTGCATTGGCCTCTGTCCTGTCAGCCGGGAGCCTGCTTTGGATCCTCTTTTCTCCTCTCTTTCTACCCCTTCCCCCCTCATTTTCTCTCTCTTTTTCAAAAATAAATAAGCATTAAAAAAAAATAAAAGTGGTTTAAAACAACCTTCATGATTCTGTATGAAGTGAAGAATAGTGATTTAACAGGCTTAAGTTCTGTGTAAAGATCTTTTTTTCCTTTCTAACAGACTAGCGTGTGTCTGTATACACCTTATTCTGTGCTGTCATACCACAACATTTAGTTCCTTAAACATAAATGGATTCTTACTGTATATATTCTGCATCCTTTTTTTCCAGTTACTATTTTGGAGATCTTTTTAAATCCACTTCAGTGTATTTAACAGTTGTTTGGTATTCCAAAGGATGGAATTTTACAATTAACCATTCCTTCCATTCCTTCACCAATGCTCTCCAGACAGAGATGCCAGGTACTCATCTGTAGTTGAACACGTATTTATGACGTTTTACAATAGAAGAGAATCCACACCATGGAGAACCACATAGTGTTTCAGTAAGAGGATGTTAGAAAGGATTATAGGATTGGGCTTGTATTAGGTGATTTTTTTTCTGCTTAATTTTTTTTAACCTTAGTTTTCCTACTCATATTCTTTTTCCAGTTAAACATTTTGAGTGATAATGTATTTCTGGTTGAGTTGTTAAAGCTGTTTATATGCTATCGATACTAGTCCTGTGTTATTTTTGTGGCAAATATTTTTCTCCCTGTCTCCTACATGTCTGTTATTTTTCACAGGAAGACTTTCTCCACCCTGAGATTAAAATATGATTAATCTTCTAACAAAGTTACTTTACTTTTTCTTTAAAACATTTATATTTTTAATTTATCTGGAATGTGGAATTTGTGCATGCTGTCGGGGAGAGTAATTTTTTTCCAGAAAATCTCTAGTATTTGTTGACCACTCCATTTTTTTCTCACTAAATGGAAATACCGCATGATGTTCTAAATGCCTACGTAGGCATCAACCTGCAGTAAAATATCTCTTTATTGACTCCATTTAACTGAGTGACTGGAGTAACTGGTATTCTCTATTTCTTCTATTTAATATACTGATTGAAGCCCAAAGTAAGCTTAATGTTTACTGCTAGTAGGCCACTCAGTACTTCTATGCTAATAACAATTCTGTTTCTGCTAGTGAAGTTTTACATCACTAATACTCAGATTTGGTCATTCTAAAATCCTTCTGCCGGCTGTGCTTGTCATTGTATTTTCATTATTTAATCAGTATTGTGTAAATCAGTAAAATATGAATACAAAAAGAAGGGAAGGTGCCATTTCAAAGAAAACTAAACTGGATGCTTTAGAAAAAGACAGTGGGTCACTACAAAACTTGTGGCTAGTAACAACATTTTGTATGGTTTACTTAAATTTTGTTAATATATACACAGATCTAAGTAATTATAGGAACAGAAAATGAAATACATGAATCAAGAATTATTTTGGGCCTGTAGGAAAATCTGTTAACTGAAAACTAAAGCTATACCACCACCACCAACAACAAATTATTGAGCTGAGTACATTTTGATGTATAAGGTGAAGTCTGTTTCCTGAAGTGTAGACCTTTTGGTTTTTTTTTAAGTTTATTTACTTATTTTTAGAGAGAGGGAGAGAGCGCCAGCAAGGGAGGGGCAGAGAGAGAGGGAGAGAGAGAATCCCAGGGAGGCTCTGCGCTGTCAGTGCAGAGCCCCATGCAAGGCCTGAACTCAAACTGAGATATCACGACCAGAACCAAAGTCAAGAGTTGGATGCTTAACCAGCTGAGCCACTTAGGTGCCCCAGAAATGTAGACCTTTTTATATATTTTCTTGTAAAACATTTTAATGATGGAGCCATCTTACAGCTTTAAATGGTAAGGATATAGATAACAGTAAAAATATGTTAACAATAACCTAAGTTGTTAATAGTCTAAATGTCTAGGCTGATGTCTAGGGAGGCATTTAGAACATGATGTAGTATTTCCAGTTAGTTAAAAATACTGATCGTTAACTCTAAACTTAAGAATGAAGAGGGACACCTGGGTGCTCAGTCTGATTCTTGATTTCAGCTCAGGTCATAATCATGGTTCCTGAGTTTGAACCCCATGTGGAGCTCTGCACTGATAGTGTGGAGCCTGCTTGGGATTCTCTGTCTCCCTCTCTTTCCACCCTGCACTTAACTCTCTCTCTCAAAAATAAATAAATAAACTTAATTAAAAAAAAGAGAAGAATGAAGACCGGATTACTACAATGTATTAGTTGTCTGTTGCTGTGTAGTATCTTACTTCAACATGTAGTGACTTGAAATAAAAAACATTTGTCATCTCACTCAGTTTCTGTAGGTCAGAAATCAGAGTGGCGTAGCTAGGTGGTTCCTGTGAAGGTTTCTTATGACGTTGTAAGCCAAGATGTCAGCCTGGAGAGCCGTGATCTCAAGGCTCAACTAGGGCTGAAGGATATACTCCCAAAACAGCTCATTGTGTGCTGGTTATTGTCAGGAGCCTTTATGCCCTCTCCATGTGGGTCCAAGAGAGCAAGATAGAAGATGTGATAGAAACTATGACCAAGTTTGAGAAGTCACATACCGTCACTTCAGTCATATTTTATTAGTTAGAAGAGAGTCGCTAGTACAGCTCATCCTCTAGGCACCTTCTCTTAAGAGACTAACCACTACACTGCAGATATTTATTCTGTGTATAGGGATGAAGGGGAGGAAGGATTCATTAATAATGTTGGGCTTCTTTTTAGGATACTGCTTTAGGAAAACCACGAGAGGTGTTTCGACTTCCCACAGATTTGACAACATACGACAATCGCCTTTGTGCATCTATCCATTTCACATCTTCTACCTGGGTTACCTTGTCAGATGGAACTGGACGATTGTATCTCATTGGTACAGGTGAACGTGGAAATAGTGCTTCTGAGAAATGGGAGGTGCGGTTTTTGTTATATATTTTTAAGACTTATGCAAAGTCTGGAAAGTATATATAATATAGACCTTAGTGATTTTGAAATAACACTTTCTGGGCATAGCTTATATGTGATCTCTTTGTTTTTATAATATATCATGTTTTGGAAATTTTTAATTATATAGTATGTACCTTTTACACAACTGATACGTTAACCATTTCTGGTTTGGTCAGGGGTTGTTGCAAGTTGTCAAGAATTGCATTCATATTTTCATCGCATGTTGAGTGCTTTATATGTGTGTAAAGCAGTACCCTAAGCATTGGTATTGCCTCCTTCTTGAAGAAGAGATAGCCAAAAATTACACTGGAATATCTTTTCTCCTTTACTCATGTTATATTTGCTGATATCTTTATAAGCCCAGCACACTTCTGCATAACCACTCTGCTTGCTGTCTGGTAAGTTGCCATTGGTCAGTGAGTTGAGTTGACCAGAGTATTCCCCATTTAGAAAAATACACTGTGATACGCATATAGTAATGTGCCAGTCTCTAAGATACTATTTTTATTTGTTTTCCTTTTTTTTTTCTTTTGTTTGTTTATTTTTGAGAGAGAGTCTGCACTTGCGTGCCCGCACCAGTGGGGTAGGGGCAGAGAGGGGGCGGGGGGACAGAGGATCTGAAGCAGGCAGGGCTCAGACTCACGAACTATGAGATCATGACTTGAGCTGAAGTCAAGACGCTCAGCCTACTGAGCCACCTAGGTGCCCCTATTTCAGTTTTCTTAAAGCAATGTAATATTTTAAAAAATTATTTTTTTGAGAGGTAGTGAGACAGAGCATGAGTCTGAAGCAGGCTTCAGGCTCTGAGCTGTCAGCACAGAGCCCAACATAGGGCTCGAACTCACGAACCGTGAAATAATGACCTGAGTCGAAGCTGGACACTTAACCGACCGAGCCACCCAGGCGCCCCAACAATGTAACATTTTTAAATCTAAGGGGCAAATTAGGATTTTAGTAAGTAAGGAATTACTTTCTCCAGAGCCACAGTTTTTGAAGGTGGGAAAGAATGACACAGAGTTATACTAATAAGTATATTGTGATACTTCTTTCTAAATCTCAGCAGGTGGCCTTTAGTTCCAGGTAAACAAACATGAACTTAATAAATATATTTATATCTTATAAAAGATTTTTATCAGATCAGATACCTACAAAGATCAGGCTTTAATTATTTGAGAAAAACCAAGAAGGCCTTAGAACCAAATGGCTTACCTTCCTAAGTTATATTAAATGGTATACTACCAAATTGTAGTAATTCAAAAAACTAAACAAAAAACATGATAAATAACCAGAACAACGATACCCTGTTTAGAGGGGACCTTTGCAGGCCTTTGTAGTGGCAGATTCAGATATTAATTGGACATTGTGACATTTTCTGCTTTGGCCTCCAGTGATAATTTTTTTTTTCTTTTTTTCCCCTTCCTTCCTTCCTTCCTTCCTTCCTTCCTTCCTTCCTTCCTTCCTTTTTCCTTCTTTTCTTTCTTTCTTTCTTTCTTTCTTTTTCTTTCTTTCTTTTTTTCTTTCTTTCTTTCTACTGAGGCAGTGTGGTATATAGCATAGCTACCTGAAACACTTGGAAGGAAAGTGATGGGCAGGAGAGATATGAATGAGAACTTATTATTATCAAGCTGTGGATTCAGTTGGTTTTGATCAGGAAGAGACACACTGACCGAACTCACCTTCAGCTTAAAAATAGCACCACATACTCTGCCAGAAGGAAATTCATATGGGTTTATAATTTATTTGGTTTCTGCTGTGTACATCCCCATGGTGCATATTAGTAATATTAGTAATTAGTAATATTTTTTAAATCATAAATTTAAATCTACTTCATGCCCTCTTTAGTATACACTGGTGTAATGAAATAAGCACACTCTGAGATGTTTGCAGTGAGTAATAGTTTTAACTGGGGTCTGGGAAGAGGGGGAATGGGATAGGGTTTGGACTTGGGCTTTCACTGAGGTGGGAGGGATACTGTGGAGTACTGGTCACTTTAAGAGAAGCAACTTAGGAGAGTTTTGAGACTGTGGGGAAATTAGTGTAACAGAGGAGGCTAAAGGTGCGAGTGGTTAGGGGGCACAGTAGAGCATACGGGGGCCAAGTAAGGGCAGTGATGACTGAAGTGTAGGAAGAGAAACAAAGGGAGATAGGAAGACTGCCTGCTTTACAGATGTGTTACCTCTAGTATGATGGGTTGCTGTGTATCAGCAGTACCACGTTTGAGTTGCTAGGCTCGTTAAGGAGACAGGAGCCTTTAGCCTAACCATTTATAAAAGTTTAGACATCGACTCCGTGGTCTCATTCCACCCCTTTCACTCACATGAGAGATAGAGAAGAGGAGGAAGCAATAAACTAGCTATTTGTACCTGACAAAACTCAACCATTTTTCCTTCCTCCTTTTTGTCTCCCAATGTCAACCAACTGAAACCTATCTTTATCATCTCAGTTTTGAGTATGTGAGGTATTTTTGGTTGTTACTGCTGTTTTCTGTTTATGGAAGACTGTAGAATGGATTCCAAAGGTCTACTATTTGAATAATTTGAGAAGAGGTGCTCAAACATTTAGGGAAATTGACATTAAAGCACACTTTTCTTTATAAGGCTTTCAACTAGGAACAGATAGTAAAGAGATTCTAGATAAAAGGATTTCCCCCCCCCCCAGAAAAAGTTTTTTTTTTTAAACTAATTTTTGTCATTTGGATGTTTTCCTTCAACTCATTTATTTGAAAATCTTGCTTAGCCGACAGTCTTAAAATATCTTTGATTTGTTATTTACTCTTAAATAAAATACAGTAGTCTTTTAGATTATGTGTTTGTGATATAAAAAAGAATTTGTTAAGATTTTATGTCTCTATGATGCCTAAACTTGCTCTTTAAAAAGAAACTTTAATATATTTAAATAGAGTTTGTTGAATTATAAGTTTTTTATTATAACTTTTAAATGTAAATGGGGTCTTTTGTTTTAGAGAAATAAGAGTTTTAGTGATATGTTCTCCAATTCCTTTGCCTCTGACCTTTGCAGACTTCCAGGAACAAACAGGAACAAACCAAAACAAAAACAATAGGAAAAAAACATACACACGCACATGCGCACACCTGTGCACCAGTATGCACAATATTCAGAAAGTAAGAGGAACAAAGGAAAAATAAATCCTATATGAGATAGGAGAAGAGACGAGGGAGACCTGCTTCTCTTCTGTAGAGCACTGTAACTTGGTAATTCTTTTCTAGGAGGTCACTTCTAGTTCTCTTTCTCCTTTTGATGCTGTTTGGATGCCTTATTGTTTACCTTGTTTTTAAGCCAAGAGTACTGGCCAGTTTTCTCTGTGAAATAAATAGGTGTCTTTCAGAAGTTCTTTTTCAAAGAATATTAGTTGAACTTGCAACCTTTATTTAAAGGCTTTTCGCATTTTTCTACTCCTTGTAATAAATAGCATCCAATTAGTTGTTATATTGTCAGAATTTTGTGCATTCCCGCTGTGCTGTGTTTGTAATATGTACATTTATGTGTGTGTGTGTGTGTGTAATCTTTTTTTATTTTAGATTATGTTTAATGAAGAGCTTGGGAATCCTTTTATCATAATTCACAGTATCTCATTGATGAACGCTGAAGAACATTCAATAACTACCTTACTTCTTCGAATAGAGAAAGAAGAATTGGATATGAAAGGAAGTGGATTCTACGTTTCTTTGGAGTGGGTCACTATCAGTAAGAAAAATAAAGGTAAAATGTAACTACAATGTGAATCCACAGGGGTTGGTGCCATTTAGTAGATTTTGAAATGCAAAGCTGTTCCTGTAAATGCTGTTGTTGCTGTGATTCTAATACCCCACATCTAGTGGGATGAATTCCTATAGATAATTTCTCCTCAGGTATATATTGTTATAGAAACAATAACTTGCGGGGCGCCTGGGTGGCTCAGTCGGTTAAGCGGCCGACTTCGGCTCAGGTCGTGATCTCGCGGTCCGTGAGTTCGAGCCCCGCGTCGGGCTCTGTGCTGACAGCTCGGAGCCTGGAGCCTTCTTCCGATTCTGTGTCTCCCTCTCTCTCTCTGCCCCTCCCCCCATTCGCGCTCTGTCTCTCTGCCTTTCAGAAATGAATAAATGTTAAAAAAAAAAAAGAAAAGAAACAATAACTTCCACAGTCAGTTATGCCTTTTTGTATAAAAGGAGACATTCTTACATAATTTTGAAAGAATTTAAAGTGTATAATTTCAGTATATGCAAGACTGTACACATATATTCTAATGTGTATATGTATCACATACAAGGATTATATATATAATTAAATGTAAATTATAAATTGTAGAAAAGTCTTGACTCTTGGGCTGTTTGAAACTATCAGACTTCTAACTTGGACATTAGAAATTATTTTTCACTGTATTAATTAAGATTCCTTTAATGGTGTGGCCTTGTTCTTCACCAGTGCTTAGTTCTTACTATTGTTGAAAACTAAGGGAGCTTGTTTCCATGACTCTCTGCCCTTTTTCTAAGTTTTTATTAACTTACATAACTTACGGGCCTTAAATTACAGTTGACCCTTGAACAATAGGTTTAAATTGTGTAGTTTAAACTGTAGAGTTCAGGTCCATGTATACATGGATATTTTTTGATACAGGACATTACTGTAAATGTATTTTCTCTTCCGTATGAGTTCTTGAATAACCCTTTCTTTATTCTAGCTTACTTTATTTTTAAAAATACAGTGTATAATATATATACAAAGTATATGTTAACTGACTGTTTTTGTTATCAGTAGATCTTCCAATCAACAGTAGGCTATTAGTAGTTAAGTTTTTGGGGAGTCAAAAGTTATATGCAGATTTTTGGCTGCATGGGGGATCTGTGTGTTTTTTTTGTTTTTTTTTTTTTTTTGTTTGTTTTTTAATGTTTGTTTTTGAGAGAGTGAGAGAAACTTTGAGGGGGAGAGAGAGAGGGAGACAAAGGATCGAAGCAGGTTGGGTGCTGACAGCAGAGAGCCTGATGTGGGCTCAAACTGAACCATGAGATCATGACCTGAACCAAAGGCAGACGCTTAACCAGTTGAGCCACCCAGCATCTCTCATATCATTTCTTAAGGTTTCATTCTTTTCACCCCCTTAAGTATTATTTATATAGTTGTTATTCTTTTCCTTTTTCTTTTTCAATGAATATAACAGCAGTGCTTTTCTAAACTGTGTTGAGTGGAACATTTGATAAACAATGTTTTGTAGTTAAATTGAAAATATGGGCATATAATAGCCCTATTTCACATTAAACATGTTGAAGATTCTAAAAATGTTGAGTAAAAAAAAAAAAAAAGACAATTAGAGCAAGCATTTCCCAGCTCATTTAACCATGGAGTTCACCTGAAATCCACATGTTATTTTCTGTTGCACACATGTTGGGAAAAGCCACCCTGTAAACCATGTAGTATCTAAGTCTGGGTGTTTGGAGTCCAGTAGGACTCTTTCCCTTACACGTACCTGTGCAGGAAGCATAGGAGTTTTTAGTTCATTCGTAAATTTACAAGTCTTTTCTTAAATATGTGTGAAATGAAGGTGAATGTAGGTGAAGATTTAGAGGAAAACAAGGACATATATTTAAAACAGATTGTATCATTATGTATAACATGTGACATTGGGTTACAGTTTTTGACTACTTATTGTGAAGCTTGTTAAAGTAGTACAGCTCACTCTAATAGAGTAACAGTGTAAGTAAAGGTAAGGGCACACACAAAACCAAACCTGTTTTCAAGAATAAATTCAGTTATTTTACCAGTAATTTTCATGATACAGTTAATTTTATATCTTTTCTTTATATCTCATATCTTAAATTTTATATCTTAAAATCAAGTATTGGGGCACCTGGGTGGCTCAGTTGGTTAACTGTCCTACTCTTGATTTCAGCTCAGGTCACGATATCATAGTTAATAAGTTTGAGCCCTGCATTGGTCTCTGTGCTGTCAGCGGGGAGCCTGCTTGAGATTCTTTCTCCCTCTCTCTCTCTGCCCCTCCCCCATGAGTATACATGCATGCTTTCTCTCTAAGTAAATAAACATTTTTTAAAAAATAAGTATTGGGGCACCTGGGTGGCTCAGTTGGTTAAGCGTCCGACTTGGCTCAGGTCATGATCTCGTGGTTTGTGAGTTTGAGCCCCATGTCGTGCTCTGTGCTGACAGCTCAGAGCCTGGAGCCTGCTTCAGATTCTGTGTCTCCCCTTCTCTCTGCCCCTCCCATGCTCATGCTCTGTCTCTCAATAATAAATAAATATTTAAAAAAATTAAAAAAAATTAAGTATCATTTATGCTTGATTCATTAGGCATACAGGTCTGAATCATTTCTACCATAAACGTTTCATTTTAAGGAAACCCCCTTAAGTAGCTAGAATGAGCAGAAAAATAGTCCACACCATACCTTTACTTTATCCTTCGTTTGTGGCTCTTTTGAGCAGATGCCTATCATGTACCTGCTGGGGAAGTAGAAAGGCTGTAGTAAAGGAAAAGGTAGATCATTCAGAAGCTGATATTTAGGTAAGTCAGTCACTTTAAAGTCTACAGCACTGGTATCCAATGGAAATTTCTGCAAAATGGACATGTTTTATGTGTGTGCCATTTAATACAGTAGCAGCTACCCATGTGTGGCTGTAGAACATTTGAAATGTGACTAATGTGACTGAGGAATTGAATTTTAAATTTTACTTAATTTTCGTTAAATAGCCACCATGGCCAGTAGCTACCACATTGGAAAGCACAATCTAGAGCAAATTTCATCAGAGCTGGTATTTTAAAGTAGGGGTGAATTTATAGAAAATTAGGTTATAAACTTTTTTAGCCCTATGAAAAGACTCTTGATAGCATGCCTTTTAATAGTACACTTAAAATACTTAATTTTAGGGGCGCCTGGGTCGCTCGGTTAAACGTCCAGCTTCGGCTCAGGTCATGATCTTCCTGTCCCTGAATTCAAGCCCCACCTGCACTGGGTTCTGTGCTGACATCTTAGAGCCTGGAGCCTGCTTGGGATTCTGTCTCCTTTGCCCTCTGCCCCTCCCGTGCTCGTGCTCTCTTTCTCTCTCAAAAATAAATAAATGTTAAAAAAAATACTTAATTTTAATTAAAATTAATATACAAATATTTTCAGGATATTTTATAATATAGTGTTTTATTTATAATTTTTTGTTCTAAAATACTTTCTTTTTTTACAGACAATAAAAAATATGAAATCATTAAGCGTGATACTCTCCGTGGAAAGTCAGTGCCGCATTATGCCGCTATTGAGCCTGATGGGAAAGGTCTGATGATTGTCTCCTACAAGTCCTTCACATTTGTACATGTTGGTCAAGATCTTGAAGAAAATAAGAATGAGAACTTGTCTGAGAAAATCAAAGGTAATTTTAGTGTTCATCTTCATAGAGCTCATGTGTGTTTATGTACATTTATGTCTGGTTTGTCTTACTGGTTAGGTTATGGGTTCTACCAGGACTAGATAGAGGCTTAATTTTCCTTTGTATTTCCCAGAATTGTCTTTTGTAAAATGTGCTACCTAAATAGTGTGAATTGTTTTAATCAGTAATTTCATAATTACCAAAAATGTTTTTAAAAAATTATGGCTTTATGAGATGTTTAGTAAATACTTATTAAATGAATAAATAATGTCTGTTTGTTATTGGTGTTTGTGAAGCTAGCATATTAGTATTGAATATATTAATCTTTTAAAATAAGCTAAACTGTGTTGATTATAGGTATATACTAGTGTACGTGTTCTGAATTTTTAGTACTAAGCTTTAAAAAAAAGTTCTTGAGGGCCTAATTGTTAAGTTTTTCCAATGTTAAATGAATAAACGGATGAAGTTAATGTTTTAGAATGAAGACAGTAACAAAGTCTTTAAAATTTATATTTACATAGGAAGAATACTCTTACATTCAAGAGAATATCCCCCTGTAATCATTTCTATTCATAATTCTGATGTTTACAACCAGAGAATAGTATATTTTACTTGAGATTTTCGCAATATTTTCAATTATACATATTAATCTTTGAATGTCCCTTTTTTGTTAATTATATAAAATAAAAATAAGTTTCACTATATTTATTTAGAACTTTCTAAAGAAAAAAATTCTTTGAAAAGTATTTGAAAACAGGGATGCCTGGGTGGCTCAGTTGGTTGGGCATCTGACTTTGGCTCAGGTCATGATGTCAGGGCGCGTGAGTTCGAGCCCCATGTCAGGCTCTGTGCTGACAGCTCAGAGCCTGGAGCCTGCTTCAGATACTGTGTCTCCCTCTCTTTCTGCCCTCCCCCACTCATGCCTGTCTCTCTCTCAAAAATAAATAAACAAACAGACAAAAAAAGAAGAAAAGTATTTGAAAACATTAATGTAATAAATATTTTAAAAATATTTTCCACAGGTTCATAAATGATACGCACCTTTGAATAAGAGAGTTGTGCTTTGATGGCCTTTTATTTAGCCTTTTAACAACTTGGTTTCCCATGTGATGTATTTTAATGTTAGATTATCTCTAAGATCCCTCTCTGAATAAGTTCTACTCTGTCTTAATTATACTGTTAAACTTTTCTAGAGCTTAGCCAAAACAGCTATTCATATCTCTAGACCACATGCCCCTTAGAACTCTTGGTGAGCAATTGCAAAGGAAATGAAAGAATGCCCTAATCTCTGGAAACATTCTGCCTAGTACCTGAAACTATGTGGTTCCAAGACAGATTGTAGCGTAGGAGGGATACAACATCTGTTTAAATCATAACTATCAGTTCAGGTGTTGTTTTTCTTGTTGACATCTCACATTATATTTTGATTTCCTTCTGAATCCATTAACGTCTTTCCTTCCCTTTTAGTGTGAACCTCAAATCCCCTGTATTTTTCTGTGTACCTTGTAATAAACACACTTTACCTATAAAGGAGAAATGTAATTTTTAAAAAATTATGGATAGTTTGTCAATTATAGCATGCTTTCTTTTAAGTAATCATCTGAGAATATATATGGGTTTCATTTTCTATAAACCTCAAGAAGACTGATATTATCTGTTGCCAATTTGGTGTTGTCATAATGATATAAGTAAGAGCATTTTCTTAGAAAGACTTAAAACAATTTCCAAAACATAGGCACTTAGCAACCAACAATTGAAAAAATTATTTAGTTGTTTGTATAACTTTTAGTGGAGAGAAGCTTAAAAAATTCTGGCTTTCCATTTAGTCTATTTCCATGGACTTTAAGTTTTACTAGAAGCTCATGTGATTTTGCAGACTCCTCCCCTTTCCATATCTGGCAGAAGTTGCCCACTGAATCATTGTTACATATAAACTGCCTCGTTAACTTTTGTGGTGGACAGAAAATTGAGTAAAACAGGTAACTTGCCTTAAGGAGCTTATAGTTATCAATCTTTTAAGCTGTAGTTCAAACTTTCTCAGTGAATTTATACTAAAAGTACTTTTAAAGAGATAACAGAGAAGATCTAAGAGCCTGCTTAAAGGAATATGATGCAAGTTAGAAATTAATCCAAAGTAACAATTTTATCCTGAAAATTTATGCATTTTTTATGCTTATTCCTATAGTATCATGCTTGTTAAATTTTATTTAACATCAAATAGAAGTGACCCTTTAAGAAGATACATCACACTTACTATTATATCTTTGAGCATAGCTAGTACTTACAAAGTTTTTACACAAAACAGCACAAAAATAAAAAGAATGATACCCCCCTCAGAAAAGAATTATAACCCGAATTTACTGAGAGTTTATAATATATGTAATAACAGGATTGATATTATATATTTTATATGCATTAACTCATTTAAATTTTAACAGTTCTGTGAGATAATGTCATATTTTGTTATTTTATTTTACAGATTAGGAAAAAGAGGGTAGTAGATAAAGTTGCATACCAAGATTAATAAGTGGTTGAACCAAGATTCAAGACCTAGGACTAGTCAACTCTGGAGTACTAGTTACTAACCACTATGTTATATTCCTTTCTGATGAGTGTGTGGACAGATTAATGTTTATGGATATCATTAAGCAAATAATTATTTATTTCTTAGCAAATATTTATTCTTTTTGCATTTAAGCCCTATTTTCTTATTTCATCCTATGGGTATTTCAACCTGTAGCATGATGAGTTTAAAGCTTTTTCTAAGAGAAGCCAAGGAGATCAAGAAGGAGGTGAAGGGAGGATACTTTTATTGGGAACTTGGACAAAATACACTGGCAGCCGTTGAATTCCCTGTGAAATTGCTTTCATGCACAAAGTTGCAGAGTAGAATTTATAAATATATCTTTTATTTTTATGTGGGTATGTATCTCACCAAATAATAGTTGTCTTCTGTATCACAGAGTTACATTGTTAGCGCAAATCAAAGCAATGGTGAAAGTTTCAGACAGTGGTTTATGACATATTTGTTACTCCTTTGAAGTAGGAATCTGCTGTCTGTGTAAAGGGAAGAGAAAGGAGGAAGAAAAGGGGAAACTGGGAGGCAGGGAGAGAATGAATGGGGATAAAGGATTGCTGTCATTAGTATTTTATGAGTGCTTATGTCTTGCAGCATTAGGTAAGCCTGGAAGAGGAAATGTCAAGTGCAGTTGTTATAACTCTGAAAATTCCCCCAAAAGATCTGTGTGTGTTTGTTTATAGTTACTTTGTTTTGTAAGAAGATCAGTAGAAATTATGCTAAGATTCCTTTAGATAGGTGTTCTTTTGTGTGCTCCAGTGTCTCATTTTGTGTGTTCTGGTCTCCACTTTTTTATTACATAATGTATTTTTCTTTTCCCAATAGAACCTCTGTATTACTGGCAACAGACTGAAGATGATTTGACAGTAACAATACAACTTCCAGAAGGCAGTTCTAAGGAGGACATTCAAGTACAGTTTTTGCCTGATCACATCAACATTGTGCTGAAGGGTCAGAGGTTTTTGGAAGGAAATCTCTATTCATCTATTGATCAAGACAGCAGTACATGGATGATTAAAGATAATAGGTATACAGATAGAGTTGTATTTATATTTAAAATTTTTTTTTCTTTTTTTCTTATCCGTTCTACAGTGGTTACACCAAAGTTGACTACTACTACAATAGGTCTGTCTGTATTGCTGATTCTTTCTTAAGACAGATTAAAAATGGAATTACTGTATCAAAATACATGATTATCATTAAGATTAAAAATGCTAGTAAAGTTATAGTTTGTATTCTATGGTAGAGTTTTTATTATCAGCTCTGGAAAAATAATGACAGTAGTAACAGTAATAATGGATAAAAATGGTTATTTGTTTTGATTAATACTCTAAAATTTTTTAAGAAAAAAATCTCTTTTTATTGACTTCAATTTGCCAACTAGATAATACATTCCCATTCTTTAAATTTTAATATACATGAAAGGGTACACAGTGTGAAGACTCCCTCCAGCCCAGACCTCCAGTCATCCTTCCCCTCATGCCCATAACCACTGTTCATAGTTTTCCTTCTACAGGTATTTTATGCATCTTCAAGCAGATATATGTCTGTTTTTTGAACAAAAAAGGTTTTAAAACATAACTATACATAGTTTTACAGCTTGCTTTTGTTGACTTTCAATAGCAAATCTTGAAGAACTTTCTATAATGTATATATAATGATTTATTTTATTCTCCTTTATGGCTATTTATGGTATTTTACTTTGTCACCCACAATCATTTTTAAAAAATGGTCCTTTATTCGATATTTTGACTGCAGTCTTTTGCTACAGTGAATAACTTTCATGTGTATATAAAAGAATTTCATGTGTGCAGGAATATATATGGAGGACTCCTACAAGTGGAGTCAATATTTCTTTGAAAATTATAGAGAATATTTTTTTAATGTAAGTTAGCCGTGTACATTTTTTTGTAATTGTGTGTTCAGGACACAAGAGAAATAGATGATATGGTCAACTTATCCAAACAGAACTTTT
The DNA here is from genome assembly GCF_046562875.1 of Panthera onca. Taxonomy (NCBI): domain Eukaryota; kingdom Metazoa; phylum Chordata; class Mammalia; order Carnivora; family Felidae; genus Panthera; species Panthera onca. The sequence continues at coordinate 54,528,175 of NC_138356.1, read as the reverse complement.
CAGTACAGCAAAACTGAGAATTTCTTCTCTTCTAAAAAAAACCATTAAGAAAACAGAACCAGGCCATGGACTGGGAAAAAAATATTTTCATTATGCATATAAAACAAAGGAATTGCATTCTCCATATATAAGAAACCTTGTTAGAAATTTATAATTAAAAGATAACCCAATTTTAAATATGGTCAAATGATTTGAATTGACGTATCATGATAGATGATATTTGAACAGCTAGTTAAGCATATGAAAAAATAGAGGGAAAGGCACATTAAAGCTAGATGAGACACCAGTGCATGGCTAAAACTAGACAGCTTATGGTATCAAATGTTGACAAGAATGTGGATCACCAGCCTCTTGTACATTGCTGGTGGGAGGGAAAAATGATAGTCACTTTGGCAAACTGTTCAGCAGTTTCTTAGGCTAAGCATATATATATACCCATTTAGTAACCCAGAAATTCTACTAGATATTAGTACTCAGTAGTACACAATAGAATGCTACTCTGCGATACAAGAGAATGGTGTGATAAACACAGCAGTATGAATGAATCTCAGAAACATGCAGAGTGAAAGAAGCCAGAGACAAAAAATGTGCATACAGTGTGAGTCCAAACATATGAAGTTGGCAAACTGGCAAAACCATCTCTGGTGATACAAATCAAGACAGTGGTTACCTCTAGGGTGTAGGTGGACTGACTAGAAAAGGGACACAAGGGAACTTTCTGGATGATTGAATAGCTTCCTTGGGTTATAAGGGTATATGCATTTGTGAAATTCCATGAATTCTATACTTCAAATCTGAATTTAGTCTGTAAAAACCTCAGTGAAAGGAATATGCAGAAAAATAGGTAAAAATTAAGTTTCTTATAAAACTATAACCCTTTGCTCCTACTTTTTTGCCCCTTTGTAAATCTTTCATTATAGATTATTAATAATTATTACATTCTGTGATGGGTTAATAGATGGTTTTGGGCACTTAATTTAAGAAATGGTCAGATTTGGGGGCGCCTGGGTGGCTCAGTCGGTTAAGCGTCCGACTTTGGCTCAGGTCATGATCTCACGGTTCGTGAGTTCAAGCCCCGCGTCAGGCTCTGTGCTGATGGCTCAGAGCCTGGAGCCTGTTTCAGATTCTGTGTCTCCCTCTCTCTCTGAACCTCCCCCATTCATGCTCCGTCTCTCTCTGTCTCAAAAATAAATAAATGTTTAAAAAAAAAATTAAAAAAAAAGAAATGGTCAGATTTGGTCAGAAGTGGGTTAAAATTAGTTATTTTTACTTTAAATATAATTTTCAATTTGTAATATAGGACCCATATGAGTCTTTGATTTGAGTCTAAATATTGGAAGTCTGAGAAATAGGTATCTAGTTCAAAAAATTTGAAGCTATATGCTTTTATATCCTGAATTCGTTTTATTGATGGGGAAATTTGGCGACTTTTCTTTTTTAATGTGGGAAGATAAATAGATTCATGAGTAAATGATGTTGTTTATAATTTTTTGAGAATTATTGAAATAAGAATCCAATATTCAGTGAATTCAACAAAAAAAGAATAATGATTTCCATGAATCTGATGCTTTGTCTTTCTCTCTTTTTGGATGGATTTTTTTTTAACTGTTCTAATAATTCTTGCTAACCAGTTTTAATCATGGTATATTTAAATAATCACTGCAGTCCTTCCACATTTTTCATAATCACTCCTGCAAATGTTTACAAAAATATTTTTATTGTAATTCTCAGGAAAGTATTACTGTTTCAGAGGGAGAGTGAAAGATCTGAGCTAGATTAAAGTCTAATCTCATGGACATGATAGTTTTCGACAATCTCACCTTTCAAGGTGATAAAAGTGGTTTCTAGAGTCCTGACCAATACTCAGTTATACCAATTGAATAAATACCTGATTTTGTTAACAGTTTATCCATTTACCTGGATAATGAAGATGTGGAAAAGTACACCCAGATGAGAAGTACCCTGGAATCTAATGTGTCCACTAATCACCGTCTGACTATAGCTAGGTTACCACAGTAAAACACATGGTTTTTGGTTCATTCTTCATGAACTTTGGCATACTAACACACTGAGTTCGTAACAGAATCTGATAAAATTACTCTTTATTTAAAAACTTTTTTTTTTTTTTTTTATTTTGAGAGAAGGGGAGAATCCCGCACAGGCTCCACGCTCAGTGCAGAGCCTGATATGGGGCTTAATCCCATGACCTGAGCTGAATTTGAGTCAGACGCTCAACTGAACTACCCAGACATCCCTATTTTTATTTTTTATTGAAGTATAATTAACATATGCTGTTATATTGGTTCCAGGTGTTCAGTATAATAATTCAACAACTTTATACTTTACTCAGTGCTCATCATGATAAGTGTACCCTTAATTCCCTTTACACTTTTTAATATACTTTAAAAGCTTAGTTATGTGAACGGTTCTTTAAGAAACATTTTATATTCTACTTAAACATATTTTATGTGCATGAGAGAGATTGAGGGTAGCATTTCTAAATTGGCAAAGCAGCTATAACATACTGTTAAAGTAGGTCATCAAACAGTAACTTAGCAAAGGTTTAGAATAGCTGGACCTCACACAAATAGTTTCAGCATTTAATACATGAGCATAAACCTGTGTTGTTTTCCCATTAAATTTGAGGTACTTGATTACTATTTTACATTACAAAGGATAATTACAGTGATGTGTAGGTGGGGTCATTGGTTTAAAAACATGATTTTCTGTGCTTGATTAAATTATTCATATTTCTCATTTTCAAATGGTTAATGTTCCTTCTCACTTTGGAAGGATTTGTTAACTAGTCTGTAGGTTATTAATGTATGGGGTTATATGTTCTTTTTGGCTGGATGGTAGGACATGATCTTAATTTTAAAATGTAGAAATGCAGTTGTGCTTAAAGGATTGCATTGATTAGGCGTGCAAACTTAACGATGGTTCAGAAATTCTCTATAACTGACATTGTGTGAACTGTTTTTAACTTCTTTAGGTAGCAGCTGACTAAAACAGTATTTATACATTCTGGTCATGGTAAAATTTCCTTAATATTTACATGTATTTATTCAGAGAGGCAGAATAGTGCAGTAGTGAAGAGCATTGACTTGGAGCCACACTGCTTTACTAACTCATGACCTTGGCAAGTTACTTAACCTCTAAGTGCTTTTCTTTTCTTACTCTGTAAAATGAAGATGAAAATAGTACTTACTTTATTTGGTTGTGGTGAGCAATCAGTGAGTTAAAACATGTAAAGTGCTTAAGACAGCACCTGGCATATGGGAAGCATTAGATAAGTATGAGTTGCTGTTGCGATTATTATCTTCATCATCATCATCCTTTTCAAGATTAGCTCTCTTTTAGAGAATAGATTATGATGGTAATTTTTAATGCTAATGATAGGAACTCATTACATAGAAAAGATGTTTTGCGTCGTCTCAAAATAAGTAGTTTCAGAAAAAGTTAAAAGTGCTGTAATTAATTCATGAGGTGAAGATAATAACAGCCTTGAAAAATAATTGATAAGTTTGCATGTTCTATTTGATAATTATGATTATAGTTATTATTGTGTCCTTGCAATTATTTCCTTGCAGTTGTGTTCCAGGGCATGGGTTAGTATGGCACACGTGTACCAAAGGTGGCACGTGGGAAGGGTTGCTTTCCTATGGGACAGCTACCACCACCCCACTTTTCTCTGTGTTCTAGCAACGGCTGCGCCTAAAGCAGCTTATTACTTGAATTTCTCTTCCTATTCAAGAGGCACGTGGGGCAACTCCCTGTGCTCCTATGTCCACGGTCTGCCCCGGCTCAGCTCTCATTCTCTTTCCTGCCACATGAAACCTTAATCTCAGTATTCCGTGATAGGCCCCTTTTAGTGTATTTGGAATTTGTTCAGTGGCTTAAACGTACAGAATTAGATTTTCATTTGATACAGACCACATTAACAACTTTTTTCTTATGTTACCAAATTTAATTATTTTATAATTTCTACTTTCTTTTCAATTCATTAAAATCTGTATTTTAAGAATTGATATTTGTGCTGATCTAACCTGCCTGATGTTTACATTAATATATATTATGGCTACTAGTTTAGGAAAATGAAGCTAATTATTGGCTTCATGCATAAAGAAGTACCTTTAGTTATAGTCAGTTAATTTCACGTGCCCGCCCCAACCACCATCCTCGTTACCACCATTCCCTAGTAAAATATCTCAGAATCTTGGTGCCTGCATTTCTGTCTCTTAAGTTCAGTAATACACTGCATACCTGGACTACAACAGTATTTTCTAGGTGGTCTTACTCTTGCCAATCACTCTTCTCATCAAGTCATGTGGCATACCATTTCCAGTGGTACTTTCTTGATTGTTTAGTAAGTATAAATTATTACCCTTGGATTATAGATTTTCTATCAAATGCAATACCAAAATGAACACAAGTTTTGGTATCTTCTGGACACCAGGGTGGGTAGATTCAATGGAAGATTCTTCTGGTTGGTGTTGGTTATATAATTTGTATAGTTGGTTAATGTAACATTAAGCATGTTACAAGTAACTTCTTTTAATTTCTAGCTTGGAGATTTTCTTGATTAAAAAGAATGAAGGACTAACATGGCCAGAGCTAGTGGTTGGTGATAAACAAGGAGAGTTTATAAGAGACTCAGCCCAGTGTGCTGCAATAGCTGAACGTTTGATGCATTTGACCTCTGAAGAACTGGTAAGCAATTGTAATAGTAGGGTGACTTTCCAAAGGCCCGGAAGTATGTTATGTGAGGGTTGTGCCATGTTTTTCAAACATTATTTTACATTTACTAATGTTAGAGACACGGATGAGGCACAGACTGGTGTTTGAATGTAGGTTAAAATTCTAATATTCATTCCTTACACTATATGAATACATATCTGTGTGTGTGGGATTGCTGTATAAGGTGGATGTGCATGTGTATATTTATATATATGTATACACACACATAGATACATTATATATTCTCCTTTAGAAGAATCAGACCGATATTGGCAGGGACAAAATTAGGATTTTACTGTATACCTATGCCAATAATCTTCTTGTCATCGTAAAATTTTCTAGGTTATCTTAGGATATCACAGGGGTATATATATACTACAATTAATTATGATTGACAAAATAATTCATTGTAATGATTACAGTGATAATACACTACTCATTCAACTGTGACATTTTGTTGAAAATGTTCCAATCTGATAACTTTTAAGATAATGTTAAAAATTTGAATAAAGCAGGGGTGCCTGGGTGGCTCAGTTGGTTAAGTGTCCAACTTCAGCTCAGGTCATGATCTCATGGTTCGTGGGTTCAAGCCCCGTGTGGGCTTTGTGCTGACAGCTCAGAGCCTGGAGCCTGCTTCAGATTCTGTGTCTTCCTCTCTCCTCCTCTCCCCTGCTCGTGCTCTTTCTCTGTCTCAAAAATAAACATTAAAAAAATTTTTTTAATTGAATAAAACATTATACCAGAATTTCAGTTATATGTTTATTCACCAAAAATTATATCAGCACATGTACAATGTCTGACTTATTGCCATTTGGAGTTAGAGTGATGAGGAAAAAACTGTTAGGAGGTAGTTTATACTATAGGGTTAATTATATCCTAAAGTAGAAAGGAAATTAGAATATTGAAAGTAAATGTCTCTGTCAAAAGAAAACATGGCCAAAATGGAGAAACCAAGTTTCATGTCTGCCAGCAATAGTTAAAAATTTCAGGGGGCACCTGGGTGGCTCAGTCAGTTGAGTGTTCTACTTCGGCTCAGGTCATGATCTTACGGTTCTTGAGTTCAAGCCCCACATCAGGCTCACTGCTGTCACCACAGAGCCTGCTTCAGATCCTTAGCCCCCCCCCCCCCCCGCCAGCCATTTGTACTCTCTCAAAAGTAAAAAATGTTGAAAAAAAAAATTTCAGGATCACTGGAAAGCATTTGTAAGACTGTGAAACTTTGATCTAGCCCTGGTGTTAAAACAAGCCCATGCAGACTGCATTGCCCTATGTTCATTCATTCAGCAAGTATTTTTTGTGATAGGGCTCTGGGATATAATCATATAGTTACAGTAGTGGGGTTTGTTATGATATTGTAGATTATTGCTGCTAACTGCCTTTTAAACTTGATTATTTCAAGTGAATATTGGTATATATGAGTAAGTTATTTATGTCTGAACACCAGTGTATTTGGGAAAAACATAGAATCTTGTTATCTGCAGCTGAAGGCTGTCTTGCGTGTTTCAAATCTTTATACTTTTTGTTATCTTTCTGCATTGGTTAGAACCTTTAATCCATTGTAAAATAGAAATGGTGAATAGTGAAAGCAGACATTCTTGCCTTATTTGTAAGCTTGGAAAAATGAATATTTCACTGTTAAGTATGGATCATTTTTGTCATGTTGAGGACATTTTCTTCTATTATACTGAGTTTTTATCATGAAAGGCCATATAGAATTTTGTCAAATACACTTCATTTGTGGTGTAAACCTTACTTGGTCATGATGTATAATCCCTTTTAGGTATTACCAGTTTGGGTTTGCTAATATGTTATTGAGGAGTTTTGCATCTATATTTGTGAGGAATATTGGTCTGTAGTCTTTGTTTTTTCTTTTTACTGTCGTTATTCAGTTTTGGTATCTGGGTAATGCTGATGTCAAATGAAAAGGGAAGTGTTTCCTGCTTGTTCTATTTCTGGAAGAGATTGTGTAGAGTTGGCATTATTTCTTTAAATATAGAATTTTCCAGTGAAACTGTCTGGACTGGAGTTTTCTTTTTTGGAAGTTTTTAACCATGAATTTAATTTCTTTAATAAATACAGGATTATACTGGGCATCTATTTCCTTTGGCTTTTTTTCAGTTTCCAGTTTCATTTGTTATTACATTGATTATTTTCTCCTTTTTGCTTACTTTAGATTTATTTTGCTCTATTTTTAAAAGTGAAAGTTTAGATGATTGATTTTTTTTAACCTACTTTTCTGTTGAAAGCATTTAATGCTATATACTTTATTCCAAACACTACTTGACCTACCTCCTCCAAAATTTCAGCCTGTCTTCTTAATCCCATTAAGGATGATTTGATTTGGTGCTGTATTTCAGTATTTTATGTGGCTGATATTTATTCCTTGTTTGTTCTTTCTTCCAAGGCAGAACTTTTCATGAATCTCAACTGAAAGTCTAGGATGTTTACCAGGGCTTCTCCGGTGTGGGCTCTGATCTCTAAATTTTGTCTCCCAAGTACTTTATTAATATCAGCACTCAGCTTTTGAGCCCCTTGCCTCCTTCTTTCCACTTGTCTTTTCCAGCACAGCTTGAAAATCAGTAAATGCCTAAAGACAAGTAGCAGAATCTTGGGTTCTCTTCTCTGCTGTTCCCCTTTCTCTGTAAACTTGTCCTGTTAAATTCTGGCTGCCTTGATAGTACTGAACTTTTTTTTTTGAACATTTTATTTATTTTTGAGAGACAGCAGGGGAGGGGGAGAGAGAGACAGAGACAGAATCTGAAGCAGGCTCCAGGCTCTGAGCTCTCAGCACAGAGCCTAATACAGGGCTTGAACCCAGAAACCGTGAGATCATGACCTGAGCCGAAGTCGGATACTTAACTGAACCATCCAGGCGCCCTGATAGTCCTGAACTTTTCATTTTTGTCCTCTTATCTTTAACATATAGTTAATGGAAAAGGGAAAGGAGGGAGGAGTGCAGAGGGTGCTTTCTCTATGCTACTGGACATATACATATTTTTGAATCGCTGAAAAAATGGCCCCAGCTAATTGCTGATATTGCCTTCCCAGCCAATCATAGCAACCAGACTTGTTTCCATTGATATTTAGGCTGACTAAACTAGGTGGCTCCAAATCCCAGGTGGACATGGACAAGGTTCATCTTCTATCACTTCTATAACTCCAGAGATTTAGTTTCAGAGATTTTCTCAGGTCATTTCCTCAAGTTTTCAATAACATGACTGCATTTTGGCAAACGAGGTGTGTGGACATTTGGTCAGTTGTAGAATTATGGTTCTGTTACATACGTGTGTATACATAATTTCATAATGCATGTATATGTGCAATTTATCACTTCAGCATTGTGATCCTTGGACTCTGTGAGGGTATAAGGCCAGAGAGTGCTTCTTGCATTTAAGCAATGGAACATATTAAAAGTTCCTTACATTTATCTCTACTTTTGGCTTATTATTAGCTACACCTTTGTTTTTGTATTAGTGTGTATTTAGTGGTTGTTCTAGAGTTTACACCGTACATCGTTAACTCATCACCATCTTTCTTCAAAAATTATTACATCATTTCACTGTAACTAAAGAGCTTCACAATAGATTTCCATTTCTTCATCCTTTCTATTATTCTCATCAGACATTTTATTTTTACATGTTATAAACTCAATAACATTATTATTTCAACTTTAATCAGTCAGTTCTTTTTTAAAGAGATTAAAATATGGGGGGGGGTCTTACATTGGCCCACATATTACACATTTCCTCTGTTCTACATTTCTTTATGTTGATTCATGTTTCCATCTGTTGTCATTTTTTTCCTGGCTGAACAGTGTCCTTTAGCATTTCTTGTAGTGTAGGTTTACTGAGTAAATTTTCTCAGCTTTTGTTTGCTGTAAAAATACTTAGGTTGTCGTCCTTTTTTAATATTTTTGATAAGTATATAAGTCATTGTCGATAGGATTTTTCCCCCTTTCAGAACTTCTGTTATACTCCATTGTTTTCTGGCTTGCATAGTTTCTGATGAGAAGTTGGCTGTCATTTGTATCTTTGTTCCTCTGTTCATAATGTGTTTTCTCCTCTCCTCACTACTTTTAAGATATTCTCTTTATTAGTAGTTTGCAGCAATTTCATTATAATGTGATTTGCAGTGGGTTTTTTAGATGTTTCTTTGACCTTCTTCAATTTATAGAGTTAGAGTTTTCATCATTTAATGACCATTTCTTCAATTTTGTTTTTCCATTCTTCGTGCCCTCTTCTAGTTACCCATGTGTTAGACCATTTGATATTTGTTCCACAGGTCATTGCAGTTGTGTTTTTATTTTTTGTCCTCTCTGTGTTTCATTTTAGATAGACTCTCTTGCTGTGTTTCAAGCTCACAGGTCTTCTGCCGTGTCTAATTAGCTGTCAATCCCATCTTTTTTTGCTTTCCACTTCAGATATTATATTCTCATATTTACAGTTCAGTTTGGTTCTTTTTATATATCTTCCATACCTCTCTCAACATATATGTATTTTTCTGTACATCCTTGATTTTGTAATAACTGTTTTAATGTCTTTGTGGTGATTTCATCATTCTGTCATTTCTGGGTTTTGTTGATTAGGATTTATCAGTCATGGGTCTGAAATTTAGTTTTTAATTACTATTGTAATCTTGATATTTTAAGTATGAAGAAACCCATTCTCTTATTGTTGATGGTTTGTTTATTTTGTTTTCTGGTCTAAGAATCCAAATCCAGATAAAGAAAAACCTCCTTGTAATGCTCAAGAGTTAGAAGAATGTGATATTTTCTTTGAAGAGAGCTCCAGTTTATGCAGATTCGATGGCATGACATTAAAAACTACTCATGTGGTAAGTTTTTGATCATCACATTTCTAAAAATTTATGAATAAGTACAAGTTATAGGAGATAATAATTAACTGGCCACACATATAATTTGCAAACCTGGCTTGATTGCAAAGCTGAACAGCAAAGTAAATGACAAGAAAACCCTTGAACTTTTTGTTTGATCTTTACGAATTGGTGTGCAAGATACAGGATTTTTAGTCTGTTTTTGTTTTTGGTTTGTTTTTTACTGTTGACTGTTTTATAATATTTGGTGTTTGGGGTTGGGTGGCTATCATCTAAAACTCATTACTTCATGAAGTGGCAGTTTATATCACCATCCCTAATGAAACACTGTTGCCTTATTTTGGTACTGTTGCATATTTGATATCTTGTGGTAAGCTTTTTTCTGTTTAGGTTTTTATATGTGGTTACAACTAATTTATAATAACCTCATTTTTTCATTTGAAATTATGACATATTTCTTTATGTTCTCACCTGGTTTAACAGCTAGGTAATACTATACAATGTTATTGTTGGTGTTCATGTGTGTATGTATATGTAGTGGTTGTCCTAGAGATTATAGTATGTATCTTCAGTAAATTTTTTCCAATTGCATTATTTATATGCTATTTTTTAAGAATCCTTTCTTTATGTAAAGCCATTTCTGTATTCAGGGGTTTTATCGAATAGAGTTACAGAAGTCAAATTAATGAGTCCTGGACTAAGACTCTGACAAGTCAATTTCCACTGTATATTCTCATTAATAATGTTTGCAGTTATTACCTATTTCACTGCATCTTTACCTGTCCTTTCGTTTTTATGTTTGATCTTTACTAATTGGTGTGCAAGATACAGGATTTTTAGTCTGGTTTTTTTGCTGTTGACTGTTGACTATTTCATGATACTACCTTTGACTATTTCTTTTGTGAAGAATTTTTTCATTTATTTATTTTGGTGTTTCTGACTGACTTGTGTGACCTTACTTCTTCATAAAATGTGTTCCTAAAGAGCATGCATGATAGATTTCTCTTATAAGTAGGTTCTGTCATCAGAAAGTTAAGAAATGTACATATAATCCCTCATTGTACCATAGTTTTTAGAGACAATGTTTGATAAAACATTTCCAGCATTTTGCACATACTCAAACTGTTTAGTCACAGTTCAGTGTTAATTGCTGGTTTAACTCCAATGATTTGCTGTTTGTATATATTGCAAGATGACACCAATGATATGCTGTTTGTATATATTGCAAGATGACCACCATAATAAGTCTAGTTAAATTTTCTCACCATACATACCTATAAATTCTTCTCATATAATGAGAACTTTTAAGGTCTACTCTGTTAACAATTTCATATATTAAGTACAGTATTAACTAATAGTCATCATGCTATAAATTATAATCCCCTATACTTATTTATAATAAATGGAAGATTATACCTTTGACACCCTTAATCCATCCCCCAGCCACCATCAGATATGAGATATAGAGGAAGGGAGAGAGAATCTTAAGCAGGTTTCGTGCCCATCATGGAGCCCAACATGGGGGTCGGTCTCATGACCATGAAATCATGACCTGACCCAAAATCAAGAGTTGTACGCTTAACCAGCTGAGCCACCCAGGAACCCCTGATTTACGTTTCTTGATGCTTACTGTTGTTGAGCACCTTTTCATATATGTGCAAGTTGATCATATTTAGGTCTTCTTTGGAAAAAGGTCTGTTTAGTTTCTCTAATCATTTTTTTTTAATTGCATTATTTTTTGCTATTTAGTTACAGGAGTTCTTTATAAATTTTGGATGTTAAGCCCTTACCCAGATATATAATTTACAAATATTTTTTTCCCATTCAATAGGTTGCGTTTTCATTTTGTTGACCATTTCCTTTGCTGTTAAGATTTTTAGTTTGAAATAGTCCCACTTGTTACTTTTGCTTCTGTTGCTTTTGCTCCAGAATATCATTGCCAAGACTGAGGTCAAGAAGCTCACGGGCTCTGTTTTGTTCTAGGAATTTCAGGCCTTATGTTCAACTTTTTAATCCATTTGAGTGTGTTTTTGTGTATGATGTAAAGATAGTGGTCCAGTTTTCTTTTTTTGCATGTGGCTATCCAGTTTTCCCAAAACCATTTGTTGAAAAGACTGTCCTTTCCCCATTGTATATTCTTGGCTCCTTTATCATAAATTGACCATGTATGGATAGGTTTACTTCTGGGCTCTCTGTTCCTTTGGACTCTGTGTCTATTTCTTATTTTTTACTTTTTTAAATATTTACTTATTTTGGGGGGGGGGGGGAGAATGAGCAGGGGAGGGGCAGAGAGAGAGGGAGAGAGAGAATCCGAAGCAGGCTCTGTACTATGCAGGGCTCAATCCCACAAACCATGAGATCATGACCTGAGCCAAAATCAAAAGTCATATGCTTAACTGTCTGAGCCACCCAGGTGCCCCAGGACTCTGTGTCTATTTTTATACCAGTACCATACTGTTTTGATTACTATAGCTTTGTAGTATAGTTTGAACTTAGGAAACATTTTTTAAGATTGCTTTGGCTATTTGGGATATTTTCTGGTTCCACACAAATTTTTGGATTTTGTTCTGTTTCTTGGAAAAGTGCCATTTAGAATTTTGATAGTTTTATTGAATCTGTAGATTGCTTTGGTAATATGGACATTTTAACAATTTTTTCCAATAAGTAAATGTGGAATATCTTCCCATTTATTTTTGTCTTCAGTTTCTTTCATTGGAGTTTTAACAGTTTTCAGTTTAGAAGTTATTCACCTTCTTGGTTAAATTTATCCCTATTTTATTCTGTTTGATGAAATTGTTAATGAGATTGTTTTGTTGATTTCTCTTTCCAGCAGTATGTATGTATACTGTATGTATGTAACTGATATATAGAAACACAACAGCATTTTGTGTATTGCCTTTATATCCTGCAACTTTACTGAATTTATTAATTTTAATCATTTTTTTGGTAGAGTCTTTAGGGTTTTCTATATAATGTCACATCATCTGCAAATAGTGACAGTTTTACTTCTTCCTTTCTGATTTGGATGCCTTTTTATTTCTTTTTCCTACCTAATTGCCCTGCTTAGGACTTCCAATACTATGTTGAATAAAAGTGGTAAGAGTGGGCATCTTTTTCTTGTTGATGATCTTAGAGGAAAAGCTTGTAGCTTTTCACTGTTGAGTTTGATATTAGCTGTGGGCTTGTCATATATGGCCTTTATTATGTTATATTCCCTCTGTACCCACTTTTTGAGAGTTTTTGTAAATGTTGAATTTTGTCAAATGCTTTTTCTGCATGTATTGACATGATCATACAATTTTTATTCTTAATTTTGTTAATGTGGAATATCTCATTAATTTTCAGATATTAAGCCCTCCTTGCATCCCTGCAGTAAACCTCATCCCTGCAGTTTACCTGCAGTAAAGCAAACATATATATTTGCTTTATATATTTAGGTGTTCCTGTGTTGGTGTCGTAAATATTTACAAATGTTATATTCTCTTGTTAGAGTGACCTTTTTATCATTATTTAATGATTTGCCTCTTATTACAGTCTTTGTCTTCAAGTCTGTTGTCTGATGTAAGTATAGCTTACCCCAGCTTTCTTTTGGTTTCCACTGAATGGAATATCTTTTGCGGTCTCTTCACTTTCAACTTTGTGTGTCTACTTCTGAAGGGAGTCTCTTCTAGGCAGCATATAGATGGGTCTTATTTTTTTCTTTCAGTCACTCTATGTATTGAGAATTTAATCTATTTACATTCAGATTAATTATAGATAGGTGTGTACTTATTGCCATTTTGCTACTTAATTTTCTGGCTGTTTTGTAGTTTTTCTATTCCTTCTCTGTCTTCCTTTGTGATTTGATGATTTTCTATAGTGGTATGCTTAAACTCCTTTATCTTTTATCTATCTACTGTAGGTTTTTGCTTAATGGTTATCATGAGGTTTACATTTTTTTTTTTTTTCTCAGTTTATTTATTTTGAGAGGGAGAGAGCATGTGCACGAGCAGGGGAGGGGCAGAGAGAGAATCCCAAGAGAGGCTGTATGCTCAGCACAGAGCCTGACATGGGGCTCAGTCCCATGACTGTGAGATCATGACCTGAGCCAAAATCAAGAGTCAGACACCTAACCAACTGAGCCACCCAGGTGCCCCAATGAGGTTTATATTTAAAAGCTTAGATTTATAACCATTTGTTTTATGTTGATAACAGCTTAAGTCTGAATGCATTTTAAAGCTATACATTTTTACTCCCTGAAACATTTTACGTTTTTGATGTCACAATTTATATTTTTTTATCTTGTGTATCCCATAATAAATTACTGTAGTTGCGTTTTTGCAACGTTTGTCATTTAACTTTTATGCTACCTTTCTAGGTGATTAACTTGCTATCTTCACATTAGATTTTGAAAGTTATTGTGCATTTACCTTTACCAGTGAGGTTTATATTTCCATATGGTTTTCTGTTACTATTTGGCATCCTTTTTGTTCAGCTTAAAGAAGTCCCTTGACATTTCTTATAGGGCCAGTCTAGGACTGATGAATTCCTTCACCTTTTGCTTCTCTGGAAAACTGTTTCTCCTGCCATTCTGAATGATATCTTTGCCAGGTAGAGTATTCTTGGTTGGAGGTGTTTTTTCCTTCAGCACTTTGATTGTATCATGCTACAGCCTTCTGGCCTGCAAAGTTTCTGCTGAAAAAAACTGCTGATAGTTGTGGTGGGGTGGTGGCGGTCCCTTATACATAACAAGTTGTTTTTCTTTTCCTGCTTTCAAGATTCTATCCCTGTCTTTAACTTTTGACATTTTAAACATGACATGTCTTGGTGTAGGTCTTTTTGAGCTCATATTACTTCAAACTTTCTGGAGCCCAACCTTCTGGGCTTCCTGAACCTTCCCTTCCTTCCCCAGGTTTTCCCTTTGTTTATCCATACTTCTGTGCTTAGTGAATATCTTTATGACTGCTGTTTTGATCTCTTCATTGGGTAAACAAACCACTTACCTCCATTTCATTAAGATCTCTTTCTGAGGTCTTATCTTGTTCTTTCCTCTTTGCAACATATTCCTGTTTCTTCATTTTCCTCACTCTGTATTGGTTACTCTGCCTTAGGTAAAACAGCCAGCTTTCCAGGTCTTGAAGGAATGGTCTCTTGTAGGAAGTGAACCTTATTGTTCAGCTCTTCCCTACCTCTCGGTTTTCTCTCAAACTTTTTTGATATTCCAAGCAGGCTATTTTACTTTTAGTGGCTCCTAGCATTTAGGGGTGTACCAAGACCTGTCAGTGTCCCTAAGGGGAGGATCTCAGTCAGCACCTACATTCAGACTGATTGGAAGCCTCAGGCAACAGCTTTTAAGGTATGCAAAATATATAGTCATAACCAGAAGTCCCACTGTCTGCCAGAACCAGGTAAACTAGAGGTGTCCCCTGGGTGGCAGCCATAAAAATCAGGGTGCCAAGAAAGTGTACAAGTATCTTTCCGGGGGATCCTGGCACTCTGGAAGAATGCAGAGGGATAGTGCAATAATGCCCGCTGGTCTCCGTCTCCAAGAGTATCTCAGCCCCTGTATATTAAAGTAAAAGTCCGTCCCTGGGGCTGAGGTTCCAGGCCAAGCAAATAAGCCTTTTTCACAGAAAGACTTGGGTTAGGTTTCATTCTGTTAGTGCAATGCCCTTATGGTGGTAGCTGGCCAAGAACTTTATCTCCAGTTTTTGGTGTCAGGTGGGACCTGGAAATAAAAGCTCCACTGGATAGGCAATTAGGGGGGACATCCACTGGGTAGCAGCCATAAAAACTGAGACCACCAGATTAAGCACTGGGGTGTGAGATGTGTGGGCAAGCTTTCTTCTGGAAATGCTGTGCCCTGGAGCACAGCAGAAGGAGAGTGCAAAGATAGCACCCACCTTCTGAGGTCTCTAGAGAGTTATAACCAGCTCTTAGATGTGTTTAATGAGAAACCTGCCCCCTTGGTCTGCAGCAGTGAAGATAAGCTAATGGGCCTTTTTTACAGAAAGACTGGATACTGCAGTTTTTTGCCTCTGTACTTTGGCCTTGGGGATGGTAGCCAGTTAACTCTTTGTCCTGTACGGGCTTATGGGACCTGCAGGCATAAACCCCCACTAGCTGCCAGAGCCAGGTGCCCTAGAGGTCTCCCCTGGATGGGAGCCACAAAAATTGGGGCACCAGAAGAGGGTACAACTCCTTTCTGAGAGGTACCAGTGCTCTGGAGTGAGGCAGATGGAGAATGACACCCGCTGGTGTCTGTCCCTTGAGAATATTACATTGTGTCTCTAGATGAGTGTTAAAATGAGCCTCTTTTACAGAAAATCTGGGTACTTTGCAGTCAGCTGCCTCTGTGACTGGTGAGTCTGTGCCCCATGGCCCTTTACTAACAGTTTCTCAATTCAAGCTCCCTTGGCTTTCAAACATCGAAGTTATGGAGGCTCATCTCTCAAGTGCAGGTCTCAAAAGGTGGGGTGCCTGATGTGGGGTTAAACCCGTCATTCCTCAGGGAGTAACTCAGTGTTTCAGGTTCCCTCCTGATTATAGGTGACCATAACAGGGGTACAGTTTATGGTGAGATTATGTCTGACTGCTTTGGTATGGGTTTTTTCCCAGAGGAGATTGTTCCATACATAGCTATAGATTCAGTGTGTCCATGTGAGGAGGTGAGTTCAGGATCTTTCTATGTTGCCATCTTGAACTGAATCTCCTAAATATCTTGTCTTCGTCTCAGTTGGGTTAAATTTGAGACCAAAGTTTGGTCTTTGAGACCAGAGACCAAAGTTTCTTTTTACAGTTTTCTGTTATTAGACATTTTGCATAAATATGCAAAGATTGTCTGAAGTAAAAATGTATAAACATTGCTGTTTGTGTATAAGTGGAATGGGTATAAATGGAATAGCTCCAACGAATTAATAAGTACATCTTTGTAAAGGCAGAATTGGCTTGTGAGTGTATTGTATCAAAATCAAGGTCTACCTGGTCAAATGTGTAGTTTCTTGGTATACCCAGGGGGGTACCAGTTGGCTTGTCATTGGAAGAAGGAAACAAAGGAGGCTATAATATTTCAGATGTTCACTGCTACATCCATTCTAGGAATCAAATAGTACTTTATCAACAATTTGTACTTCTTTCTGCAGTGTTTACTCCAAGTTCTCTCTTGATTTCATTTTTCATGACTTTGGCTGTACATGGAAAGGTCAGTATATGTCCTTATAGTTTTAGGAAACAATACTGTAAGAAAAAGGTCAGAACTCTATATTGTAAATGACAGATTTTTCAAAATAGAAGTTCCCTGAAAGAAATGGGAATCAGGGTTAGAATTTAGCATTTTGAAAATAAAATAGTGAATGACTATATGCAGCAGCACAATAAAAGAGAAATACTAAATTTTAAATTTGAGAAAGGAAAGTAAGAAGATGTGGTCACTTGAGTAAAACTCAAGTCAGAATTCAAATACAGTTGATGAGTTATTTTTGCTTCTCTCTAGATCTGTACTATACAAAATATTAGCCCCTGGCCACCTAGTAGTTATTGAGCATTTGAAATCGTAGCTTCTCTGAATTGAGATGTACTATGAGTGTGAAATACACAACCAGATCTTGAAGTCTTAGAATAAAAAATATAAAATACGTTAATACTTTTATATGAATTTTTATGAGATAATAGTTTTTATATGTTTGGTTAAATAAATATATTACTAAGACTCCTTTTTCCTGTTTTTATTTTTAATGTGACTACTAGAAAATTCAAAATTACATATGTGGTTTGTAGTAATCTGTAGTGATCAAATTAAACAGGCTTGAGCAATCAAAAGGTGATAGGATATTTTTAAAAATTAAATTACAGTGAGTTTCTAAGATCAGTTTTTAAATAGCTGAAAAAAGTATTTGCAATTTATAGATAAATAAAGCCATCAAGACTGGAAGCAGAGGAGTTGCAAAGAGGAAATAATTCTTTTAAGTTAATGTCATTATGAAAGCTAGTACAAAAGGCATGTATCTGATACACTAATTCTTTCCAAAAGATATTAAGGATGAGATCAGAAGTTCAGAAGAAGGAAATACATTTAGAAAGAATGTATTTAGAAATACATTTAGAAAGGAAATACTATTTAGATAAAAAGTATCTAAGCCTATGGTTCTCAAGCTTTTTGGTCTCAGGGTCCCTTTACGTTCTTACATTCCCTGGGGTATCAATTTCTAATACTTGGTCAAATTTGATATAGTGCAAAAAAATTTAAGCTATACAATTTTGCTACTATGGCCGCCATAACAAAGTACCACAGACTGGGTGACTTAAACAATGGAAATTTATAGTCTCTCAATTCTGAGGCTAGAAGTCAGAGATCTTGGTGTTAGCGTGTTTTGATTGTTCTGAAGCCTCTTGATTGTTCTGAAGCCTCTCTCCTGGGCTTGTAGATAGCTGTCTTCCTTAGTCTTCACATGGTCCTCCCCCTGCATGTGTTTGTTTCCTAATATCTTATAACACCAGTCATATTGGATTAAGACGCACCCTAATGACTCAGTTTAACTACCCTTTTAAAGGTTCTGTCTCCAAATATGTCACATTCTGAGGTACTGTGGGGTTAGGACTTTGACTATGACTTTGGGAAGGATATGACTTTGGGAAGGATACAGCTTAACTGTATGACATATGACTTTGGGAAGGATACAGCTTAACCCATAAAAATATCCTTCACTTAGATTTTAGCACTTATTAACATTTTGTCACATTTATTTTTTCTTTGTTTTTCTACCTCCGTTTTGCTAAAATATTTAGGAACAGTTGCACATGCCATGTCCCTTCATCCCTAATATCTCATATGTGCACTGAAGATGAAGGCATTTTCTTATATAAGCACAATACAAGTCAGGAAATTTAACTTTGATATAATACTTTTGTCTAACATAGTTCATAGCAATTTTTTTCCCCTGATTTGGAAACCTATTGCACTTAGTTGTGATGTCTCTTTAGTTTCCTTTAATTTGGAACGTCCAGTTACCCAGTCTTTATGTTGTTGACTTTATTTTGTACCTTTTATGGACTATCTCCAATATTTCCTCAAGATCAGATTGACTGGCTACATTTTTGCCAGGAATACCACATAAATGGCATTTCCTTTTTAGTGTCTAACATGAAGGAGAACTTCATGGCAATTTTCCATACTATTATGGCATAAAATTTAATTGGGTGGTATTCACCTGGTTTCCCTGCTCCCAAGTTATCATCTTCCCCTTTGAATTAATAAGTACTTTGTGTGAAATGAAAATAGAAACACAATGGTTCAAAATCTTTGGGATGCAGGAAAAGCCGTTCTAAGGGAGATGTTTATAGTGACACAGGCCTATCTCAAGAAACAAGAAAAATATCAAACAATCTCACCTTACAACTGAAAGAACAAGAAAAAGAAAAAGCCCAAAGTTAGTAGAAGGAAAGTAATAAAGAATACAGCAGAAACAATTAAAATAGAGAATAAAAAAAAGACCAATGAAACCAAAAGCTCGTTCTTTGAAAAGATAAAATTGATAAACCTTAGCCAAAATCATCAAGGGAAAAAAAGAGGACTCAAATAAATAATCAGAAATTAAAGAGAAGTTAAAACTGACACCACAGAAATAGAAAGGACTGAGACAATGGCAAAAAATTATTTGCCAACAAATTGAATAACCTAGCAAATGGGTAAATTCTTAGAAATATACAATCTTCCAAGATTGAATCAGAAAGAAAAAAATCTGAACAGACTAATAACTAGTAGCGAAATTGAATCATTAATCAATCAAAAAACTCCCAAAAAACCAAAGTCCAGGAATGGATGGCTTCAAAAGATAAAATCTACCAAAAATTTAAAGAAAAAGTAATACCTACTCTTCGCAAACTTCCAAGTTATAGAAGAGGAAGGAATGTTTACAAATTTCATTCCATAAGGCTAACATTACCCTGATACCAAAACCAGGCAAAGACACTTAAAGAAAATTAGACCATTATCTCTGATGAATATAGATGCAAAAATCCTCAACAAAATATTAGCAAATCAAATTGAACAATGCCTTAAAAGGATCATTCACCATGATCAAGTGGGATTTATTTCAGAAATGCAAGAATGGCTTATTATCTACAAATCTGTCAACATGAGATAAACCATATCAACAAAATGAAGAATAAAAATGATAAGATCATCTTAATAGATGCAGAAAAAGCCGTTGACAAAATTTAGCATCCATTCATGATAAAAAATTTCAATGAAGTTAGGTATAGAGGGAACATAACAGAGTAAATGTCATATATGACAGGGCCACAGCTAACATACTCAAACTGAAAATTTTCCTTTAAGATCAGGAATAAGACAAGGATGCCCACTCTTGCCACTTTTATTCAGCATAGTACTGAGAATTCTAGCTGCATCAGTCAGACAAGAAAAATAAAGAAAAAGTCATCTAAATTGATAAGGAAGAAGTAAAAGTTAGTAATTCCGCTACTGATATTTACCCAGAGAAAGCAAAAACACTAATTCAAAAAGATAAATGCACCGCTGTGTTCATTGCATTATTTTTTACAATAGCCAACATATGAAAGCAACCCAAGTGTCCATTGATAGAAGAATGGGCAAAGAAGATGTGGTATGTGAATACACAAACACACACACACACACACACAGGAATATTTCTCAGCTATAGAAAAGGGTGAAATCTTGAAATCTTGGGGGTACCTGAGTGGCTCAGTTGGTTGAGCGTCCACCTCTTGATTTCGGCTCAGGTCATGATTCCAAGATTGTGAAATTGAACTTCGTGCTGAACATGTAGTCTGCTTAAGATTCTCTTCCTCTCCCTTTTCCCCTCTTTCCCCACTCGTGGTCTCTCTCTAAAATAAAAAAAAAATTTTAAAAAGGTGCCTAGGTGGGTCAGTTGAGCATCCAACCTTGTCTCAGGTCATGATTTCATGGTTCATGAATTCAAGTCCTGCATCAGGCTCTGCACTGACAGTGTGGAGCCTGCTTGGGATTCTCGCTCTCCTCTTCTCTCTGCCACCACTCCTTTGCTTGCTCTTTCTCTAAATAAACTTAAAAAATCTTAGAAAAAGGATGAAATTTTGCCATTTTTTGACAATGTGGATGGACATTCGTAGAGGATATGTGAAGTAAGTCGGACAGAGAAAAACATACCATACGATTTCGTTTATATGTAGAATATATAATATATAATAAGGAAAAAGCAAAACCAGATCTGTAAATACAGAGAACAAACTGGTGAAAAGGGGAGGGGTGGCCAAAATAGGTGAAAGGGAGTGGAAGAAACAGGTCTAGTTATGAAAAGAATAAATCATGGGGATGGAAGGTACAGGTATAAGGAGTATAGTCCATGGTATTGTAATAACACTGTATGGTGACAGGTGGTAGCCACACTTGTGGTAGACATAGCATAACATAAAGACTTGTCAAGTCACTATGTTGTTCACCTCAAGCTAATAGAACATTAGATGTTAAACTGTACTTCAATTTAAAAAAAAAAAAGGTAAAACTGTCACCAAAATAATAAAATACCTAGGAATAAATGTAAAGAGGTGAAAGACCTGTACTCTAAAAACTATAGAACACTGATGAAAGAAATGGAAGAAAACACAAAGAAATGGAAATACACACCATGCTTATAGATTGGAAGAATTTAGATTGTTAAAATGTCCATAATACTCAAAGTAATCTAGATATTCAGTGAAATGCCTATCAAAGTACCAATAGCATTTTTCTTACAGAACTAGAACAAAAAAATCCTGAAACTTGTATGATTCACAAAATACTACTAATAGCCAAGGTATTCTTGAGAAAGAACAAAGCTAGAGGTGTCACAATCCCAGATTTCAAACTATACTACACAAAGCCATAGTAATCAAAACAGTATGGTACTGGGGCGCCTGGGTGGCTCAGTCGGTTGGGCGTCCGACTTCGGCTCAGGTCACGATCTCGCCATCCGTGAGTTCGAGCCCCGCATCAGGCTCTGGGCTGATGGCTCGGAGCCTGGAGCCTGCTTCCGATTCTGTGTCTCCCTCTCTCTCTGCCCCTCCCCCGTTCATGCTCTGTCTCTCTCTGTCTCAAAAATAAAAAATAAAAAAAAAGTTAAAAAAAAAAAAAAAAACAGTATGGTACTGGCACAAAAATAGATACATAAATTAGTACAACAGAATAGAGAGTCCAGAAATAAACCCAAGCTGATCTTGTCAATTAATACATGACAAATTATATGACAAATAGGGAATATGTATATTCTCTATACAATGGGGAAAATTAATAAATGGTGCTGGGAAAACTACATTGTAAAAGAATGAAACTAGACCATTTTTTTTTACACCATACACAAAAAACTCAAAATGAATTAAACATGTAAATATAAGATCTGAAGCCATTTAATTCCCAAAAGAAAACATAGGCAGTAAAGGCTATGTATCAGCCTTAGCAATATTTTTCTCAATCTGTCTCCTCAGGCAAGAGAAACAATAGCAAAAGTAAACAATTGGGAGTACATCAAACTAAAAATCTTTTGCATGGCAAAGGAAATCATCAGCGAAATGAAAGGTCACTTACGGAGTTGGAGAAGATATTTGTAAATGCTATATCCAATAAGGGATTGATATCCAAAATATATAAAGAGCTCCTAGAACCCAACACCAAAAAACTAATGTTTTAAAAAATGGGCAGAGGACCTGAACATACATTTTTCTAAAGAAAGCACACAGACGACTAAGGTACCTATGAAACAACCTCATGAACCAAGCTCTGCTACCTTCAGACTTTTCTTCTACAGCTTCTTTACCTCTCTCAGCCTTCAAAGAATTGCAGAGAGTTAAGAGTCTCCCTAGGCTTTGGCTTCAGGGAATGCTGAGGCCGGTTTCATCTTCTATCCATACCACTAAAATTTTCTATCAGTTAAGGTTGCTTTGCTTTCTTATCACTGGTATGTTCACTTGAGTACCACTTTTAATTTCCTTCAAGAACTTTTCCTTTGCATTCACAGCTTGGGGCAAGAGGCCTAGCTTTTGGCCTTTCTCAGCCTTTAAGATGCCTTCCTATTAATTAAGTTCATCTTGTATGGGTGAGGTTTGTGGCACCCAAAACAATTACAATAGTTAACATCAAAGATCACCAATCACAGATGACGATAACAAATACAGCAATAATAAAAAAGTTTGAAATATTGTTAAGAATTACCAAAATGTGACTAAGAGACACTGAGCAAATGC
The DNA here is from genome assembly GCF_046562875.1 of Panthera onca. NCBI lineage: Eukaryota > Metazoa > Chordata > Mammalia > Carnivora > Felidae > Panthera > Panthera onca. The sequence goes on along the minus strand of NC_138356.1, from coordinate 54,505,393 downwards.
TGTTGGAAAAATGGCGCCAATAGACTTGCTCAGCACAGGGTTGCCACAAACTTTGCGTTGTGAAAACAAAAAAAGCTGCATCTGTGAAGCACAATAAAACGAGCTATGCTGTACTGTATGCCATATTCAAAGAGAACTTTCTCCAGTGTTAATAAAAAGAAATGATGCATCAATAATTTACATCTTTCCTGTAGAACTTACCTCATTTCCTTTTATGTTCTTTGAGATGACTCTGGGTAAGATATTTAGCCCCTATCTTATTCTATAAATATGATGATGATAATAGTACTTATTTCACAATTATTATAATGAGTAAAATATATTTCAAGCCACCTACACAGGGGTTGGCACTTAGAAAGACCTTAGTAAATGCAAATATCCTTTATTACCATTCTAGGCATCTTCTATACATTCTGCCTTAAATATTATAGTCATCCCAAATTAAACAAATGAAATGAGCAACATTAATGGGGAAAAACACGGCAACTTTAGAGTGATCTTCATGGAAATCATAAAGCATTTAAAAAATTTTATGCCTGAGAAATTTGTGAATAGCTATTAAAAAAACTTGACTCTGTGTTAATCTGGCATATTTAATTTAGAGACAAATTTCTAAAATCTTGCACCATTTCAAAAATAAGAAATGCAAAATTCATTATTCTGTTTGTCATTGTATTGTCAAATAAATTATATTTTATCTATAATTCTAACTGTATGCCCATCACTTTCAATTTTATACTTTCCTATAATGCATATATTTCAGTAGTTTGTAGATCTGCCCATAAAAAGTGAACCAGTTATTCTTGAAATAAGCTTTGGATGCTTTAAATATACTCAAAACCAAGTTTCTGGAAGTTTGAAAATAAGATTAACTAGTCTGATGATACTAACTGCAAATAATAGTGTACCGTAAGACAAAACATACCCTTTAGATGAAGTAAATAATTTAGAATTCTTCTCTGTGTAGTAAGAGATTGTATAATATTCACTTAATAAATTCCAGCCTGCCTAGTATTCCCCATAGGTAAGTAGATCATGCCACTAAAAAAAAAAAAAAAAAAGTCACTAAAAGATGTTTGATCCCTCAGTTGGTCAGTGGCCATGATAGGAAAATAGGCTTATAATTCTATTCAAAGGTTGCAAACTAAGAGTAGCTAAAGGAATTGTGTATAAACAGTGATTTAGGATAACACCTAAAAAAGTCTGGTTTCACTTTCTCATGATAGTATTAGAATCTCTTGATAATTATTTATGCTTTTCAATATTTTATTTAAATCTAATTTAGTTAACATATAGTGTAATAATTGTATTAGGAGAAAAATTTAGTGATCCATCACTTACATACAACACCCAGTGCTCATCCCAAGTGCCTTCCCTAATGCCCATCACCCATTTAGCCCATCCTCCCTACTCAGTATTCCTCTAGCAACCTCAATTTGTTTTCTGTATTTAGGAGTCTCTTATAGTTTGCCTTCCTCTCTTTTATTTTTTCTTCCCTTCCCCTGTGTTCATTTGTTTTGTTTCTTAAATTCCACATATGAGTGAAATCATATATTTGTCTTTCTCTGATTGACTTATTTCACTTAGCATAATACACTCAGTTCCATCCACATTGTTGCAGATGGCAACATTTCAATTCTTTTTGATCGCTGAGTAATATTCCATTGTATGCTTTTTCCTACTTTTTCTTGCCTTACTTCAATAGCTTGGATTTCCAGCATGATACTGACTAGGAGTAATGAGGGCAAATACCCTTTCCTGTTAGCAGTCTTAGTGGGGAGGAGCATTTGGTCTTTTACCATAAAGTACAGTGTTAATTCTAGGTTCCTCAGGGAGGCAGTTGCCTTTAATTTCTAGTTTGCCAAGCATTTTTATCATAAATGGAGGCTAAAGTATTTTTCTTCGGTCTGTTGATAATGCTGAATTTCACTGATTGATAATTTGAGTGCTGAATCAGCCCTGAATTCCCAAGATACACTATATTTGGTCATGATGTATTATCCTTTTTACTTATTACTGGATTTGATTTACTAATATTTTACTGAGACTTTTTGCATTACATTCATCAGGAATAATGGTTTCTCTTTTCTTTTCTTGTCATATCTTTGGCTCTCAGAGTAATGCTGGCCTCATAAAATAAGTTGAGAGTTGTTCCTTTCTTTTGTTTCCTGGAACAGTTTGATATTGTTTCTTTGTTTGGTAAAACACACCAGTGAAGCATTCTAGGTCTGGAGATTTCTTTGTTGGAAGGTTTTTAACAATAAATTCAATCCTGTTAACAGATACAGGACTACTGAGGTTATCTATTTCTCCTTGAGTGAAATGTAATGCTTGTCTTTCAAGGAATTTAACGTAAATTATCAAATATATGAAAGAGTTGCTCATACTACTTCATTATTACAACTTAGTGTCTTGGACCTTTATATACATTTTTATTCCTGCTATTGGTAATTTCTGTCTTCTTTTTCCTTGGGTTATTCTGGCAAGAGACTTACCTTGATCTTCTCAAAGGACCAGCTTTTGGTTTCATTGCTTTTCTTAATTATTTTCAATTTCACTGATTTCTGCTCTTAGCCTTTATAAATTTTGTACTGCCTATCTCCTTTAGATTTTGTTTGCTCTTCTTTTCCTAGTTTAAGGTGGAAGCTTAAACTATTGAGACATTTTTTCTTTTCTAATATAACCTGTAATGCTATAAAATTCCCTCTAAACATTGTTTTAGTTGCATCTCACATGTACTATGCTTCATTTTCATTCAGTACAAAATTTCCTAATCTCCTTTGTTAGGTCCACTATGACTCATGGGTTATTCAGAAACATGTTGTTTAATTTCCAGGTTATTTGTGGGTTTTCCAAATTTTTCTTTTTTACTAATGTCTAATTTTTTAAAATGTGTATTTATTTTGAGAGAGCATGTGTGAGTGGGGAAGGGCTGAGAGAGAAGGAAAGAGAATCTCAAGCATGCCCTGCACTGTCAGTACAGAGTCTGATGTGGGGCTTGAACTCATGAACTGAGAGATTGTGACCTGAGTGAAAATCAAGAGTCAGATGCTTAAGCAACTGAGCCACCCAAGTGCCCCTACTAATATCTAATTTAATTCTGTTATGCTCAGAGAACATTGTGTTTATGATTCTTATTTTTTAAATGTGTTTTTTATAGGACAGAATATGGTCTATTTTGGTGAATGTTCCCTATCTCTTCTAGGATTCCAATCAGATGTGTGTTAGACTGTTTAATATTGCCTGACAGCATTTAGATGCTCAGTTTTTTGTTTTTAATCCCTGCCCCATCCCCCACTTTGGTTTAGGTTCTACTAATTTTTAATAACCTATTTTCAAGGTCACTAATTCTTTTTTCCATAGAGTATACTGATGAGTTTGTTGGAGCCTTTTTCTCTTGCTGTGTTTTTTTCCTCTAGGATTTTTTTTTCACCCTTTGCAGTTTCTCTCTGCTCTAATTCTGCATTTATTTATGTACATAACCCATCTCTTCCATTAAACTTTTTAAAATCCCATAGTTATTTTAAGTTCCTTGTCTTGTAGTTCCAAAATATAGATCATCTGAATCTGGTTACCTGGTCTGCTTTGTTTCTTGACAGTGGGATGTTTTTACTTTCTTCGTTTTTTTGTGCCTTACAATTTTTGATTGAATACTGGATGTGAGAACAGTAGAGACTGAGGTAAATAGTATTTATGCCTGAGAGTGGACATACTTCTGCTAGGTCATTAGTGTGGGTAGTTATGACAGGAGGGTTGTAAAAAGGCTGATCTAACCTTGAGTTTTGTTGTTATGGTTACCCTCAGTGCATCCCTCACTTCAAATTCCCCTAGTGTTAAGTTACACTCTGGTGGAGGCTGAGTTGATGGAAGATTTTCCCCAACTCTGCTATTCTGCCCTAAGCTTTGGGCTTTCACTGTACATCTGCCTCTCAGAGAGAGTCTCTCTATGCTCTTACTCCTTCTCTAGTGGTAGACTGCTGTTGTCACTTACTTGGTGCTTCCCAGCCTGATTGGGGGGTGGAGGGTGTTGCATGGATGAGGGGTTCAGACTCTTGGCTCAGCCTCAGTCCTGGGCCATGTGTTCTTGGGTTTCAGGGTTTGGGACTTTTTAGTGCTACTGCCCTTCCTCTAGAAAATTTGTAATAGTCTAGGCCCAGGATGATTTAATTTCTCCTCCAGGCACAGAGATGGTGTTTTTAAAAATTTTAATTTTTTTTCGCCTCATCTGCAACAGGTCGTCTTCTGAGCCTTTGGGATGCTAAGATTTAATGCTCTCTCCCAGCGGTTTAAGACTTTTGACACTTACAGAAAAAAATCCAAGAAGGACATTCTGATTTTTCCACAGAGGAATACACTTCCTTCCTAAAACTCGGCACCATCAGAGCAGCTCCCTTTCTCCTGGTCTTTTTTGCTAGGAACTGGTCAAGGACCATAAGAAAATCTGTAAATCTAAAGAATTCTATACTTGCTGTCACACACTAGGCTTTTGGCAATTTGTTAGTTGACTTCTCAATTATGCAGTTCTTTCTTCTTTCTATGCTCAGATGGAACAGTTCTCCTAGCCCATCTCCTTGGTGACACCTGGTTTTCCTCAGATTTCAAGCTAGTTGGTTTCCTTGTAACCTCAGCTCTCTGATGAATTTTTTAAAAGTAATGATTCTACAAATTACCCAGCCTTTTCTTGTTACATTTGGAGTGACATTATTTCCAGCTTTCTTCATCCTAGGCAGAATCTGGAATTCCTTTGCTTACTATCAATAACATGCCTAAAAAGCCTAGAACTTAAACTTATAATCAGTAAATTAGTGATGGTTCAGTATTCACAAGAGGTTCCATATACACAAGTAGGCAAATTGTGTACTGTAAAACTCCATTCCTCTGACCTATGCTAAAAAAAAAAAATCAAGGGTGGGCATCTCAGAGGCAACCATCTTTTATCCAAGATTAAAGTGTTTTCTTGAACAGGTGCTTCCCATACTGGATGCTGGCTGGCCAAAACAACAAAATAATCTTGTTTGGGAAGTCTAAATGCCAAAATGAACAATAAACACAATTATTCAGCCAACAGAAGGGCAAAAGACATACCCAGAGAGAATAAAGTAAGTAGAAACCATGGTAGGAGGTAGAAAGTAAGTGACTGAGGTGGATACAGGTATGAGTAGCAGAAGGAAAGAAGATGGTGATATGATCACAATGACACCACAGTGAAGTACAGAACAAGGGACATTTGGTTCTCAAGAGATAAGTAGATTACATGTTCATCAAAACTAGGTACTATTTTCTAAACAACATTCTACTTCTCCTTGAGACCTGACTTGCCAGTGCATTTGTTTGTAGAATGACCCAGTTCTTCATGAGATCTGATTGTTTCCACTGTTCCCTATGATCTTGACATATGTTCATGTTAAACATCCACCTCAAGATAATTCCAGAGGTTTTCTCTGTTCCCTGCAAACTCTAAAAATCCACACTACATAATTTTACCCAAAAGCAAAACAAATCAGTATTAAGATTACAAACTAAAGTAACTAGTTTTGCTAAGTGAATTAAGTAAATGAAAATGAAGTGTGATAACTAAAAAAGTACACTTAAAATCAAGTGCACTTTTGTATGATCCTATAGAAAAAAAAGCATCAGCATAAGAAAATGCAGAAAAACAAAAATATTTGAAGCAGACAAAACGGGGAAAGTGAAACATCCATTTACCTGGCATGGGCAAATTACCTGTAAGAGTCAAGAGTAAGATGCTCTAAGTTTCCCTGGATAGTCAGGAACAGGTACCACAAAGCCCAAGGTCACAATTTGGTATCCAAGACCAAAATGGGACAGCAAATAAGAAAGAAGGAAAGGATGGCTGCTTTGGGCAAATGCTGACAAAAGAAGTAGCCCCCAATAGCTTATTAGGAGTGGAAGGAAGGAACAAAAACAAACCACGCATAACCAGAAAATACGTTTTTAAAATGGAGAAGGCTGAGATTACTTAGTGTAGTGTTAAAGAGCTCTACTCACTTCAGATGTCTCTAAGGGTATTATCATAGACATATACATTAATGTTTACCCTGATGACATTGAACCATCAATAAAATGTTACTTTCTGTTCAGAATGTTCTATATAAGATGTGCAAATAATAAATTTTAGCAAGATTTCATTTAAAAAAGGCTTGAAACATAGTCTTAGCACTTAAATGAGAAGAACTCATTTATACTAGACAATTTACTAATTTGGAAAACTCATTCTTTGCTAATGCCAAATTTATTGCCTTAAAAAAAATCCTAAACCCATAAACTGGCCAATAAAATACAATTCCACATTCCTTCTATTTTCATGTTTATTAAAGAAAAGATCGTATTTATCTTTAAAGTACTAGTGAAAACTACAATTAGTAAAATATTCTCTAGAGAAAATTTTGAAATGCATTTCAAGTAGTCAATTGATACTTTTTTTTCTTTGTAGAACACTTAGCAAATAAAGACTTTTGAAGATTAAATGTCAAAGACATTTAAAGAACCTCTAATAACTGCTATTACCAAATTAAATTAAAAATGAGTATCAAGAAAAAGATTGTCTGTTCAGAAACAAAGTATTTTTACGAGGCCAGACTGAAAAGTTAATGACCTGAAACTTTAATTCCAAAGCCTATTATTGAATTCCAAATTCAAGCATTCTGTACATAGAATGAATTGCTAAAATTTACACTTTTCTTACTATGCATTAAGTATTGGGTTGATATGCATCTACAACTGTATAAGGAAAAACAATTCCCTGTGTTTCTCCTTTACTCTCACAATGCTACCACACAGAACATTACTGATACCAGATGTGTGGGTTTTCCACACATCAAGTAGTTTTCTGAGACTAGTAGGATATCCTACACAATCTACTTGCAGGTAGTGTCACATCCCACAGGCTAAGGCCTTACTCCCACAAGACTCTCCCAAACTCCCACTTCAGCTGCCAGTCCAAATCCCAGGTTCATCTATACCTGTGACTGGCCATACATCAGGGTTTCAACAACCCTCTCCTTGGGCTCTATAGTTTGCCAAGACAGTTAACAAAATGCACATTGACCAGTTTATTATAAAAAATACAATAAAGGATAATAATGAACATCCAGATGAAAGAGATGCATGATGCAAACTATAGAGGAAGGTGCACAAAACCTCCATTTCCTCACCAGATATGCCATCTTCCTAGTACTTCCATGTGTTCAGCAACTCAGAAGCTCTATGAAGCCTGTACTTTTGGGACTTTTGTGAAGGTTTCATCACACAGGCATGATCAGTCATGATCCTATCCTAAAAGTTAGGAGGTGGAGCTGAAAGTTCCAAGCTCCTAATCATGGTGTGGTCTTTCTGGCAAACACCCCCTATCCTGAAGCCATCCTGGAGCCCACCAAGAGTCATCTCGTTAGAACAAAAGACACTCCTATAACTTAGAGTCAAATACCAAGGGGTTAGCAGCTATGTGTCAGGAACCTGGATCAAAGATCAAATATTACAACAAAAGATGTTCCTAGTGTTCTTATCGCTTAGGAAATTATAAGAGTTTCAGGAACTGTGTGCCAGGACCCAGAGGCAGAACACAATATTTACATATTTTCTATTATTTTACCAACTACCTTATTTAAGCTTCACTACTTAAGAATTAGGAATACGATCCCATTTTATAGAAGAGGAAGCTCAAACTTAAGAGGTGAAGAGATTTAAGTTAGGAAGCTAGTAAATGGCAACTGGGATTTCAGTTCAGATGTGCTTCCAAACCCATGTTCTTAATCACCACCACAGCATGTTCTCCCAAAGCCCATTTTATTTTATTTTTTAAGTGTATTGATTTATTTTGAGATACAGCATAAGTGGGGGAGGGACAGAGAGAGGAGGAGAACCCCAAGCAGGCTCTGTGCTGCCAGCTCAGAGCCCTGTGCAAATCAAAACCACAGGGAATCATCACCTCACACCAGTGAGAATGGCCAGTATGAAAAAGAAGTAAGAAGTGTTGGTGAGGATGTGGAGAAAAGGGAACGCTTGTGCACTCCTTGTTGGAATGTACATTGGTGAAACCATTATGCAAAATGCAAGAATGGAGGCTCCTCAAAAAATTAGAAATAGAAATAACCACATAATCCAGTTATTCCATTTCTGGGTATTTATTCAAAGGAAATAAAAACACAAAATCAAAAAGCACTAACCCCCATGCTTATGGTAGCATTATTTATGATAGTCAAGAGCCAACATAGGAGAACAATATGTGTACATTGATGGATCAATGGATTTTAAAAATATGTATATACATACAATGGGATACTTTTTATCCATGAAAAAGAAGGAAATCTTGCCATTTGTGACAACATAGATGCATTTTGATGGCATTATACTAAGTGAAATAAGTCAGACAAATATATGATCTCACTTATATATGGAATCTCTAAAAACAAAACAAATGAACAAACAACAATAGATTCCTAAATACAGAGAATTGATGATTGACAGAGGGAATGGGGGTTAGAAGATAGACAAAATAGGTGAAGGGGATTAAGAAGTACACACAGGGATCAAAAGTACAGCATAGGGAATAATATAGTCAATCAAATTATAACAACTTTGGTGACTTTTGTAACTAATCATGGTGAGCATTTTGTAATGTATATGATTGTTGGGTCACTATGTCATATACCTAAAATTAATATTGTATTATATGTCAACTATGCTTCAATTAAAAATAAATAATAATAATTACTATAAAATGGGCTTTTGCAGGGGTGGGGGTGCCTAGCTGGCTCAGTTGGTTAAGCATCCGATTCTTGATTGGTTTCGCCTCAGGTCATGATCTCACGGTTCATGGGTCCAAGCCCCATGTTGGGCTCCATGCTGACAGTGTTGAGCCTTCTTGGGGTTCTCTCTCTCTCCCCCCACTGACCCTCACCCCTCTCCGCCATTCACTCACTCTCAAAATAAACAAAAGAAAAATATTTTAATGGGATTTTGGGATGCCTGGGTGGCTTCTTTGGTTGAGGGTCCAGCTCTTGATTGCAGCTCAGGTCACAATCTCATAGTTTGGTGGGTTCAAGCCCCACATCAGACTCTGCACTGACAGTGCAGAGCCTGCTAGGGATTCTGTCTCCCTCTCTCTCTGCCCCTCCCTCCCACTCGTGCTCACTCTTTCTCCCAAAAATAAACAAAATGTAATACTTTGACTCTAATGGAGATAGGTAGAAAGTAAGTGAGAGTGGAAGAGAAGAAATATTTAAGTCAGAATAGGGGGCCCATTTTTTTTTCCCTAGGAAAAATGTACCAGTTTTAAGTGTTTCAATGTTATATAAACAAAGCTACAGTAAACATCGTTGTAGGTGTATTTACATAAAAAACATGTATAGTCTGTGAACACTGTCTGCCATCCTCTTCCCCTTCTGAGGAAGACAAAAGTTCTATCCCCAGGCACTGCTGGGGCAACAGAAATCGGGTTGCTCTGTCACAGAATTCTCCTGTGACCAGGAGCCTATGCCTGCTCAGCTGTACCAATAAATCCTCTTCCTGGAGAGCCACTTCACAGTTTTTCCTACTGAATACAGGTCAGGTCTCTCTCATTGGAACCCAACATTTTATTCTCCAGTCTTCCCTGAAACTCATGAAAGCAATTCAATATTTATCAAGTACTATGCATGTTTTCTACATTTGATGTTATTTTGTTGGTGTGGTATTTAGGCATTTTTAACTGATGATAACATTTCTATACAGAATATCATTTCAACCTATTTTCATTAAAAGAAGTATTCCTATAGGTAGAATTCAAATATAAATCTCAGTCCGATGGTTTTGTATTAAAAATGAATTCCTTTAGTCATGAGTATTGCAATAAAAATTATTAGCATAATAAACATTCTTGACATTGATACTGAAATTAAACAGTACATCAACTTAAATAATTTGTAAACAGATTTGAGTTTGAATCTCAGCTTTGTGGTTTTTCTTTGTATCCTAGAACAAGTTCTCAAACTCTCCATGTTCTTTTATCTCTTAAGTGCAGATAATAACAAGCGTGTTGATTGTTGAAATTAATATTTATAACATGCCTTGTATATATAGCACATGCTCATAAATCTTAGCTATCATTGTACTTAGTAATTGTTACAAGTTCCCATTTGTAAACTTCATATTTGTAATTCTGTGGTTTAAAAAGTATTCTGCCTATAAATGAGTGTTTTATATTGTGTTTTAAACTAGGGTACTAAGAATTAAGAGGCAGTATAGTGTAGTGGTTAGGAACATAGATGCTGGGTTCAGTCTTAGCTCCACAACTTATTACCAGGCTGACCTTGGGCAAGTGACTTTGCTGAACTTTAAAATGGATATAACAGTAGCACATTTCTCCCAGGGGCATTTCTGAAGAGGTAATCAAACTGCCTGTATAAACAGTTTAGAAAACTTGCTGACATATAGAGCTGTGTGTCAGTTATTGGCATCATCATTATCATTATTAATTTGTTGAGTAAATTATTCTTTGTCACTATTTTAGGTGAATCTTGGAAGCAACCAGTACCTTTTCTCTGTCATAGTGGATCCTAAAGAAATGCCCTGCTTCTGTTTACGCCATGATGTTGATGCCCTACTCTGGCAACCACACTCCAGCAAACAAGATGATATGTGGGAGCACATTGCAACTTTCAATGCTTTAGGTATAAAGCAAGCTCTTTGACAGCATTTTCCATTATGTCAGAAATTAGGGTCGTTTTTTTTTTAAGTTCATTTCTTCTTTTTCTTTTTCTTTTTCTTTTTTTTTTTAATTTGAGCTGTCTTAATTACCTTTGGATTGATTTGTGCTATATTTGGTTGCTTTTACTATAGTTGATGAATGTTAGTACTTTTGGGACAGAACCAATCTATTTTTATGCTTGTACAGAAGATCAGCACAGAATAGAAATCAAAATGGTTATCTCACCACTTGATTCTTCTAATCAGTCATTTGTTTATTCCAAATAAGCTATGCGGTATTAGAATATGAACAGTGGGTTTGACAATACCCTACATGGAACTTGTATTCATGTTTCTTCAGAGTAATCATCAAAAACATCATAGAATTGCTCAAAGGAAATGCATTTTAAAACTAGGGCTTGAAAAGTGGTAAGATACATAATTGTAGACTTAAGCAATAATTCATTTTATGTCAAACTATATTAGTATTGTATGGGAGAAGTTTTTTTAATATAAATTAGGCACAGTTACTGCTTTATTGAGTGATTATTTTAAACTGGGAACAGGAAGTAAAATTATATATTCTGAATACAACCTTAATTATAGAGGAGATTGGTCAATTATCCTTTATAGTTAATAATGTAGGCTGCTAAGCTGGTTAATTCAGACTCCAAATGGATTTTTATGACCTGAAATAAAGAGTTTTATTGAAAAATTTGAATATAAAATTTCTGGCCTCTATATAATTCCTCTTTTTTAATTCTGAATCTTCTTTTTTCAGTAAGGAAATCTCTGTCACATAATTTTTATATGCTTAGATTCTCCATTTGTATCCCTAAGTCTGTTTAGAATTCTGCTTAAGTTAAATCAACATTACATTTGATATGTAGTCTCGAGACATTATATACATTGTTAATTTTCTCAAGGTTAGCCCAGAGAGCTAATTCTAAAATACTCAGGTATCTACATCCTCTTCACTGTTTCCTCTTCAAACCCTGTTTAATGATAAAACCAATATTGATCTTCCTGTGCTCTACCTAGAGTTCCTTTGCTCGTTATTTGATGAGATCACTTTACGTTAGTGTTCTGTTTTTATCCCACATGTTATAACGTTCAGTAACCATGTCCCAGTCTGAAAATACTAATTTATACTTCAGAACATAAATACCCTTTTAACCTGTAAAGATAATTTTTTTAAAAGACAAGAATAAGATTTTACAGAGTTTAATTAGTTTTCAAGGGATGTTTTAATTAAGTTTTTAAAATTAGATGCTTAAATTTTCATTCCAACTTGTAGTGATCTCAAGGTTCTACTTCTGGGAGCTGAAGTACAACAAAATCCTGTTACACTGTGGGCACTGGTGTATAAAAATACCACTAACATTATAGAAATAATAAGAGAATGCATTGTCACATTAGCATTTTTAGGCTTGGGGGCTATATTATGAACACACTCCTGAAATAACTTTATGGTGGTATCCTATAAATATTTTCCCATTTATTTGATAAAAAAGATTCTGTAATCCACATCTGTGATTGATGAGCTTAATTATTTGGCATTTAAAGACAGTTTGACATGTTTTTAGTCCTTTTGATTTTTAGATTTTTAGTGTCCTAATTATTCACAGAAATAAGGAACTATATTGTGTTTTTCTTAAAGAGATAATACCCTACCTATTTTGTTCCTTAAGAATTAAAGCTCTATTTTGGCACCAATTGGGAGAAATTGTAAGTAGTCATTAACGGTTCAGAATTCAAACACTGTTGAATATTTATGGTGTATATTTTATCGAGGCATTTTAATTTATAATAAAAACTGGGAAATACTAAATGTGTAATCACATTTTCCTTCTTTTTAATATATGGATTTTTATTTGTTTCATAACAGGCTACGTCCAAGCATCAAAGAGAGACAAAAAATTTTTTGCTTGTGCTCCAAACTACTCATATGCAGCCCTGTGTGAGTGCCTTCGTCGAGTGTTCATCTACCGCCAGCCCACTCCCATGTCCACTGTACTTTACAACAGAAAGGAAGGCCGGCAAGTAGGGCAGGTTGCTAAGCAGCAAGTAGCAAGCCTAGAAACCAATGATCCTATTTTAGGCTTTCAGGCAACAAATGAGAGATTATTTGTTCTCACTACCAAAAACCTGTTTTTAATAAAAGTAAATACAGAGAATTGATCACCCCAACATGTCAGCTTTTCTGTACTGAGAAAAGTATTCAGTGGTAGCCAGAAAGCTTAGTAGTTATACTATAACCTGTTAAGTTTTACTATGTTAAATAAACTATCTTATATGAATTTTTTATTTTTTAAAGGAAATTGGAAGTATATTCAAGAGATTATGATTCTATAAAAGCTATGGAATGAAGCTGCAAATTTAGAGAAAATTTACTTCTGTAAAAAATGTAAAGTATTAGAATGATTTTTTTAAAAAGTCTGGAATTTCATCTTTTATATGAAAGATGTACAATTCAGTGTTTAAAAATAAAAATATTTATCACATACTCTTTGTTCATTGATAGTTTCTTCCTTCTGTACCTATAGAACTTTTGGATTACAGTTAAACTGTTGGTTCTTGTAAATACTCATTTAAGTGGACTGAATAGCTGAGGTAGAGGGGGGAAATAGAACAGAAGTACAGCAGGTCCAGTATTGTTAAAGTTTGCTGAAATACTAAGATTTGGGGTTTTTATCCAAAAATTTTTTCCATTTATTTTTTATTCATTTGCTCTTCCAACAGGGATAGACAAAGAGAGATGATAAAGTTCCATAAAGTGTGGCTCTTATCCATTGTTATACAACAAACCACCTCAAAACTCATTAAAACAAGACTATTTGAAAATCTATGATTCACTGATGTGGCTGTCTCTGTTCTGCATGGCTCCAGTAGGCTAGACTTGTCTTATTCCTGTGATAGAGCAGACATTGCAAGAGGGCAAGACTGACACACAAGAGCTTATCAAGCCTGTGTTTCCATCACATTTGCTCTTCTTCCATTGAACAAAGCAAGTCACATGGTCAAGTCTAGAGTCCGTGTGAGAGGGACTGCACAGGAACACAGCAGGAGGTATAATTCATTGGCGCCATTAATGTGATAGTCTGTCATACAAATTATGATTTATCTTGGTAGTTCTCCTTAAACTTCTACAGTTAAAAAAAATAACCCTGGGGCACCCGGATGGTTCAGTCAAGTGTCCGACTTGAGCTCAGGTCATGATCTCACAGTTCTTGAGTCAAGTCCCACGTCGGGCTCTGTGCTGACAGCTTGAAACCTGGAGTCTGCGTCAGATTCTGTGTCTCCCTCTCTCTCTGCCTCTCCCCTGCTCATGCTCTCTCTCTCAAAATAAACATTAAAAAAAAAAAATAACCTTGTTTATACATTAAATATATTGTGTCATGAATTGTAGTTTTTCATTTCCTTAGATTTTTGGGGGTTTGCATTTACCTGGAAAAGTGTTTACTTTGGAGGAAAAAGATGGAGATTACATGCATGTTCTAAACACTTAAAATGCAGTTTCCTAGAGAGAAGTATTGGGATGCTACATAAAAAAATTGGGGAAGTCCAGAGAACTGGTAATGAAAGCCAGAGTCCTAACAGTGCTCTTAGTATTTAGGATTGAGGTGGACTGGGTTTCGAGCATCATAGGGTCAGAACACAGAAAAACAAGACACAAAACTGTATTTCCAGAACTTTTCTGTGCTGTAAAACTTAATGACACAAAAGAGTATTGAGACAGTGAATTATTAAAAACTTTATTATGTGACAGGAGATTTAAATCTTTAAAATTTTCCCCAAGGATCATAAGTACCCTCTTAGGAAATATAAGAAAAATGCAGATTAATGTGCTCCTTAGTTAACCATATGGCTATGTGTGTATGTATGCATATACACACAAAGTTCCAGGTAGTAATAAATTTTTTTTTCTTCATGTGATTTTTAACATAATGTTGAATTGGAAACTATCAGGATAAGTAGTCCTGATTTTTGCATCTTGACCTATCTTAAGAGAGTAATACATCCAGAGCAGTGATTCTAAGCTCTGATTTCTCGAAATGTTTTAAGAATCCCATAAGCCTATAAATCAACTGAAACAATTTTCTACACTTTAAAAAATAAACACACAAATAAGGCTCACCACAAGAGTCTCTTAATGATAGAGAACTATGGGTTGAAAGGGGGAGGTAGGTGAGAGATGGGCTAGATGAGTGATGGGTACTAAGGAGGGCACTTGTGATGAGCACTATTGTATGCAAGTGATGAATCACTGAATTCTACTGAAACCAATATTGTATGTTAACTAAAATTTAAAAAAATAATAAGGCATATGCTATAAGTCTATGGCATAATACAACTACCTCGTATTTTGTCGATTTTTATCATAAATTATGAGCAGGAATTTATGATAGTAATAAAGTAGTACTTTATGTGCTTTTCATATTAAGAGTCCCTTAACAATATTCATTATTTCATACAAATCAAAACCACACTTAGATATCACCTCACGCCAGTCAGAGTGGCCAAAATGAACAAATCAGGAGACTATAGATGCTGGAGAGGATGTGGAGAAATGGGAACCCTCTTGCACTGTTGGTGGGAATGCAAATTGGTGCAGCCACTCTGGAAAACAGTGTGGAGGTTCCTCAAAAAAATTAAAAATAGATCTACCCTATGACCCAGCAGTAGCACTGCTAGGAATTTACCCAAGGGATACAGGAGTACTGATGCATAGGGGCACTTGTACCCCAATGTTTATAGCAGCACTCTCAACAATAGCCAAATTATGGAAAAAGCCTAAATGTCTATCAACTGATGAAGGGATAAATTGTGGTTTATATACACAATGGAGTACTACGTGGCAATGAGAAAGAATGAAATATGGCCCTTTGTAGCAACGTGGATGGAACTGGAGGTGTTATGCTAAGTGAAATAAGCCATACAGAGAAAGACAGATACCATATGTTTTCACTCTTACGTGGATCCTGAGAAACTTAACAGGAACCCATGGGGGAGGGGAAGGAAAAAAAAAAAGAGGTTAGAGTGGGAGAGAGCCAAAGCATAAGAGACTCTTAAAAACTGAGAACAAACAGGGTTGATGGGGGGTGGGAGGGAGGGGAGGGTGGGTGATGGGTATTGAGGAGGGCACCTTTTGGGATGAGCACTGGGTGTTGTACGGAAACCAATTTGACAATAAATTTCATATATTGAAAAAAATAAAAATAAAACAAAAATTAAAAAAAATTTAAAAACCCTATATTCTTTAAAAAAAAATTCATTATTTCAACATTTAGTAAGCATCAACTATATACCATAACCTCATGTTTCCAATGTTGAGGATAATGCATTGCTAAGTATAAAGAGACAAAGAGTCTACCTTACAGAGTTTTCCAGGTAAAGTTTCTCTTTGGAGGAAAAAAAAGTGGGAGGGGGTAAGTGGAGTAGTGCTTCTCTAAGAAAGAAGTCTGACCAAATCCGGAACCCATACAAGAATTAGGCAGAAGTGTTGCCAATAGGAAGGGGAGAAAGAGGATAAGGGAATTCAAAAATTAAGAATGGTAAAAACTGATGCTTTCAAGTAATATACAATTGTCAGATTTCTGCATACAAAGGAAATTACTATACAGATTAAATCACCATTGCACAGGCATTTCTAACATTTTATAAATGTGATTAAAGAGATAAATGGTAAGTTTATGTATGGCAAATAATATAATACAACTAGTATTGTACTAGTCATTGCTGATTACTGGAAGAATATTTTAATTACATCTTAGTACTAAGGGTGTCTTACCAAACAAGTAAATGTAATTTAGCTGGTAAAAATTATGCCTAATATTAGAATGTTGGAATAATAAATGAAAAATAGCCCCTCTCAAATTAGTATGAAGGAATTATGAGCAAAAACAATGAAGATAAAAGGTAACCAATCAGGTACCAAGATATATTATGAAGTGGTAAACAAGTTGGTATATCATTGGATCCGTAAATAGACATATTTTTTTATTTACTTAAATGTGTATAATCTCAGACCCAGAAAACAAAAATATGAGAGAAACTAATGGATTATAAAATGTAAAATTTCTTTATGACCTGATTCTATAACAGTGGTAAAAGAAAACAGACTGAGAGAAGATACTTGTCGATGCATAATAGAGGAGGGTTAAAATCTAGAATAATCTAGAATGTCAAAACACTATTTTTTCATAATAAACTGCAAAATAGGGAAGCAGATAAAAGATATTAATAGCCAATTTACTTTTAAAAAGATGCTCAGTCTCCCAAGTAATCAGGGAAATTGGTAAAAAATGTAAATTTTTAGAATATGACATATTGACCAAGGTGGGGGAAAATGGGAACTCTCCTACACTGTTGGTGGGAGTGTCAGTGGGTACCAAAGGACAGTTATAAATACGTATTCAAATAAATAGTGCATTTTCCATAATCCCAGAAATACTGGAAGACACTCAACATGTGCCCAGCGCAGTATATATAAGAATATGCATTGTGGTGATGTTTCTAATAAAAATTTGGAGAAATCTAAATTTCCATCTTAGGGAAGTAACTAAATTGTAATATTTTTACATTAGAATAGTATATATCAATGTTTATTAAAAGCTTGAAGTTACATCCCTCTTTATGGGTCTGAAAACTCCCTGACACCCAGTATGTAAGTAATACTTTTCCGCTTTCTCATAGGAGAAAGATGCAGTTAAATTTTAACACCTGGGCAATTTACAACAGGATCTGTGTGTTTTCCAAAAGGATAGATAATGCCTGTGAGAACTCTTTCTTTGTTCATAAAAACGTATTTTTTGAATCGTTAATGTATATATTAAAGAGGGAAATATCCCTTAGTGCCTCAAAGGAAATAGGAAAGTTAAGATTGTATGTTGCCTTGTTTCCTAAGTTTCTACCATGGGAAGGAAATAAAAACAGCCAACCCCATGACTTTTCTTTGAACAAGTGTTTTGGGTTTAAAAGGAGGCAAGCCATGTTCCAAGAGAAGTCACTTGTGTTGGATCCATTACCAGCCACATCCATCTTGAGGTTCTGTTCCACCTGTCCTTTCCTTCAGCAGACTAACCCAGGCACACAATATGACTGTGTCAGAATGTGACTGGCAAGATCAGTTACACAAGTATTTATCAAGCCTCTGCTTGTGTCACATTTTCTCATATCATACTGGCCAAAGCAGATCACATAGCTTATCCCAGAGTTAGAGTGGAGTACCCTGCAAAGTTCCATGGCAGAGGACCTAGATATGAGGAAGGCGAGGAAATGGAACCATTTTTGAAATCTATTACATGTACCCCATACTATGTCCAAACAATGTAGATTTCTAGCCTTTTCCCCTCACTTCATGGCACACAGAAAATTATACTTATGGCACACTAGGGGTGCTCTTGGCCAGAAGTGACTTGGCTATCTAAGGACCAAGGGATTAAATATCTAGGTGACCTGTAACCTATTTGCAACACACTGATGTAAAGTCTAAGAGGTATGTGCATACTCTGAATGTCATTTATAATTAAGGGCTATACTCAATTTTCTTTAAAAAAATTATTGAAAATTTTTATTTTAGAAAACTATACTGTGTCATTGATATCCAAAATGTATAATTATTACCATTTCAGATGTTCATACATGTCATTGCATGAGCTTTTGTTTTATTTATTGTTTAATGTTTATTCATTTTTTGAGAGAGAGCGCAAGTGGGGATGGGCAGAGAGAGAGGGAGACACAGAATATGAAGAAGGCTCGAGACTCTGAGATGTCAGCAAAGAGCCTGACGTGGTGCTCAGACTCACGAACTGTGAGATCATGACCTGAGCTGAAGTTGGACGCTTAACTGACTGAGTCACCCAGGTGCCCCTGCATCAGCTTTTAAAGTGAACTTTTTTGACTTCTGGGGAAGATGGTAGCATAGGAGGATCCTAGGCTTACCTTGTTCCATGGACATACCTAGATAAAACCCACATCAGTGTAAATAACCCAGAAAGTGACCCAAAGACTGGCAGAACAGACCGTCCACAGCTAAATGTAAAGAAAAGGCCATATTGAAGAGGGTAGGAAGGTCAGAGACATGGTTCAGAGCCAAAGTGTTCAGGCAACTGTCCACAGGAGGGACACCATGGGCACAAAAGGCAAAAGGAGCAGGCCCTGCACCAGGCACCTCAGGCACAGGGGACCTGCACAGGAAAGATGAACACCCTAACATTTGACTTTGAAAACCAGAGGGGCTTAACTTTTGAAGTTCTTACAGTGAGGCTTAAAACCTGGAACTTTACAAATCATGGGGTCAGCTCTGAGAGCCAGAGAGTGACAGGAAACTGTCCCTGCCCTTGAAGAGGCAGTACCACAAACAGCCCCACTTAGATACAGCACAGAAACAGCAAATTGAAAGACTCCTGGGGGTACAGGAGGGAGATTTGTTTGCTAATCTTGAGGCCCATGCTGATGGGTAGTTCTCCAAGAACAAAGGAGCTGGCGGGGGGGGGGGGGGGGGCTCTCCTCTCACTCCCCACCCCCTCCCACAGCCTAGATACATGGACACCTGTGGGAATGAGCATAGCTTGAACACTTTCTAGTTAGCTTGCTAACAGTATGCCCTGGACCTGCATACTTGTGCAGATCTGCCCCCATCTCAGATTCCTCCCACAGCAAACCAGCACCAACCTAACACTGCATGCCCCAAGCCCTGCATTCTCCTATGGACTTGCCCCCTCCAAAACACCTTTGGTATGAGTCCATCCAAAGATGTGTCACAAGCTTGGCAGTGTGCAAGCAGCCCCGATGGGTCAGCACCACCACAAAGTGACTCCTGCTCAGGGAGAGGAGAAGATAACCACCACCACACACCCTTCCTGTGGTCCCAGCAGTGGACTGCAGGCCTCTCCCAACAATGACAACTTCTCAGGGACAACACCAGGGAAGCACCCTGCAGTTCTGTGCTGCTGCAGCTCTGGCAAATGCCTGGTCTGACCCTACTCAAGCCCAAAGCAGTCCCATACTGGCCCACTAACACAGGAACCAAACCCTGCCACAATAGACAAAGAGAGCCATTGCAGCTGACTGGACTAAAGGCAAATGCAACTCAGCCACAAGAGTAGGGTGCATGCAAAACACAGGATGACAACCCTGAACTGCCAGGTTCTGGTAAACAGGGAACATTGTAGTGCAGGACACTCCAAGACCTCTGCTTTGTAAGTCCAATACTTTCAAGAGCAGGAGACATAGCTGATTTTCCTAACACACAGAAATAGACCCAGAGTTAGGCAAAATAAGAAGACAGAGGAGTATGTCCCCAATGAGGGAACAGGAAAAAAAAAAAGCACAGCAAGAGACTTAAATGAAATGGATATAAGTAATATACCTGATAAAGAATTTAAAGTAATAGTCACAATGCTATTCTCTGGACTGGAGTAAAGAATGGAGGGCTTCAGTGAGACTCTCAACAAAGAGATAGAAAGCTTAAAAAAGAACCAATCAGAGATGAAGTACTCAATAAATAGTACTAGAGAAAAAAGAATGGATCAGCAACCTGGAGTGCAGAGTAATAGAAAGCTATCCAGCTGAACAAGAGAGAGAAAAAAGAATAAAAAATGAAAAGAGATTAAGGGATCTCAACAACACCATTAAGCGTAGCAACTTTCCCATTATAGGGATTCCAGAAGAAGAAAGAGAAAAGAGGGCAGAAAATTTATTTTAAGAAATAATAGCTGTAAATTTCACAATCTGGGGAAGGAAACAGGAATCTCGATCTTAGAGGCACAGAAAGCCCCCAATAAAATCAACCCAGGGAGGTCCATGCCAAGACACATAGTAATTAAAATGGCAAAAAATGGTGATAAAGAGAGAATTTTAAAAGCAGTAAGAAAAAAGTTACATACAAGGGAAATCCCATAAGGCTATATCAGCTGATATTTCAACAGAAAATTTGCAGACCAGAAGGGATTGTCCTGATATATTCCAAGTTATGAAAGAAAAAAACCTGCAACCAAGAATACTCTATCCAGCAAGGCTATCATTCAGAATAGGAGAGGTTTCTCAGACAAACAAAAGTGGAAGTAATTCATCACCACTAAACCAGTCTTACAAGAAATGTTAAAGGGGACTCTGGAAATGAAAGACCATAAACAGGAGTAAGAAAATTAGAAAGCACAAAAGCAGGAAAATTAAGTATATCTATAAAAATCCATCAAGGGATTCACAAAATAAAATGATGTAGAGTATGACACTACATACTGGGGGAAGAGGAGTAAAAGTTTAGTGCTTTTAGAATGGTTCAAACTTAAGTGACCATCAAATTCATATAGACTGCTATGTGTATGAGATGTTATATATAAACATAATGGTAACCACAAATCAAAAACCAGTAATAGATACACAAAAAATAAAGATAAAGGAATCCAAGTAGATCACTGAAGGAAACCAGCAAACCATGAGAGAGAAGAGCAAGAACTAGAACATGGAAGAACTACAAAAACAACCATAAAACAAGTAACAAAATGGTGGTAAGTACATACTTATTAATAATTACTTTGCATGTTAATGAACTAAATGTTCCAATCAAAAGACAGAGGGTGATAGAATGGATAAAAAAGCAAGACCCATCTATCTATATGCTTCCTATGAAAAGACTCATTTCAGGCCTAAAGACACAAGCAGATCTAAAATGAAGAGGGTGGGAAAAGCATTTATCATGCAAATGGAAGTGAAAAGAAAGCTGGGGTAGCAATACTTATGTCAGACAAAATAGATTTTAAAACAAAGATTATAACAAGAGACAGGGAAGGACATTACATAATCATAAAGGAAACAATCCAACAAAAAATATAACTATATATAAAATATATATATTATATATAATATACAAATATATGTGTAAATATTTATGCCACCAATATGAGAGAACCCAAGTACATAAAGTAGCTAATAACAAAAATAAAGGAAGTAATCGATAGTAATAAAATAATAGTAGGGGAATTTAACACCTCACCTACATGAATAGATCATCCAAACAAAATCAACAAGAAAATAGGGGCTTTGAATGACACATTGGGCCAGATGAATTTAATGGATACATTCAAAACACTCCATCCTAAAACAGCAGAATACACAGTCTTTTCAAGTGCGCATGGAACAAACTGGATTATACATTGGTCCAAAAAACAAGTCTCAACAGATTAAGAAAGATTAAAGTCATACTATGCATCTTTTCTGACCCAATCCTATAAACCTAGAAATCAACCACAAGAAAAAATCTGGGAAGAACACAACTACATTGAAGTTAAATAACATGAAGCAATGACTGAGGAAACCAAAAACTCAAAGAAGAAATAAAAAATAAATGGAAACAAATGAAAATGAAAACACATGGTCCAAAATCTTTGGAATGCAGAAAAAGCTGTTCTAAGAGGGAAATTTATAGTAATACAGGTCTACCTCAAGAAGCAAGAAAAATTTCACATAAACAACCTAACCTGACACCTACAGGAGCTAGAAAAAGAACAAACAAAACCCAAAACCAATAGAAGGAAGGAAATATTAAAGATTAGAGCCAAAATAAATGGCAGAAACAATAACAAAATAGAACAGATTAATAAAACAAAGAGCTGGTTCTTAGGAAAGATCACCAAAATTGACAAAACTTTAGTCAGACTCAAAGAGAGAGTGAGAGACACTGAGAGAGACCAATCTCATATAAACAAAATCAGAATGCAAGAGGAGAAATAACAACTGACATCATAGAAATAAAGAATTATAAGAAAATACTATGAAATATTATATGCCAACAAATTGGACAACCAAAAGAAATGGATAAATTTTTAGAAACCTATAACCTACCAAATCAGGAAGAAACAGAAAATTTGAATAGATTATTAGGGATAAAACTGATGTAGTAATAAAAAAAAATTGGCAACAAACAGTAGTCTAGGACCAGAGTGATTCACAGGTGAATTCTACCAACCATTTAAAAAAGAATTAATACTTATTTTTCTCAAACCATCCCAAAAAATAGAAGAGGAAGAAAAGCTTCCAAATTCATTCTGTGAGGTCAGCATTATCCTGATACCCAAACTAGATAAAAATATTACAAAAAAAAAAAAAAAAAAAAAAGCAGAGAACTCTGATAAACACAGATGCAAAAGTACTCAATAAAATGCTAGCAAACCAAATCCAACAAACATTAAAAAAAATAATAATCCACCATACTCAAGTGGGATTTATTCCTAGGATGCAAAGGTGGTTCAATATTTGCAAATCAATCAATGTTATACATCACATCAAAAGAGAAGGGATAAAAACCATAATCATTTCAATGATAAAGAAAACACATTCAACAAAGTACAACATCTATTCATGATAAAAACCCACAATAAACTAGGTTTAAAGGGAACCTACTTCAACATAATAAAGGCCATATAAGAAAAACCCACAGCTAGCACTTTGCTCTATGGTGAAAAAATGAGAGATTTCCTCTTAAGATCAGGAATAAGACAAGGATGTCCATTCTCACCACTTCTATTTACCATGGTACTAGAAGTCCTAGCCACAGCAATCAAACAAAAAAAATAAATAAATAAAAGGCATAAAAATGGGTACGGTAGAAATAAAACTTTCACAATTTGCAGATGACATGACACTACATATATAGAAAACCCTAAAGACTCCATCAAAAACCTACTAGAACTGATAAACGAATTTAGTAATGTTGCAGGATACAAAATCCATATATAGAATTCATGGCATTTATATACACTAATAATGAAATAACCAAAAGAGAAATTAAGAATCCCTTTTACAATTGCACCACATATTAAAATACTTGGGAATAAACTTAATTAAAGATGTGAAAAACTTGTACTCTGAAAACTGTAAAATACCAATGAAAGAAATTAAAGATGACACAAACAAATGGAAAGATATTCCATGCCTGTGGATTGGAAGAACAAATATTGTTAAAATGTCCACACTAACCAAAGGAATCCACACATTTAATGCAATTCCTGTCAAAATATCAACAGCATTTTTCACAGAACTAGAATAAATAATACTAAAACTTGTATAGAACAACAAAAGACCCTGAATAACCAAAGCAATTTTGAAAAAGAACAAAACGTGGTATCATAATCCCTGATTTCAAGATATACTACGAAGCTGCAGTAATCAAAGCAATACAGTACTGGCATAAAAGTAGACGCATAGATCAGTAGAACAGAATAAAGACCCCAGAATGAAACCCGCAATTATATGGTCAATTAATCTTTGACAAAGGAGGCAAGAATATACAAAAGAAAGAAATCTCTTTAATAAATGGTGTTGGGAAAACTGGACAGCTATATGCAAAAGAATGAAACTGGACCACTTTCTTACACTGTACACAAAAATAAACTCAAAATGCATTAAAGACCTAAATGTGATACCTGAAACCATAAAAATCCTACAAGAGAGACAGGTAGTAATTTCAATGACGTCAGCCATAGCACCATTTTTCTAGTTATGCCTCCAGAGGCAAGAGAAACAAAAACAAAAATAAACTGTTGGGACTACATCAAAAGAAAAAGTTTCTATGCATCAAAAGAAACAATCAACAAAACAATAATAGAAGATATTTGCAAACGACATGTTCAAAAAGAGGTTAGTATCCAAAATGTATAACTCCACTAACACTCAACTCAACTGAAAAAAAAACCCAAAAACTTCTCAATAACCCAATTAAAAAATGGGAAGATGGGGCAACTGGGTGGCTCAGTTGGTTAAGCATCTGAATTTGGCTCAGGTCATGATCTCATGGTTTGTGAGTTCAAGCCCCACATTGGGCTTTGCACTAACAGTGTGGAGCCTGCTTGGGATTCTCTTTCTCTCCCTCTCTCTCTGCCCCTCCCCCACTCACACTTTCTCTCTCAAAATAAATAAACTTAAAAAATAAAAAATAAAAAATGATAAGAAGACATGAACAGATATTTCTCCAAAGATGACACAGATGGCCAACATGAAAAGATGCTCAACATCACTAATCATCAGGAAAATGCAAATCAAAACCACAACAAAGTATCACCTCACACCTATCAGAATGACTAGAATCAAAAACACAAGAAGCAAATGTTGGCAGGGTGTAGAATAAAAGGAATCTTTGTGCCCTGGTGGTGAGAATGCAAACTGGTGCAGCCACTGTAGAAAATAGTATGGAGGTTCCTCAAAAAATTAAAAGCAGGTTACCATATAATCTAGTAATCCCATTATCGGGTATTTACCCAAAGAATACCAAAACACTAATTCAAAGATATATGCACCCCTATGTTTACTGTAGCATTATTTACAATACCAAACTATGGAAGCAACCCAAGTGTCCATCAATAGATAAATGGAGAAAGAAGTGGTGTGTGTGCCACACACACACACACACACACACCATTATATATAATGGAATATTACTCAGCCATAAAAAAGAATGAAATCTGGATGGAAAATGGATGGATCTGGACAGTATAATGCTAAGCGAAATCAGTCAGTCATAAAAAGACAAATATATGATTTTACTTATGTGGAATTTAAGAAACAAATGAACAAAGAAAAAAAAGTTACAGACCAAAAAAACAGACTGTTAAAAACAGAAAACTGGTGGTTGGCAGGGGAGGTGGGTGAGGGGATAGGTGAAATAGGTGAGGGGAACTAACAGTACACTTACCATGATGAGCATGGAGTAATATACAGAACTGTTGAATCACTCTATTGTACATCTAAAACTAACACAACACCATGTTAATTATACTGGAAATTTTAAACCTTACTGAAGTATGGTTTGTACACAATATTATGCTTATTTAACATGTACAATTGGATCCATTTTAATATATTTTGGTATAAATTATACATATGTGATAATATGTAATGTATATTACATGTGTATTCGTATATACTTAGTGAAATAATCACTATAAAATAAATCTGGAGTGGCTATATAATATCACACAAAATCAATTTCAGACCAAAGAATTATACCAAGGATAAAGAAGACCATTTCATAGCAAGAGTCAGTTATGCAAGAGGACATAAAAAAATGTTTAAAGTTTATGTATCTAATAACAAAGCTTAAAGATACACAAAGCAAAGACTAATAAACTATAGGAATAAACAAAAAATCAATAATTACAGTGAAGATTGGAATACACTTCTTTTGGTCATTGATAAAAATAAGCAGGCAGAAAATCAACAAGGATATAGAAAATTCAAGTTATGCTATCAACCAAGTTGACTTGATTGAAATTTATAAAAACATACTATCCAACAACAGAATATTCTTTTTTTATTTAAAAAAAATTTTTAGCATTTATTTATTATTCAGAGACAGAGAGAGGCAGAGCATGAGCAGGGGAGGGGCCGAGAGATGGGGAGAATCCGAAACAGGCTCCAGGCTCTGAGCTGTCAGCACAGAGCCTGACGCGAGGCTTGAACCCACAAACCACGAGATCATGACCTGAGCCGAAGTCAGATGCTTAACCAATGGAGCCACCCAGGTGCCCCGAGTAATATTCTTAATCTTAATAAACATTCTTAAGTGCAAACATCATATTTATCAAGATAGACTGTGTTCTGGACCATAAAACAAATCCCGATAAATCAACAAGTATCAAGACATGTCCTCTGAGCAAAATAGAATTAAATTAGAAATCAGTAACAGAAAGCCCTTTAGAAAATCGCCAAATACTGTGAAATTACATACAGACTTGTAAATAATTCAAATAAAAAATATCAAACAGTAATCAGAAAGTGTTCAAAATGAATATAAATGAGAACTATTAAAATTTGTGATGTTGTTATAGCAGTATTTAAAGGCAATTTGTAGCACTGAATGCTTTTGTTAGAAAAGAAGAAAGATCTCAAGTCAATGACCTTAGCTTCCAAGTTCAAAAACTAGAAAAAGTGGAAGCTCAACCCAAAGTAAGTGGCAAAAAAGAAATAGTAATTATTAGATTATAAATCAATGAAATAGGAATCAAGAAAATCAATGAAACCAAAACTTGGTTCTTAGTAAGAATTGATAAAATTAACCTGCAGCTAAGCTCATCAGGAAAAGAAAAAAGGAGGAGAAAAATTACCAATATATTCTATTCCATTGGTCTATGTGTCTGTTTTTGTGCCAGTACCATGCTGTCTTGATGATTACAGCTTTGTAAAGGCTAAAGTTTTGATGATTACAGCTTTGTAAAGGCTAAAGTCTGGGATTGTGATGCCTCCCACTTTGGTCTTCTTCAATATTACTTTGGCTGTTCAGGGTCTTTTGTGGTTCCATACAAATTTTAGGATTGCTTGTTCTAGCTTCGAGAAGAATGCTGGTGCAATTTTGATTGATATTGCACTGAATGTGTAGATTGCTTTGGGTAGTATTGACATTTTAACAATATTTATTCTTCCAATCCATGAGCATGGAATGTTTTTCCATTTATTTGTATCTTCTTCAGTTTCCTTCATAAACCTTCTATAGTTTTCAGCATACAGATCTTTTACATCTTTGGTTAGGTTTATTCCTAGGTATTTTATGCTTCTCGGTGCAAGTGTGAATGGGATCAGTTTCTTTATTTGTCTTTCTGTTGCTTCATTATTAGTGTATAAGAATGGAACTGATTTCTGTACATTAATTTTGTATCCTGCGACTTTGCTGAATTCATGTATCTGTTCTAGCAGATTTTGGTGGAGTCTATTGGGTTTTCCATGTATAATATGTCATCTGCAACAAGTGAAAGCTTGACTCCATTTTTGCCAACTCCAGAATTGGACCAACAAAAGTATAGCCAACTAATCTTTGACAAAGTAAGAAAGAATATCCAATGGAAAAAAGACAGTCTCTTTAGCAAATGGTGCTGGGAGAACTGGACAGCAACATGCAGAAGAATGATACTAGACCACTTTTTTATACCATTCACAAAAATAAACTCAAAACGAATGAAGGACCTGAATGTGAGACAGGAAACCATCAAAACCTTAGAGAAGAAAGCAGGAGAAAACCTCTCTGACCTCAACCACAGCAATTTCTTACTTGACACATCTTAAAAGGCAAGGGAATTAAAAGCAAAAATGAACTATTGGGACCTCATCAAGATAAAAAGCTTCTGCACTGCAAAGGAAAAAATCAACAAAATTAAAAGGCAGTCAACAGAATGGGAAAAGATATTTGCAAATGACATATCAGACAAGGGCTAGTATCCAAAATCTATAAAGAACTCACCAAACTCCACACCTGAAAAACAAATAACCCAGTGAAGAAATGGGCAGAATACATGAATAGACACTTCTCTAAAGAAGACATCCGGATGGCCAACAGGCACATGAAAAGATGTTCAACGTCGCTCCTTATCAGGGAAATACAAATCAAAACCACACTCAGATATCACCTCATGCCAGTCAGAGTGGCTAAAATGAACAAATCAGGAGACTATACATGCTGGAGAAGATGTGGAGAAATGGGAACCCTCTTGCACTCTTGGTGGGAATGCAAACTGGTGCAGTCACGCTGGGAAACAGTGTGGACGTTCCTCAAAAAATTAAAAATAGACCTACCCTATGACCCAGCAATAGCACTGCTAGGAATTTACCCCAGGGATACAGGAGTGCTGATGCCTAGGGGCACTTGTACCCCAATGTTTATAGCAGCACTCTCAACAATAGCCACATTATGGAAGAGCCTAACTGTCCATCAACTGATGAATGGATAAGGAAGTTGTGGTTTATATATACAATGGAACACTACTTGGCAATGAGAAAGAATGAAATCTGGCCTTTTGAGCAACTTGGGTGGAACTTGAGAGTGTTATGCTAAGTGAAATAAGTCATACAGAGAAAGATAGATACCCTATGTTTTCACTCTTATGTGGATCCTGAGAAACTTAACAGAAGACCATGGGGGAGGGTAAGGGGGAAAAAAGTTACAGAGAGGGAAGGAGGCAAACAATAAGAGACTCTTAAAAACTGAGAATAACCTGAGGGTTGATGGGGGGTGGGAGGGAGGGGAAAGTGGTTGATGGGCACTGAGGAGGGCACTTGTTGGGATGAGCACTGGGTGTTGTATGGAAACCAATTTAACAATAAATTTCATTAAAAAATTACCAATATAAAGGAATGAGA
Organism: Panthera onca; assembly: GCF_046562875.1. Lineage (NCBI taxonomy): Eukaryota > Metazoa > Chordata > Mammalia > Carnivora > Felidae > Panthera > Panthera onca. Next base: position 54,476,581 of record NC_138356.1, on the reverse strand, counting down.
GAAGTGAAATTACTACAAATTCTACAGATATTTAAAAATATGAGAATATTATAAACAACTTTATTCCAATAATTGGAACAATTCAGAAAACATGGACAAATTCTTTAAAAGACACAAGTGACCAAAGCTGAGTCAAGAAGCTTTATATCTATGTCTAAAATGAAACTTATAGTTAAGAATCTTCCCACAAAGACTCACAGACCAGATGGCACCACAAGTGAATTCTACCAAGTATTTGAAGAAATAATATCAATTCTACACAAACTTTTAGAAAATTGAAAAAGAGGGAATATTCCCCATCTATTTAAAAAATCCAGCATTATCCTGATACCAAAACCCAGCAGAGACAATACAATAAAAGAAAACTATATGCTAATATCCTTCATGAACATGAATGCAACAATTCTTATCACAATTTTAGCAACTTAAAGGATTATGTAAAGGATATAAAAAGGATAATACATTATGGCCAGGTAGAGATTATCTGAGCAATGAAAGTTTGGTTTAGATTTTAAATACACCTCAATGAAATTTACCATATCAATGGACTAAAAAAACTAACAAACATAAGATCTTATCTGTAGGTATTTAAAAAGTTTTGGATAAAATCTAACATTCTCGTGAAAAACTTACAGCAAACTGGAAATGAAAGGGAAATTCTTCAACCTGATACAGGTAACATAATACTTAATGGTGAAAGACTTAGCGCTTTCCCCACTGCTGCACTCCCCTATCCTTCCCACCAAGATCAGAAACAGGGTAAGAATGTCTGCTCTCACCACTTCTATTCAAAATTGTACTACCAGGTTCTAATTTGTACACTCAGGCAAGAAAAATAAAAGACATCCAGATTTGAAAAGAAGTAAAGCTGTCTTTCTCCACATGTAACATGATCATTTGTGTTGAAAATCCTTTGGAATTTATAAATAAATACAAAATAAAAACAAACTACTACAACTGTTAGTTTATTAAAGTTGCAGGAAACAATATCAATATACAAAACTCAACTATTTCCATATCCTACCAACCAACAATCAGAAACTGATGTAAAAACGGTAGCACAGTTAGTTGTGGTGAGATGTTTCCACAGGTTTATCTATAGACTTGATTCAATCAATCAAACAGTCCTAACATGCTTTTTTCTTTTTAGGTAAAATATGGTACAAAGGACCTAGAATACCAAAAAGAATAAAAAAGTCTTAAACCACCAGATTTTAAGGTTTATTATAAAGCTATAGTAATCAAGACAATGGACAACATGGTATTGGCATCAAAACAGATGAAGTGATTGATAAAATGGAGAGTCCAAGTACAGATGTAGATATATGGACATACATGATCAATTGAATTTAGACAAAAATATGAAGGCAATTCACTGGAGAAAGGATAATTTCATCTCCCAAATTGGTGTTGGAACAATTGGATATCTATTTTCACCTTTTTATTAGAGTGAATAATGGTTACCCAAAGATATCAGGTAATAATCCCTGAAACCTATAAATATTACCATATAAAGAAAAAATGATGATGTTAAAGATTTTACATGGAGAGATTATCCTGGATATCTAGGTGGACCCTAAATCCAATGACAGTGCCTTTATAAGAAAGAGATAGAGGGAGATTATAAACACAGAGAAGAGGTTATGTGAAGATGCACACCAAAATTGGAGTGATGTCCACAAGGTAAGTATTCTGACAGCCACCAGAAGCTAGAAGAGGCAAATAATGGATTCTCCTCCAGATCATGCAAAGAGAGTATGGCCTTCCTGACATGTTGATTTTTAATTTCTGACCTCAGATCTATGAGAGTATATGTTTCTATAATTTTAAGTCACCAATTTTGTGGTAATTTATTATAGTGGTCATAAGAAACAGCCTTGTACCAAAATTAAAATGGGTCATAGATTTAAAATTTACATTTTAACTTTGTAACTTCTAGAAAATAAAAGAAAATCTTTGTAACATGAGGCTAGGCAAAGATTTCTTGCTTAGGACACCAAAAAGGAAGATCCATTGAAGAGAAAATTGATTAATTGAACTTTAAGAAATTATGTTCTTTGTAAGATTTAGAATGAAAGACAAGCCACAGACTGGGAGAAACTTTTGTAAATCACTTATCTAATAAAGGACTAGTATCCAAAGTTATAAATAACTCACTCAAACTCATCAAAAATCGGTAAGAAAATAATCAAATGAGGAGCACCTGGGTGGCTCAGTCTGTTAAGTGTCCAACTCTTGGTTTTATCTCAGGCCATGGTCTCACGATTTCGTGGGTTGGAGCCCCAAGTCAGCTGACACAGAGCCTGCTTGGGATTCTCTCCCTCTCTATCTGCCTCTCCCCCACTTGCTCTGTCTCTCTCAAAAATAAATACATAAACTTAAAAAAAATAATCAAATGAATAAATGTTTTTAAATGGGCCAAAGTATTAAACAGACATCACGTCAAAGGAGATATAGGAGTAGTAAATATGCAAATGAAAAGATGCTCAACATTATTACTTGTTAGAAAATTGCAAAATGAAAACGTAATAAGATATGACTACATAGCTATTGAAATGCCTCAAATTTAAGACTGACCATATCTAGCATTGGCAAGGAGTAACTGGAATTCTCATACACTGCTGACTGGAATTGTGAAATGGAAAATCACTTTGGAAAATAGGCAATTTTCTAGAATGTTAAACATTATCTACCTCATGGTTGAACCATTTCACTTACCCATTCTCTTACCCAAGAGAAATGAAAGTATATTCCCATGCAAAGACTTATACATGGCCAAATCATTTGTAATAGTCAAACCTGAGAATAAACCAAATGTCCATCACAGATGAATAAATTCACTGTGAGATATCTATGCAATAGACTGTGACATGGTAATAAAAAATAAACTATTGATATAATTAACATGGATGAATCAGAAAATAATTATGCTGAGTAAAACAAGCCAAAGTATATACTAAATTACTTAATTTGTATAAAATTCTATAAAGTGCCAACAAATTTATATTGATAAGAAACAGATAAGAGGTTGCTAAGTGGGAGGGGTCAAAGGAAGATTATAAAGGGTCATAAGGAAACATTTTGAGGTAGTAGATGTGTTGTCTTAATTGTGATAATTTTATGAGGGAATATGTAAGTCAAACTTTATTCAAGAGTATGCTTTAAATGTGCAGTTTAGGGGCGCCTGGGTGGCTCAGTTGGTTAAGCGTCCGACTTCAGCTCAGGTCATGATCTCACGGTCAGTGAGTTCGAGCCCCGCGTTGGGCTCTGGGCTGATAGCTCAGAGCCTGGAGCCTGCTTCCGATTCTGTGTCTCCCTCTGTCTCTGCCCCTCCCCCATTCATGCTCTGTCTCTTCTGTCTCAAAAATAAATAAACGTTAAAAAAAAATTAAAAAAAAATAAATGTGCAGTTTATATCAATGAATTATGTCCATAATGCTATTAAAATTTTAAGGATTAGGTTTTGAATTTTATCAAAATGTCATTCTATTGGTATAATCATGTTTTTTACTCTATTCTTTTATTAATAACTTGTATTGCAATAGCATTTTAGTACACGTTTCCTATATTTTGGGCATCAGTATCCATGCCCCTTTATTTTGGTAGCTATCCCATAATTTCTTTCTGAAACCATGTGCTTGTATGTCACTGGCTCCATTCTTGGCACCATTACTTAAAGCTAAACTAATCAGTACTTTGTCATGCACTGGTTATGATGATTGGCTCATAAAAGGACATCTGATTCATTCAGAACCAATGATTCACAATGAGCATTTACTGTAACTTCTGGCACAAAGACATGCTGCTGGATAGGAGAATGAAGCGATATAAACAGAACCAAATTTGTCACTATAGTAAGTTGAGAATGTCTCAAAATATGGGACCAACAGAGGGATGGAGCTAAGAGGCTGTGTGAGAGAAAATAGACCCTGATTATATCATCTAGTGTACCTAGTAGTGTATAAAGCTAGATCTATTCTTGGATGTTTGGGTAATGTGAGTCATAAGTTATCTTTTTGCCTAAGACTTTTGGTCAAAAGAAGCCTGATTCCAAGATGAGAAATTCTTTTAATATGTAACTATGCTCTTCACATTGAGATTTTATTCTAGATTTTTACATCTGAGTTTATGGATGATAGTTAAATTATGTTTTTATCAACAGCAGCAGTAAATATGGGTATGTAAATAAATTACAAGTGCTTTTGAGAAGGGGAAATTTTTTTCCATGTCAAAATAGTTCTGCTACTCTCCTCAAAAATGTATATTTATGAAAATAAATTTAGAAAACAACTTATTTGGTACCAGGGAGGGAAGATAAAAGATTTATGAGATCCTTCAATTCTGAAACTATATTTTCTGACTTTGCCATTTTTTCCATGTGCCCACACTACAAATTTACTCTAAATGGGAGAAAAATCTGTAGAATATTGTATTTTTAAGCCATTTAAATGTTTTCTATAATTATTTTTTTTAATTTGAAATTCATTTCAATGCTTGCTAAAATATCCGTTAAAGGTATTTATTTCTGGAAAAATGGTACCAGGGGAATATTGAAGAAGACTGAATATATTCTTGACATTAAAACAAATATTGCTCTTTTACCTGCCATGTGTATTTCCCCCAGGAAAAATATGGTTTGGCATGTAATGTTAATTCAGTCACTGAAATTATGAAATGAACAACTCTGAAATAAATGTTATTCTTCTCTGGTCCTTTACTCAATAGCACATATATTTTCAGTGTTTTTCTCTGTCTGCAAATACATACCTTGCTAAAGGAAAAAAGAATGAGGATATCTTAATGGAAGTACAAGGTAATAAAAGTATGAAGTGTATCCTCTAATGTTGGTATAATAGATTTTACTGGTACTTCGGGAACCCAGTTGGAACCAGATAGGAGGAAAAACAACTGAGAAATCAAGAATGGCAAACAAAATGGAAAGCTAAAAGGAAAACAGCCTGGCAGTTCCTTAAAAGGTTAAGCATAGAATTACCATAGGACCCACCAATCCCAAGCCTGGGTATAAACCCAAAAGAAATAAAAACTAGTACATAAATATTCATAGTAGCATTACTCATAATAGCCAAAAGTATAACAAATGGATGGATGGATAAATATGTGATAGATCCATACAGTGGGATATCATTGGGCAACAAAAAGGCATACATACTACAGCATGTATGAACTTTGAAAATATGCTATGTTTTTGAGTAACTTTGCTAAGTGTCAAAGATATCAAAATGTGAACACAGATCTTCAAGTTTTGTTTAGTAAAATAAACATGATTTAGGGAGTTGGCTTTTCTCCAATACCTACTCTGTAAAATGGGGACAATAATACATTCCCCACAGAGTTGTAAGGATTATAGATTATATAGAGTGCCTAATTATCCATATATGCTGGTTTCCTCAAAAGGCTTTATAGTGTCTTAAAGAATACACAACTGATAAATAAGAAATAATTGCAACAGCATGATATTGGATGTTAGATAAGTTTTTTCCCCTATAATTGGCTTCTAAGCTCACAGAAAGAGAATAAAGATTGTTAAGCAGGTTACTTGTAGCCTTGAGGAACCAGCTGTTGAGGGCACCAAGGCTTGCTGAGAGGCCAGTGTTCCCAGAACCTATACTACCAGCATTCATACTCCTACTACCTCTAGGTAATTTTAGAGAACTTAGATGGAGAGAGAAATTTCCCAGTTGGAGAAGGGAGAGAGAGAGAATTCCTGACAAGTTTTCCTCCCTAAGGAGATGCTGAGAATTCCTTGTAAAGCTTGGAGGTATCAAAGAAGAATAATTGCATTTGTTTTCTAGTCAGATTTCTGCTTAGCTATCAGGGTTTTCCACCTGTCCTTTGCTACTGGAACAGGGTAAAGAGCAGTGTAGACAGATGATTTAGTGGTGGGATACCAGTGAGGAAAAGGGACAAGAACCCTGAACTGAGCTCCTGATGCCTAAGAAGCATGGAGAAAGGTTCTCTTCATGGCTGTAGGCACTAGTGTTAGGAGCAAAGAGAATCAGTGAGATTGGAAGCCAGAGATTCTCCAAGGACAGACACAGTACGTGACACTGAAGCACTATATCTGAGAGCAGCTGCAAAGTGGGTGCAGTTATATGGAAGTAAGGTAGACTATCTCACAGGGGCAACTGGTAAAACCAGAAAGCTTGATTCTGAAAGTCTCAGGGATGAGGGGAGATGGAATGAAGTTGGCTAGATATTTGCACGTTAGTAATAGCAGCAATAGATCATGATATAGTGATTCAGCACCTGGCTACTGCAACCAGACTGCTTAGATTCATACACTCAGGATTAGGGGCAAGTTGTAGAAGGAATACATCGTCTTTAAGTTGGGACATCCTGTGCTAGAGGTCCAACCTTTTAAACTTCTTTGAAAACTTTCTGTAAGTTAAGGACAGAAAATTCTTTCAAAAACAACAAATAAACCCCTTGGGATATTGAAATAGAAGATAGACTAACAACACTATGTTAAATTTAAACATTCATCTAGGGGCGCCTGGGTGGCTCAGTCGGTTAAGCGGCCGACTTCGGCTCAGGTCACGATCTCGCGGTCCGTGAGTTCGAGCCCCGCGTCGGGCTCTGGGCTGATGGCTCAGAGCCTGGAGCCTGCTTCCGATTCTGTGTCTCCCTCTCTCTCTGCCCCTCCCCCATTCATGCTGTGTCTCTCTCTGTCTCAAAAATAAATAAACATTAAAAAAAAAAATCTTAAAAAAAAAATAAACATTCATCTAAATTACAGGTTGGAATCTTTGCCTTAAAGTACATAGGAGCCACAAGCATTTCAAAAATCTATTTCTTAAAGGTAATAACAATATTACAGCTAATATGTAAATAGCACCTACTATGTACCAGCCATTGTTCTAGTACTTTACATATTAACTCTTTTCTCATAACAATCCTATTATTCTACTAAAGAGGAAACTAGGACATGGAATTTAAGTAACCTGCCTTAGTTATATAGCAGTAAGTGGCAGAGCCTGGATTTGAACCAAGGCAGTACGGACTCTAGGGAGCTCTTAACCACTTTTTAAATCTGCTTTACATGCACAGGTAGTGAATTGTCCACATACTTCTTGATGATGGTGGTGGTGGTGGTGATTCTTGTCATATATGTCCCAAGTCTCTAGGATTTTAAACAGATGGAATTTTGGACATAATTATATTTCTCAATTATTGCTTTTATTTTATTGCTTGGTTAACTTTTCTTGGGGTTATCTGTATTCAATATCTTCAGATACAGAGGCTTTGGGAAAGTGAGTAATTAAACATATTTAAGTCAAAAAATAAATTAAAAATGTTTAATCAATGAGAAAATTTGGTTTACGATTTTAGAAATTCATGATTTCACCCCATGCTTGTTGCAGTGGGTCTAGATAATTTCAATTGTGGTTTCCATACCATTGTTTTTGAATTTCTTCCAGGTGCATGCTTTTTAATGGTTTCCCCAGTGATCTGACAAATGGCCAGCCCCAGCCGTATGATAATTCTAATGAGGCCTAACAGGGTCATTAAAGTTTGGGATGATGAGAAGAAAAACTACTATCCAACTGCTTCTGAACAACCTTCATTAAGCAATCCTTCTTGCATAGTTTTTTTATTCTCTTTTCTCCAGGTTTTGGCTCCCCGTCTCCCCCCTATTTTAACCTTGAGTATTTTAGTTCTCAAGGAATAATTTCAATCTATGTTGAATACTGGGCTAAAGGTACTTATTTAATTACCCAAAGACCATGTTTTACAAAGATAGCAGCCACCTAAGCCCCCAGATTTACCCAGCATCCATGAGTCATTAAGAAAGCAGGAGAGCCTGTTGATCTATTTGTCAAATCTGCCCACTGCAGAGTCGGATGCAGTGACAGATTTTTGAAAGGAGTGAACTTCTTTGTAGCAATTTAACTAGTGGTTTCTACAGCATTCCTGGTAGGACTCTGGAATGATGACTCCTAAGAATTGACTCATTGTAGGTAGCTAAAGAAAGCAGTACAACTCATCTGTCCCTTAGCAAGTGTTCTCACTTTGATGTTAACCAGTATTGATCCTAGGTCTGAAGGCAAGCATACTAACTTTTTAAACTGATGTGAAATTAGAAACTGCAGTCAGTTCATTGTCATCAAAAACCAAATATAAGGGTTGAGTTGGAAATGTAACTTTTAATAAATAAGAAAATTCAACATTACCATAAGCATTATAAGTGGTTTAAAGAGAGGCTTTGGCAACTGTACTCCTTAATTTTCTCTAAGAATTATATTGAAAATCATATTTTAAAAACAATTATATATTGATATCATTATTATGCTTTTACCTTCACTCAGATGGAAATAATAATTTTGTAAGTACACTAGCATATATTCATACAATAAAATACTATGAAGATATTAAATATTATTATGAAGAACTTTTATTCACATGGGAAAATGCTTATGGTCTAAAGTGAGGTGAATAAGGTAGAATATGAAATTGGGTATGATTTATTACCTCAAATATCCAAAACTTTACTTTTTAAAAAGAAATTAGCAGAAAATGTTATACAATATGTTAAAATCCTAGCTACCATCAGACTTTGAAAGAGAATTTTATTAGGAAGTTATCCTAATAAGACATTTGGAAACACCAGCAGTTTTCATGGAGCTAGAACAAATAATTCTAAAATTTGTATGAAACCAGAAAAGACCCCAAATTGCCAAAGTAATGTTGAAAAGGAAAAGCAAAGTAGGAGTCCTTATAATTCTGGACTTCAAGCTGTATTACAAACTATGGTACTGGCATAAAAACAGGCATATAGATCAATGGAATAGAATAGAGAACCCAGCATTGGACCCACAAATGTATGGCCAACTAATCTTCAACAAAACAGAAAAGAATATCCAATGGAAAAAAGACAGTCTCCTCAGCAAATATTGGGAAAACTGTACACCAACATGCATAAGAATGAAACTGGACAACTTTCTTACACCATGCACAAAAATAAATTGAAAATGGATGAAAGACCTAAAGGTGAGACAGGAAACCATGAAAATCCTAGAGGAGAAAGCAGGCAAAAATTCTCTGACCTCAGTTGGAGAAACTTCTTACTAGACACATCTCCTGAAGCAAGGGAAACAAAAGCAAAAATGAATGACTGGGACTTCATCAAGATAAAAAACTTCTCCACAGTGAAGGAGACAATCAACAGCTCTAAAAGGCAACTGACAGAAGATATTTGCAAATGGCATATTGCATAAGGGTTAGTGTCCAAAATCTATAAATAACTTATTAAACTCAACACCACAAAAATAAATAATCTGGTTAAGAAATGGGCAGAAGAAATAAACAGACATTTCTCCAAAGAAGACATACAAATGGCTAACAGACACCATGAAAAAATGCTCAACATCACTCACCATCATGGAAATACAAATCAAAACCACAGTGAGATACCACCTCACCCCCGTCAGAATGGCTAAAATTAACAACTCAGGAAACAACAAATGTTGGTGAGAATGCAGAAACAGGAATCTTCTTGCACTGTTGGTGGGAGTGCAAACTGGTGCAGCCCCTCTGGAAAACAGTATGGAGTTTTTCTCAAAAAGTTAAAAATAGGACTACCCCACCACCCAGCAATTGCACTACTAGGTATTTATCCAAAGGTTACAAAAATACTGTTTTGATGGGACACATGTACCCTGATCTTCTTTATCTGCACTATCAACAATAACCAAACTGTGGAAAGAACCCAAATGTTCACTGACTGATGAATGGATAAATAAGATGTGATATGTATGTAAGATGGAATATCGCTCAGTCATCAAAAAGAATGAAATCTTGTCATTTGCAATGACATGGACAGAAATAGAGTATATTATGCTAAGCAACATAAGTCAGAGAAAGACAACTACATATGATGTTACTCATATGTTCACTAAGATGAACATAGGGGAAGGGAAGAAAAATAAGATAAAAACAGAAAGGGAGGCAAACCATAAGAGGCTCAACTATAGAGAACAAACTGAGGATTGCTGGGAGGAGGTGGGTGGGGATGGGCTGAATGGTTGATGGGTATTAAGGAGGGCACTTGTGAGGAGCACTGGGTGTTACATGTAAGTGAAGAATCACTAAATTCTATCCATAAAAACCAATACTACATCACGTTAACTAACTTTAAATAAAATCTTGGAAGACAAATACAGGTTTCTAGGTGAATCAATTACAGTTGAAAACCACAGATCTAACAGACAACAGGAACCACTGAAATTTTTTACCATTGTCTGGTATACATTAAATTAGTAATAAAAATGTACAAATGAATGAATGTTGACACTATACCACCAGATCCCCTTGTTATGGGTTATAAAGTTTTGTTCATGTTTTATTTAAAAAAAAAAAGACATTCAAAGTGAAGTTGAATAAGTGAGATGTAAAGGCAACAGATTGTGATTAATAAATCTCCATGTACAGGGAAATGGATTTAATTTTCTTAGTATTACTAATGAGAAAGGGAAAAAGGAGAAAGAAAAGGGTAGGAGATGGGAGAGAATGAAATGATGTTAAAAGGCAATGAGATATGCAACATGGCTGTGCCTCAGGACACAGCCTTCATCAAACCTGTAGTGCAGTCTTCTAAACTCACAAATGTGATTTTTAGAGAGGTTGTTGACAGAAGAGGCTGTCATGTGCTGGGGTTTGTTCATGGAGTGATACATGAAATATGCAGGATGTTGGGCCCCCATCAATGCTGGGTCCCCATTGAAGGAATGGTGGAGATAATGTAAACTTTGCAGGAATTGACTAATGTCTTTGGAGGGGTTGTGTATGGTTTTGGTTTTCATAAGTGATGGGTTCAGAACAGAGTTGGAGGGTGGTTAGGAAATTTCACTCACATTAGAATCACCAGCTTTATACCCACATTAAAAACTATTTTAAGCAAGGAATTTGATTGTAAGTGACAGAAGCACTTGTTGAAAGGGTTTGAGATGCATGAATCTGGGACCTGGGAGCTTGAAGGAGAACTTAAACACCACTGATGCACATGCTTTATTGATTCTCTATTGCTAGTGTATCAGCTTCATTCTCTCCTGATGCTCACTGGATTTCTCCATCTGCTATAATGTGACTGTCAACACTTTACAGTATTATATCCTAACAGCTTTGTGATTAGCTTAAGTTGGAAAAAATCAGCTGATGGCACAGATGGGCTTGACTTGATTTGTGTGCTCATCTTTGTGTGTGTGTGTGTGTGTGTGTGTGTGTGTGTGTGTGTGTGTGTGTGCAATCATCTCTTTTTAATCACTGTGGCTAAATGAGCAAGTTTCTCTAAAGGTTCAGTTGTGGAGTAGGGATTCGGCCTGATACTAGATTAGAGGAGGCCAAACAGAGCCCATAGGAGGATTCAGAGCCTAGCTGGTCTCCATAATACAAACAAGCAAGCAATAAAACACCCAAGTACAAAGAGTACAAAGAGCCATAAATCAGGAATTTTAAACACTGTCATATGGCTCCAGGGGAAATAGCTATAACCATGGATTGTCTGAGGCCTACTAACCCTTCGGGCTATAAAGATCAGAATGTGTGGATGCTGGTTGTACAATCATCCAAGAACAGTTTTCCACATTACTCAATCTTTAGATCCATACGAGATCACATTCTAACATGGACTGACAACCAGAAGATCATGTAATATGCATTTAATAAGTACATAGGAAATCTCCTAAATAAATAAACAAGAAAACAAATAACAAAACCAATAAGCTTCCCTAGCAATTCCATAATTCTTGAGGGAGTCCTTATCTCTCTGCAAGACAGCTAATCTTCCTTCCTTCCCCCTTACCTCTTCTCAGACTCCATAAAAACCACTTCTCTTGTGCCCTTCTACATGTCTTTGGGTTTTGCTCTTTGCTGGCAGCAGCTTATCAGATAAACTCATCTGTGCTAATGTGTAACTTCACCCAGGTAACAGGGCTTATTGTTGACTACAAAGGATAAATCTACCTTGTATCCAAACCGTCCCCCTGGGCCAAATTACTTTCCTCTAAAATGCCAGTGTATTTTTCATTAAATTGCTTTCAAATCCTTCAGGTTATTAGGTTTATGGCAGCCCCATTAAGCAGAACAATAATGATTTATGTAAGCAGTTAAGCCAGAATCTTTGTTCTGTTCAATAAAAAGGTTCACGGGTCTGCTGCTGGGTTCTTAGGTCCTGTAGCCTTGCATTGTAAGATTATTACTCTATGACTTAGATGATCTCCCTATTTTGTTTCCCAAAAGCCTATCAGACCTCCGTGGAACTGTTAATCAGAATTCACAGCATAGAAAACATGGCTGTGATGTTCAAGTCTCTGCCTAGCAAGCTGCAGGGCCTTTGAATCAGGAGAGAGACACCTTATAAAACTTCCAGATCTACCCCTTTATGGGCCTTGTGACTTAGCGTCTGTCTCTCTCTTTTTTTTCTTTTTAAATTATTATTATTATTTTTATTTCAAAACAATTTTTTTAAATGTCTATGCACCCCTGAGAGACAGAGAGAGATAGAAAGCGAGTGGGGGAACAGCAGAGAGAGAAGGAGACACAGGATCCGAAGCAGGTTCCAGGCTCCTAACTGTTACCACAGAGCCCAATGCGGGTCTCAAACCCGCCAGATCATGGCCCAAGCCGAAGTTGGCCACTTAATCAACTGAGCCACCCAGATGCCCCTATTATTTTTTTTTAAGTATAATTTATTGTCAAGTTAGCTAACATACAATGTATACAGTGTGTGCTTGGCTTCAGGAGTAGATTCCCATGATTCATTGCTTACATAGAGCACCCAATGCTCATTTCAACAAGAGCTCTCCTCAGTGCCCATCACCCATTTCCCACTCTCTACCGCCCCTCCCCCAACACCCTCAGTTTGTTCTCTGTATTTGTCTCTTATGGTTTGCTTCCATCTCTGTTTGACACTATTTTTTTCCCCTTCCCTTACCCATGGTCTTCTGTTAAGTTCTCAAATTCCACATAGAAGTGAATATGTATGATATCTGTCTTTGACTGACTTATTTCACACAGAATACCCTCCAGTTCCATCCATGTTGTTGCAAATGACAAGATTTCACTCTTTTTCATTGCTAAGTAGTATTCTATTGTATATATAAACTACATCTTCTTTATCCATTCATCAGTTGATGGACATTGGGTTCTTTCCATACTTTGGCTATTGTTGAAAGCGCTGCTATAAACATTGGGGTACATGTGCCCCCTATGAATCAGCATTCCTGTATCCCTTGGGTAAATTCCTAGTAGTGCTATTGCTGGGTCGTAGGGTAATTCTATTTTTAATTTTTTTGAGAAAACTCCACACTGTTTTCCAGGGTGGCTGCCCAGTTTGCATTCCCACCAACAGTGCAAAAGCGTTCCCATTTCTCCACATTCTTGCCAACATCTGTTGTTTCCTGAGTTGTCATTTTGGCCACTCTGACTGGTGTGAGGTGGTATCACAGTGTGGTTTTCACTTTTATTTCCCTGCTGATGAGTGATGTTGAACGAACATCTTTTCACGTGTCTGTTGGACATCTGGGTGTCTTCTTTGGAAAAGTGTCTATTCATGTCTTTTGCCTATTTCTTCACTTGATTGTTTTTTGGGTGTTGAGTTTGATAAGTTCTTTATAGATTTTGCATACTAACTCTTTATCCCATATGTCATTTACAAATATCTTCTCCCATTCTGTCAGTTGCCTTTTATATTTGTTGATTGTTTCCTTTGCAGTGCAGAAGTTTATTTCCCTTGTCTTTGGAGAGGTGTTGAATAAGAAGTTGCTGTGGCTGAGGTCAAGGAGGTTGTTGCCGGTTTTCTCCACTAGGGTTTTGATGGTTTCCTGCCTCACATTTAGATCTTTCATCCATTTTTTAATTTTTGTGTATGGTGTAAGGTATGGTCCAGTTTCATTCTTCTGCATGTTGCTGTCCAGTTCTCCCAGCACCGTTTGCTAAAGAGACTGTCTTTTTTCATTGGATGATGTTTGATTTCATTCCATTGGTCTATGTGTCTGTTTTTGTGCCAATACCATACTGTCTTGATGATTACAGCTTTGTAGTAGAGGCTAAAGTCCAGGATTGTGATACCTCCCATTTGGTTTTCTTTTTTAACATTACTTTGCCTTTCGGGTTCTTCTGTGGTTCCATATAAATTTTAGGATTGTTTTTTCTAGCTCTGAAAAGAATGCTGGTGCAATTTTGATTTGGATTGCATTGAATGTGTAGTTTGCTTTGGGTAGTATTGACATTTTAACAATATTTGTTTTTCCTATCTATGAGCATGGAATGTTTTTCCATTTCTTTGAGGCTTCTTCAGTTCTTGCATAAGTTTTCTATAGTTTTCAGCATACATATCTTTTACATATTTGGTTAGGTTTATTCCTGGGTAAATTATGGTTCTTGGTGCAATTGTAAATGGGATTGCTTTCTTGATTTCTCTTTCTGTTGCTTCATTATTGGTGTATGGAAATGAAACCTATTTCTGCACACTGGTTTTATATCTTGCAACTTTGCTGAACTCATATATGAGTTCTAGCAGCTTTTTGGTGGAGTCTTTCAGGTTTTCCATGTAGAGTTTCATATCATCTGCAAAAGTGAAAGTTTGACTTCTTTCCCAGTTTTGATGATTTGTATTTCATTTTGTTGTCTGATTGCTGAGGCTAGAACTTCCAACACTATGTTAAACAACAGTGGTGAGAGTGGACATCCCTGTCATCTTCCTGATCTCAAAGGGAAAGCGCTCAGTTTTTCTCCATTGAGGATGATAGTAGCTGTGGGCTTTTCATATATGGCTTTTGTGATGTTAAGGTATGTTCCTTCTATCCCAATTTTCTTGAGGGTTTTTATTAATAAAAACTGTATTTTATTTATTTGTATTTAATATGATGTATCACATTGGTTGATTTGCGAATATTGAACAACCCCTACATCCCAGGAATGAATCCCACTTGATCATGGTGAATAATTCTTTTAATATACTGTTGGATTTGATTTGCTAATATCTTGTTGAGAATTTTTGCATCCATGTTCATCAGGGATATTGGCCTATAATTCTCCTTTTTAGTGGGGTCTCTGGTTTGGGAATCAAAGTAATGCTGGCTTCATAGAATGAGTCTGGAAGCTTTCCTTCCCTTTTTATTTTTTGGAACAGCTTGAGAAAAGTATGTATTAACTCTGCTTTAAATGTCTCATAGAATTCCCCTGGGAAGCCATCTGGCCCAGGACTACTATTTATTGGGAGGTTTTGGTAACTGATTCAATTTCTTCAATAGTTATGGGTCTGTTAAAATTTTCTATTTCTTCTCATTTGAGTTTCGGTAGTGTGTGTGTCTAGGAATTTGTCCATTTCTTCCAGGTTGTCCAGTTTGTTGGCATATAATTTTTCAAATCATTCTCTAATTGTTTGTATTTCTGTGGTGTCGGTTGTGACCTCTCGCCTTTCATTCGTGATTTTATTTATTTGTATTCTCTCTCTTTTCTTTTTGAGAAGTCTGGCTAGGAGTTTATCAATTTTGTTTATTCTTTCAAAAAACCAGCTCTTAGATTCATTGATCTGTTCTACTGTTTGTTTTTTTAATTCTATATTGTTTATTTCTGCTGGCTTTGGGGTTTCCTTTGCTGCTCTGTTTCCAGTTCCTTTAGGTGTGAAGTTATGTTTTGTATTTGGGATTTTTCTTATTTCTTGAGATAGGTCTGGATTGCAATGTATTTTCCTCTTAGGACTGCTTTTGCTGCATCCCAAAGGATTTGAACTCTTGTGTTTTTATTTTCATTTGCTTCCATATATTTTTAAATTTCTTCTTCAATTGCCTGGTTGACCCATTCATTATTTAGTAGGATGTTATTTAACCTCCATGCATTTGGAGGCTTTCCAAATTTTTTGTTGTTGATTTCAAGTTTCATAGTGTGTTATTTGCAAATATGCATGGTATGATCTCAAATTTTTTATATTTATTGAGGGGTGTTTTGTGACTCAGTATGTGATCTACCTAAGGGAATATTCCATGTGCACTCAAGAAAAATGTATATTCTGCTGCTTTGGGATGAAAAATTCTGAATATATCTGTCAAGTCCACCTGGTCTAGTGTATCATTCAAGGCCATTATTTCTTTATTGATTTTCTGCCTAGATGCTGTTGTAAGTGGAGTATTAAAATCCCCTGAAATTACTATATTCTTATCAATAAGATTGCTTAGGTTTGTGATTAATTGATTTATATACTTGTGCTTTCAAGTTGGGGGCAGAAACATTTACATTTGTTAGCTCTTCTTGATAAATAGACTCCATAATTATGATATAATGTAATTCTTCATCTCTTGTAACAGCCTTTAATTTAAAATCTAGTTTGTCTGATATAAGTATAGCTACTCCAGCTTTCTTTTGACTTACAGTAGCATGACAGATAGATCTTCCAGAGATGATAGATCCCCTCACTTTCAATCTGAAGGTGTCCTTAGGTCTAAAAGGAGTCTCTTGCAGATAGCATATAGATGGATCTTCGTTTTTTACCTATTCTGATACCCTATGTCTTTTGATTGTGGCATTTAGCACATTACATTCAGATTTATTATTAAAAGATATGGATTTAGTATCATTGTGTTTATCTGTACTTCTCATCCTTGTGGTGATGTCTCTGGTCCTTTGTAGTCTTTTCAGCATTCCACTCAGAGTCCCCCTTAGAGATTCTTGCAGGGCTGGTTTAGTGGTCACGAACGCCTTCAGTTTTTGTCTGGGAAAGCCTTTATCTCTCCTCTATTCTGAATGACAGCCTTGCTGGATAAAAGATTCTTGGCTGCATATTTTTTCTAATCAGCACATTGAATATTTCCTGCCACTCCTTTCTGGCCTGCCAAGTTTCAGTGGACAGGTCTGCTACTACCCTTATGTGTCTACCCTTGTAGGTTAAGGCCTGTTTGTCCCTAGCTGCTTTCAGAATTCTGTCTTTATCTTTGTATTTTGCTAGTTTCACTATGATCTGCCATGGAGATCTACTCCTGTTAAATCTGAAGGGAGTTCTCTGTGCCTCCTGGATTTGGAGGTCCTTTTCCTTCCCCAGATTAGGGAAGATCTCAACTATAATTTGTTTAAGTAAACCTCTTACCCCTTTCTCTCTCTTCTTCTTCTTCTGGAACTCTTCTGGAACCTATGTTATGGATATTATTATGTTTCATTGAATCACTTAGTTCTCTAATTCTCCCTTCATGGTCTAGTATTTTCTTATCTTTTTCTCGACTTCATCATTTTCCATAATTTTATCTTCTATTTTCCTTATTCTCCCCTCTGCTTCCTCCATCCTTGCTATCACTGCATCTAGTTTACTTTGTACTTCATTTACAACATTTCTTAATTTGTCATGATGACTACAACAATAGATTCTCTGCTGTCTTCTATGTTTTTCAAGCCTTTTTATGACTATTAATCTAAATTCTTGATCAGATATATTGTTTACATCTGTTTTGAGCAATTCTCTAGCTGTCATTTCTTCCTGGAATTTCTTCTGAGGCGAATTCTTCTGTTTCATCATTTTCGCTGGCTGTCTTTTACATCTTTTAATAGCTTGCTATGTGTCCTACACCTGTGAGCACTACTCTTTTAAAAAGGGGTCAAATACTCTCCAGGGCCTGGTCCTTCAGAAGGTGCTTTTGGAGTATGTTGTGTGCTCTCTGTTTTGACTTTGGTTGCTCTTTCTCCCTACTTGTAGTGGTGATTGGGACCTTCCACCAGGTGTGCTTTATTTTGTTTGTTGAAGTAACCCTGAAAAAACTTTAAAAAGGTATGGTGGGGTGGAAGAAGACTTATCCCATACAAAGAGAGAAAACACAGGGGCAGGGAAAAAGAAAAGGTAAAAACAATGACCAGGCAGAGTCAGAGAAACTATACCTCTTAAACCAGACAGAGAGAGAGAGAGAGAGAGAGGAAAATAACGAAGGAGATACAGAAGAAGTGTAAAAGAATAGATTTAAAATGTCTGCTGAAACAAACCAAAAACCAGAATAATAAGAATAGAGAAGGATCAAATCAGAAAATGCAAAACTGCTGGACCAAAAATCTGATGGTGCTTTGGAACCAGTGGCTGTGCTGGTCTGGAGGAGGGGCTGTCTGGTTCAGTCAGTGTCAATCTTGCTCTGTTAGATATGCAGTTACCAGGCATGGAGGGGTGTGGTTTGGTGTAGGTGGGTCCTGCCTCCACTGTGGTTCCCTTGTGCATTCCCATAAGCCCCACCCTGTTAGTGACGGGGAGAAAAATGGTGATACCCCAGTCTCTCCTCCCTGGTCTAGTGTCCCAAACCACTCTGTTCAGGCAGTCCTCACAGTGCTGTGTGGGCACAAGCTGGCTGGTTTGTTCCACTCCCCAGTCTCCCGCACCCCCTAGGCACTTGTCTGGGTTTCAAGCCCTTATGCCTTAAAGGATCCCATTCCACGTGCCCTGGTTCAGGGGTGTTGCTACTCTGCCCAGCCAACAAAGGGCCTCTGGCTGACAGGCACCTACAGGGTCTTTTGTCGTTGGAGCCACTATATACCTTCTTCCCAGAGCACTCAAGGAAGAGGACTGCTCTCTGAGCTTGCTCCCGAGACTGGGGCTGGCTCCCTCCCTCCCCAGGTGCATGTACAGGGTGGCAGGCCCTAGTCCAGAGAAAGTCCTGCAACTCTGGACCGTGTTAGAAATTGGTTCTTTCTTTTTTCCCATACCCTGGCCCATGGTCTGGGGAGGTCTTTTTCTTGTCCAAATACAGTCCTACACTTCCACAGCCT
Organism: Panthera onca; assembly: GCF_046562875.1. NCBI lineage: Eukaryota > Metazoa > Chordata > Mammalia > Carnivora > Felidae > Panthera > Panthera onca. The sequence goes on along the minus strand of NC_138356.1, from coordinate 54,457,831 downwards.
CTTTTCCTCTTCCTTTTGTCTCTCCACAGAAGGGTATCCTTTCCCTCTGTGCCTACACAACCTGTTTTATCTCTCCCAATTCGCAATAATGCACCTATGGCTCACCAAGTTGTCCCCATGGGCCCCTGGATATGTTTTGGTCACTCTGTAACCTGGATTCCTGGAATTCCAAGACTTCTGGCCTCAATACTGCTGTGTTTGAGGGAGGAGGGAACTTCAGGTCCCCCTACTTCTCTGCCATGTTGACTTCTCCCCCTGGGTCTCTCTCTTAATGAACTTAAGTTTCACAGCTGTAAGGTGGATAACAATACCTCACTGAGTGTTGCAAAAATTAAATACTGAATGAACCACTCTACCAGGCTGGAGTGTTTCCAGCCTCAGTTCCATTTCTTGCCTTCCCCACACTTTGCTCTTCTGTTGCAAGTGTGTGGAGTTCTGCAGTCTGCATTTCCCTAGGTTCCCAGATTCCAGCGGGGAATCAGCCAATGGGGAACACTGATTTGGGATCAGAGGTATACTAAGAGAGGAGCCAAGGTATTTTCCCTGTCTTCTCTGCCTTGGGTGATATTATCTGGTACATTCTGTCTCCTTAATTGCCCCATTTCCTGATGGTTAGATATACCATGGTGTTAGCTTCTTCCATGTGATCCCTGGCCCCTGGGATTTGGTAATTCCTCCTCCTCTCTCTCCCCTTAGCCTATGAGTATTAATCCTAGTTGTTTTTTTTTTTTGTTTGTTTGTTTGTTTTGCTTTAGGAATCTCTGCCTTGCCTTAGTATGCCCTGTTTACCTTCTCAGTTCTTCAGTGCCCATGTAGCCAATTCCCTGCATTAAATTAAATCTTTTACAAGTTCCGGTGGCTCTGTTTCCTGCTTAGTCCCTAACTGATATGACCCCATAACATTGTAATGGTACATATTAAGTATTTGCTTTGCTTTGTTGAGATTGCTTAAACTTGTACTTTAGGATGAGATTGCTAAAGAAACCCAGAGCTGGACAGCAGGTAAAAAGTAAAAACAGATTCCATTCAGGAATTACTGGAGTAGGGAAAAAGAGACCTCAGCATAAAATTGGGGTCAGTTCCAAATACATCCTTGTCAGTGGAGATTTATACCCAAGGAGTAATGCAGGGATCAGTGAATGTAAATTAATTAAGAGGGAAACATCAGGAGGAGGGAGGGAACCCTAACAGGATTCTTGCTAAAGGCAAGACAAAGTAATCAGATGTCAAGGATTGGGGGTGAGGAATTTCATCAGATATCAAGATGATCAGATATCAAGAAAGGGAGGGGAGTAGCTCTGTAAACTGCCTTAGCAAGACCTGGGAAGATGGCAGCATAGGAGGATGCTAGGCTCACTTCGTCCTGCTGATCACTTAGATTCCATCCACATCTGCCTAAATAGTCTTCACCAGAAGACTAGCAGAACAGACTCTCTGGATCCAAACGTAGACAAGAGACCCACAGAAGAGGGTAGGAAGGGCGGAGAGGCAGTTCATGCTACATGGACTGGTGGGAGGGAGCTGGGGCAGTGGAGGGGCAGCCTGCCCAGCAAGGCAGAGCCCCCAAAATCTGGCTGGCAAAAGCAGAGGGGCTGGACTCTGTGAGTTCTGACAGCCAGTGGGACTTAACATCTGGAATGTTAAAAGTCAACAGCTCTGCTCTCAGAGTGGGGAGGGTGAGAGGACACCGGGAGTGAGGGTTGTTGAGCCCCGGAAGACAGAGCTCAGTTCAGCAGGGGAACAAAGGTGCTGGCCAGCACCATTTCCCTCTCCCATCCCCCAGCCAAAATTCCAAAGGGAACCAGTTTCCCTCACTGAACTTGCTTGCACCACGCAAATGCCCAATGCTGTGCTTCTGTGGTTCTGTCCCTCTGAAGGGCCTGCCTCCCTCCCGATGCTGCAGGGTCCCTCTCACGGGGGGCCACCGACAGCAAAGCTAGCTAAGTCTGCCCCTCCCGCCCCTGTGCACCTTGTGGATCCATCCGGCTAATATGCTCTTGGCCAGATCCTATCACAGCAGCACCACAAACCTAGAAGTGTGCAAGTAGCCCAGACAGGGGCCACACCACTCCGCAGTGAGTCCTGCCCCTGGGAGAGGTACACACCAGTCTGACTGTGGTCCCAGCAGTGGGCTAGGGCCAGACATCTGGTCTGACTGTGGCCCCACCCACCAATACAAGTTACTCCAGACAGCACAGGGGAAGTGCCCTATAGTTTGGAGCTACCGCAGGGACTGAATGAATGATGAAATGGAAGAATTCTCCTCAAAAGAAACTCCAAGAAGTAGAGACAGCTAACGAATTGATCAAAAATGATTTAAGCAATATAACAGAACAAGAATTTAGAATAATGGTCATAAAATTAATCGCTGGGCTTGAAAAAAGCATAGAGGACAGCAGAGAATCTATTGCTACAGAGATCAAGGGACTAAGAAATAGTCATGAGGAGCTCAAAAATTCTATAAATGAGGTGCAAAATAAAATGGAGGTGACCACAGCTCGGATTGAAGAGGCAGAGGAGAGAATAGGTGAATTAGAACATAAAATTATGGAAAAAGAGGAAGCTGAGAAAAAGAGATAAAAAAATCCAGGAGTATGAGGGGAAAATTAGAGAACTAAGTGATGCAATCAAATGGAACAATATCCGTATCCTAGGAATTCCAGAAGAAGAAGAGAGAGAGAAAGGGGCTGAAGGTATACTTGAACAAATTATAGTTGAGAAATTCCCTGATCTGGAGAAGGAAAAGCCATTGAAAGCCAAGAGGCATAGAGAACTCCCTTCAGACATAACTTGAATCGATCTTCTGCATGACATAGCATAGTGAAACTGGCAAAATACAAGGATAAAGAGAAAATTCGGAAAGCAGCTAGGGATAAACAGGCTCTAACTTATAAAAGGAGACCAATAGGACTAGTGGCAGACCTATCTACTGAAACTTGGCAGGACAGAAAGGAATGGCAGGAAATCTTCAATGTGATGAACAGAAAAAATATGCAGCCGAGAATCCTTTATCCAGCAAGTCTGTCATTTAGACTAGAAGGAGAGATAAAGGTCTTCCCAAACAAAAACTGAAGGAATTCATCACCACTAAACCAGCCCTACAAGAGATCCTAAGGAGGATTCTGTGAGTGAAATGTTGCAAGGACCACAAAGTACCAGAGACATCACTGCAAGCATGAAACCACAGACATCACAACGACTCTAAACCCATATCTTTCTATAATAACACTGAATGTAAATGGATTAAATGCTCCAACCAAAAGACATAGGGTATCAAAATGGATATAAAAAAAAACAAGATCCATCTATTTGCTGTCTACAAGAGACTCATTTTACACAGAGGAAACCTTCAGATTGAAAGTGAGGGGATGAAGAATTATTTATCATGATACTGGAAGCCAAAAGAAAGCTGGAGTAGCCATACTTATATCAGACAAACTAGACTTTAAATTAAAGGCTGTAACAAGAGATGAAGAAGGGCATTATATACTAATTACAGAGTCTATCCATCAGGAAGAGCTAACAATTATAAATGTCTACGTGCCAAATACGGGAGCCCCCAAATATATAAAACAATTAATCACAAACATAAGCAACCTTATTGATAAGAATGTGGTAATTGCAGGGGACTTTAACACTCCACTTACAGAAATGGATAGATCATCTAGACACATGGTCAATAAAGAAACAAGGGCCCTGAATGATACATTGGACCAGATGGACTTGACAGATATATTTAGAACTCTGCATCCCAAAGCAACAGAATATACTTTCTTCTCAAGTGCACATGGAACATTCTCCAAGATAGATCATATACTGGGTCACAAAACAGCCCTTCATAAGCCTAAAAATACTGAGATCATACCATGCACACTTTCAGACCACAATGCTATGAAGCTTGAAATCAACCACAGGAAAAAGTCTGGAAAACCTCCAAAAGCATGGAGGTTAAAGAACACCCTACTAAAGAATGAGTGGGTCAACCAGGCAATTAGAGAAGAAATTAAAAAATATATGGAAACAAATGAAAATGAAAATACAACAATCCAAACACTTTGGGATGCAGCAAAAGCAGTCCTGAGAGGAAAATACATTGCAATCCAGGCCTATCTCAAGAAACAAGAAATATCCCAAATACAAAAATCTAACAGCACACCTAAAGGAAATACAAGCAGAACAGCAAAGACACCCCAAACCCTGCAGAAGAAGAGAAATAATAAAGATCAGAGCAGAAATAAACATACAGAATCTAAAAAAACTCTAGAGCAGATCAATGAAACCAAGAGTTGGTTTTTTGAAAAAATAAAATTGATAAGCCTCTAGCCAGGCTTCTCAAAAAGAAAAGGGAAAGGACCTAAATAGATAAAATCATGAATGAAAATGGAATTATTACAGCCAATCCCCCAGAAATACAATCAATTATCAGGGAATACTATGAAAAATTATATGCCAACAAACTGGACAACCTGGAAGAAATGGACAAATTCCTAAGCACTCACACACTTCCAAAACTCAAACAGGAAAAAATAGAAAACTTGAACAGATCCATAATCAGCAAAGAAATTGAATCAGTTATCAAAAATCTCCCAACAAATAAGAGTCCAGGACCAGATGGCTTTCCAGGGGAATTCTACCAGACATTTAAAGCAGAGATGATACCTATCCTTCTAAGCTGTTACAAAAAATAGAAAGGGAAGGAAAACTTCCAGACTCATTCTATGAAGCCGGTATTACTTTGATTCCTAAACCAGACAGAGACCCAGTAAAAAAAGAGAACTACAGGCCAATATCCCTGATGAATATGGATGCAAAAATTCTCAATAAGATACTAGCAAATCGAATTCAACAGCATATAAAAAGAATTATTCACCATGATCAAGTGGGATTCTTTCCTGGGATGCAGGGCTCATTCAACATTCGCAAATCAATCAACGTGATACATCACATTAATAAAAGAAAAGATAAGAACCATATGATCCTGTCAATCTATGCAGAAAAAGCATTTGACAAAATTCAGCATCCTTTCTTAATAAAAACCCTCGAGAAAGTCGGGATAGGAGGAACATACTTAAACATAAAAGCCTTTATGAAAAGCCCACAGCTAATGTCATCCTCAACGGGGAAAAACTGAGAGCTTTCCCCCTAAGATCAGGAAGATGACAGGGATGTCCACTCACCGCTGTTGCTTAACATAGTGTTAGAAGTTCTAGCATCAGCAATCAGACAACAAAAGGAAATCAAAGGCATCAAAATTGGCAAAGATGAAGTCAAACTTTCACTTTTTGCAGATGACATGATATTATACATGGAAAACCCTATAGATTCCACCAAAAGTCTGCTAAAACTGATACATAAATTCAGCAAAGTCGCAGGATACAAAATTAATGTACAGAAATCAGTTGCATTCTTATACACTACTAATGACGCAACAGAAAGACAAATAAAGAAACTGATCCCATTCACAATTGCACCAAGAATCATAAAATACCTAGGAATAAATCTAACCAAATATGTAAAAGATTTGTATGGTGAAAAGTATAGAAAGCTTATGAAGGAGGGGTACCTGGGTGGCTCAGTTGGTTAAGTGTCCGGCTTCAGCTCAGGTCATGATCTCACCGTCCGTGAGTTCGAGCCCCGTGTTGGGCTCTGTGCTGACAGCTCGGAGCCCAGAGCCTGCTTCGGATTTTGTGTCACCCTCTCTCTCCACCCCTCCCCTGCTCATGCTCTGTCTCTGTCTCAAAAATAAATAAAAACATTAACAAACAATTTAAAAAAAAGAAAACTTATGAAGGAAATTGAAGAAGATACAAAGAAATGGAAAAGCATTCCATGCTCATGGGTTAGATGAATAAATATTGTTAAAATGTCAATACTTCCCAAAGCAATGTACACATTCAGTGTAATCCCAATCAAAATTGCACCAGCATTCTTCTCAAAGTTAGAACAAGCAATCCTAAAATTTGTATGGAACCACAAAAGACCCCGAATAGCCAAAGTAGTATTGAAGAAGACCAAAGTGGGAGGCATCACAATCCCAGAATTTAGCCTCTACTACAAAGCTGTAGTCATCAAGACAGCATGGTATTGGCACAAAAACAGACACACAGACCAATGGAATAGAATAGAAACCCCAGAATTAGACCCACAAACGTATGGCCAACTCATCTTTGACAAAGCAGGAAAGAATATCCAATGAAAAAAAGACAGTCTCTTTAACAAATGGTGCTGGGAGAACTGGACAGCAACATGCAGAAGAATGATACTAGACCACTTTCTTACACCATTCAAAAAACAAACTCAAAATGGATGAAGGAACTGAATGTGAGACAGGAAACCATCAAAACCCTAGAGAAGAAAGCAGGAAAAAACCTCTCTGACCTCAGCTGCAGAAATTTCTTACTTGACACATCTTCAAAGGCAAGGGAATTAAAAGCAAAAATTAACTATTGGGACCTCATCAAGATAAAAAGCTTCTGCACTGCAAAGGAAACAATCAACAAAACTAAAAGGCAACTGACAGAATGGGAAAGATATTTGCAAATGACATATCAGACAAAGGGCTAGTATCCAAAATCTATAAAGAACTCACCAAACTCCACACCTGAAAAACAAATAATCCAGTGAAAAAATCAGCAGAAGCCATGAATAGACACTTCTCTAAAGAAGACATCCAGATGCCCACAGGCACATGAAAAGATGCTCAACGTCACTCCTCATCAGGGAAATACAAATCAAAACCACAATGAGATACCACCTCATGTCAGTCAGAGTGACTAAAATGAACAAATCGGGAGACTATATATGCTGGAGAGGATGTGGAGAAACGGGAACCCTCTTGCACTGTTGGTGGGAATGCAAACTGGTACAGCCTCTCTGGAAAACAGTGTGGAGGTTCCTCAAAAAATTAAAAATAGATCTGCCCTATGACCCAGCAACAGCACTGCTAGGAATTTACCCAAGGCATACAGGAGTGCTGATGCATAGGGGCAATTGTACCTCAATGTTTATAGCAGCACTTTCAACAATAGCCAAATAATGGAAAGAGCCTAAATGTCCATCAACTGATGAATGGATAAAGAAATTGTGGTTTATACACACAATGGAATACTACTTGGCAATGAGAAAGAATGACATATGGCCTTTTGTAGCAACGTGGATGGAACTGGAGAGTGTTATGCTAAGTGAAATAAGTCATACAGAGAAAGACAGATACCATATGTTTTCACTCTTATGTGGAGCCTGAGAAACTGAACAGAAGACCATGAGGGAGGGGGAGGAAAAAAAAAAGGTTAGAGAGGGAGGGAGCCAAATCATAAGAGACTCTTAAAAACTGAGAACCAACTGATGGTTGATGGGGGGTGGGAGGGTGGGTGATGGGTATTGAGGAGGGCACCTGTTGGGATGAGCCCTGGGTATTGTACGGAAACAAATTTGACAACAAATTTCGTATTAAAAAAATAATAAACTGCCTTAGCAAGATTCTTTCTACAACTAAGTGATGCAGGACTGACAAAGATGAACATCAAGATCAAGACCTAGGGAGCTTGGAGGAGCCTGACTAAAGTCAGTCAAGAAGAGAGTCCCTGTCAACTTCTAAATATATTTCACTAATCAGTATAAAGAAGTAATATTTATGATACAATAAAGGATATAGTAGCATGTTAATAAAACAATTTCAAATCCCTGCTTGTTATACCTTTATTCCAAAGGTCTGGAAACCAAGAGATAATAACCAGAGGAGCAAAAACAGTATACATACTATTTCTTTTAATATATATTAGTGGTATTAAATATCATAAATATCATCTCCCTGAATGCAACATTAAGAGTATTTCCTTTAGCCATAAAATGACCAATATTCTGTGGGCTTAAAACATTTTTTTTAAGTACGCTCCACATCCAGTGTGGAGCCCAGTGCAGGGCTTGAACTCACAACCCTGAGATCAAGAATCAGATGCTTAAACAACAAAGCCACCTAGTCACCCCTATTCTGTGGGCTTCATTCATTACTTGTATGAGAATTTAGAGACTGAAGAACTAATCCCTATATTACTGTAGCAGAGATGCTAAATAATCAAATAACACACAATTTCTCCTTTGGCTGATTATCCATCCCCATCTTGCTGGTAGCATCATCATAGCAATGGGACAGGAACCTGTCAGAATGCTTCATTATCATCCCCCAAAAGCTGCTTCACTTGGTCTCAGTTAATGGCATCAATGACCACCCAAGCTCCTCAGACAGCTACCTCAGAGTCACTATGGACCTTTCTCATGATCTTACTCCCACATTCAATTCACTTTTGGATCTCTACAAAAAGCATTTAGTCCCCATAGCCATGATCTCAGACCAGTCATGATCTCAACCTGGACACTATTGATATTCTGGACTGGATGATTCTTTGTCATGGGGGCTGTCTAGTGCATTGCAGGAGGTTTAACAGCATTCCTGGCCTCTACTCACTGGATGTCAGTATCACTCCTTGCATAGTGTAAATGAAAAATGTTTCTGGATATTGCCATTTTGTCACCAATAAGACCCCCACTCCCGACTCCTCTTCTTCACAGGAACGTTAATCTAATCTTTTAGAGGCAAACAACAGGAAAAGCTCCATCTGGTCAGTTTGAGTTCAACCATCGGCTCACACCTGCACAGATGGACCATGAAGTGTCCAACAGTTACCTCTACTCATTATAATGTTAAAATCTCTGGCCCAAGAAGGAGCACAAACCTCACTAACATAATATGTGATGCATGTATAGGCATGTTTCCTAAATATATATACATGATCATATAACCACCTCTACATACGATGACAAAACCTCCCTTTCTGAATATTCATCATAACCCTAAATAAAAGGAACCCACTCATCCTGCCTGGGAGATTCACAGCTTTGGCTGTCATTCCCTAAGATCATCTTACTTGCTGCAAATAAAGTTTCCTTTGTGTGACAACTCCACCTGGTATAGTTTCTACCTGTAACTCATCAAGGAGCAAACTCATGTTAGTTTGGTTACAAAATGTCCTGGGGTGTTGGAGGGCAATATTACCCCCATTTAAGAGTCCCTGTCTTAGACTAGAGTCTGGAGACTATTGTGGTAGCCCTTTATCTGCTATCTCTCTTATCTCCTGTTTTTGTGTAATCTAGTTTAATGTCATATGAGAAATTTTACAGCAGATAAAGCCTTTTGCAATGTAGCTTCTAGCTCTTTGCAGCTTAATCTCCTGCTTCCACATACCAGGCATCTTAAGCTCCAGTCACCCTGAAAACCGCTCTATCAATACTCCAGATCCTTGTAGGCCTCAGTACTTTTGCAGAGGTGGTTTCTTTGGTCAGGTATGTATGGTATGTCTTTCTTTGGAGAGAACTCCTGTGCATCCCTAAATGCTTAGGTGAGATGCTCTGTTACCATTTCCTGATGTCCTCAGGTACAATTACTAACTGTCTCTATTAAGTGGGCTCTATATTTGTTCTTTTTTTAAAAAAATAATTATTCTTATATTAATTTAAGTGGACCGAATTGGTCACAAGCTGTTAAAACCTGAGCTTCTTCCCTCATAGTTTTGGACTTGAGAATGAACACATCATATCAAGTTTCTCTCTGGTGGCTGAAGGTGGACCCTATACAACTTGGAAATTTTTCTTAGATAGCTGATCTGGAAGGAGAGAAAATAATGGTAAAGAAGTACAAGGAGAGAAAATATCAATTCCTAATGAAGTTCAGGAGTCCAGTTCCAATATTCCTGAAACCCAACATGGTGGTGTGATCCCCCAACATCCTCATAATACATTCTCCTTTAGGCTTTTGTTGGCTTGAGTTCAGCTTCTATTACTTGCTAGCAAGTGTCCTACTTAAGACACTGGCAGGGCTACTACATCACAAAAGGTAAGAAAAAAAATACCCCCAAAAAACAAACAAAAAAACCCATTTGTTACTAGTCTCAAAACAATGATCAAGACAGCATTTAAGACAGTGACTAAGTAAGGTCCTTTTCTGGTCTTCCCAGGCATATTCAGGCAAAGGAGAGAATTTGAATTTTTACTTCAGATACTCATTCTTATAAAATTAGAAGATACAAAAAATTTTGTGTCTTCAAATTCTTCACTACTCAGCTTACGAAGTCTCAAATTTTGATTTTGTAAAATTTTAAACATTTAACATCACTGGTTTCTCTGTTGTATCTTTTATTCTTCATCAACTTCTTTCAATAAATCTGGCCTATTTCCTCAAGTTGCAACAAACAAAGATTTTTGAACAAAGAATACATAATCTTTTAAGCTCCTTCCACTTTTGTGGATGATTTGGTAACTACAAAATATTTGAATTACTTTCAGCTTTAGTAAAGATAAACATGCATATTTCAGAAGAAGTATATTTTCAATTGAAAAGTCACACTGAAGAAATAGGACATGTACCCAAAATAATCAAAACTAATAAAGAAAAAAAAATACAGTGCTCCTCTTGACCCCAATCTGTGGGTTGCCAAATGAAGTAATAGATTAAAAACAATTTTGAGGTACTTAATTCACCTACAGTTGGCTCTTGATAGGCCTTTTCTTTATTGCCCAGATAGCAGAGACTGCCTATTGCTTACCTTTTATTCTCAAAGTTGAGTACACTGCCTGTCAAATCATAGATGTTTAATAAATGGTAGTCGAATAAAGAAAAACATCCTAGGCTCCTGCCACCTATATTGTTGGTCTTTGTCAAAGTTATAGTCATTATCACTCTATTTGTCAGAGGCCATTTCAGAAAACAGAAACTATATTAGGTATTTCAAACAGAGGGGATTTAATACAAAGAAATAGTTACATGAGTGATAGGAGGTGGAAGCACAGCAAGGGGATGCTGAAGTAAGCTGGAGGTGATAGCTCCAGGAAGAAACCATTCCACCATTGCCCCCTGGAGCTGATGAAATAGTCGGGTTAGGGGTTAACAGTTGGAGTAACAGTTGGGGTTACCTTGCAGGTCACAGCAGAGTCCCTGAGGACCAAAAGAGGGGCTGAAGAGTGTCTCTGACTCAGGTAGTGTTAAAGGAAACTGGAAATGAGAGCAACTACTACCACTAAAGCAATGCTGACAGGTGTTCTTCTCCATTTGTCCCTCCTTTCAGTCTCCTTGGAGTACAGTGTTTTTCAATTAGGCATGATTTTATTTCCTAGAAGATATTTGCAACTTCTGGAGACATTTTTGGTTGTCACACTGGGGTGGAAAATGTTATTGACATCTAATGGTAGAGACCAGTGAACCTCAAGTAAACAATGTGGAGTTCCTCTGCTCTGGCCAGTGGAAGTCCCCCATCACAATGTTACCCAACACAGGAGAAGGATGTCACCAAGATGGTGACATAGGTCATTCCTGATGTTGCTCTCACCTCACAAGAAACATAACTAACAACTATCCATGGAAAAGACACCACAGAAAATCCTAGAACATAGGGGTGAGGCTGAAGTACCTCCACTCCCCCACCATCCTGGCACCACAGAGGCAAAGATAGGCTGGAGCAGAACCACATAATTCTCCCATGAGCCTATGTTCCTCCAGTGGGAAAAGAGAATCCAGGGTGGACATGCAGCTTCCTCAGCATTGTGGGTCACTTATTGGGACCCCAACTCTGGTCCTGTTAGACAGGGCTTGTGGGGGAATCTGTAGGGCTTGACCACTGGGAATCTCATTGTGATGGAGACAGGGAGAGGAGTTTGCAATAACCAGCACTCAGATCATGGAAGACAGAATTCCTACCTGCAGTATTCAAGTAGTAGTCCCAATCAGCAGTTTTGTCCATCTGCAGAGACAAGATGGTGGTGCAGTATGACCAGGAAACTTGGTAGGTGCAGGTCTGCCTGGTTTGGGTTCTCAGATGAAGAGTCTTGATAGCTGTGGAGCCTGGTCTGTTCCTGCTAAGACAGGGGAGCTGAGTCATAGTCCTAGACCCACAGCTGAGGGTAGCTACATAGGCCAAAGGCATAGTCATAGTCTGGCCTGCTGCTGAGTATATCTCCCAGCCCTAACTGACCAAAAAGTCTGGTTGGAACACCTAGAAGCTGTGTAGTTCGGCAACGCTTGGCTAAAGAGTTCAGCAAGCAGAGCTAAAGGTCCCCAGAGCAGAGCCCAGTCACATAGATCGGCCAGGAAACTGGAGGAGCAGGTTGGCTTGAGTTAAGATGACAAACAACCTTTTAGAACTTTGAACTAGTATGCTTGTCCTACCGAGGCAGAAGGACTAATTTATAGCCCTACCCACTACTGAGTGCAGCTCCTAGCCCTTCCCAACCAGAAAGCCTGATTGGAAACATTTGGGAAGCTGTTTGGAGTTGGTCCTCATGTTTTACTCAGGCAGAAAAGCTAATTGATAGCCCTACCCACTGCTGAGTGCAGCTCTCAGCCCCTCTGAACCAGAAAGCCTGACTGGGAACACCTGGGAGGCTGCCTGAAGCTGACTCTCACGTTTCACTGAGGCAAGAGAGCTAATTCATAGTCCTTCCTACTGCAGAATGTTCCTCAAAAAATTAAAAATAGAACTACCCTATGACCCAGCAATTGCACTACTAGGTATTTACCCAAGGGATAGAGGTATGCTGTTTTGAAGGTACACATGCACCCCAATGTTTACAGCAGCACTATCAACAATAGCCAAAGTATGGAAAGAGCCCAAATGTCCATCGATGGATGAATGGATAAAGAAGAAACACACACAATGGCATATTCCTCGGCAATCAAAAAGAATGAAATCTTGCCATTTGCAACTATGTGGATGGAAGTGACTAACAAAATTAGTCAGTCAGAGAAAGACAAATATCATATGGCTTCACTCATATGTGGACTTTAAGATACAAAACAGATGAACATAAGGGAAGGGAAGCAAAAATAATACAAAAACAGGGAGGGGGACAAAACATAACAGACTCTTAAATAAAGAGAACAAACAGAGGGTTACTGGAGGAGTTGTGGGAGGTGGGGGTGGGCTAAATGGGTAAGGGGCATTAAGGAATCTACTCCTGAAATCATTGTTGCACTATATGCTATCTAATTCGGATGTAAATTAAAAAAATAAAATTTAAAAAGTTAAAAAAAAGAGAAATGTTCGCTCATCTTGCAGAACACTTGTAGAACAAGTTACTCACAATCCAAGGTTTTATTATATTTAATAAATGTTTTTACAAGTTTACAGAAAGTAATAAAATCCTTAGGCATAAACCTAACTAAAGAGGTGAAAGATATCTACATTGAAATCTATAAGACATTGATAAAACATATCAAAGAAGACACAAATAAATGGAAAGGTATCCTGTGTTCATGGATTGGAAGAATTGATATTGTTCAAATATCCATACTACCAAAGGTATCTATAGATTCAATGTAGTTCCTATCAAGAGTCCAATGGTATTTCTGAAAGAAGAAAAAAAAACCTTAAAATTTATATGGAACCACAAAAGACCCAAATAGCTAAAGCAATCCTGAGAAAGATGAACAAAGTGGGAGGCATCACTTCCTGATTTCAAACGATATTATAAAGCTATGGTAATCAAATACTATTGTACTGACATAAAAATTGATACACAGACCAATGGAACAGAATTGAGAGCCCATATATGGTCAGATGATATTTGATAATGGAGCCACGAATACTCAAAGGAGAAAGGCAGTCTCTTCAATAAATGGTACCGAGAAAATTGGATACTGACATGTAAAGTAATGAAACTAGCCCCTATACTATGCACCCACAAAAATTAACTCAAAATGGATTAGACTTAACTGTAAAACTGGAAATCATAAGACATAGGAAAAAGCTCCTTGACATGGGTGGTGGCAATGATTTTCTGGGTATGACACCTAAAGCACAAGCAACAAAATTGGAAATAAGTAAGTGCGACTACATCAAACAAAAAAGGCTTCTGCAAAACAAAACAATCAACAAAATGAAATGACAATTGATGGAATGGGAAAAAATATTTACAAATTGTATATCTGATAAGAGCCTAATATCCAAAATATATAAAGAACTCATACTACTCAATAGAAAATAATAATAATAATCCAATTAAAATGGGCTGATGACCTGAATAGACATTTGTCAAAAGATTTATAAATTACCAACAAGTACATGAAAAAGTGTTCAACATCAGTAATTTCTAGAGAAGTGTCAATTAAACCACAATGAGATATCACCTCATACTACTTAGAATGGCCATCATCAAAAAGATAAGAGATAACAAATGCTGGCATGGATGTGGAGAAAACGGAATCCTTGTGCACTGTTAGAAGAAATGTAAACCGTTACAGCTACTATGGAAAACTGTATGAACAAACATTCCTCAAAAAATTAAAAATAGAAATACCATATGATCTAGCAATTCTACTTCTAAGAACATATCTGAAGGAAATGCATCCCCATGTTTATAGCAGCATTATTAAAAAAAACATTTTTTTAAATGTTTATTTTTGAAAGAGAGAAGACAGGGTGCAAGCAGGGGAGGGACAGAGAGAGAGGAAGACGCAGAATCCAAAGCAGGCTCTAGGCTCCGAGCTGTGAGCGCAGAGCCCAAGGTGGCGCTCAAACCCACGGGCCATGAGATCATGACCTGAGCTGAAGTCCGATAGTTAACCGACTGAGCCATCCAGGAACCCCTATAGCAGCATTATTTTTAATAGCTAAGACATGAAAACAACTTAAATTTCCACTGATGGATCAATAGGTAAAGAAGTTGTGGTGTATATATATATATGTATAATGAAATATTATTCACCATAAAAAAAAAGGAAACCCTGTCTTTTGTGACAACATGGATGGTCTTTGAGGGCATTAGGCTAAGTAGTCAGCCAAGACAAATGCTGTACTATCTCACATGTGGAATAAAAACAAACAAATAAGCAACAACAACAACAACAACAACAACAACAACAACAACAAACCAAACTCCTAGAAAAAGAGAACAGAGGTGGGGATGGAGGAAGGGGGAATGGTACAAACTTACAAGTAAGTAAGAAAAATAAGTACTAGGGATATAAATAAGATAAATAAATACTAGGAATATAATTTACAACATGATGACTACAGTTGGCACCATTGTATGGTATATTTAAAAATTGTTAAGACAGTAGGTCCCAAGAGCTCTAATCACAGGAGACAAACATTTTATTTTCTTTTTTGTATCTATATGAGATGATGGATGTTAACTAAACTCAATTGTGGTAATCATTTCACAATATATGTAAGTCAACTCATTATGCTGTATACCTTAAACATATGGGACTGTATATCAACTATATCTCAATAAAACTCGATTAAAAAAAAAAGAATCATCTAGCCTAAAATGTCAACAGTGCTGAGGTTGAGAAAGCTTGCTTTAGCATGACCCAAATGAAGGCAGATGAGAAGGCAGTTTGGAAGTGAAGTTTTCAGTCTTTGCCCCACAATATTAGAGTAGAGCATAAAAGAGTAGATTTGGATCTCAAAGGTAATAAGTAAATGACTGGCATAATAATCTGTCTAGGAAAATCTCATTCCTGAATATAGAGGGGGTGTAAGTGTCCATGGGCCAAATAAAAGAGAAGAAATGAGACTAATTTTCAAAAATAAATATAAATGGTTTAAAATTTTTCTAGTGTTTGGTTACATGGCATAGTGGTTAAAATATGAAGGATATGTTGGACATGATATGACTTGAAATACAGCTTAAATGGTGTGCATGCAATTCACTTTGAACCCACGTTGGGGATCCTCAAAGCGAAAAGCAGGCATCCTCCATAAAGTTACTGAGGTATAAGGAGAGGGCATTATTATTGCTGATCTGGAGGATGATCAGGTTAACATCTTTGTTATCACTCTCAAGATATTAAATCCCACAGTGAAAGAGTTCTGTGAATCTGTTTATTCTTGGTTTTTCTGGTTCTAATGCTGTGTAATAAATTTCTTACAAACGTGGTGGCTTAAAACAATGACATTTTATAATTCTTATGGATTCTGAGGGTCAGAACTTTAGTAGTTTGGACATAGTAGGATGACATGATGCCTGTCCACAATGTCTGGGACCTTAGCTGGGAAGACTTGATGGTTAGAGGCTGGCAGCATGAGGCTCCCTTATTCACATCTATGGTTTGGGTTGATCGAAGACTAGGGAAGGTGACCAGAACACCACCCATGGCCTCTCCACGTGGCCTGGCTTCCTCTGAGCATGGCGTTCTCAGCGTGGCCAAACTTCTTAAATGGTAGCATAAGGCTTGAAGCCCAAGTGTTCCTGTGAACTCAGAAGAAGCATATCACTGTTACGATTGAGCCCTGTAGCTACAGAGCATCACTTCACTGTATTCTATTTATTGGAGCATTCACAAGCTTGCCCTGCCTCAGCAGAGAGTGACTCCACTTCTAGATAGGCTGGGAGAGGTGTCAAGGTCACATTACAAAGAACACAGAGGTGGATACTGTTGTTGCCATCAACAACAAAACGCATACTCAAAATAAGTATTTTGAGAGAGCAGGAATGGGGTTTTCTTCACAGAAAGAAGGAAAATCTGGTATAAGTAGAGAGTGTCCTGAATCCCAAATGCTATGTTCAAATTTAGTTCTGTCCCTCCAATTCTAGTTGTACAATCTTGGAAAGATTACTTCATTGTTTAGCTGCAGGTTTTTGTTTTGTTTTGTTTTTTAATCTGGCAAATGGATGATACTTAAAGCTTTTTAAAAATGTAAGATTCTTGATCTCAATGAACTCTACTGGGGAAAAGATCACATGATAAGTGAGTATTCACTGTGCATGTGAATTAAATAAGAAAAAAACAGAGGTTTCTCAGGAAGCCAAAATAGAAAATGTACGAAAAACAAACAACAAAAACAATGAAGTTCAAGTGGGATGAAGAAATATTTCAGTTTATAATCATTACATTTTTATTGCTAAAAAGATGATCAGAAACTTGTTAATCTAATCTCTGCCATTTAATAAGAAAACCAAGGCCCAGAGAAGTGAAGTGAATGAGGGAAAGAAACTTTTTTTAAAAAAATTTTTAACGTTTATTTATTTTTGAGAGAGAGAGAGAGAAAGAGAGAGAGAGCGCGCTCAAGTGGGGGAGGGGCAGAGAGAGAGGGAGACACAGAATCCCAAACAGACTCCAGGCTCTGAACTGTCAGCACAGAGCCCCACACGGGGCTTGAACTCACAAACCATGAGATCATGACCTGAGCCAAAGTCGGCCACTCAATGAACTGAGCCACCCAGCGGCCCCAAGAAAACTTCTTTTTTAGAGAATTTATAAGAAAAATATTTGAAGAATCTTTTATATTCATTTCAGATGCTTACTTTTGTACTTACTACCAGGAAAACAATGAATATCTGAAGAGACTTAACATAATCCTTTGAACAATTTAAATTTGTAGAAATATGTATCAAATTTTTTGTCTTGGTCTTTTTAGGACTATTTGAGGTATGTGCAAGGGATCTGTTAAAAATATAGGGTTAAGTCAAATCCAAGGAGAGACCCTTGGTCATTCTGAAACATGGGCAGATGGGCACTATTTGGGGTCTCCATGTATGCTCAGATTGGTGGGCTCTCTCTGAATTTATTTTAGTCTCTGCGGGGGAAAAACGATTTCCTCAATAACAAAACATCTGCACCGGTGAGCTTGGGCCTGGCGATGTGGAGGTCTTGAGATGATCTCTAGTAGAAGATCATCAACAGACATGAAAGAACCTGGACTGAAGATCAGGTGGTAGGAACTCAGTCCTGGCCCTTCCTCACTGTGGGTAAATCATAGAAGCCCTCTCTTGGCCTTTCATTTCCTCCATTCCAACTTAATTATGTGCTATCTTTTTCTTTTCTTTTTTTTTTTTCAATATATGAAATTTATTGTCAAATTGGTTTCCATACAACACCCAGTGCTCATCCCAAAAGGTGCCCTCCTCAATACCCATCACCCACCCTCCCCTCCCTCCCACCCCCCATCAACCCTCAGTTTGTTCTCAGTTTTTAACAGTCTCTTATGCTTTGGCTCTCTCCCACTCTAACCTCTTTTTTTTTTTTCCTTCCCCTCCCCCATGGGTTTCTGTTAAGTTTCTCAGGATCCACGTAAGAGTGAAACCATATGGTATCTGTCTTGCTCTGTATGGCTTATTTCACTTAGCATAACACTCTCCACTTCCATCCACGTTGCTACAAAGGGCCATATTTCGTTCTTTGTCATTGCCATGTAGTACTCCATTGTGTATATAAACCACAATTTCTTTATCCATTCATCAGTTGATGGACATTTAGACTCTTTCCATAATTTGGCTATTGTTGAGAGTGCTGCTATAAACATTGGGGTACAAGTGCCCCTATGCATCAGTACTCCTGTATCCCTTGGATAAATTCCTAGCAGTGCTATTGCTGGGTCATAGGGTAGGTCTATTTTTAATTTTCTGAGGAACCTCCACACTGTTTTCCAGAGTGACTGCACCAGTTTGCATTCCCACCAATAGTGCAAGAGGGTTCCCATTTCTCCACATCCTCTCCAGCATCTATAGTCCCCTGATTTGTTCATTTTGGCCACTCTGACTGGCGTGAGGTGATATCTGAGTGTGGTTTTGATTTGTATTTCCCTGATAAGGAGCGACGTTGAGCATCTTTTCATGTGCCTGTTGGCCATCCGGATGTCTTCTTTAGAGAAGTGTCTATTCCTGTTTTCTGCCCATTTCTTCACTGGGTTATTTGTTTTTCGGGTGTGGAGTTTGGTGAGTTCTTTACAGATTTTGGATACTAGCCCTTTATCCGATATGTCATTTGCAAATATCTTTTCCCATTCCGTTGGTTGCCTTTTAGTTTTGTTGATTGTTTCCTTTGCTGTGCAGAAGCTTTTAATCTGCATAAGTTCCCAGTAATTCATTTTTGCTTTTAATTCCCTTGCCTTTGGGGATGTGTCGAGTAAGAGATTGCTATGGCTGAGGTCAGAGAGGTCTTTTCCTGCATTCTCCTCAAGGGTTTTGATGGTTTCCTGTCTCACATTCAGGTCCTTTATCCATTTTGAGTTTATTTTTGTGAATGGTGTGAGAAAATGGTCTAGTTTCAACATTCTGCATGTTGCTGTCCAGTTCTTCCAGCACCATTTGTTAAAGAGACTGTCTTTTTTCCATTGGATGTTCTTTCCTGCTTTGTCAAAGATTAGTTGGCCATACGTTTGTGGGTCTAGTTCTGGGGTTTCTATTCTATTCCATTGGTCTATGTGTCTGTTTTTGTGCCAATACCACGCTGTCTTGATGATTACAGCTTTGTAGTAGAGGCTAAAGTCTGGGATTATGATGCCTCCTGCTTTGGTCTTCTTCTACAAAATTACTTTGGCTATTCGGGGCCTTTTGTGTTTCCATATGAATTTTAGAATTACTTGTTCTAGTTTCGAGAAGAATGCTAGTGCAATTTTGATTGGGATTGCACTGAATGTGTAGATAGTTTTGGGTAGTATTGACATTTTGACAATATTTATTCTTCTAATCCATGAGCATGGAATGTCTTTCCATTTCTTTATATCTTCTTCAATTACCTTCATAAGCTTTCCATAGTTTTCAGCCTACAGATCTTTTACATCTTTGGTTAGATTTATTCCTAGGTATTTTATGATTCTTGGTGCAATTGTGAATGGGATCAGTTTCTTTATTTGTCTTTCTGTTGCTTCATTGTTAGCGTATAAGAATGCAACTGATTTCTGTACATTAATTTTGTATCCTGCGACTTTGCTGAATTCATGTATCAGTTCTAGCAGACTTTTGGTGGAGTCTATCGGATTTTCCATGTATAATATCATGTCATCTGCAAAAAGCGAAAGCTTGACTTCATCTTTGCCAATTTTGATGCCTTTGATTTCCTTTTGTTGTCTGATTGCTGATGCTAGAACTTCCAACACTATGTTAAACAACAGCGGTGAGAGTGGGCATCCCTGTCGTGTTCCTGATCTCAGGGAAAAAGTTCTCAGTGTTTCCCCATTGAGGATGATGTTAGCTGTGGGCTTTTCATAAATGGCTTTTATGATGTTTAAGTATGTTCCTTCTATCCCGACTTTCTCAAGGGTTTTTATTAAGAAAGGGTGTTGGATTTTGTCAAAGGCCTTTTCTGTATCGATTGACAGGATCATATGGTTCTTATCTTTTCTTTTATTAATGTGATGTATCACGTTGATTGATTTGCGAATGTTGAACCAGCCCTGCATCCCAGGAATGAATCCCACTTGATCATGGTGAATAATTCTTTTTATATGCTGTTGAATTCGATTTGCTAGTATCTTATTGAGAATTTTTGCATCCATATTCATCAGGGATATTGGCCTGTAATTCTCTTTTTTTACTGGGCCTCTGTCTGGTTTAGGAATCAAAGTAATACTGGCTTCATAGAATGAGTCTGGAAGTTTTCCTTCCCTTTCTATTTCTTGGAATAGCTTGAGAAGGATAGGTATTATCTCTGCTTTAAACGTCTGGTAGAACTCCCCTGGGAAGCCATCTGGTCCTGGACTCTTATTTGTTGGGAGATTTTTGATAACCGATTCAATTTCTTCACTGGTTATGGGTCTGTTCAAGCTTTCTATTTCCTCCTGATTGAGTTTTGGAAGAGTGTGGGTGTTTAGGAATTTGTCCGTTTCTTCCAGGTTGTCCAATTTGTTGGCATATAATTTTTCATAGTATTCCCTGATAATTGTTTGTATCTCTGAGGGATTGGTTGTAATCATTCCATTTTCATTCATGATTTTATCTATTTGGGTCATCTCCCTTTTCTTTTTGAGAAGCCTGGCTAGAGGTTTGTCAATTTTGTTTATTTTTTCAAAAAACCAACTCTTGGTTTTGTTGATCTGCTCTACAGTTTTTTTAGATTCTATATTGTTTATTTCTGCTCTGATCTTTATTATTTCTCTTCTTCTGCTGGGTTTAGGCTGCCTTTGCTGTTCTGCTTCGATTTCCTTTAGGTGTGCTGTTAGATTTTGTATTTGGGATTTTTCTTGTTTCTTGAGATAGGCCTGGATTGCAATGGATTTTCCTCTCAGGACTGTCTTCGCTGCATCCCAAAGCATTTGGATTGTTGTATTTTCATTTTTGTTTGTTTCCATATATTTTTTAATTTCTTCTCTAATTGCCTGGTTGACCCACTCATTCTTTAGTAGGGTGTTCTTTACCCTCCATGCTTTTGGAGGTTTTCCAGACTTTTTCCTGTGGTTGATTTCAAGCTTCATAGCATTTTGGTCTGAAAGTATGCATGGTATAATTTCAATTCTTGTAAACTTATGAAGGGCTGTTTTGTGACCCAGTATATGATCTATCTTGGAGAATGTTCCATGTGCACTCGAGAAGAAAGTATATTCTGTTGCTTTGGGATGCAGAGTTCTAAATATATCTGTCAAGTCCATCTGATCCAATGTGTCATTCAGGGCCCTTGTTTCTTTATTGACCGTGTGTCTAGATGACCTATCCATTTCTGTAAGTGGAGTGTTAAAGTCCCCTGCAATTACCACATTCTTATCAATAAGGTTGCTTATGTTTATGAGTAATTGTTTTATATATTTGGGGGTTCCGGTATTTGGCACATAGACATTTATAATTGTTAGCTCTTCCTGATGGATAGACCCTGTGATTATTATATAATGCCCTTCTTCATCTCTTGTTACAGCCTTTAATTTAAAGTCTAGTTTGTCTGATATAAGTATTGCTACTCCAGCTTTCTTTTGGCTTCCAGGAGCATGATAAATAGTTCTCCATCCCCTCACTCTCAATCTAAAGGTGTCCTCAGGTCTAAAATGAGTCTCTTGTAGACAGCAAATAGATGGGTCTTGTTTTTTTATCCATTTTGATACCCTATGTGTTTTGGTTGGCTCATTTAATCCATTTACATTCAGTGTTATTATAGAAAGATACGGGTTTAGAGTCATTGTGATGTCTGTATGTTTTATGCTTGTAGCGATGTCTCTGGTACTTTGTCTCACAGGATCCCCCTTAGGATCTCTTGTAGGGCTGGTTTAGTGGTGACAAATTCCTTCAGTTTTTGTTTGTTTGGGAAGACCTTTATCTCTCCTTCTATTTTAAATGAAGACTTGCTGGATAAAGGATTCTTGGCTGCATATTTTTCTGTTCAATACATTGAAGATCTCGTGCCAATCCTTTCTGGCCTGCCAAGTTTCAAAAGAGAGGTCAGTCACGAGTCTTATAGGTCTCCCTTTATAAGTTAGGGCACGTTTATCCCTTGCTGCTTTCAGAATTTTCTCTTTATCCTTGTATTTTGCCAGTTTCACTATGATATGTCGTGCAGAAGATCGATTCAAGTTACGTCTGAAGGGAGTTCTCTGTGCCTCTTGGATTTCAATGCCTTTTTCCTTCCCCAGTTCAGGGAAGTTCTCAGCTATAATTTGTTCAAGTACCCCTTCAGCACCTTTCCCTCTTTCTTCCTCCTCTGGGATACCAATTATGAGTATATTATTTCTTTTTAGCGTATCACTTAGTTCTCTAATTTTCCCCTCATACTCCTGGATTTTTTTATCTCTCTTTTTCTCAGCTTCCTCTTTTTCCATAACTTTATCTTCTAGTTCACCTATTCTCTCCTCTGCCTCTTCAATCCGAGCCGTCATCGTTTCCATTTTGTTTTGCATTTCGTTTAAAGCATTTTTCAGCTCCTCCTGACTGTTCCTGAGTCCGTTGATCTCTGTAGCAAGAGATTCTCTGCTGTCCTCTATACAGTTTTCAAGCCCAGCGATTAATTTTATGACTATTATTCTAAATTCACTTTCTGTTATATTATTTAAATCCTTTTTGATCAGTTCATTGGCTGTTGTTATTTCCTGGAGATTCTTTTGAGGGGAATTCTTCCGTTTGGTCATTTTGGATAGTCCCTGGAGTGGTGTGGACCTGCAGGGCACTTCCCCTGTGCTGTGGTGTATAACTGGAGTTGGTGGGGGCGGCCGCAGTCAGAACTGATGTCTGCCCCCAGCCCACCGCTGGGGCCACAGTCAGACTGGTGTGTGCCTTCTCTTCCCCTCTCCTAGGGGCAGGATTCACTGTGGGGTGGCGTGGCCCGTCTGGGCTACTTGCACACTGCCAGGCTTGTGGTGCTGGGGATCTGGCATATTAGCTGGGGTGGGTAGTCAAGGTGCACGGGGGCAGGAGGGGCAGGCTTAGTTCACTTCTCCTTAGGTGATCCACTTCAGGAGGGGCCCTGTGGCAGCAGGAGGGAGTTAGATCCGCTGCCGGAGGGGTAGCTCCACAGAAGCACAGCGTTGGGTGTTTGTGTGGAGCGAGCAATTCCCTGGCAGGAACTGGTTCCCTTTGGGATTTTGGCTGGGGGATGGGCGGGGGAGATGGCACTGGCCAGCGCCTTTGTTCCCCGCCAAACTGAGCTCTGTCGTCCGGGGGGCTCAGCAGCTCTCCCTCCCTTTGTCCTCCAGCCTTCCCGCTTTCCGAGCAGAGCTGTTAACTTATGACCTTCCAGATGCTAAGTCCTGCTTGCTGTCGGAACACACTCTGTCCAGCTCTTCTGCTTTTGCCAGCCAGATTCGGGGGCTCTGCTTGGCCGGTGGGCCGCCCCTCTGCCCGGCTCCCTCCCGCCAGTCCGTGCAGCACGCACTGCCTCTCCGCCCTTCCTACCCTCTTCCGTGGGCCTCTCATCTGCGCTTGGCTCCAGAGACTCCATTCTGCTAGTCTTCTGGTGGTTTTCTGGGTTAGTTAGGCAGGTGTAGGTGGAATCTAAGTGATCAGTAGGATGCGCAGTGAGCCCAGCGTCCTCCTAAGCCGCCATCTTCCCCCCTCTGTGCTATCTTTTTCTTATGATCTCTCAAGGAATCTAGCTCATCACTTGGCACTTATTAAATGCATGTTAATCAATTAAAGCTTTCACTTGAAAGGGACAGGTGGAGAAGCATCTTTCAGTTGGAAAGACATGATCAACATCTAATCATCAAGCTTTGCAATAACTGTGAATATGTGTTCTCCCAGAGCAGAGTGACAGAATAACATCTTCCTGTCTTTGTCATATTGTTCTGCTAGCTTAAGAAGTCCTCCGTGCAGGTTCACATGTTCTCTTCAGTGAGGTTCTCTGGATCACCAGTGACATCTTTCTCATCTCGGATTCTAGGCAATAGATGGGCCCCCCCGGGACAGTAGTCGGTAACACCTCTATGATTGGTTGTCAATACTTTTCTCCTCCTTAATTCCTAGAAGTGACTTTATGAGCCTTTGGTTCATAGGCTACCACTACTGAGGTAGCTGCTTTTTTTCTCATCCCCCTTTAGTATCATTTCTGTTCAGTATCATTTTTCTGTTCCACCTGTCATCTTGATGAAGTGAAAAAAGGCAAGTTCTCTTCCCTAGCCTCCAGATAAAATTCCCAGAGAGAAAACCTTAGGGTAAAGGGCAATTGGATAAGTTTGTGCCTGTTGACACTAAAAACTAACTTCTCAGTAGGCTTAAGGTGAAGGAGGTAACACCCCTGCAATACTCCCACCACCCTGCAACCCACCTGTCCCTCAGGGGTAGAGGAGGGACTCACAGCATTAAAACATATCTTCTGGAGACACACTCCCATAAAGCCTTCTTTTCTTCACTCTGACAATTGTTTATATAATTAATCTGGCTGAGAATTCACACTGAAGGAATATGTATGCATATGTGATCTGGCTTTGGAAAT
The DNA here is from genome assembly GCF_046562875.1 of Panthera onca. Taxonomy (NCBI): domain Eukaryota; kingdom Metazoa; phylum Chordata; class Mammalia; order Carnivora; family Felidae; genus Panthera; species Panthera onca. Next base: position 54,433,209 of record NC_138356.1, on the reverse strand, counting down.
GATCATTTATTTTATTTCTGTGTCTTGGTTATAACTAAAAAAATTTGGTTAGAGTTGCTATTCCTAAGAGTTTTTTTTTAAATTTTCATTAAAAAATATAAATATGTAAAAAATATAAAAAACATAGAACAAATTTAATGAAACTTTCTTACTAAGAATGTAAAACAGTCAAACTTAGAGAATTTAAGTAGGAAGTGACTTAAGTCACATTGGCCATTTCTTTTGCAATTGCTTGTTTACTTTTGTTATAAACGAGTAGCAAGGGATAGACATTTTATTTTATTTTATTTTATTTTATTTTATTTTTTTTTTTCAACGTTTTTTTATTTTTTATTTTTGGGACAGAGAGAGACAGAGCATGAACGGGGGAGGGGCAGAGAGAGAGGGAGACACAGAATCGGAAACAGGCTCCAGGCTCCGAGCCATCAGCCCAGAGCCTGACGCGGGGCTCGAACTCACAGACCGCGAGATCGTGACCTGGCTGAAGTCGGACGCTTAACCGACTGCGCCACCCAGGCACCCCAAGGGATAGACATTTTAAAAGGACAGAGAAAGGGAAAGAGAACATACATTACCTTTATGTGATGTATTGCTTAATTCTTTATATTTGAGAAAGGATTTCCACAGCCTTGTTGTTTGCTGGCTGTTGACCAGGGGTCCTTCTCAATTTCCAGAGGACACTTGCATTCCTGAGCTTGTAACCCTTTTCTTCATCTTCAAGACCAGCCATGCCTGTTAAATGCTTCTCACACTTCAGATCTCTCTCACCTCACTTTCTACCTTATCTCTTTTACAATTACTTATAGAATTTTATATTTTAAATAGGTGCAGCTCCAAAAAGAATAAGATATCTGAGAATAAACTTAACTGAAAGATGAAAGACCTATACTCTGAAAATTATAAAACACTAATGAAAGAAATTAAAGGTAACACCAAAAACTGGAAAGATATTATATGTTTATGGAATGGAAGAATGGATATTCGTAAAATGTCCATATTACCCAAAGCAATCTACAGAGTCTATGTGATCCCTATCAAAATACCAATAACATTTTTCACAAAACTAGAACAAATAATGATAAAATTTCTGTGGAACCATAAAAGACCCTCAATAGCCAAAGTCATTTTGAGAACGGAAAACAAAGCTAAAACAAAGTATTATAATGCCAGATTTCAAGATTTACTACAACGCTATAGCAATCAAAACAGTGTGGTACTGGCACAAAAATAGACATGTAGATCAATAGAACAGAATAGAGACTCCAGAAATAAACCCACAATTATATGAACAATTAATCTATGACAAAGGAGGCAAGAATATACAATGAGGAAAAGATAGTCTCTTCAATAAATGATGCTTCAGCTACATGCAAGAGAATATAACTGGACTACTTTCTTATACCATACTCAAAAATAAACTCAAAATGGATTAAAGACCTAAATGTGAGACCTGAAACCATAAAATCCTAGGAGATAACCCAGGCAGTAATTTCTTTGACATTGGTTATAGAAAAAAATTTCTAGATATGTCTCCTGAGGCAAGGGAAACAAAAGCAAGTATAAACTATTGGGATCACATCAGGCTAAAAATCTTTGCATAATGAAGTAAACCACTGGCAAAACAAAAAGGCATCCTACTGAATGGGAAAAGATATTTGCAACTGATATATCTGATAAGGGGTTAGTATCCAAATTATATAAAAAACTTATGCAACTCAACACCAAAAAACAAACAAACAACTTGACTAATATATAGGCAGAAAACTTGAGTAGACAATTTTACAAGGAAGACATACAGATGGCCAATAAAAACATAAAAAGATGTTCAATATCACGAATCATCAGGGAAATGTATATCAAAACCACAATGAGATACCACCTTAAACCTATCAGAATGGCTAAAATAAAAAAGACAACTCATAACAAGTGTTGGTGAGGATGTGGAAAGAAAGGAATTCTTGTACAATTTGGTGGGAATATAAATTGGTACAGCTACAGTGGAAAATGGTATGGAGGTTCTTCAAAAAATTAAAAATAGAAATATCATATTATCCAATAATTCCACTATTTACACAAAGAAAATTAAAACATGAATTCAAAAGAATATATGCACTCCTATGTTTACTGCAGCATTATTTACAGTAGCCAAGATATGGAAATAACTTAAGAGTCCATCAATAGATGAATAGATAAAGAAGATGTGATAAAGGTGTGCTTGTGCGCATGCGCACGCATGTGCATGTGTGATGGAATATTATGCAGTCAAAAAAGGATCAGATTGTGCCACTTGTGGCAACATTGATGGACCTAGAGAGTATTATCTAAATGAATTAAGTCAGACAGAGAAAGACAAATAATGTGTGATTTCACTTATATGTGGAATCTAATAAAGCCCAAATGAATAAACAAACAAGAAGCAGAATCAGACCTACAGAGAACAAACTGATGGTTGCCCGAGGGCATGGGATGAAGAGATGGGCAAAATGAGTGAAGGAGTATGGGAGATACAGCCTTCTGGTTATGGGAATACGTAAGTCATGGGAATAAAAGGCATAGTATAAGTAAGATAGTCAGTGATATTATAATAGTGTTGTATATATACCTGTGGTGAGCATAGCATAATGTATACACTTGTTGAATCACTATATTGTACACCTGAAATTAATACAACATTGTGTGTCAAGTATACTCAAATAAAAAATAAAAAATTAATAGGTGCAACTTATTTTTTTTTATAAATGATCCTCAAAAAGGTTAATTTAAAATACAACTTATGAGACTATAAGACTAAATATGATATTTGAGGAACACAATATAAACACAAAATAAACCAATAAAAATTCAAGTACTTGAAAAAATATTTATGAAGTCAAATTTTCAATAGTCTTATTTATGGTTAGTCTTCTTACTTTTTAAAATTTGCTGTTTTTAAAAATGCTTCCCTATGAGGAAATTTTTAAGGTGATAAACTGTTTTGTATCATAACTGTGGTAGTGAACAAATTGTGTTGTCAAAACCCAGAAACTGTATAAGGAGTAAATTTTACTGTATGTCAGCTAAAACAAAACAAAACCCCCCAAAACAAATACAAACATGTAAACACCCGCCACCAGAATGTGAAAAGAATTCAAGGAAATACAAACTGTAACAAATAAACCTAATTGAAATGCAAATGAACATTACCATACTGAGAGGGGTGGAAGAGTAAAGAATAAACCTATGTTACTTTGCAAGACAGTATTTTGCCTGGGTAAAGACAAGAAGAATTGCACAAATTCCAGTATTTTAGTTAGTAAATGCTTCCCACAGCATATGGATTAGCAAGTCTATGTAGTAAGGTTCATTAAATAAGTAAATATATTTTAGCTTATGCAAACCAGATTTCTCACTGCTGGAGAATAAAGTTACAAATAAAGAAAGGCAGACTGGATTAAATACTTTGAAATCTGAGGCATTGATATAAACTCACTGTTTCTTAATATATGTATTCAAATAGATAGATACAGAAATAAAATTGCTGTGTATATTCATCAGTGTGTGTGTGTGTGTGTGTGTGTGTGTGTAAATAAGCCCTGTCTGCTAAAAGGGCCAATGGCCAATGACATCCCATTAGTAATAATTCCACCTAGCCCCCAGATCTTGGTTTCTATGCGTCACTCTCCAATATAAGGAATGAAGAATTCTGGAATATGTGCTTGATTCCAGAACTGAGACATGGAAAAAACAAGATTATCCCGTAGCATCTTATGGTGTCAGAAAGTAAAGAAACACTCAAAAAAGGATGGAGTGGAGGCTCATGTTGAAAAACAATGGAGCCAATCTGAAAGAGCTCCCATTGGCCAAAGCTGGAATACTTTGAACTTTGAACAACAACAAAATAATAATAGTGTTCAGTTATGACTCTGGAATAAAATTAAAACGGATGAGTTCATATTGTTATAAATACATTATTCAGTAAATAAAAAAATAAGGGAGAAGGGATAGCTCTTCCTTACAGAAGAATTCCAGCTCATAAATATTGAAGAAATGAGAAGAATAAAAAAATAATCATCAGGATATTACAGTAATAATTATTGCAGACAAGAAGCATCAGTTAGCTTCAATCAATGCTAAAATTTGTGGACTAATGTTTGAGGAGAAACAGGATATTTGCACAGGTTTTATTCCCTCAACCCCAAGATATTAATTACAAAGGGAATACCACTCTGGTGATATTCTTATCAAAATGTACAACTTCAATCTAATCAGGAGACAACATCAGAAGAATGTAAGGAATAAAGTATAAAATAACTGACCATTGCTCTTCAAAAGTGTCAAGGTTATTATAAACAAGAAAAGACTGAGGAACTGTCATAGATTTTACAGGTTTACAGTTCTTTATACTGGAATTTATTCAAAGTGTTGACAAATCTCCAATCATAGCAGATTTGACATATATCTTTCAGGAATTGATGGATCACAAAAAATATAATAAGGATTGCTCATTGAAGTATTTTTATAATAGCTGCTTTGAAATATTTTTCAAATAATTCCAACATCTGTGTTACCTGGCATTGGCATCTATTATTTGTCTTTTCCCCAAGGGAGGCAGTAGAGAGTAAAACTATTTTTCAGGGAAAATCAGCAAGTCTTGATGGTTTTGTTTGCACTTCATCAGAGGTATATATAAAACAAGGGTGGAGAGAGAGGGTGAAGAAAGAGGTAACATGTAGCCTCAACAAATTTTCAAGGCCTCTGGCTTGGATAACTGGATAAATTTTGCTATCATTTATTGAAATTGGTTGTAAAAGAGGACAGAAAGTGATGAACTTTTTTTTTTTTATTTAAAAAATATTTTAATGTTTACTTATTTTTGAGAGAAAGAGAGAGAGAGACAGCAGGAGCGGAGGAGGGGCAGAGAGAGAAAGGGAGATTCAAGAATCCCAAGCAAGCTCCAGGCTCCAAGCTATTAGCAGAGAGCCTGATGTGGGGCTTGGACTCATGAACTGTGAGATCATCACCTGAGCTGAAGTCAGACACCCAACCAAGTGAGCCACCCAGGTGCCCTGATGAACTTTTTTTTTTTTTTTTTTTTTTTTTTTTTATGCAGAGGTTGACCCCTATGGGAAAACCACACCTAATAGGGGTATCCATCCAACAAGAAGTTGGGTGTTCAGGTCCAAGCTCAGAGAAAGGGACAGATATAGAAATATAATTTGTGAATTCTTTTTTCACAAGTAGTGCTTAAACAAATAAAAATGGTTTACAATGATTGACTAAAGAAGTTAGGAAGAGCAGAAGTCTTTCAGAGAGTAGATAGAAATGCAGAACCAACAGAAATTAATAAGGAATGGTTAAAGATGTAGGATGTCCAGAATGTGTGACAAAAGTCTAGGGACTAAAGAGTTCCAAGAAAGGGAGAAATGCACATGAGCAAAAGCAGCAAAATAGCAGCTTACAAGAACATGACCAAAAGGGGTACTGGTCATGGTGACATTTGCCAGTTTCAGTGTCTTGGCAAAGACAGAACAAGAGATCAATGGATTATGAAATAAAGAAAGCAATAAAGCAAAGAAGTGAAGTTAGTAAGTGAGGTCCACAGCTTCTTGAATCTTGGCTTAGAAGGGGAGAAATGAATGAGGCATATGGTGAAGAAGCATATGGAAGAAAGGCATGTGATTTCTAGACTTTGTAAAAAATACACTTCCAAATAACCATTTGTATTTGTTTCATCTCATACGACTAGAGTGCCATCTTAGAAAATGAGAATGGTCTGAGAAAATTTAGGCAACTAAAGTCCTAGTAATATGAAGCCACAAATAGATCTTTGGGAAGCCTAAATCCCTAGAGCTGCTGCTTGAAAACAAAAATTCTCCATTAATTTTTATTTGCTTTTGCCATGCAAACGCAGCCAGAAGTAGCTATGGCTTCAGAAATTAAAGGTAACCCCTGGAATCTCCTCTTTTTAAAAAAAAATTTTTTTTTAACGTTTATTCATTTTTGAGACAGAGAGGGACAGAGCATGAACGGGGGAGGGGCAGAGAGAGAGGGAGACACAGAACCGGAAGCAGGCTCCAGGCTCTGAGCCATCAGCCCAGAGCCCGATGTGGGGCTGGAACTCACGGACCACGAGATTGTGACCTGAGCTGAAGTCGGACGCCCAACCGACTGCGCCACCCAGGCGCCCCTGGAATCTCCTCTTGTACACGCTGCAGGACATGGGTACAGAACACTTCCCTGTCTGAGCTCATTAATCAAAAGTGGGTGGCTGCTTTCACCTCCTGCCATGTCCCTGGTGGTCATCACACTGTTTAGAACACCAAATAGACCTACTACCAAGCAGAGATTTCCTTTCTCGCACCACATGTTAATAATAGCAACTGCATATTATGCTTGTTCCTCTCATGTCTTTCTTTTGCTGTTCTCAATGTTGTTTATAATGTGGGTTCAATTAGTTTCCTCTACCCGTCTAGGAAGAAGCTGATTTGCTAAGGATACTCTGATTATCAAAAATAGAAATGCAACAACACAACTCCAAATCTGCAAGAAACTGTTTGCCAATTCAGAGAATGCTTTCATGCCATAACTTTTCTAGTTTTAGGGAAGCTACAGCATCATTGGACATCTATCTTTTTTTCCAGAGCAAAGCATCCAACCTATAAAAGCCAAAAACATTTTTTTCTATTTTCTCTCTGTGTCAGTCTTTTGTTTTAACAACAACAAAAAATTATTTCCTTCTTGACTTAGCATGGTAGTGGGTGATGGACCCTTTCTAATATTGATTATTGTCCCAAAGCCAACAGTTGTCTATAAAGGAACCAAAAAGGGAAAGAGCTGAATCTGGATCTCAGTTTTTCCTGATAACACCATCAGAGACGTCATCCTTGAATAGGAAGTACGGGCAGGATGATTCTGGTATTGTGTAGCTCTGCATTACTCAACAGCCCACAAAGGAGCTAGGGTAATAATTTAATAATTAAAAACTGAGTGGGGGTGCCTGGGTGGCGCAGTCGGTTAAGCGTCCGACTTCAGCCAGGTCACGATCTCGCGGTCCGTGAGTTCGAGCCCCGCGTCAGGCTCTGGGCTGATGGCTCGGAGCCTGGAGCCTGTTTCTGATTCTGTGTCTCCCTCTCTCTCTGCCCCTCCCCGGTTCATGCTCTGTCTCTCTCTGTCCCAAAAATAAATAAAAAAAAGTTGAAAAAAAAAAAAAATTAAAAAAAAACTGAGTGGATGAGAAAAGGATTTAATTTATATAATCTGTATGACAGAAATATAAAAAAGGGACTTTGTGGGAGATCACAAACTGCTCCCAAAGTAGAGTTCCTATTAGCTACAAGCTGAATGGTGGTGACCCCAAAGAAAGCCTGCGTAATCACTTAACTCTCAGCAATTTAACATGTGGGACAAATTCCTACATATGTAAAAATTATCTTGCATGGAAAAAACAAATATACTAGATGAACTAGACCACTAAAGTGTCTTATTTACTTCATAATGTAGATTTTATGTAAACGTTGAGGGGCGCCTGGGTGGCTCAGTCGGTTAAGCGTCCGACTTCGGCTCAGGTCACGATCTCGCGGTATGTGAGTTCGAGCCCTGCGTCGGGCTCTGTGCTGACTGCTCAGAGCCTGGAGCCTGTTTCGGATTCTGTGTCTCCCTCTCTCTCTGACCCTCCCCCGTTCATGCTCTGTCTCTCTCTGTCTCAAAAATAAATAAAACGTTAAAAAAAAAAATTTAAACGTTGAGTTCACAGGTATAGCACTTGAAAAATGTATGGTGTGGTCCTCAAACCATAAACCATTTGGGAAAATAAGATTGGGGGAATAAATAAAGATTCAGGGTGTACAATCTTGGACAATTTAGAGGAACTCCATTGTTTACTTTTACCCTAAACTGAGGAGCTTATCATTTGATTTCTAAAAATGTACTAATTGACAAAAGGACTTCAAGTAAAACATTACTCATTCTCTACAGATACTCTCTTGGTGTCTGAGTAACCATTTAGAGATAACCAGAATTATTCAGAATGGAAATTACTGTTTCTGTTTTATTTCTTAAAAATAAAAACATATTGAAATAAAGGGCATTGCCGTGTGAACTGCTCCTGAATTGAAGCAAATGCTTTGGAAACGATAAATTAAGACATCTATTTCTTATCATCCTTTATAGATATTTGTAGAGATGGTCATAGCAAAACCTAATCTCCTGAGAATGTATTTCAGTAAATTATAAATAGCAAGAACAACAATAAAAGCAATGTGTGGCTGGAGAAGACAAGGCTCATGATTCAGGGAACTGGGCAACTTTCTTTCATAAACCACCAAAGCACAAGAAGACTTGAAGACTTAGGCTTAATGAGAGCTATTTATAGATAAAAAGTATATTGAGAAATTAGTTTGGCTTCTTTTAGGACATCAATAATTGGTCAATTGCTGGTCAGTGTCATATATATAAGAACTGTGGAATTGTGCTACAAGTAATACATAAAATATCTCATTTCATTTATTATTCAACATATATTTACTGAGTACCAACCACACTCTAGACACCGTTGTGGATGCCTAGGACACAGAGACAGAAAAACAGATGATACTAAATATTATGGAGGCAATAAAGAGTCACATGACAAGCGGTAACTTGAGGGAGGAGGTTACTATGTGTAGGATGCTTGGGGAATGTCTCGGGATTTTGGTCTGAGTTCCAAAAAAGCAAGTCAAGAAGAAGAGCATTCCAGGCAAAGGCCCTGAATCAGGAAAGAATGTGACATGTTCCAGAGACTGAAGGCAGACTCCTTCTCCTCAGTGTGGCAGTTGGGATATTTGGATAAGATGTAGTTGGAAAGTTGGGCAGGGGCCAGAATATGTAGCATTTGATGGAGACTGTGGTAAGAAGTTTGGGATTTATTGTAAATGCAGTGGAAATCCTTTGATGATATGGTTCATGTTTTAAACAGGTGATTTTGGCTGCTCTGAGGTGAGGAAATCATTATGGAGAATAGTTGGGTGGCTACTGCAAATTGCCCAGGTGAAAAAATAGTGGCAGCTTGGGCTAGGGTCGTGGCGATGGAGAAGAAGGAGAGGATAGGTTTGGAATGACTTTAGAGGTAGAAGCATCAAGGTCCCCCTCTTCCCCTCATCCCCTAGTTTCCATTCTTTTTCTCAGTGATTTTCTTTAAGTCACTATGGGAGCTTGTACTAATTTTTCACCTTTTATTTTTTAAAAGGAGACAGTAGAGCATGGTGGATAAGAATGATGTTCACGTCTTTTAGGCAACAAGAATGTGGGTAGGCTACTTGGTCTCTTTGCACTTCAGTTAAATGATGAAAAAAAAAGAGTGTCTATCTCATGTTATTGTGAAGGTTAAATGGGTTGGTATATAAAGAACTGTTGGAACAGCACTTAGCAAATTTGGGTGCTCCATAATTATTAGCAATGATTATAATTAGCCTAATAAAATGTTCTATACGAGACTTGTCTATAACAGCTCTTTGACAGATATAATGTTGAAATATCCAGTGATAACATGGATGAATTTTCAAATTAAATCAAACTTATTAAGCATTTCAAAATAATGAGGAAGGACTAAATTGCAGAACACACAAATGACCATAGGGCTACTTCTTCCATTGAACAGTAGGGAATGTGGAGAAGAATGGGTACATATACAGAAAGGTTGATAGATATGATGATGATGGAAAAATCTTTACCTTGAAATAACCTTTCAGCAAATATTTATTAAATTCTTACTGTGTGCCAGGCATTAAATTACCACGCCTAGCCTAAGCAATAGCACTGAGCCATACAAAATCCCTGCTGCCTTGGAGTCTCATGCTAAGGAGTTTAAAGTGAAGTTATTAATGAGGTAGATGGGTGAGAGAGGAGATGGGAAAGGCTTGAAGAGAAAAAAAACCCAGAATACTCTAGGGAAATATAATAAATTTCTGATATTATGTTGAGTATATGAGTGTTAAATGAATTTAAAGTGTAGCTAATTTAGTCCAGTTGTATGATTTCTCTAGCAGCATGTGGCTGCCTAGTGTGGGCACAGAGAAGATGATAGCTGAGTTCAAGGAGTGTTTGGTTGGATTTGGAGCAGATGACTTGCAAATGAGTGATATGATGAGTCATGGAATCCAAGCTCAGGCAGCCATCACAAGAAGAGAGGGTGTTGGACAGGGAAAATGATGAGACTTAAAAATTCAGAGTCTAGAAGAGGTAAATGAAGAATTTCAGTAGGAGTTATAGAGTGGGGCAGTTGGGGGAATGTAGATTGTAGTCACAAAGGGTTATTTGAGGATTCTGAAGGTGATTTACTGGTGATAAGGTGCTAGGGGCAATATAGAAGTGTGAAACTTGAGATGAAGGGGGGCAAAGTTGTAGGTAAATCAGGAAATTTGATCCCAAGGTGTTAGACGGGTCACCCAGAAGCCGTTGAAACCACTGGCAAAGATAATATATTGGGGCAGAGATAGAAGGAGAGGAAGGCAACCAGAAATTCAGACTCAAGTATCCATCACACCCACATAAATGAGGAAGCAGGCCACATGAAAGCCTGTTCCTCAGCTCCAGTTGAGTGTTGCCAGGCAGGAATATATACTCAATATGGCCAGTTCATGATTTTTTTTCCAGATAAGCCAGAAATTTGGATTTAATTTATATAAACTTTCCCAATTTTGAATGTTGGCAATTAATTTAATTACAAATCCTGGGCAGCCCAGATAAAACATATTTTCAGGCCTGATTTGACCCATAGACTTCCACTTTGCCACTAGTGAGCTGAAGCCTTCACTGGAAAAGGAGGGGTAACTGGCACTCTGATATAAGCATCATTGAGAAGGAGTAACACGTGTTACAAGGCCATTTTGTGGCAGTCTTGATGAAGAAAAAACATGACCACTCTGTAATCACGTCTAAAAATAGACAAACCATGAACATCGTCTAAACTAAATGGTGAAACATTCCCCTGGCATAATATGAATAAGTATTAGTTTACTAATTACATATTTAGCCTTGCTTCATTTCTTCTAATTTATAGATAAGATTTATTAAGATATCCAGCCCTAGAATTTTGTAGTCAGACAACATGCAATCCAGAGCAAAACCCTGCTTGTTTGGACGTGCCCAACACGTGCTCCCACTACTTGCTCGAACAAACCTAGTAATAATCAAATTCTAATAATAATCAAATTCTTTAGGACATTTGTAAGACCTCCCTACTGAGATGTCCTATAGTTCCCCATGGTATGTAATCTTCCACTGGGAGCAAATCAATAAACTAAACTTTGATCAACTGTAGGTGTGCTCCTGGTATTCTTTGGCCAGAGGGCAAAAGGCCACATGACCAAGGCTTTCATCTTATAAAACCTTTTCTCCTATTATAACATTCAACTCCCATCATTTCAATTACCCTAAGAGCTGTGGACAAATGTGGATTGTCAAGAGAGATAGAAAGAATAAATTTCATCTTAACTGACCTCAGAAACATCACCTTAACTTCTACGTTTATGTCTGTGATGGTTTGAAACCTTATGACACATTACAGAACCAGAAAATGAAAAGTTTTCAGGTAGATTTTCATTTTATTTGAGTTTTGGCACTAACGATCTCATTGGAACTTTCCTATATCCACCATTAATTAATTCAGAGATTTTTTAACAATAAAAAATTCCATGTATTAATTAGGATAAAAGTAAAGGTCAAACGTTCTAAGACAAAGTCAACAATAATTTGTCATCAATTGGCTCTATTGGATAAGGAAATGCATTCATTTCCTCATTCAACAGTATTTATTGTGAATTTATTATGTGCAAGGTATTTTATTGTTACTGGAGATATAATGATGAACAGAGCATATAGTTCATGATATCCCAAGGATCAGCATAGGGAATGAGAAGACAGATACACAAATAAAATATTTTCAGATGATAGTAAGTACTATGAAAAATATAATGTAAATTAAGGAGCTAAAGAGAGAGGGAGGGGAGCAAATAGAGAGCTATTTTTAATAGGATAATCAGGGAATTAATCTTAGTGGTGACATTTGAATAGAGACCTAACTGGTATGAATGAGTATAAGGGTCCTGGTGTACAAATGGTCCAGTATTTTTGTGTCAAGAGAATGGTGGCCAAAAGGTAGATGATGAGGAGTGGTAGGTGATGAGTTAAGAGAAGTGGGTAAGGGACAGGACATGTTAAGGATTTGGACTTTATCATGGGTGAGATGGGAAGATATCAGAGGGATTTAATGAGGGAGATTATGTGATCTGATTTACAATTTTAAAAGATCAGTTTGGCCGTGTGTGGAGATTGGAGAGGCAAGAGGGGACACAGGGTGATCATTTAGGAGATGATTGAAATATTTGATGTTAGAAGGGATGGTAGGTTGTACTAAGTCGGGGAGCAAGGGAGGTGGTAAGAAATGGTCAGACAGGAAATATTTGAAAGGGAGAACTAATCTGACTTGCTGATGCATTAGGAGTGAGGTGTTGAATAAAAGGAATCAAGGTGGGATGCCTGGGTGTCACTTAAGCGTCCAACTCTTGGTTTCAGCTCAGGTCATGATCCCATGGTTCATGAGTTTGAACCTTGCAGGCTGGCAGTGTGGAGCCTGCTGGGGATTCTCTCTCTCTCTCTCTCTCTGTCTCTCTGTCTCTCTCTCTCTCTGTCTCTCTGTCTCTCTCTCTCTTTCTCTCTCTCTCCCTCCCTCTCTCTGCCCTTCCTGCTCTCTTTCTCTCTCTCAAAATAAATAAATTAAAAAAAAAGAGAGTCAAGGCTGATTCCTAGGCTTTGACCTCAGTAATAGTGAATGATGTGGCGTTATCCATTGAAATGGGGGACAATCCAGGGAGGAGTGAGTTTGGTGGGTAGATGGACTTCTCCTCGGTTATGGTGTATTTATGGGGTTTAGAGGGTGTATGGTATGTTTATAGAATGTTACAGGGCTATGCCTAATGTTGGAACACAAAGGGGAAGAAATATTTGTTTACTTTAGTATATGGAGTATGAGGCCATTGTCTATTAGTACTCTAAGGAAAGTTAGTCACCCCATCACAAAGATGTAAGCTTATTCATCAGAAAGCAGTCCAAATCTACCTACTTAGTTCCATGTAAGAGGTCTCTTCCAGGTTTTTAAAAAAAATTTTTTTTAACGTTTATTTATTTTTGAGAGAGAGACTGAGCATGAGCGGGGTAGGAGCAGAGAGATGGAGACACAGAATCTGAAGTAGGCTCCAGGCTCTGAGCTGTCAGCATAGAGCCCGATATGGGGCTCAAACCCACCAACTGTGAGATCATGACCTGAGCCGAAGTTGGAGTCTTAACTGAACTGAGACACCCAGGTGCCCCTCTTACAGGGTTTTAAGGACAAAGGCCTATTATAACAGATCCTATTTAATAATGTCTAAGTCTTTTCTCCATTCACCATGACCTCCCTATTGTGCCTGGTTAGTAGGAATTCCAGGCATATTTAAAAGATCTCTAGGCATGACTGACCCATAGATTTAATAAGCATTTGTCTTTTCCTTGCCTTCGGATTCCTGTTTCCTACAGACATCGTCCTCTGGTGTCCTGCCTCCACCTGGAGGTTATTTATGTTCTGCTTAGGGAATGAGAGTTGCCACGGCAGTAATACTGCAGAGCAGTGTTCCAAAAAAAATGAGGAACTTTTAAAAGATCTGTGGATTTAGAAGTGAGAACTTTACATCAGAGAAATTGAAGCAGAACAAAGGAAACTAAGGCACGGGGACTGTAGACCTGAAGAAAGGCTAGTCACGGAATTGCAGGTGCTGGAGTCCAGGAAACACAGGGCTAGGTAGTAGGTCAATTGACTGTGAGGGAACAATTGATCTAAATTAAAGTACTAGGTCTGGAGATTAGAAAAGGAATAGCCCTACTTCCCTAAAGACTTAGGGAAGTCTCTTGCTGAGAAAGAGCTTAATTTGGACTTTTAGAGACAACCAGTAAGAAAGTATAATTATACCAGGAGTGGGGCCCAAAGGTAGGACCTTTTTAATGAAAGGGAGTGAAACAGAAACTCAAAGAACTTGTTTGTGTTCAAACTAATTGTGTTATGGAAGGCCTATAGCAAACCTAACCTCCATGCCATCCATGTTTCAGACAAAACCATTCTTCCCACATAGGTCTAGGAAGATTAGCTCAAATGCCCATCACAGGACATGTGGAAAGTTTCCCCATTCACGATACACTTCTGCAGTTTCTCAGCACGCTTACATTCTCACGGTCCTCTTTGATTCTAAGTTCTTGCTGCTGCTAAAGGAGTAATTCAATAAAGCAGTCAGAAAAGAGCACACACTCTGGAGTCAGACTACCTCGGTTCAAATCTTCTTTTATCACTAATTGGCTGGGTATCCTTGGGCAAACTACTTAACCTCTCTGTGCCTTAGTCTACAGTTTGAAAAATGGAGTCCTTCCTTGTACCTACAGGATTGTAATTAAGATTTAAAAAATCGATTTATGTATAGCTTTTAAAGCTGTGCCTTGTGTGTGTTATTACTCAGTTTGTGATGCCATCTTGCTGTGCTGTCTTTGATTTCATGGCTTCTTGTTTCTCACCAAAGATCCATTCACATGAAATCATTGAGTATGTAGCAAAGATTACTGGAGCAGTACTCTCCAATAGAAATATAGTGTGAACCAACTATATAATTAAAAATTCCATAGTAGCACATTTTAAAAAGGATAAAATTAACTTTAATAGTATGTTTTGTTTAATATGTCCAAAATACCAATATAATCAGTTTTGACCAATAAGATATTATTATTAATGAGATTTTAAAACTTTCTTCTTATTCATATAGCCTTCAAAATCTAGTGTATAGTTTACACTTGGAGTGCAGTTCAATTCTTTCCAGTCACATTTCAAGTACCGAACAGCTACCTATCGTAGCCATTATATCGGACAATGCAAATCTAGGGAGCCAGGCAACTTACATTTAATTATTAGATATCTTTGTTTCCAAAAGTCTTTCCCCTGAGGAACTTTTAAAGGCCCTGGCATTCTGTGGAATGTCCTGGCCTCTTGATATCAGTCTGGTTTCTCTCTCTTTTCTCCCCTGCCTTTGTTTTCAGGACCAAAGAGAAAGAAATCAGAAGGAAACAAATGTACCCAGTGATTATGTAGAGCAAGTCAGCTTTCCTCAGCCCTGAGCTCAGATCCTAGCCTCTCCTTGA
Source organism: Panthera onca (assembly GCF_046562875.1). Lineage (NCBI taxonomy): Eukaryota > Metazoa > Chordata > Mammalia > Carnivora > Felidae > Panthera > Panthera onca. Next base: position 54,418,041 of record NC_138356.1, on the reverse strand, counting down.
AAGACAGGCAGTCCTTGATTTGCGCAGCATTGTATTAACTCAAACTTGCACATACCGGAACTGTGTATTTGCTTTGCACATTGTTTTGATAACTGAGCTGGGACTGCCTGTAGTACTTCTAAGGTTTTGATTTCTTTTATTTAAAAAAAAATTTTTTTTATGTTGATTTATTTTTGATTGTTGATTGATTTTATTTTTGAGAGACAGAGACAGGGGTGGGGGAGGTGCAGAGAGAGACGGAGACACAGAATCCAAAGCAGGTTCCAGGCTCTGAGCTGTCAGCACAGAGCCCAACATGGGGGCTCAAACTTACCAACCATGAGATGGTGACCCAAGCAGAAGTCAGATGGAGGATTAACTGACTGAGACACCCAGGCGCCCCAAGGTTTTGATTTCTTAGACAAAGACTAATCTTCTTCTGGTCTCTATGTGGGGAGTAGGTGGGGACAATGATTTTGTTCTTTTGTTATAATTTATTATTTACGATCTGAGGTTTTTGTGCACAGATTTAAATTCTCTTGTTCCCATATATTGATTTAGTGTGATTTATACTGCTGGGGAAACACTAGACAAAGGGTTCCATTGCAGAAATAAAACAGTGTAGTATTCCCAGTTTCAAAGAAATGCCATTTTCTTCCCCCCTAGGGTCAGAGTGGCAGAAAGTTGCCCAAATAGTAGGAGGGAGTCCCCCTGGGGCTTCCTTAGGTTTATCCATTTTATCATTTGTTATTTTCAGAGGAAATTTAAGATTGTAAAAGTAATTGAAAAATCTCTATTTTAATACCTGAAATAAATTTTTGAATGTCATAGGTTGTAATCAATCAAACTTAAGACATGCTTTAAAGGATAATGCATGATCAATGAGTCAATCAATCAAATTAACAACAAACTTTTACTTAGAGCTTTTGTGTTGAATGAGGTACCAGAAGATGAACTCTTGAAGTGATAGCATTCTACTGTTCATTGAAAAGATCCTTGATATAGCAAAAGCTAACTTCATTATAAATGTATTTCATTTCTAATGGATTTATTATTATGCCTCCTCAGGAAATTCTTGTGGCCAGACTCATTTGTCTTTGCTCAGGTAGAGTATAACTGATGGCCCAAAATTTTTATATCAGAAAAACCAATGAATCCCATGCTTTGACACATTACCAGTCTAACGAAAATCCATGTATATAGTTCATATTATATCTTTCTAGAATGAATGATTGAGCAACTAGATCACTTCACTCTGGTACCATAATATCCAAACAAATTTATTGTAAACATAAGAGATATTTTAAAATATTATCATTATTATTATAAGAGGTTATGGAAATATGCTTTGATAAAATCTGTAATTGAGATTTTTTTGAAGAAAATATTTTGGGGAGAAGCATTATTCTATTTGTGGTACTCATGATCTCTGTCAACATTTTTTTTTTTCCTTCTCACACATTCATCTGAGACTCAAAAGTGAAAGAAACCAGTTGAGATAAAGAGGAAAACTAGCCATACAGTGCTCTGACATTTTGTCTACTGGACATGCAGAAAGAATCTACACAGTGGAATGTTTTTTCCCTTGAAAAGCTTTTTCACTTTCCTTGCTTCTCTGACCTGCACTGTGTAAACAATTCCTAATCACTAGCTAGCTCTGATCTCTCTCCTGAGCTCAGGTCCTTCATTCTCCACTGCCAATGGACATTTGCACTTGGACCACATTAATGCTCAGCATGTTTACAGCATGTCTACAGTTGAATTCCCATTCTTCCCACCTACTATTTCAATGGTAACCATTCTCCAGCTTACCTTGAGTGGAAACTGCAAATTCACTGCTGAAGTCTTTTTTTCCCTCTAACCTCTGTCAGTCAGTTGATCCAGTTGTTTCTTTGAAAAGTCTTTAGCAGCTTCCTGTTTATTCTGCCCTTCTTCTAGTTGAGGCTCTTATCCCATATATGTGAACCACAATAACTTTCCCATCTGGCCTCCTTGTGGCATGTGTTTTCCTCCTTCAGCTTGTTCTACTGCTTCCACCATAATTAGTATATTAAAATAACCAGAGGGAATACAGACAGTTTGAGACCAATCATGAGAAAATAGGACCAGAAAGGGTGTGGCTGATGAATGCTATAGGACAGCCAGATAAAAGGTCAAATTCAAAGAAGCATAGGGTGGAAAGATCAGTGGTTTTTATAGGTTGAGCAGGGAAGAAGTGGAAGCTCAAAAGGTTCTGGTGAGTCAGGAAGGATCAGGTGGTGAGACAGTTAAAGTTCTAGAAAAGGAAGATCTTGAGTCTCCATGTCAGAAACAGAAATAGTACAAGGGACCAGGCAGGATAGCTATTGCATCCCAAATAGTTGGTTAGTTCCCTCAAGGCTGGAACTATTTGCTAAAGATCTTAGCACTGTCCTTTCTTTACTAAAGCATGTCTCACACACACACAGAAAGTTTTAGTCTCAGCTCTGTTTACTTTCCCTACTGTTGCTGGATTACCCTGGACCTGTTGTTGATAACCATAACCAGAAGCAGTGATAGGATTGGGCATGAACTTTAACCCTTAAACAGATTCACTCTACTACTTTTACCTAGAGGTCCCCTCTATAGGTGGTAATTCCTAATTGTATTAATTGTATTAATTAGCTACCTTTTAGTAGCTCCCTATTCTCAACCAGATGAAGTTCAAACTCCTTATCTTGGTATTCAAGGCTCTTCAGACACTGAATCCAAACTAATTAATTCTCTATCCTGCTAACATCTAGTATTTCTGTCTAAACGCTCTTCTCCTCTGCTTTGTCTGTCAAGCTTTATCATGTTGATCTGGAGTCAGACTGAATGGAATGAAATCTTTGTTTTACCATTAACTAGCTTTGTGATGTGAGAAAATTACTTAACCTGTCTAAGTTGTAATTTCCTCCTGTGTAAGAAAGTAATGATAATGTACCTATGTCATACAGTTTTGATACAGATTAGATGAGATAATAAATGGAACACATTTAGTATACTTGCTGGGACTTAGTGATAATGTAAGTAATAAAAATGTTAAGTGGATAGTATTGCCCCAAACTTACTCATCTTTCAAAGTCCAAATCAAATACTACTAGATAATATGCTGTGCTGATAAAGGGTATGGGTTCTGGATTTGCATCCTAGCTCTGCCACTTAAACTAGTGGTAAAACTGTGCAAATTTCTTCACCTCTGCAAATGGTAGTAATAGTATTTCCTACTTCATAATTTTGTTACTCGGTTCTGGTAGAGGCTAAAGCCTGACCATGGAACATAATGTGACTGAGTTGTTCAAACTGCATTATTGACTAGTGTTATCTGAGCTGCTGAAGCATAAATTAGACAGGAGCAGCAGCATTCTCTTATAATATGGTAATGGCTATTGGATATTGGGTCTGAGGAGGTCCAGAGGCATAAGGAAATTGCATAAGCAGGTGGTTCAGATTCGTATTATTGGCTCTATTGCTTTGATGCCTCTCTCTCATCTCATATCTTTAGCGTCACAGAGAATTCCTCTGACTAATTCCTGGAGGAGGGAAAAAAAATGTGGGCCTGGCTTACTCGTGTATCTGCATGGTATACTGGCACCAGGCAGGAGTAGATGCTCTTGCACTGAAGCCTTACTTAATGGAGGCTCCAAAAGACAGGGGTAAAAGTGGATATATATAATTTCAATAGGCAGAACTTTAGATCAGACTGGTAACTCACTTTGGAAAGTGGGTATGGAAAAAGAGAGCCTTAGTCACAGATCAAAACTTATTTGTGGCCAGGGGCTACTGGGCAGGCCAGAGGATCAGGCTCTTGGAGATATATATAACCGGAAAATTGAAGACAAGAAAAGATATATACTTGGATCTCCTAGAAGGGCTTTTTCCTCTTTGAGGAATGTTTTTCCCCATGATCTTCACATGACTTCTCATCTTTCAGAAGGAATGTGTTTGGAACTCAGGGGTTCTCTTGGGTACCTGTTTATACTTCCTTGTCTAATAGTTCTGTTCAAAGGAAAATACCAACAGACCCAAAATGACAAGGCCACCAAATACTTAGATCCTACAGGTCACACTTCCACATAAAAATCCCTCTGCAAGTACCTTGGCTGTAAAAGAAACATGGACTGTGTAGTGGAGGAAGGCAATTTAGTTTCTTGACCAGCTATAAGAGTGGGGACTAAAACAGCCATGTTTTACATTAATTGATAATTTTGTGATCCCTCTTTTTTTTTGCCTTATTACTTGATATAGAAAATACTGGTGATTTCTAATGTTTGAAATGTGGTAGTATAGCCAAATTATCAACTTATGATGGATGTTTAGTCCCCTAGGTTGAAGGTATAAACTTTTTAACCAGATGAAGGACAAACATAGATGCTGAAGAACAAACGCAGTAGACTTTGATGGGTGGCATCTATTTATTCTTCTGAAATCACACTGCCTTCCCCCCACTCTACATCTTAAGAAGCTGACCTCTCTAGATTATATCCTTAGCCAGAGCTGTAACAGAGTTCAAAACCAGTGTTTTATCCACTAAATCATACATAGTTGTCTCCTCCTGAAGATGCCTTTGTTCTCTCACTCAAGGATAGGAGACCCAAGTTAGCTGTGATGGAGCAGCTGAGGTACCCTGTGGCAGTGTCTAGCAACAGTGGATGCATCTAATGCCAGTGATGGTCAGGTACCATGATGATATCAAGCGATACGACTGGTGCATAGCTGTGTCTGGTGGTGATGTCCTGGATTATTCTTCCTGACATGTAGCCCTCAGAGCCTCCTTGGTTCCAGCCTAATTTTCCAACCTGCTCCTTCATCTTTCTGCCAATTCTCTGAGCTACTAGGTATCTTTAAAATGATCCAATAAATTCATTTTATTTTTTTGTTTTAGACTGCCAGATACAGCTTATATTCTAGATGGTGGAAGGGTGGTGTCAACAAGCAAAGAAATAAGCAAAAGGAATATCAAAAAGTGATGGTTATATATAGAAGACTCAAACAGGTTTACTGAGAGATTATTTTATATCAGGTGTTCTGGGAAGACCTCCATGTGGAGATGATATTTAAGATGAGATCTGAAAGATAAGAAGGGACCAGTCATGTGAAGATTATGAGGAAAAACATTCTTTAATAAGGAGGCAGTTACTTCACAGGTAGCTTCAAGGTGGGGAAACAAACTCAGTATTTTTGAGGTACCAAAGACAGAATAATTGACAGAGAAATATGAAATGCTAAGAAGGGAAGGATTACAAGGCTTTAATGCCCATGGTGAGGAGTTATTCTAAGTGTGATAGGAATCCATTAGAGGGTTTTAAGTGGGAGAGTGATGTGATGGCATTTACATTTTAAGACCATGCTTGGGTTACTGTTTGGAGAATTGACTGAAAGGGGAGAAGAGTGAAAATAAGGAGATTATATGAATTAGGGTCATAGCCTAATGGTCTCATCTCAGAAGGTTCAAGAAACTTTAGTGAAGGCATTACTTATAGAAGAGTGGGGACGTTCAAGGCAATCTGCAAATCTATTAAAGCACCAAAAGACTGGCAACAGCAGAAAGCTTCAGGCCTCCCTTGGCTTGAAAAAGAAATGGTGAGAAATCATGGAACCAGAGCTCTGGGAGAGTCAGAGCTGCAAGAAGTTGTTCCACAGAGACTGTAGTCAAGGGGAGATATATCTTCAGCCACAAATGTAGTGCCAAAGAAGGATGGAAAGGAAAAGAAATACCTTGGCTTTTCTTTTACTTTCTGATTTTCTTCTGGTGTTTCTTTGACCAGAATCTGGCTGGCAAAGGAGTCTGGATGTTGTAGTCTGTAGAGCTGGACTTCTGGGGTACAGAGAAGGACACAGAAGGATTTAGATTAGATCCAGAGAAGGTGGTGGGATGATAAATAGAAATAACTAGCACAGAAACCAATTAGGAGGCTAATTGCAGCAGCCCAAATGAGAACAACCTTAGATACTTTTAGGGACTTTTAGTGCAAATAAAGAGAAGTGGATGAATTTAAGACATTCTCCAAAGATAGAAAAAATGGGACCTGTTCACTTGACCAGATATGGGGATGGGTGAAGGAAGGGAAGGAGGAAAAATCAACAATCAATATTATTTTACTGTGAAACACAAATAGTTGTATCTAGGGAAGATTCTGTGGGTAAAAAGCTAAGACCAGAAAGATGCTCCCTGGATATCTCATAGCAAATAGCCTCTCCGGGGTTTTAGATTGGGTGTACTTGAGTTGGAGACATGAAACATCCAATAACAATTTATTAGGAAGTGTGTTAGCCCATATGGTAAAGTAGGGTGGTTCAGCTCCTTCCAGAGAAATCTTAAGGATGACATTGAGATTGCTGGCTCAAACTGGATTATTAATTTATCACATTTTTTCATAATTGCATAAATATGCTTCTCCTACTAGCTGATTCAGGGTGGGGACTGGGTCTTATTTATCATGTTTTATCCAGTTCTTAATCCATTGTAAGGGTTCATAGAGTAGGAATGGAATAAATTCTTGCTAAATCGTCCTGAGTTGACTTTGAATAATAATAATAATTAATAATAAAATAATAATAATAGTAATAAAAGTGTTCTTATTTAGTTATTATGGCAAGTAGTAGAGACCATTTAAATACTACTTTCTCTTTTTCTTATGTTTTCATTTACTTTCATTTGGGTCATTTTTTTAGATGTAAAAATAGTTGAATGAAGCAGAAGAGAAGAGACTCAGATATTCAATGTTGAAGTAGGAACTTGCTTTACCTTTTGCAGGACATTTTTGTCCTCCTAATTTGCTTTCTTCTTTTGATTGAGAATAGATAAAAGGACAAAGATGGAGAGGAGGGAGACAAAAATCAGTGGGGGTGATGTATAACCCGAAGTGAAGGGAATATAGAGAGATGAAGAAGGGAAAGGAGAGTGGGGGCCAAGAGAGGAGGGAATAAAAGCAACAAGAGAGGAGCTGAGGAGTCCGTCACTTTTCCTGTGACTCCATTCCCATTGTTGTTGGTTTACATTCAAACCCACCCCACAAACACAATTTAAACATGAAATCCTTAGTGGAACAAGAAACTCTTGGGTGCATGCAGGTGGTACATCTAGATGAAATGACTAAGTTAGAACTAATAGCCTTTCAATTTTGGTTTCATAGCTTCAATTTAAATGCTCCTGCTGTGCTTTGTGAGGTCTAAATATAGTCAGCATATCTGTTCCATAGCTTCTAAGTTATTAAGTGTAGATTTGTCTCCATGAGACCATGCTACCAGCTGTCTCCCCTGGGCACCCTGTGGAGAAGTATATTCGGTAAATGTGGGAGTGGAGAGAGTCATGCAGGTGTGAAGGTCATTTACAACTTGAACTTCTATGGGTCAGAGAGGGATTATTTTTCCCCTTTCCCCTCTTTTATGCACTGTAGAAAATTAAAGCAAAAGGATATTTACAATCCAGGTAACAATGTTAATGGCTGCATTGCTCAGCATTCAGCTGTGAACAAAATTGTCTAGCTATATAGTTGGAATCCACCCTAGTGAATTTATGTAGAAAAGAATTTATTCTAGCATATCAAATGGCTTACAGAATTTTTGGGTGGGATGAAGCAACGAATAATATGTTGTGCTTTCAGGAATGAATCCCAAAGCCACATGCAATATTGGACCTTTAAAGATGTTGCTGCTTTTTCTGTGATCAGGAAGCTGTTGATTTCAGCTCAAACCACCATTGCCACAGTCAGGATAGTCTATGATTAGGAAATTTTTGCTACTGCTGACAGAGCTGGAACCACACCACCTCCTACAATCTGTACCTATACCTGTAAAATGGATGGCTCGTATGCACCATTCATTAAGGTGATGACTGGAACCTTTGTAACCTTTTCAAATATAGCCAATGGAAAACAAATGTCTCCAAAATCTTGGTTGACAGCAAAAACAAAAACGACACCAGAAAAAGAGAAGAGTGGCATATTTCTCACTTCTGTTTTTCACTTTTAGGCAAGTTACTCTTACTTCCAAAACTACATCACCTTCAGGTTTTGGCAGTAATTTCTTCAATATGACACCAAAAGCACAGGTAACAAAACTGAAAAAGCAAACAAACAAAACAAAACACAACAAACGGACAAAAATGAATAATCAACAGAGTAAAAAGGCAATGTACAGAATGGGAGAGATTATTTAAAACCATATATATGATAAGGGGTTAATATTCAAAACATATAAGAAAGTCCTACAACTCCTTTTAGCAAAAAGCAAAAAACAAAACAAAATAAAAAACCCAAACAAACCCTTCAAATAATTCTCTTAAAAAATGGACTTGAACAGAGATTTCTCCAAAGAAGGCATGCAAATGGCCAACAGGTATATCAAAAAGTACTCAACATCTCTAATCATCAGGAGATGCAAATTAAAGCCACAGTCAGAAATCATCTCACACATCTGTTAAGATGGTCATTATAAAAAAAAAAGACCCAGAAAATAATGAGGGTTGGTAAGGATTTGGAGAAATTGGAACCTTTGTATACTGTCAGTAAGAATATAAAATAATGCAGCTGCTAAAGAAAATAGTCTAGAGGTTCCTCAAACAATTAAAAATAATTACAAATTTAGGGGCACCTGGGTGGCTCAGTTGGTTGAGCATCCGACTTCAGCTCAGGTCATGATCTCACAGTTCATGGTTCGAGCTCCGCATCAGGCTCTGTGCTGACAGATTGGAGCCTGGAGCATGCTTCAGATTCTGTGTCTCCTTCTCTCTCTGCTCCTCTCTTGCTCGCACTTTGTCTGTCTGTCTCTCTCTCTCAAAAATAAGTAAACAGTAAAAAATTTTTAAAAAATTACAAATTTAAAGTATGATCTGGCAATACCATTCCTGGGTATTTATTTCAGAGAATTGAAATTAGGATTTCAAGGCGATATTTGCATTCCTGTGTTCATTGCAACATTATTCACAATAGTCATGAGGTGGAAACCACCTAAATGTCCTTCAAGGATGAACGGATAAAGAAAATGTGATTAAATGTATCTATCTATATACAATGGAATATTATTCAGCCATAAAATAGAAGGAAATCTCGTCATCTGCTCCCACACTGATGAACCTTGAGGACATCATACTAAGTGAAATAAGCCTGTCACAGAAAGACAAATACTATATTATTCCATTTACATGAGGGATTTAAAGTAACTGAACTAATTGAAGCAGAAAGTAGATTGGCGATTGCCAGAGATAAGAGGGAGAAGGAAATGGGGAGTTGCTGTTCAATAGTTAGAAAGTTTCAGTCATGCGAGATAAAAAAGTTCTAGAGATCTGCTGTGCGACATGGCTCTTATACTCTGCTTATACTGTCTTAGCAATAGTGTACTGTCCATTAAACATTTGTCAAGAGAATTGATTTGATCTTATGCATTTTTTTACCACAATAAAAAATACATTTATGAACTATATTCTATGTGCTAGATACAGTGTGCTAGAGGATAGATAACCAAAGGGAAAACAAACAGAAACAAAAATGTGCTGTCACCGTTCTGGAAAACAGTGTGGAGTTTCCTCAAGAAAATTAAAAACAGAACTACCTCATGACCCAGCAATAGCACTGTTAGGAATTTACCCAAGGCATACAGGAGTGCTGATGCGTAGGGTACATATACCCCAATGTTTATTGCAGCACTTTCAACAATAGCCAAATTATGGAAAGAGCCTAAATGTCCATCAACTGATGAATGGATACAGAAAATGTGGTTGATATATACAATGGAATACTACTTGGCAATGAGAAAGAATGAAATCCTGCCATTTGTGGCAACGTGGATGGAACTGGAAGGTATTATGCTGAGTGAATTAAGTCAGTCAGAGAAGGACAGATATCATGTTTTCACTATGTGGATCTTGAGAAACTTAACAGAAAAGCATTGGAGAAGGGGAGGGGAAAAAATCGTGTCAAACAGAGAGGGAGGGAGGCAAACCACAAGAGACTCTTAAATACATAGAATAAACTGAGGGTGGATGGAGGGACCGTGGGGGAGAGGGGAAATGGGTGATGGGTATTGAGGAGGCCATTTGTTGGAGTGAGCAGTGGGTATTGTATGTGAGCCAATTTGACCATAAATTATATTAAAAAAGAAAAAAAAGAAAAAAAATGTGCTGCCAGCCCTCACAGGACTCTTGGTATCTGGTAGAAAAGGATTTAAAAAAAGAGCAGTTATATAGGATGAATAATTCTAGAGATCTAATGTATAGCATAATGACTATAATTAATAATATTATATCAAGTACTGGAAATTTGCTGAGAGTACGTTTCAGGTGCTCTCACCACACACACACACACACACACACACACACACACGATAAATATGTGGGATGATATTCTAATTAGCTTGACTGTGGTAATCATTTTACTCTGTATGTATATATATATATGTATGTAGATATATGTATGTATATGTATATCTATATATCTATATATCTCTCTATGTATACACAGACATATAGATATATATGTATATAATACAGATATATATCTCTATATATATAGATATCTCAAATATATATATATCTATATATATATCTCAAATCATGTATACCTTTAATATATAAAATTTTTATTTAAAAATAAAATTTAAAAATGAACCAAAATGAAACCTTATAGTTGCTATTAAAATAAACTAAGCCACCTAAACAAACAATGAAATCACCTTCAGAATCCTACACTCAAGGGATTGTGGGAAATACAGACTTTAGCTTTCTAGCTTCTGTAGTAAATAAAGGAAGGTATGCTAGGAGGTGGCTAGAATGATAGGTAACACCAACTCACTATATCCACCACAATATTTCAATTTCTGGTCTTTGCATTTGGGGCAGATGTTATTACACATAGGATGCAAAATAAATTTCCAAAGGAGTATTCAGATGGCAATTTAGAGTGTAATAGAGAGAGAAAAGTGTGAGCCTCAGAATAGGACAGGCCTGATACTCATTATCTTTGTGACCTAGGGCAAGCCATTGAACCTGAGTTTTCCCATCTGTAAAATAGAGATCATAAAACTTATCTTGCAGTATTATACAGAGGATTAAATGTAAAGCTTCTGGCATATTGTGAGTGTTCAATAAAGTTACTGCTGTTGTTGTTTTAATGAACAAAGAGGAATGTTTAAGGTTAAAATTAAGTTTAAAACCCTGAGATTATTTCTAAGTTCTAATGGAATCTCTGGAAATTGAAAATTCTTTGTATAAGACACATTTTCTTTGGAATCAGCTACTCTGCTTGGTGTTAACAATGCAAACTTCATGTGCATCATATCCACACCCTCTTGCAATGTGATTTTGTAGCTCCTCTTATCAAGAGCCTATCTGTTCCTGCCTTAAATCTGGGCTGGCTTCATGCCTTGTGTATACTAATAGGATATAGCTGCAAGCAGGTCGTGCCCATTCTCCAGAGGCCTTGAATACTTCCATCCGTTCCCTGGGAAGCCTGCCCCCACCATGGGAACGCTAGCCTGCTGGGGGATGGGAAACTAACTGAGCAGAGGGCAGTAGTTACAGTTGAAGACCCCTTACGCAGGCCCCCAGTCTGCTCTGCAGTTGACACATGAATGAGCCTCTTTGTGACCAGAAGAGTCACTCAGCTGACTCTCATCTAAATTAGCCATCCACAGACTTTTGAAACAAATCAGTGGTTATTATTTTAAACCACTAAATTTTTGTGTTGTTATACAGCAAAAACTAATTCAGTAGGTTACTATCATTATTATTTTGGAAGATGACTGGAAGGGAAGTTGTTCAAGGAAAACCCTTTTTGTAAATTTGTTTAGTCTTCCACTCCCACCCAAACCAAATTGAGCATTGTTATGCTCTGAGAGCTTTGCCATTGACACTGTTTCTCCTTCCCTCTGGTCTCCTTGCTACAACTGCCCCTAGGACCTCCATCACCATTTCCCACTTTATCAGGACACCCTTGCTGCCTACTTCCCCAATATTTTGGCTTGCATATCTTCTGCCCTTTGTAAAAGTGCAACTTCGGCCCAGCGAGAGGATAGAAGAGAAGACAGTAGCGAAGAGTCAGTCTAGAATTCAAGGCAAGTGTCCTACCTTGAAAAAAGAATGACCCAAGCACCTCAACAAATGGGGAATGGCAGATGGTTGCAGAAAGGCAGCGTGGCAGCTGCACTAACATGAAACTTTTGTATGTTCTCTTGGGCATGACAGGCAGAGCATGAGTTAGAAGCTCTCTTCTATTCTGAATTTTCAAAGTGGCATCATTGTATTAGAAATCACAGATAAGATGGGGAAAAGATAGGCTTGAGCATTTAACAGATGTGGGCTTACATTTCAGCTCCTTCACTTAATGGAACCTGAGATAACTACCTCTCTCAGATCAGTTTCCTCTTTTATAAAGTGGGTATACTATCATCTTAAAATGCAGATAATAATAGTCTAAGGATAATATCTTCCTTGTAGGTTTATAGCAAACAGCACGATGGAGCATATAAAGGACCTAGAACATTTACTGTGCCAGGCCCTGTTTCCAAGGACGTTGTTTTTATTCCATAGAAACACAAAGCACATCTCATCTCATCTATTTGCGCAAAAGTTTTTGGTGCTTACCAGTAGACAGAGCTCTATATCTTGTTTACTGATGAACTCTAGTGCCTCGCACAAACTTAGACATTTGATACACATTTATAGGATTGATGAATGAAGGATTGCGTGAACCAATGGTTCCAAGTTAGTTGTTCAAAGTACTAAAAAAAGTGATGAAGTAAAAACAGGATGGGATTTCAATTACTTTTTTCACACAGACAACAATTATTTGGTGTCTTGTAAACAGGCAGATGTTTAAATGTTTGCATTTTTCTGCATAAAATGGAAAAATGATTTACATAAATGAAAGTAAATGATACATGCTCTACAAAGGATTTGCAAAAATAAAAATGAGATATCAGATGTAACTGTGAACTGAAAACTTTAGTATCTGATGTAAGAGCTGTCAGTTACCACTACCAGTTTATATCACAAGGAGAACATAAATATTATCCACTAGCTTCATAAACTGTATTGGGATAAATGCTCTTTGGGGGAAAAGTTGTTCACTAAACAAATATTTACTAAGGGCCAACCAGGCATTGTGCTTGTTGCAGATAAAGAACTTAAAAAGCCATGGTTTCTACCCTTGAAGAGTTTTCATTCTGAAAACGGAGGCAGACATGGAGCCACTCAAGTGAAATTGCAGTGTTTCAAATGTTTCTGCAAGGCTCTTTTGGCACTGTGAATGCTTTTGCAGACTTGCCTTGCCCTCACTATGCCTTTTTCTCAATATTTTGATTATCAGTTTCTTTGACATTATCAATTTAATATCCAGTTCCCGGTGGATGGTTTTGAGAAGGAAAAGTTGATAGAGGTTGACCTTGTAGCCCTTAGTGGCTGTGAGGCTGGACTTCCATCTCCCATCGGGGTACGCCCAAGGCTTGTCACCAAGAGTAGACATAAGTTCCCTTGGGCTGCGTGCAGGGCTGGTGCTTGGTGTCAGGGGCTGGGCACTAACTGTGCACTGGAGAATAACAGAAGGATATTGGGAAGGTGGTGCTCAGACCTTGAGAACACCTTTTATGCATGTTTCTTGATTATCAACATCTAATTGGGTTTCTTGTTCTTACCAACTTGTAACCTTTTCTCAGCTATGATCTCAAATACACTAATAAACTTCTACTTGCAACTCCTGGATTTGACATGTCTATTTATAACAAAAATAATACCAATAACAACCACTTGTATTTGCTGACTACAAGAAGACCCTTTTAAAAATCCTATTAAGAAGTAATTTTTTAGATGGGAAAACTCAGGCAGAGAGAAATTAGGTCATTTGTCCCATTAAATACAGTTAGAAAGTAGCAGAAACAAGAATTTGTGTGCTTAAAATGTTTTCTTGTGGATAGTCGCTTAATATTTTTTGAAAAACGATGTACCTTCTTGTACATTGTTAGGTTTACATCTATTTTTAATTTATTAATTTTTAAACAAGGAGTATTTTTTATTACTATTATTTTTTTTATTTCACAGAAAGAGAGAGAGAGAGAGAGTGCACAAGCAGGGGAGAGGGATAGAAGGAGAGAGAAAATCTCAAGCAGTCTCTATGCTCAGCGCAGAGCCCACACGCAGGGCTCTATGCGGGCTCCATCCCACGACCCCAGAATCAAGACCCGAGCAGAAATCAAAAGTCATCTGCTCAACAAACTGAGCCACCCATGTGCCTCAAAGATTATTTTAAAGAACAGTTTAATATATCCAGGAAACTTACAAAGATAATACAGAGAATTCCCCTACTCCTACAGCTAGTTTCTCTTATTAACAGCTTATCATTATTATGGTACTTTTTTTTTTTTTTTACAATTAATGAACCAATATTGTTGCATTATTATAAACTAAAGTCCATAGTTTATTCAGATTTCCTTAATTTGTACCTAATGTCCTTTTTCTGTTCTGAGGATCTCATCCTGGATACCACAGCACAGTTAATCATCATACCTCTCCTTGGCTGTGACAGTTTCTTAGACTTTGTTTTTGATGACCTTGACAGTTTTGAGTAGTACTTGTCAGATATATTGCAGGATGGTCCTCTACTGGGATTTGTCTATTGTCAGGACTAGACTGGGAGTAATTAGTTTTAATCATTTTAATTTTTAATCATTAAAGAAATGTAAAGAATGTAATTTCTGAAATACTTCAATGTGCATATTTTAAACAAAACTGTGAAAATGCTCTTTTAAATGTACCCAATATAACATAAATACCATGGCAATTTCATAGCCACCACCAATCAGTTTAAAAATAAAAGGAGCTCTTTTTTCATTGTAGGAAATTGAACATAATTTTCTCGTTCAGCTCTAAATTTTAGTTCACTTCCCTCACAGAGTTTTGTGTTAAGAAAACATATTTTTATTCTTAAAATTCTTCTATGGACTCCTCATCATACTTATTTTTCACAAAAGTATGTTTATACATTTAAATTAAAAATTTTTATTATATTAAAACATATGATCTGGATCTTTTCACTGAATTGTGGGGTATGCAATTTGATCTAAATAATATGTGCATATTATAATTTTGATAGCTATTTAACAAAGGTAATTTAATTAAGCACTTAATCAATAATTTGTACTTTTTTTCACCAATTAATGTACTCCTAGATAAATATTTATTATTTGAGTAGCATAGGGAGGGTTCAGCATCAATTCACATAGATAAGTAGATGAAATGGCAATGGATTTTGTTATAGTGATGTTCGTTAGTTTTTTGAACACTTTTTGAGTAACACACCAAACATCTCAAAGTGGTCTAGCATCAAAAATCATTTTTAATGATATATTAGATGAATATTCTACTAGGTTTGCCTTCAATTTTGTTGAAAGCAGATAACTGAAAATCAACTCACTTGCAAAGATTTGTCACTCAATTGTTGGGGTCATTCATTTTCTCAGTTTCTGGGAACTGTACCAAAAATGGTTTCCAATACTTTTCAAATGGCTGTTTATTATATCTGTTACTTTTGCCCTTAGAGGCGTATGGCTTAATCCAGTGCACTCAGAAAGAACTGAGCCATGAAATAATAATTTCAATATATGTTGCCAATATAATAGTTTTATAAAATGCTTGTCTCTTCATATTCCCTATGCTTTAAATATATTTTTGTCAAAACCTGAGGCTTCAAGTTTAGTTCATTCAGTTAACTGAAAATTTCTACTCTGCAACCTAATTAACAAAGCCTGTCCTCATTGACAAACCAATCAATCAAATTAAGCTCAGTCATTGTTAGAAAAAGTCTGGCTTTATTTTTTTAATTCAACTAATAAGGTTAACACATGTGCTTCAACAACTATTATAATGAACACTGAAAAACAAATTACAGAATGAATCTTACAGGATAGATCACCAAAAGCAGTCAAGTCTTATTTAAAATTGTATATAATCAGGGTATCAATTTTTATAAATCATGAAGCAAAATATAATCAGGGTATCTTTGTGAATCATAAAGCAAAATATATCTACATGCTATTGTTTTTTAATAGATTTTATTTTTAGAATAGTTTGGGTTCACAGCAAAATTGAGAAGAAGGTGCAGAGATTTCCCATATAATCCCTGCCCCTATGAATGCATAGTATCCCCCATTATCAATATTCCCCACCAGAGCAGTTCATTAGTTACCATTGATGAACCTACATTGACACATCATCACCCAAAATCTATAGTTTATATTTGGGTTCGCTCTTGGTGTATACATTATACAAATGTATAATGACATGTATCCATTATTGTAGTATCATACATTGCTGCTGTAAAAATCCCCTTCTCCTATTCCTCCGACCCTCCCTACTAACCCCTGTCAACCACTGATCAGTTTACTGTCTCCATAGTTTTGCCTTTTCAAAATGTCATATAGTTGGACTCATACACTATATAACCTTTTCATATTGGCTTCTTTCACTTATAATAGACATTTAAGTTTCCTCCATGTCTTTTCATGGCTTGATAGCTCTTCTCTTTTTAGTGCTGAATAATATTCCATTATCTTGATGTATCATAGTTTATCTATTCACCTATTGAAAGACATCTTGGTTGCTTCCAAGTTTTGGCAATTATGAATAAAGCTGATATAAGCATATGGGTGTAGGTGTTTGTGTGGAAATTTCAACCCCTTTGGGTAAACACAAAGAGTTACGATAGCTGGATTGTACAGTAAGAGTATGTTTGTGACTGTTTTCCAAAATGGCTAAACCACTTTGCATTCCCACCAGCAATGAATGAGAGTTCCTGTTGCTCCACAACCTCACCAACAATTTGTGTTGTCAGTCAGTGTTCTGGATTTTGGCCATTCTAATAGAGTGCAGTGGTATCTCATTGTTCTTTCAACTTGAATTTCTCTGATGATATATTATGTGGAACATCTTTTCATTAGGGTCTTTTGCCAATTTTTAAATAAACTTGTTTGTTTTGTTAGTGTTGAGTTTGTATGTTTTGGATAGCAGTCTTTATCAGATATTTCTTTTGCAAATGTTTTCTCCCAGTTTGTCGTTAGTCCTCTTATTCTCTTGGCACTATCTTTTGCAGAACAAAAATTTTTACTTTTAATGTAATCCATTATTTCTTTCATGGATCGTGTCTTAGGTGTTAAAAATTTATTGCCAAACCCAAGATCATCTAGGTTTTCTCCTATATTAACCTCTAGGAGTTTTATAGTTTTGCACTTTGAATTTAGGTCTTTGATCAATTTTGAGTTAATTTTTGTGAAGGGTATAAGTTCTATTTCTTAAGTTATTTTTTTTGCACATGGATATCCAACTGTTCCAGTACCATTTATTAAAAGACTACCTTTTTATCATTGCATTGTCTTTGGTCCTTTGTCGAAGATCAGTTGACTATATTTATGTGGGTCTATTCCTGGGCTCTCTGTTCTACTCCATTGATACATTTGTCTATTCTTTCACTAGTGTCACACTGTCTGATTTTTGTCGATTTATAGAAAGTCTTGAATTCAGGTAGTATCAGTACTACAACTTTGTTCTTCAAGGTTGTGTTGACTATTCTGAATCTTTTGCTTCTTTATATAAATTGTAAAATCAGTTTGTCAATATCCACAAAATAACTTGCTGGAGTTTTGATTGGGATTGCATTGAATCTATAGGTTATGTTGGGAAGAACTGACATCTTGACAATATTGTGTCTTCCTACCCATGAACATGGAATATCTTTCTTTTTATTTAGCTCCTCTTTGAATTCTTTTATCAGTTTTATAGTTTTCCTCTTATAGGTCTTATACATGTTTTGTTAAGTTTATACCCAAATATTAATATTTTAGGGTGCTAATGTAAATGGTATTATGTTTGTAATTTCAAATTCTGCTCATTAATTGCTAATATATATAGGAAAGTGATTGATTTTTGTATATTAACTTTGTATCCTGAAACTTTGCTTTACTGCTTTTTACTGCTAAGAGGTTTTTTGGTTGTTTTTTTTTTTTTTGTTTTTTTTTTTTTTTTTTTTTGTCAGTTCTTGGATTTTCTACATAGGTAATCAGGTCATCTGTGAAAAAAGACAGTTTCATTTCTTGCCTCCCAATAAATATACCCTTTATTTTCCTTTATTGTCTTATTACATTAGGTAGAACTTATCGTGTGATTTTGGAAATGAGTGAGAAGGGTGAGAAGGGACATCCTTGCTTTTTTCCTGATCTTAGTGGGAAAGTTCCTATGTTTTCATCTTAAGTATGATGGTGGGTTTTTTGTAGATACCCTCTCTCAAGTTGAGGAAATAGCACCCTATTTGTAGTTAACTGAGAGTTTTTGTCATGAATCTGTGCTGGATTTTGTCAAATGCTTTTTCTGCATCTGCTAATGCAATCGTGTAATTTTTTTTTCTTTAGCTTGTTGATTTGATACATTACACAAATTGAGTTTTGAATATTGAACTAGCCTTGCCTACCTGGAATAAATTCCACTTGGTTATGGTGTATAATTCTTTTTATATACATTTTTGGATTTTATTTGCTAATATTTTATTGAGTATTTTTGCATTTATTTTCATGAGTGATACTGGTCTGAACGCTTTTTTCCTGTAAAGTCTTTATCTGGTTTTGATATTAGGGTAATATGCCTCATAGAATACATTAATAATTATTCTCTATGTTTCTATTTTATGAAAGAGATTTTATAGAATTGATTTCTTCCTTATGATTTCTTTCTTAAATATTTGATAAAATTCACCAGTGAGGCCATCTGGGCTCAGTGCTTTCTGTTTTGGAAGTTTATTAATTATTGATTCAATTTCTTTAATAGTTATAGGCCTTCTCAAATGGTCATTTTCATTTTGTGTGAGTTTTGGCAGATTGTGTCATTCAGGGAATTGGTCCATTTCTTCAAGGTTTTCATACTTGTGAGCATGGAGTTGTTCACAGTATTCCTTTCCTGTTTTCAATTGCATTAATTTCTGCTTTCATATTTATTATTTCTTTTATGCTTACTTTTATTTTCCTCTTCTTTTTCTATTTTCCTAAGATGGATATTCAGATGATTCATTTTAGATCTTTGTTCTGTTCTAATATATGCAATCACTGCTATAAATTTCCTCTAAGCACTAGTTTTGCTATATTCCACAAATTTTCATGAGTCACATTTTCATTTTAATTTAGTTTAAAATATTTTCAATTTGTCTTGAGATTTCTTCTCTGATACATGAATTATTTAAAGGTATGTTATTTACTCTCCATGTATTTTAGGATTGTGCAGTTATTTTTCTATTATTGATGTTTACTTTAGTTCCATTGTGGTTTAAAAGCAAGGATTGTATGATTCCTATTCTTTTAAATTTGTTAAGATGTGCTTTATGTCCTGGAATGTAGTCTATCTTGGTGAATGTTCCATGTGAGATTGAGAAGAAAGTGTATTCTGCTATTGTTGGATAAAGTAGTATATATATGTCCTTTATATCCAGTTGATTAACGTCGTTGAGTTCAACTATGTTCTTACTGATTTTCTGCCTACTAGATCTGTCCATTTCTGATAGAGTGGAGTTGAAGCCTCCAAATATAATAGTGGATTCTTCCATTTCTCTTGGCAGTTCTATCTTTTGCCTCATGAATTTTGACACCATTGTAGGAGCATACATATTAAAGATTGTTATGTCTTCCTGGAGAAATGACTCCTTTATTATTATGTAATGTACACCTTTATTCCTGATAACATTCTTTGCTTTGAAGTGTGCTCTGTCTGAAATTAATATAGCTATTCCCGCTTTTTTTTTTTAATTAGTGTGGCATATCTTTCTCCATTCACTTACCTTTAATCTATATGTTCATTATATTTAAAGTCGGTTTCTTATAGACAACATATAGTTTGGTTTTGCTTTTTGATCCACTCTGACAATCTGTGTCTTTTGATTGGTGCACTTAGATCAGTGATGTTCAAATTTATTGTTGATGTAGTTAGATTAATATCTGTCATATTTGTTACCATTTTCTATTTGTAGCCTTTGTTCATTGTTTCTACTTTTGCTGTCCACTCTTTCTGCAATTTTTTTCATTTTATTTGAGCATTTTACATGATTCCCTTTCCTTTCATAGCACATTATTATTATTATTATTATTATTATTATTATTATTTAGTGGTCTCCCTAGTGTTTGTAATATGCACTTACAACTAATCCAAATCTGTTTCAAATAATACTATACTACTTTATAGGCAGTGTGAGTAATTTATAATAAAATAATCCTAACTCTTCTCTCCCATCCTTTGTATCATTGCTGTCATTCAATTCACTTATATATAAGCATACAAATATGTATACACACACACACACACACACACACACACACACACATGCATATATATAGAGTATATAGGTCTGAGTTTCTGACCTATATTATTTTCCTTTTCTCTAAAGACTTCTTTTAACATTTCTTGTAAGTCTTGTCTACTGGCAACAAACTCCCTCAGTTTTTGTTTGTTGGAGAAAGTCTTTATTTCTTTAGTCTTTATTTATTTAGAAGCATAATTTCACAGGGCACAGGATTCTAGGTTGGTGGTTTTCTTTTCTCAACACCTTAAATATTTCATTCCATTCTCTTCTTCCTTGGTTTCTGAGGAGAAGTTGGATGTAATTTTTTTCTCTTCTGTAAATGAGGTGTTTTTTCCTTTTGCTTCTCTCAGGATTTTTTTTTCTTTATCTTTGATGTTCTGTAGTTTGAATATAATATGCTTAGGTATATTTTTTTTCTTTGGCATTTTCCTGGTTGGTGTTCTGTGAGTTTCTTAAATCTGTGGTTTGGTGTCTGACATTAATTTGGAGGAAATTCTCAGTCATTTTTCTTCCAAATATTTCTTCATTTCCTCTCTTTCTTCTCCTTCTGCTATTCTTATTATGCATATGTTATACTTTTTGTACTTGTCCCACAGTTCCTGGATATCCTGTTCTGGTTATTTTTTTTTTCCTTTTTTCAGTTTTTGTTCACATTACTTTTTAATTTTGGAGATTTCTATTGTGATATCCTGAAGCTCAGAGATTCTTTAGTTGTGCCCTTTCTACTAATAAGTCCATTGAAGACATTCTTCATCTCTTATGGTTTTTGATCTCCAGCGTTACTTTTTTTTTCTTGGAATCTCCTCTCTTCTTACATTGTTCATCTGTTCTTGCATGCTATCTACCTTATCCATTAGAGACCTTAGCATATTAATCATAGTGATTTGAAATTCTGTCTGTTAAGTCCAACATCCCTGCCATGTCTGGTTCTGATTCCTGCTTTGTGTTTGCAAATTGTGGTTTTTGTTTTTTAGTATACCTTGTAAGTTTTTCATGATAACTACACATGATGAACTGGGGAAAAGAAACTGCTGTAAACAGGACTTTAGTAATGTGGTGGTGTGAGGGAAGGGAAATCTTCTATGGTCTATGATTAGGTCTCAGTCTTTTAATGAGCTTATGCCACTGGGCTGTACACTTCACAAGTGCTTCTTATTCTGCTTCCCCCCAGGCCTCCCCACAATCCCCTCACCTCACCCCCACCACTCCCCAGCTTAGGTGGAATAGACAGGGTGGCTAGAAACAGCTGGCATTGGATATTTCCTTTCCCCCCGGTCAATTAGATCTGATACCACCCCAGCAGATTAGGATCTGGTTAAAAACTTGTCCTGAGGGCAGACCTTGTGAAGAACAGAGAACTCTGGCATATTTCAAAAACTGTTCATTTTTCTCTCACCCTGCCAGCAGCACAAGGGAGAGTTTTCTCCAATATTTACTGTGAGAACCTGGTCAAGCTCTTACAGGGAAAGTTTGGGAGACTCCTCTGACTTGAACCCCCTGGAGATTTTAAGTCTCCAATATGTCTACTCTGAACTTCTATCAGTTTGTCGATTAGAGTTTGAAGTTTCCTGCTCTGGCACTGGTTCCACGGAGGTTTTAGCTCATGTGTTTCTGCTCTGGTAAGCTGCAATTCTCCGTGTTTTTCCATCATCCTCTCTGACTTTGCAGGCAGTAGTGTGCTCTGTGACCTTACTTCTCTTATACCTTATACCTAAGTCTTATACCTAAGAGTTCTTAGGTAAGAAGAGTTGTTGATTATTCAGTTTGTCCATCTTTTTACATGTTAGTTAGGAGTGGCTACCAGCAAGCTCCTTGCATGTGGAACTAGAAACCGAGAGCTTATGTCATGTTTTCATTTTTAATTTGTGTTAATGCAATGTGATGGATAGGTAAAATAAGTAGTTGTGAAAAGCATAATAAATCAAACACAGTGTGCCTTTCCCAATGGGTTTTTAAACATGTATTGATCTCTAATATGAGTTTCTGGGAAGTGTTAAATAATCATATATAAATATTCATAACTCTTAATTTTTTCATATAATGATAACATTTTTCTATGTATTTTCTGAAAGAAAAATATTCTTATTATTATACTTACCTGGCAACTGGCATATAATTATATATTACTTAATAGGGGATAGAAAATATTAACCACTTTATAAGATGAACTGTTATATCATTAGAATAAATATTTTACAGTCTAATTTGATAAGCTCCACTTTAATGTCCTCACTGAATAATGCACATAAATCTAAAATAAATCATAAAAGTTTTATTTGTGAAAGTACTTTTCATTTAAACTTAAAAAATTGAATAGACTTAGAGAATATTCTTAAAAGACTGAGCATCACCAAGCTATACTACTTTGGCAAAAAGGTACTTTTCTTTTAAGAATATTATGAATATCCGAAAATATTGCTCATTTTATAAGAGCAATTTTTAGCTTTTAGTGCTTTTTAACAATGCTCTTTTTACTTTGTTCTCCTTAATTTCTCTCACAGGGAGTAATTTATTTTTTGAAAAGAGTCTGGGAAAGGCTAGAGGTGGTGACTGCCCACTCTGTAATATATGTAATTCTGGAACATTCTTATAAGGGTCAACTACTACCATATTTCTAATACCATATACTTCATTGTTATCAGAAATATATGTAAGATGCAGGAAGATAGGGAGACAGAATCTTTATTAACTAACCAAGGAGACGTTCCTGCAGGCACACCCTAATCTTTTGCTGATGCCCTAGATGTTTTTACACCTTAGAACAATGGCACAGTTAGATTCAGGATGAGCCATTTCTTATACAAAATGGGAGAAGACCTACTTTAACAGGGGAAGTTGGGGAAGGAATCTATCTGATGATAGGAAAGAGTGCTCATGAAAACTGAGGATATGAAAATAGATTTCCTTAAAATTATGCCTGAATATGAAGACCACATCTTATATCTATCCTGTTCCCATTCCAGCTTTGTTTTTGCCACAGAAATTTTGTTATCTTGACATTGCTAAGTGATATTCCATCCCTGCTCTATTTCCTGCTTTGTATATTTTAGCTCTATCTTTGAAAAACAGAGAACAAGAAAAGAGCCTGTTATAGTCATATCTTTCCTCAACAAATAATGCCCCTGACCTCATACCCAGTGTTCCTAGTAACATTGCTATTCTTTCTAGTTGTGTCAACTCTGGCCCTTCAAGGGCACTCTAGTAGCAATTGGAAATTGCAATATGTCCAAATTAGTGTGCTAAGGTAATAACTGTAGACTGAGTACATCTTCTTAAAAAAGTCCCAAAATACATGCACAAAATAGAAAAATTAGAAAATATAGCAAGAAACCAGAGAAATATTGCCACCCAGAAATAACTGCTGTGAATATTTTAAAGCATATGTTTAATTCTATATAGATCTACCTACCTGTCTATCCATCTATCATCTATCTATATCAACAAATCTATCTTTGAAATTAAACAATGCAAACCATTTTAAAAATTAAAGTTTTAACTCTCCAGCTCAAGCACATCTTTTTAAATAAATGCTCCTCTACAATATGATTTTTAATAGCTGCAGAATGTTCCATTGTATTATTGAATCACAATTTAATCAATCATTTCAGTACAGTTGGATTTTTAAGTTGTTTTTAATTTTTTTTTACAGCTCCAAACACTATGTGATCAACATCTTTGCAGCGAAATCTTCTCATATCCCCTTAGTTATGTCCTTGGAAATTACTCGTGGAAGAGATAATTCTGTATCAATATTTAAGTCTTTGATACATAACCTCCAGAAAATCATATCCATATACACTCCCACAAATGACGTATGAGAGTCTGCTTAAGAGATTATTCCCTTCACTTGAGTAAAGTTAACAAACCCAGCTTTGGTAAGGAGTGTGTTAGAAGTAAGAGAATGTGTAAATTGCCTACTGATTTATGTGTGTGCAAAAATCTTTTTCTAGATGAAAAATTACAGAAACCTTTGGATTTCCTGTCTTGCTTGGTAGTCTCTTCATGTTGCCTGTATTTATGGGCTTTTTAAATAGATCTTTAAATACATACAGATTTGTGGCCAACCAGTCAAGATAATTATTCTGCCACATAGGAAAACATGTCTTGCTCTCAGCATCTAGATAGTTTGAAGCTTTGATTAGCTACCTAAACTGCAGGGTCCTGAAGTTTGGCTTACATTCTTGTCTGAAGAAAGTTTTGTCAGCTTGAATATAAGGAAGTAGCAGAGTCAGATTTACAGGGGCAAACTATTTACACAATGCAGATGAAAACCTGGTTTTCTATTCCTTATTTAAAATTATGGCATCAAAGCACCAGTGTCCCCAGTGAGTCCAATAAATAGTTATTGCCTTAAAAAATTTCTAGCATTGATGATGATAGAAATGGGATAT
The DNA here is from genome assembly GCF_046562875.1 of Panthera onca. Lineage (NCBI taxonomy): Eukaryota > Metazoa > Chordata > Mammalia > Carnivora > Felidae > Panthera > Panthera onca. Next base: position 54,393,350 of record NC_138356.1, on the reverse strand, counting down.
TGAGAGAGGTTGTGACATTTCTTTCCTTAAAAAAGCATGGAAGGAAGCCTCGAATCGTCATTAATATGGAGTTATTTTCTTCCACAGCTATAAGTATGACCAATAGAAGGATTATGAAACACACAATATGCATCGGTAAAAAGGCTGTCTAAAGATAGAATAAAACCAGGGAAGCATGTGTCATAGAAAAGAAAAATCACTGGATTTGCATTTGGACTTGAGTTATTCATTTTTCCATTCATTTTTTTCTTTGAATTTTTATTTAAATTCTAGTCAGTTAACATATAGTGTAATATTGTTTTCAGGAGTAGAATTCAGTGATTAATTACTTACATATAACACCCAGTACTCATCACAACAAATGCCCTCTTTAATACTCATCACCCAGTTAGCCCATCCTCTACCCTTTCTCTCCATCTCCACCCCTCCTTTTGTTCTCTCTTGTAAAGAGTCACTTCTGGTTTGTTTCCCTGTCTTTTTTCACCCTTTCGATATGTTCATCTGTTTTGCTTTTTAAATTCCACATGTAAGTGAAATCATATGGTACTTGTCTCTTTGCCTGACTCATTTTGCTTAGCATAATACATTCTAGCTTCATCCTTGTGGTTGCAAATTTCACGATTTCATTCCTTTCGATGGCTGAGTAATATTCCATTGTGTATATACACTACATCTTCTTTACCCATTCATCAGTTGATGGACATTTGGGCTCTTTCCATAATTTGGCTATTGTTGATAATGCTGCTATAAGCATCAGGGTACATGTACCCCTTTGAATCTATATTTTTGTATCTCTTGGGTAAATACCTAGCCTAGTAATGCAATGACTGGATCATAGGGTAGTTCTATGTTTAACTTTTGAGAAACCTCCATACTGTTCTCCAGAGTGGCTGCACCAGTTTGCATTTCCACCAACAGTGCAAGAGGTTTCCCCTTTCTCTGCATCCTTGCCAACACTTGTTTCTTGTGTTAATTTTAGCTATTCTGACGGTGGTATCTCACTGTAGTCTTTTTTCTGTTGTTGTTAATTTATTTTTTTTTTAAATTTACTTCCAAGTTAGCATACAGTGCAACAATGATTTCAGGAGTAGATTCCTTAATGCCCCTTACCCATTTAGCCCATACCCCCCCCCCCCACAACCCTTCTGGTAACCCTCTGTTTGTTCTCCATATTTAAGAGTCTGTTATGTTTTGTCCCCCTCCCTGTTTTTATATGATTTTTGCTTCCCTTCCCTTATGTTCATCTGTTTTGTATCTTATAGTTCACATATGAGTGAAATCATATGATATTTGTTTTTCTCTGACTAATTTCGCTTAGCATAATACCCTCTAGCACCATCCACGTAGTTGCAAATGTCAAGATTTCATTCTTCTTAATTGCCAAGTAATACTCCAATGTATATATATATACCACATCTTCTTTGTCCATTCATCCATCGATGGACATTTGGGCTCTTTCCATACTTTGACTATTGTTAATAGTGCTGCTATAAACACTGGGGTGCATGTGTCCCTTTGAAACAGCATACCTGTATCCCTTGGGTAAATACCTAGTAGTGCAATTGCTGGGTCGTAGGGTATTTCTATTTTTATTTTTTTGAGGAACCTCCATACTGTTTTCCAGAGTGGCTGCACCAGTTTACATTCCCACCAGCAGTGCAAAAGAGATCCTCTTTCTCTGCATCCTCACCAACATCTGTTGTTGCCTGAGTTGTTAATGTTTGCCATTCTGACAGGTGTGAGGTGGTATCTCATTGTGGTTTTGATTTGTATCTCCCTGATGATGAGTGATGTTGAGCATTTTTTCATGTGCCGGTTGGCCATCTGGATGTCTTCTTTGGAGAAGTGTCTCTTCATGTCTTTTGCCCATTTCTTTACTGGATTATTTGGTTTTTTGGGGTGTTGAGTTTGATAAGTTCTTTATAGACTTTGGATACTAACCCTTTATCTGATATATCATTTGCAAATATCTTCTCTTAGTCTGTTGGTTCCCTTTTAGTTTTGCTGATTGTTTCCTTCACTGTGCAGAAGCTTTTTATTTTGATGAGGTCCCAATAGTTCATTTTGTATGAGCTATTGTTCATATAGCCATACATTCCATTTCATGAATATTCCATAAGATATTTATCCATTTCATTGTGGATGGACATTTAGGTTGTTTCCAGTTTGGGGCTATTGTAAATAATACTTCTGAAATTACACTTGTCATTTTCATTTGGCACATACAGTATGCATATCTTTCTGGTAAATTCTTTCAAGTGACAATCTCCATCTTTTAGTTAGAGTGTTTAGTGTAGATACATTATTAGTATTTTAATAGCTTCCTATCTTGTCTTCTTGCCTTTCTCTAGTGCCTTTTTCTACACTATAGAGCACTCCTTCTAAAATTCAAACCAGATCATTTATATTCTTAAACCATTTCAGTTGTGTTCTGTTCCTCTGGGAATAAGTTGCAAGCTCTTTACATGAGCCACAGGGCCTTCTATTATCTGCCTTCTGCTCACTGCATCTTTGACTCTGCTCTTGATAAGCCTTGTTTACCTCTCTTTCATAAAGTGTGCTCTTTCATAAACCATTTATTCTGCTATAAATCCAGTTTCCTGTCACTCCTTGCCCATCTCCCTTTATGCCCCTTACCATGACATACATACATACATACATTTATTATTAATTAATTAATTAATTAATTAATTAATTTATGAGAGAGAGATAGAGAGAGACAGGGACAGAGACAGAGAGGGAGACAGAGAGAAAGAGGAAAAGACAGAGATGAGCAAGGGAGAGGGGAACAGGGAAGGAGAGAGAGAATCCCAAGCATGCTCCACCCAATGTAGGACTTGATCCTACGGCCCTAGGATCATGACCTGAGCTGAAATAAAGAGTTGGACGCTCAACCGACTGAGCCACCAGGTGCCCCTCTCACCATGATTTTATATGATTAACTCCTACTTATTCTTTAAGTCACATCTTATAATTTCTGAGATGACACTGAAGGTTGAATTGTCAAATTCAGAGCACGTGGGTAATTGCAACACTAAAGTGGAACATGAAAATGCCTGACCCATCAACAAAGTTACCAAAGTCTGGTTGTCCCATATTAGGATGCATATTAGAAAATGTGAGGTTCTAAACAATGCTTGAATAATATGTACAAAGGAGCTATTTCAGTTGCAGAATATCTCCTGTATACACTCCATTAATCACATAGCGTACACGACATTTTCTAGTGAGCTGTAAATTCCAAGTTTAGTTATAAAAAACACACTAGGTACACTATAGTTAGACAATTTCATAAAAAAAGACTTGCCTCATGCCCAAAAATATACCATTAGGTCTCATGTTTACAAAGGGATTTAACTGTGGAATCTTTTTCTAGGCATCCCTCAGAGGAAGAAAATAGAGTTCAGACCTGTTGTAAATCCTTCCATGTCCAGCTTCCTAATATAAGCATTTCTGACCCTCTAAATCTGGTCACATGTCTCTGTTAATATTTTCATAGTTTCATGTATCTCCCCTCCAAATGATTTCTGGTGTCCTAGAACTTCTTGGTTATTTGTTTCCTGTAGCCCCTTCAATACTGTAAACCCCCTTAAGATGGTGATTGCATATATTTTATTCACCATTGTATGTCCGGTGCCCAGCACCCTTTTGGGGCATGTAAGGACTCAAAAACATTTGTGAATTGTTAAATTGTTCAAATATATCTACTCCTTTAAAATAAGGTCATTTGTTTACTCAGTATGATATTGCTGGTTTTTCAGCTCATTTGAATAAAGTTTATATACAGATAACTTTGATGAATGATTCTAGCACAGCAGGAAGAAAAAGATTCATGGGTTTCTTGTCTAAACCTTGTCATAATAATTAGATTTCATATTCTCATTGAATATAAGACATAATATGTCTTTGACCTTTCCAGATATATTTTATTCCCAGACATATTTCCATTGACTTTCTTTATTTAATTGTCCTTTTTGGGGGTCATTTTCCCAGTCTTCTCCTGTTTTCCACCCATATCTACTTGCAATTTACATTTCCTTTATGTCTTTCTTTAAAATCCATTCCCTTTCCTTAGTTTTTGTCACCTCATAGAGAGGATTTTAAAAATTAGATTTCCCTTGCATTTGAACTTCAGATTGAAATAGTCAGGTTCTTGTTTCTGTCATTGGTGCTTTAGATATACCTTTGTTTCACAAGGCTGACCTCCAGTTTATCCGAGAAGTTGACAGATAAGATTATGATATGATTGGTAAGGCTCAAAAGATTATGGGCTCTGCTCTTTCTAAATGATGCCAAAGCATCTCAATGAAAAGAGATATATTCATTCATTTATCTGGATTCAAACAATACCTCACTCTAATACAATTCATAATAATAATATCAAGTTTATGTGACAGCTGACATTTTTCTGGAACTAAAGCACCATTCATGAACAGAATATGGTTCTGATTGCTATTACATGTGTTTTTTTTGAATTTGACACGCTTATGCTTTCTTGTGCCATGGAATTGTCCAATTGTGACAGTCCTTTTCCTTTTCTCTATTCAAATTATTGGTAAGTCTGTCCAAACAGCATTTATAATCTCAGTTGGTCTTTACTAAGAATACACCATTTATGTGTCTAGTCCATCTCTGTTCTTAAGCCATTCACCAGTCTTATTACTGGCAATGGAGGAAGTATTCTCAGTGTCAATGTAATTATAATCATAAATGCCAATATGGGAGCTAAAATTATATGGCAATAGTCAGCAATGAGGCAGTCATTCACATGTTTAGTTTTCTTCAGATACTTATCAAATAGATACACAAAATTTAAAAATTTTGTAGAGAGCTACTGGACACTTGAGATCCCCAGAGGTCTGCATATAGTGGTTTGAGAAATCGTAGGCTCCCCTTTCATTCTGACACCAGTGACTCTCAAAGTTTGTCCCCAGAACAACAGCCTCTGCATCACCCAAGAACTTGTCAGAAATGTAGCTCATGGGCCCCATCCTGAACCTACTGAATCAGTAATTTTGGAAGTAGGGCCTGTGTTTTGGCCTCTCAGGTGATTTTCATACATGAAAGTTTGAGAATCACTGTCTGAGGAAATGCCATTTGCCCAGGATAGAAAATGAAAGTAGGGCAATATTGTTGGGTGTGTTCTAAAATATGCATGTGACTTGATGTATATGGTGTGAGTCATTTAAATGATTATGCAATCTCAACTAGACAGTAGGGTAGGGTTCTTACAAGTTTCAAGCCCCATGAGGTCAGTGGCAAAACTAAAATAAGGCTATTCTAAGACCAAAAGATGAGGAACGGATACTTACCTATGAAGATGAAACTAAGCCAAAGTGGGGGTCAGAGAGCAAAGATGTGAAAGTCAGTAATTAGGAATTCAAGATCACGGAGTATGGATAAGCTAAACCTAGGCTCTTAAACCAGTGGCAGACAATAATTTGTTGACTTTCTGCTGCCATGCAGCATTATTCGGACCAGGAAGACCCTGTTATTGTGAGAGAGCATGCCTCTGTTATCTTTAAAGCTTTTGTATCCTGACAATTATGGTTTAGAGAGGTATGTTAAAGGCTATTATATGATATTATATTTGAGGATGTATCAGAATCTTAAGATCAATTGCATCCATCTGTCTACCACCTAATCTTTTAGGATTCAGTGGGAGCTTCCATATATCCCAGAAGATTTTCCTGACCCTATAAGGATAGGTGAAGGGTTCCTTCCATGTGCTCCATGATGCCCTGAATTTCTCCTGTCACAGAAATCACCTACTGTAATATAAGGGGCTTTTTAGCTACCTGTCTTCATACACTCATGACTAAGATTTATTATAACTTGTGTACTTAATAATACACAGTGAGATGTGAAGGGAAAAGACACTGGCAGAGTCTGGAGGACTCCATGTTCAGACTTCCCATGTTTTTTCTATCCCATCAGGTAACACATGTAACTCATTTCTCTTTCCCTAGCAATGAAAATGAAGTAAACTGTGTGCAATGTTTCTGCCTAGTGAAGTGCATTAGAGACATAGTGCCCACAACTCTTAATGGGGGATGGTCACATAAGCATTCTGCATAGCGCATAACAAAATTCCGGATGCCCAGAAGGAAAGCACATGTATGGCATAAGCTTTCTAGCCACAGTCTAGTCCTGGTTGGTTAACTGTTGACTAGGAACACTCTGAGAGCCAAGTACTCACATGCCAGACAAGGGTGTATCTTACAAGCAGGGTGTTCTGGAGATAGCACTGTCAAACCTTCTACGCGAGCTCTTTTCTGCAGAAGGCCTATATCAGCCATAGCCCCTGCTATTTTCCCAGCAACTAGTACATTGCCTGAGACATAGAAAATCTTTAGGAAATACTTGCTAAAGGAACTTACTAAGTCAAAAATGATAGATCCACATAGTCTAGAAGCTTAGGCCTGATCGTTTGTGTGTGTGTGTGTGTGTGTGTGTGTGTGTGGGTGGGTGCATGGCATGGCACACACACCCAGTAAACATGCCAAACACTAAAAAATGCTCCACAGATTGACTTTAAACCTTTCCTAAGAGTTACTTAAGTGCCACAGTGCTATAGTGCTGTAGAAGGTTGTGTTTCTGGATAATTTGGTATATGTTTTAGGATGTAGGTCACTGACTAACTGGAGCTCTCATTATTAATTTTTTAATGTTTATTTGTTTTTTGGGAGAGAGAGAGAGAGAGAGAGAGAGAGAGTAGGGGAGGGGCAAAGAGAGGGAGACACAGAATTTAAAGCAGGCTCCAGGCTCTGAGCTGTCAGCATAGAGCCTTACACGGCGCTTGAACCCACAAACTGTGAGAGCATGACTTAAGCTGAAGTCAGATGCTTAACCAACTGAACCATCCATCCAGGGGCCCCTGAGCTCTCTTATGACCTGACAGAGGATCTCAGGCTTGGTCCAAACCTTAGAGCACCCTTCAGTGAGGCCTGGGGGTGGGGATGGGGCTGAGGATAGATATGCAAAAGCATAGGATTGAAACTGTCCTCTCTTCCAAATTATTTTTAGGGGTAAGGAATTCCTTCCTTCTTCCCTCCCTCCTTCTTACCTCTCTCCTTCCCCTCTTTCCCACCTGCCTGCCTTCTAATCTCTTGCTTTTTCTTGCTTTCTCTTTAACACATGGGGCTATGTCAATCCCCTTCTTGGGATTCTCTCTCTCTCTCCTCTCTCTCCCTGCTCCTCTCCCACTTGTGCTCTGTCTCTCTCTCTCTCTCTCCCTCTCTCTCTCTCTCTCAAAATGAATAAATGCTAAAGAAAAGCAACAGGACTTAAATTCTTTCTGTAATAATTTTCTTACTTTCTTGTCTGCTAGATACTATACTAGGAATCTGGTGGGGAAAAGACAGGTATGATTTGGCCTCTGCTCTCAAGGAACTTAGTGAGAAAAGCAGGCGTAAACAGACATATAAACAGATTTCAGTATGATAAGTACAAAAAGGGAATGTTGTGTAATTATAGAAATGGCAGACAGGAAGAAGTTACTAATTCTTTATGTAGAAAGGTTTCAGTGTGAGGTTATTTGTAAATTGGGTTTTGAAGAGTGAAGAAGAGTTGCCTAAATAAACAAAGGGAAGGTGTGGGCAGGAAGAGGGAGTTAAAACCAGGATCCTGTTCATAATTAAAAACACAGAATGAGACCATTTACTTCCAGCAGTATTGTGGACTGACAGACTATTAGCTCCCTGCCACAGCAAAACACTTTCAAAATTATGTGTGTGACTCACAAGAAAGTATAGAAAACCTTGAAGGGCCAGAAAATAAGAAGAGAATGTTGAAATCACAGAAATAGATGGACACAGACATGGAAGCTGATGCTACTTTGGGGATAAAAAGCCTTATTATTAACCCAGTGTTGTAGGTATCCATGACGGCTGGGCGGAAAGACTAAGTTTGCAGTATGTGACTCTACGTTAGGCAATACTCACAAATTGAAAAATGCTAATAAAAGCAGAAGACTTGTACTAGAGATTATCCTTATTTGCAAATCTCTTTGCAAAAAAGTAGTATTGCATAAATATGCAGATGATCCATATAAAATAAAAATGCTATGGGATTGATTATGAATATATATTCAAATTTCTGTCTGTGATAGTCAGTGCTTTTGAAATTATATTGGCAAGTATAAGAACCAGAAGATATGAGAGAATATAAATAGGAAGAAATGAAAAGTGGAAAGGTGAGCTAAAACTAATTTAATAATTCTAGTCCCCAGTCACTGTCAAGAGCTTGGATAATAACGAATTTGTACTTTCCATGCTTCAGCCTTTTGCTAGGAATCAAAATCCTTCCAAAAGCTAAGATCAATAGTAGTTCCCAAGACAACTCTCTGAAGCTGTACAAGAAACTCTTTGAAGAATTTCCATAAAATACAAATGATGACTGGAAAAGTATGGAGTGATTTAGAACCCACACAGGAACATAAATGAAAATAAGTGAAATGTTGTCAAAAACGAATAGAAAGTGGCTGCAGAAATAAGTCACTAAAAGCAGGGAGGTGGTGGAGAATAAAGTCTTTGAAAGATTTTCCTATTGCCGCTGAAAGTTTGAATTTCATAACTCACTCTTTTTGAAAGCTGTTCATTCATTCAGGCATGCATTCGTTCACTTAATAAACACTAGAGTCCAAGTATGTGACTATGTCAAAAGCTGAAGCCACAAAACTGAACAGAACTCATTCTGTGTACTTCTGGAGTTCATGGTCTGAGGTAATGCCTTCATGTTACAGATGATTGTAAGACTGGGAGCTAAAGGCTATAAGAAGAAATAGCTGTGACACACACAGCCTGGGAAAGGGAGTGGGGAGGAAACTATATTATCTTTATTTGAGAGAGCTGCATGAACTGGGCTTCTTGTCAACAAATATGTTTAAGTGTACACTATAAACTGATGAAATAGAGCCACACTCGAGCGTGTCCCTGAGGACCGAATGAAATGATCCCTGGGATAAACGTCTGCTTATTTCCAGCATCCTCTCTTCATCTTTAGAGTGGGGTGCATGGGCAGAATTGTGCGGAGTCAGTGAACAAGGCTATTTCACATTCTTTAGTCAAGGTTAAGGAGCCATCATTTTCCTTAGAGTGGTTCCACAGGCTCTGCACACGCCATCCACCCCAGAGAGGTTGTGAAGTGGAGAAGCTGGAGAAGACATAGGTTTGGGGGCTTCTGAGTCCCTTTCTGAGCTTCGTAAGTGAAGATGTATACAAATTGTACTCCTATCTGTGTATATTCATGTCTAGTATATTCCAGCCAGTGTATATGCAATATAACAGCAAAATAAAAAGATAAGCAAAGCAAAAACAATAAACAAAGGTACAATAACATGTATCAAAAGAATAAATTAAATCACATGAATTTTTGGACATGGGGCTGTGTCTGAGCATAGCATCTTCCCTTTTCTGCCCAGCACTGGGGTTACACAGAGAATTCTAAAACATACGACTACATACTCATGGAGCTGTGGTTAGGGTGATGATTAAGAGTGTAGGTTCCAGAACTTGGGTGGCCAGGTCTCAGTCTAGGCAGGGCCACTGCCTACTCCTCAAAGACCCCAGGAACAGCACTTAATTTAGCAAAGCCTTAGTTTGCTTATCTGAAAAATGGGGATGTAATTGCAATTTTCAAAATGTTATTTATCGCAAGGATTATGCGATGCTCGCAAACAGCTTAATATGTGTGAAGATGTTGAGGAGTGATGATGATGATGGTGGTGGGACCACCCAAGCTACAGGACTGAGGCCTAAATGGGGAACCCCTTGGTCCAATGGCTCTTGAAGTTTTTAGTCTATTAACATCATGTGATGCAGGGCCAGTCTCATGGGTGTGTGACCTGTGTAGTTGAATGGGGCCTCGTTCAAAGAAGGGTTTCATACTTGGTTTCACGTTCCACTGTTGTCATCCTTAACCTTCTTAATTTTTAAACAACTGTCCTATATTTTTTATTTTGAAAGAGCCCTGCAAATTATGTAGCTGATCCTGCCTGAGGAGTATTTAAACATCCCAGTGCCTAAGTTCCAACCTGTATCACCACATCAGAGTCTCTGAGGCTGGGACCAGAGATGCCTTTTCATTTTCTAAGTTCCATAGATGAGACTCATATGTAAGAAAGTTAAGATCCAGGGCCTTGGTTTTCTGGTGGATTGTTAGCAGTCCAGGGAATTTTTTTGCCTCTGTGGTCTATATGACCTTGATGAGGGAATCTTGGTTTTTTTTTTTTTTTGGTATGAATTTCTATTGTAGGAGAATTAACATATATTCTCCAACTTTGAATCATATCTAGAACAAGCCTGCACACACTGGGATGTCTGCTAATTCGACTGCACAATGACTGGCCCTAGGTCAGACCGTAGCTAACTTACTGTCTTTAATCTGTAAAATGGGGTTTATAATAACACCTACATCATATAATTGTTGTAAGAATTAAATGAGATAATTCATATTAGATGCTTAACAGAAAGCCTGACACGTAATAAGTATTCATTAAATGTGAGTATTATCAATGTTATAATTTTGACAGGTTGTTTTGGCTTGATTAGTGATGGGATCCTTTGATGACCTGAATGGCTCCTATCACAGCAATAGCAAGATACTTGTTTCAAAGTCCATATTTAGCTATTTTTTTTAATGTTTCCTTATTTATTTTGAGAGAGAGAGAACGCATGAGCCAGGGAGAAGCAGAGAGAGAGCAAGAGAGAGAATCCCAAGTAGGCTTCATGCTCAGCACAGAGATCATGACCTGAGCTGAAATGAAGAGTCGGATGCTTAACCGACTGAGTCACCCACGCGCCCCCATATTTAGCTATTCTTTAGAGATATAAGTACAGCAGGCATTTAGCCAGAGGAGGACGAGGTAGAGTGGCTCGAAGCAAATCACAGCACAACACAGAGGCAAGTGGTGAATAATTTACTTATGCTGCCTAGCCTTCAAATTATTGGAGTTTTCCAAAGCATCATCTGACCAGGTTTCTCAGACACTCCTCTTTAAGGAAGACATGGCTAATTGGAAGAGAAAACAGTCCTCAGTCCTCATGCTCTGTGCACATCAAAAAGTGCCATCTGGGAACACCTGGGTGTCTCAGTCCGGTTAAGTGTCTGACTTTGGCTCATGTCATGAACTCGCAGTTCGTGGGTTCGAGTTCCATGTCGGGCTCTGTGCTGATAGCTCAGGGCCTGGAGACTGCTTAGGATTCTATGTCTCCCTCTCTCTCTCTGCCCCTCCCCTGCTCATGCTCTGTCTGTCTGTCTCTCTATCTCAGAAATAAATATTAAAAAATAAAAAAATAAAAACATGAAAGTGTCATCTGTTACTCCTTTCCTCTTAGTCACTACCCCAGCCAACAAAATCTTTCTATCGTCAATTGATGTACTTATATTTTCTCCTTGATCATTATTTGCTTATTCTGATGGCCTTCATTTTTAATAGTAAAATGACAGAGTGGAAACCACAATTCACTTTATTTAGAGCCTCAAATACTGCTGTGATGCAGAAAGATAAGTTTTAAGCCTTAGAGGGGGATGAACACAAAGAGATATAAAGATGTTGTTGAAAGGCATAAACAAACCATAAAGTTACAGCCTTTGTTTAAAATTTTTAATTTCCTATTTCCTCCATTTGAGAGATCATTTGGCATTTTGCTAGTACCACAGTGAGAAAAAGTTATGAATGCCTTTTGGTAGAGAATTACAAACAACTGTGTAAATACTAATTTAATTAGAATTCAGCAGGAAAGCCAAAAGCCAGAAATCATTTATCTGCCTGACACCTGGTTGTGGTGTTTATTTGGCAGGGTGGTTCTTAACCTGGAAGCACTTCAAAAGCACTTGGTGAGCTTAGATAAAATCGCACTGAAGCTTTGGCCCTACCATGGGCAGGTTGAATTTGAATTTTGGGGATGGGGTCTGGGACATCATTTTTTCCCTTTTAAGTAGACACTTTTTTAGAGCAGTTTCAGGTTTGCAGAAAAACTGAACAGAAAGTACATTTGACCCTTGAATAACCATAGATTTGAAATGCACAGTCCCACTGTAAATGGATTTTTAAAATAAATACAGTATAGTTAATATATTTTCTCTTATTTACGATTTTCTTAATAGCATTTTCTTTTCTCTAGCATACTTTATTGCAAAGATACAGTACATAATACATATAACACACAAAATCTGTATTAATCAACAGTTGATGTTATAGATAAAGCTTCCAGTCAACAGTAGGCTATTGGTAGTTAAGTTTGGGGGAGTCAAAAGTTATATGCATGGTTTTGACTGCGCAGGGCCTTGGTGCCCTTAACCCATGAGTTGTTTGAAGGTCAACTGTACAGAGAGTTCCCATACCCCCTGCCTCTACTTATAGCCTCTACTACTATCAACATCCTACACCAGAGTAGTATATTTGTTACAACTTATGAACCTGTATCAACACACAATTGTCACTAAAAATCCACAATATACATCACACTTCACTCTTGGTATGCATTCTATGATTTGGACGGATGTATGATGACGTGTGCCCGACAATGTAGCATCATACATTTTCACTGCCTTAGAGGTCCTATGTGGTCTCCTGTTCATACCTCTCTCCCTATTAATCTCTGGCAATCACTGATCCTTTTACTATCTCAATAGTTTTGCCTTTCCCAAATGACATATTGTTGAACTCAGTGTGTAGTCTTCGCAGGTTGGCTTCTTTAATTTAGTAATTTGTATTTAAGATTTTTTCATGTCTTTTCATGGCTTGATAGCTTTTTTCCTTTTAGCACTAAATAATAGTCCATTGTCTGGAAGTACCATGGTTTGTTTATCCATTCACCTATTGAAGGACATTTTGATTGCTTCCAAATTTTGGCAATTATGAGTAAAACTGCTATAAATATCCATGTGTTTTTGTGTGGATATAGGTTTTCTACTCATTTGGGTAAATACCAAGAAGCACAATTGCTAGATCATATGGTAAGAGTATGTTTAGTTTTTAAAGAACCTGCCAAACTGTCTTCCAAAGTAGCTGTACCATTTTGCATTTCTACCAGCAGTGAATGAGAGTTCCTGTTTCTCCACAACCTCACCAATATTTGGTGTTGTCAGTGTTCTAGATTTTGCCCATTCTATTAGGTGCATAATAATATCTCATTATTGTTTTCATTTGCATTTCCTTAATGAGGTATGGTGTGGAACATTTTTTCATATGCTTATTTTCATTTTCATTTTTTTTTTTGGTGAGGTGTCCATTCAAATCTTTTGCCTATTTTTTACCCAGGTTGTTTATTTTTATATTGTTAATTTTGTAAGGGTTATTTGTATATTTGAGATAACAATCTTTTATCAGATATGTCCTTTGCAAATATTTTCTCCCAGTCTGTGGCTTGTCTTTCTTTCTTGTGATGGGTCATCAAATAATAATAAAAATTTCCCTAGGTGATTCTAACATGTAGCAGGGTTGAGAACCTCTAGTAGAAATGAGAGGAATTCTTGTAGAACTCTCAAGGTCTACATGAGAACAAGGGTTTGTTCTCAAGGGTTTGAGAAAATGCAAAAGCATTTTTTTTCTTTTAAAAAGCTCTATTTGATTCTAGTTGAACTGTATCTGTAAACAAACAATAATATTGACACTTGGTTTAAAAAGTACACACAAACATACCTTCAACCATGTAGGCATAAGTAAACTATTTGTTGGTAGAACCAACATGCTCAAAACAACTTCAAGGCTCCTAGCTCCCTGGGCATAAGCAAATTTGGTGCAAAACACAGTGTGGCTTCTTTTTCTCAGTTGTTTCTCACTTTTAGGCTTTTCCCCACACAGCTCAGCTGTTTGGAGTTCCTCTTGCACACCTATGTTGGACCTGAGTTCCCCTGAAAGGCAGCTGCCTTAGCCTTCCTTCATTCCCAGCTGAACACGGGGAGCTGTTCTTTATTATTGTTTCTGCAACGAATCCAGCCCCTATTCACTGCTGCCTTCAGGTGCCTGAGGGACCCAAACTTGCCCCTACAGAATTGAATATTTCCGGAAGAGACTTCTGCTTTGAATGTCTACCTTTACAGAACTGCCTGCACAAGTGTAGAAGGAATTGCAAATGTCTCCTTGACTTTAATTCCTAAAAGCCTCCATCGGTCTAGAACCTGCTTGTTTCCTCTAGGCGTGCCTTCCTGGCCCCTGTTAGATTCTGACACCAAACGGTCCCCAAAACTGCAAAGGCTGTCCTTCCAGGCCAACTGTATGCAGGGGAACTGTATAAAGGGAGAGCAGGAAAAGGACAGAAGTGGAAAGCATTTAATTATTTCATAACTACTTAGAGTGAGCTATGGTATAAATTATCTGGATTAACCCTGCGTGAAGTCTCTTCACACAGTAGCCAATGATCCTTACTTATATAAATTAGAGCAGGTCACCCCTCTTAGAAATCTCCAATGGTTTCTTAACTCACTAAGAAAGTCTAACGTCCTTGTCATGGTCTGGAAAACTCTATGGGATCTGTACCCCATTAGTATTGCTTCTCAGTCTCATGCTGCTCACTGAGCTTCACATGGTTTGGCCTCCTGGCTGTTTCTGGGACACACCACACACCTCAGTTTTATTTGCCATTTCCTGAGTCTTGGCATGGCCCCCTCTTCCCTTCTTTATGGGAGAGACAAGTTGACCCTGTCCATTTAAAACACCATCTCTACTTACCTCTCTACTCTCTCCCCTAACTCTGCTTTATATTTTTTCGTAGTATTTATATTCACCTGACACATCATAAAGTCCTTGGTTTATTGTCTGTTTCTAGAATGCAACCTTTAATATAGCAGAGGCTTTGTGTTGTCTATAGATGCTTTTCCAGTGCCTAGATCAGTGATTATTAAATCTACATTGGTCTCAGGTAAAGTTACAGGACATGTGTGGAGGGATCTTTCAGATGGCACCTCTCAGCAGAGATTTCTCTCTGGAATGCTAAAGACAGCTGTCTGACATTTCCACTTGAATGTCTTAGCATGTTAATAGATTGTAAGTCACAGGAGGATGGGGACTCTATGTTTTGTTTACAAATTTCCCTTCAGCACCCAAGAGAATGCTGGTCTATAGCCTGTATTCAATATATATTTGTTGAGTGAATGTTCAAAATTGAATCCTCTCTCATCCTCCAGTCCAGCCCTAAACGTGGGAGTCAATCTTGACTTCTCCTTATTCTTCATCTTGTACATCAAATCATGCATCAGCCTTTATAGACTGTATCCCATTTGTATCTATGAAATATATACATTTCTCTCTAATCCTGTGGCCATTGTTCTAGTCTAGGCTTTGCATATCTACAATATTCCTAGCCAACAAAATTTCTGATACAAAAATATCAAAGATTATTCATTCTGGAAAGAGAGCTAAAGAATGTCTTTGGAGATGTTTCTAATGTAGATAGTCTAAATTTTCAATATTGGGTACTTCATGGTATGAATTTTAGCGATTTTGATGTAAGTCACAGATTAAGACTTGTTTTGGGGTGGGGGCATCAGGTGGATATTTTTGAACACTGCGACAGAAGATGAGTGTTAAGGAATGACTGGTGAATATACTGCACATGACTGATGGCAGAATGCAACACACTCTTCAGACCTTGCAGCCTATGTAGAAAACTGGAAAAAATCCCACAACTCTCCACAAAAAATATATACATTGAATTTTTTGAAGCTCATCAAGAGAGAGCAAAGGAGCTGACGTCCCAGAAGGCTTCCTCTAAGTTTCAAGTAATGAGTCATTTAGAAGGAACATCTGTTGCATCTAGAAATGGACTATTGGGAGCAAAAACATTCATTGGAAAAGAGAATTTGAACCTATGTCACAGGCAGTTTCACAAATAGTTTCTAAGACTAAAATGAAGAGAATTAGATTCAACTCTCATGGTTACCAATGTTCTGTCGCATCACGCCAATTTTACTGTTTTTGTTCTATTTTTGAGCTCTGATCTTTAAAATTCTCCTGAGAGAAATGATCAGAATGGAATTCTGAATGTCATTGTCATTTGATGACATGTCACCCAGAACTCTGTTCTCTAAACTCAGCACGCACATGCATTTGTTTTTCTGAACAGTGGTTAGAAGACCACCTGTCTAAATTGAAATTTATACCGCCTATCTAAAATAGGCTGTCAGTGGCATTATAAGGTGATGAAAAGGTAGTGGGCTTTGCAACAATGTCCAACATGAATTTTGTCTCTGCCACTGATGAACCATGGGAATTAGGGATTACTTCCCTTTAATCAAATGAAATTGCCTCATATGTAACATGGGGAACATAGGACCTGCCTTATAGATCTGTTGTAAAGCATATGTGAGTATTTGGTGTGCTTATTACAGAGTAGTTCTAAATGTTTTCTCTTCTAGCTTCACAAACTCTAGGCCAACTCAAACACAGTCTCCTCATGAACATTCTGGAAGGGATTTCTGATGGAAATGCATCTTGCAGTGTTCCTTGGACTCTGTGGGTGGCCACTGTCACATGCCGTTTTCTGATGAACGGTATTTCAGAAGGGATCTCATGTACTTAATAATCAGAAGAAAAAAGTCTATTAACCATTTGCTTGACATTTGATTTTGCATACAAACAATTAAGCACTAATATTCCACTTATTTTTTGAGTGATTTCTATGATGCAGGAACTTGTTATACAATATTTCATTTAAATCTCAAAACAACCAGACTCCATTTGCATCTTTATCACTGCTATCTACAGAGGGAAGCCAGGAGATGCAGAGATTTGCTTACTGGAAGTAAGTAGCAGATTCAGTGCTTAAGCCCAGGCTGGGCTCATTCTAAAACTGCACACTTTTCACTTCACCACTCTGCCTTCCCAGATCATGCCTTCTGAAATGTGTGTTTTGAGGCTCTGGGATTATGTAATATACCCTAATCAATATGTTCATATTATAATTTTAAGACGTTGCTTTCCATTGCGCCCTTCTGTGATCATTAAACACCTCCATGTTATCTTTTATCACTTCAAAAAATTTTATTTCAACTTAATGTCTAAATAATCCAAACTCATACTTCTAAATTGTATTCCTCCTTCCATTCCCATGTCCATCCTTGCCTCTCTCCCTTCTCCTCTCCTTCCTTTGGCCATTCCAGCCCATTAAATATTATATGTGAATGTATAAATATATATAGAAATGTATCAAAGAACTCCAGATGTCCAGTCAAGAAATAATGCTGAGACAAACATGGCCCTTCCCAGTTTTGCCTGTTTCTGGGTCTTTCTATGTACCATTCACCTTGTAAACTACGGGCATGTATCTCAAAACTACAGCAGCCTGGACTAACACTTCTTCCATGTCTTCTCCATGGTCAGGACATATCTGGTCCAGGCCAAGAGTCTAAAGCCCTTTCAATTTTAGATGAATACCCTCTAAATGAAAAAAGCTATTTAATAAGCTGACTTTTTACTCCTTTTCCTTCTGCAGAAGCAGATTTTATCTAATTTTCTTCTCCTTGGACACATTTCACTAATCATTTAACTAGAGCTTTTGTAGTTTATTCATGACATACTGCATGAAGAGTTGGAAATACCCTGGGCCTAAGTCACTAGATGATGCCCTAAGGTACAGAGGATTGCAGAATGGGAAGGAATGAAGGGTCAACATATATACAAAAAACTAACTGCAATCAAGTGAAATGAAATGAATTCCAATAAAGAGGCATTCCTATGGGTATATGTGATTTTGTTTAAAACTAAGTTTTATAGAAAAAGGAAAAATAACCCCTTAAATGATTAATAATAGCTTCATGAAATTATGATATTAGTTAAAAGGAGTTTTCTCTTGGGGTGCCTGGTTGGGTGTTGGTTGGGTGTCTGACTTCGGCTCAGGTCATGATCTCATGGTTCGTAAGTTCGAGCCCCTCATCGGGCTCTGTGCTGACAGCTCAGAGGCTGGATCCTGCTTCAAATTCTGTGTCTCCCCCTCTCTCTGTTCCTCCCCCACTTGTACTCTGTCTGTCTCTCTCTCTCTCTCTCTCTCTCTCTCTCTCAAAAGTCAATAAAGATTTTTTAAAAAGGAGTTTTCTCTTGAGTTTTTCTGTGAAAATGTTCACCTAAAGTGATTTACCCGGCTTACTGATTTCAAGGCCTCTGATCTTTTCTTTGCATTTGGTTAGAAATCCTTCATTCACAGGGGCGCCTGGGTGGCTCAGTCAGTTAAGTGTCCGACTTCAGCTCAGGTCATGATCTCACGGTTCGTGAGTTCGAGCCCCGCGTCAGGCTCTGTGCTGATGCCTCGGAGCCTGGAGCCTGCTTCGTATTCTGTGTCTCCCTCTCTCTCTCTGCCCCTCCCCTGCTCATGCTCTGTCTCTAAAAAACAAGTAAATGTTAAAGAAAAATTAAAAAAAAAAGAAATCCTTCATTCATAAAAATATCACATGTGTAATAATTTAATGAGGTTATAGAGAACAAAAATCACAGTTGAGCTCCTTTATGTTGCTCATGTCCTAAAAATACATGCTTAAGAATATGTATGCTATAAAAGTATATACCTAAAAAATATATTAAAGAATATGTCTAATAAAGGATAGGTATATGTTAAGGATGATGCTTTAGTTGGCAGAATCAACTTAAACATGATGGAGATCACATGTCTTATCAGAGTCAAATCCTCAAGCACCATGACATATATACAATAGTTATATGCCTCATATTTCAAAAACAGTCCTTATTTTCATATCTTCTGCTATCGTATCAGATGCCATGTACATGTATGGCACATGTCTCAAGTTTTGGATTGGGAAATACTATCAAAGTATACCTGAGTAAAACAAGAAATAAAACAAACAAACAAACAAACAAACAAACAAAAAACACAAGAAAATCCAACTAATTCCTGTTTTCAAGAGACCCGTCCAAGGGAAAGAAAATCAGGACGCAGAAAGGCTGGAAATAATAAGATGACAAAAAAATGTACTAGGAAAATAGTACCAAAATAAAAGAGAATGTGGTGATATTAACAGAGAAAAATCACATCTCTATGAATTATTATAATGCATTTTTCTGGAATGAGAGTATTAAATGAGACAAAGATATTGCAAATGTTAGAGGACAGAGATTTTATATCAAAAAATAGATATGGGCTATATAAATCTAGATGCACAGCTATGAAGTATGTAAGCGAAAGTATTAGAAATATAAGAAGAAATGTACACACCTACAACTGTTGCAAAACAATTTAACACACTTTTCTCAGAAATTAACTAATAAATCATAAAAAACAATAAAGCAGATTTAAATAATATAACTATCAAACTATATCTAATAAACATATAGAAAACTTTGTATCCATGAACTGAGAATATACAACCATTTTATATATATCTATATCTATATCTATATCTATCTATATCATCTATATCTATATCTATATCTATATATCCATATACATATATCCATGTATATGGATATATCCATATCCATATGTGTGTGTGTGTGTGTGTGTGTGTGTGTATATATATATATATATATATATATATATATATATATATATATATAGGCAGTCTCACTAAGAAAAGATTCTACATATTAGTCCACAAAATATAAAAATTACTTTAAAAATAGATGTGATAAGGAGTATGTTATTTGATCAGCAATCAAATTAAAACTAAATAAATGAATGGCAAAAATCTAATCACTTTGACATTTAATCCTTTCTAAATAAATTTCAGGTTGAAAAGGAAATCAAGAGAAATTAAAATTTATACTATAAGCAAAAACAAGTGAGAACATGATTTGAGCATAACACTGATATCAAAATCGAGGTAAGAACAACACATGGGCACATTCACATATACATCCAAAGGCCGTTAGACCACTAAGAGAGAAGTCATAACTGTGTATTTACTTGAAGATGATAAGATTGGAAAAGCAAAACAAAATAAACAAAGAAAAAAAAAACCCAAAAGATGTTAGCTGTCTAGATTCAAAGTCAACATACAAAATTGGTACAATTTTCCATATATCCAGAATAACCAATTTAAGTAAAGTCCGTGGAAAAGAATACCATTTATAGTAACACCAACAATCTATAAAGATCTCAGGAAAAAAACAGAACAAATAGTAAGTAAGTGTTGAAATCCTATCTGCAGTATACTACTTTAGTGAGAGACAAAAAGGGAGACTTGAAAAAAATGGAAAAACACCATATTTTAGCATGGGGAAGTTCATAACAGCAAAAGTTCACAAATTCATAATTTGATTCATTTTAAATTAAAATCATGGTAGAAGTTTTCATGGAATTTGATAACTGTAAGAGAAACACACAACAAATTTGCTAAAAGAAAAATAAGAGGGTAATTGCACTCTGAAATTTCAAATTAAACCATAAAGTTAAGGTAAATTAAAATACAGCGGTACTGGGCAAGGAAGAAATAAATAGATTAATTTATATGAGGAATCTAGAACCAGGAAAAAAATGTGTGTGTGTGTGTGTGTATGTGTGTGTATTAGGGTGTCAGCCCAAATGAATTCTCCAAACAACTTTAGGAGTTGTCTGATTCTCTGAAAGCTGATGCCAAAGGAGCTGGCCTAGGAGATGTGACCAAGAGTATGGATGGTGCATATGACAAATGGGCGCTTTCAATCCTTGAGAAAATAAGAAATGCTTTAATTGATGTGTTACAACAATTGACTTTATATTGGAAAGATTACTAAATCTTATTTCTTTCACCATATTTTAGGTATTTCAAAACATTTCAAAATTTAAAAATTAGCACTAGTGACAAACAGTAGTGAAATTTTTAGCACTTTGACATGGGTAAGACTTTCCCAAGGAAGGTAGAAAGCACAGAGATTAGAAAGGAAAAGATTACCAAGTTTTACTACTAAAGAATTTAATTTGCACAATAAAAGATACCATAAAGCACATATGACCAAAAGGGAGAGAAAAATAACCACTGAGAACATTTTCTAACCACTTAGAACATTTTTTGCTATAAATATAACAAAGAATATTCAAAGTATATAAGGAACTTCTATAGAGCAGTGAGAAAACTTAGTCAAGTCAATCCAAGATAATGGACAAAGACCATGAAAAAGCAATTTACAGAAAAAAGTAATAAGGTGGGGAGAAGAAAGAGAGGGAGGGAGAAAAGAGACAGAATGCCCATCTTTATTAGTAATAAGGAAATTGCAATTTTAAATTATTTTTTTGGGGGGAGGTCAGTCAGTTTTAGGAAAAACCTTAAAAGATTGATATATTCAGTGTGGGTGAAAGTGTGTCATGATTACTTTCGTGGATTGTTGGTTGGAGTGTGAATAGGTATAGCCTTTTTGGAGGCCAATTTAGCAGTATATTTATATTTATAATGTGTTTCCCCTTTGACTTAGTAATTCTCTTTGAAGCAGATATAAGTTTTCTGGGAAGTATATGCAAAAACATCTTCATAATGATGCTCATGGAAACATTGTTTGTGACAGTAAAATGCTAGGAACAAGCCAGAAGTCACTGAGAGACCAATTTAATTAAATCATGGTATAGCCACCCAGTGGAATAGTATATAGTTAATCAGTGTTTCCAACTTGAATAAAGTATGGATCTTCTCTAAAGAAATTTTTAAAAGTTAATTCCCACAGTAGCATGAGGAATATTTACAAGAATAGACTTTAACTATATAAAAGTAACTTAAGTGAAAAAAAATCAGGTTACAAAATTACATATTTAATACAATGCTTTTTAAGACAACAAACTCAAGCTACATATTTGCCTTCTCTCATTGAATGCACAGTAAAGACTAAAAATCGTATCAAAGTGTTGATAGTGGTTACCTTTAGGGTTTGAATTAAGATAATGAAATATAGTACTTTCTTTTTCTCTTGTTTTTTTTTTAAATCTCTATGATTATACTTTCTTTTATTTATGTTTCAATAAAATTGTGTTCCTTCCTTAACTTAAAAATAAAAATAATTTTAGAAAAGAAAAAACCAGGGGGTGCCTGGGTGGCTCAGTTGATTGAGCGTCCAACTTCAACTCAGGTCATGATCTCACAGTTTGTGATTTCAAGCCCCGCATCAGGCTCTGTGCTGACAACTCAGAGCCTGGAGCCTGCTGAGAATTCTGTGTCTCCTTGTCCCCTGCTCCTCCCCTACTCACGCTCTGTCTCTCAAAAATAAATAAATGTTAAAAAAAATTAAAAAGAAGAAAAAACACCATTTTTCTAGGATTTCTTTTAATCTTAAAAAATTTATTCAGGGATGGGAGTTTTGAGATTTCAGAAGCAAAGAGAGCCATACTTAATTCAAATGCATCATTGTAAAATGAATTTTTCATTAATGATCTCTGAAACCAAGTAATCAAATCATGAGATGCATGAGAAAGTCAAACATTCTTTGTTAGATTTTTGAAACATCATTTGTCACTCTGGCTCACTCTGAAATATTCTGTTATCTGCCTCATTCCATGGAGGGCTGTGGACAAAGTTCAGCATTCATTTTGCTACGTATGAAAAGTGCTGCAGGAAAGAGTATAATAGTAGGAGCCAAGGGACCTCAGAGCTCACCACAGTTTAGGGCCCAGGAACTAGTCAGAGAGGACTCAATGGCTGTAACACCAGACAAGCCCATCTTTCATTCTGATGTAAAAATTAAAATGTGTGAATTCCTAACTTGGAGAGCAGGAATTAATATCTCCATTTTGCAGATGAAACTGAAATTTAGAGGACTTCAACTAAATGCAAAGTCAGAGTAATTTATCCTGTCTGGTAGCACATTAATTTTTGGTTTCTTATTGGTTACAAGACTTACCCAAACACCAGGAATCGGGGGGAACGAGTGAGATGTACTGAAGAAGAATGCTGGTCTGAAAAATATTAAGGTCAAATTGAGTAAGTAACAATTCACATAGTAAGAATTAGGTAATAACAAGAATGTAGTCACTTCTTCAGGGCTGGCAGGGTTAGGGCTGGTAGTGATGGGATGAGCAGCTAGCAGCATGCTATCTATGATGGGGGGGAATGAATTAATAGCTCACTGGATGGTATGGTACCTTAATCTCCTTTATAAAGTGATATTAATTTTTTTTTAATGTTTATTTATTTCTGAGAGAGACAGAGACAGAGTGTGAGCAGGGGAGGGGCAGAGAGAGAAAGGGAAACAGGATCCGGAACAGGCTCCAGGCTCTGAGCTGTCAGCACAGAGCCCGAAGCGGGGCTCGAACTCACAAACCGTGAGATCATGACCTGAGGCGAAGTTGGACGCTTAACCAACTGAGCCACCCAGGTGCCCCTATAAAGTGATATTTTAAATTGCTATGATTCAAAATTTACATACACATTGCAACGAGGAGCTCCTACATTCATAGTTATAGTTATTTATTTATATTTATACATCTAAAAATATATTTTATATGAAATTTATCTAAAAACCAAAGCAAATAAACAAAAACCAGAAACCAGAATCATAAATACAGAGAACAAATTGGTGGTTGCTGGAGGTTAGGTGGATGGGAAAAATAGGTGAAGGAAAGGAAAAGGTACAACTTTCTAGTTATAAAGTCACAGGAATGAGTACAGAGTCGGGGATTAGTCACTAATATTGTCATAATGTTGTATGATGACAGATGGTGACTACACTTATGGTGGTGAGCATAGCATAATGTATAGAATTGTTGAATCACTATGTTGTACACCTGAAACTACTGTTACATTGTATGTCAACTATACTTTAGTAAAAAATGGCAATAAGGAACTCTTGTATACCATTTATATTTATATTTACATTTATTTATACTTTTTTCCAACTCATTTGAGAGTAAATTGGAAACATCATACACTTTTACCTCTAAATAGTTCATTGTACAATTTATAACAATGGAGATGTTATCTTAAATCACTATAGTGCATTGGTCAAAATCAGAAAAATTAACCCTGATACAGTACTATTATGGGATTTGAATATTTGAATATGGACCAGAGTCTGTATTCAACTTTTTTCAGTTGACCTCAAAATTTGCTTCACAGGTATTTTCTACCATAGTCCAGGATTCAATCAAGTATTACCTTTACATATTTTAATCTTCCTAGTAGTCAAATAACTATTCAAAAACTAGTTCAGCCCTATATCTGCTGGGTATCAGTGCCAGGCACTGTAACCCATTAACATAGGCTAGTGTCTAAATCTCCCTCAGAGGAGATGGAGGGAGGCTGGGGCTGGTAGAAACAAGTGGGTCTAGGACAGGGGCTATATCTGCTACAGTATGGTCAGGGTTCACCTCGTGAAGCATTTAAGGTAGAGTAACATCAGTAATCTACAGGTGAAGAAAGAGACCTAGGCTATGACGTGGCAGAATAAAGTCTATAATCTCTTGTTATTTACTGACTCCTTTACAACTTACCTATTCCTTTTCTGGAATAATCTTAACCCGTTTTCTGCATAGTAACATTCTTTGACATTGCCATGCTTATTCATATCTTGTGCTCTTGCCCATAAAATTCCCTTTTTCTCAAAATGCATCTTTTCAGCTCTTTTCTCTAGCTTGAAATTTTACCTCTTTTATTAAAAAAATTTTTTTTAATGTTTATTTATTTTTGAGAGAGACAGAATGTGAGCGGGAGGTGGGGGGGCTGAGCTGTCAGCACAGAGCCCACCTGATGCGGGGCTTGAACCCACCTGCTGTGAGATCATGACCTGAGCTGAAGTCGGGTGCTCAACTGACTGAGCCACCCAGGCACCCCAAGATTTTACCTATTTTAAAGACCTTTCTTAAACATTGCCTTCTTTGTAAGAGCTGTCCTGAGATTACCACTTAACTTAGTCTGTGTGATTCCAAAGCGCTTTGAAGATCTGTAGATTAAAAAAGCACACTTTGGGATGCCTGATTGGCTCATTTGGTTAAGTGGTTGACTCTGGCTCTTGATTTAGCTCAGGTCTGGATCTCACAGTTCATGAGTTTGTGCCCCACATTGAACCTGCTTCAGATCCTCTGTCTCCTTCTTTCTGGCCCTCTCTGGCTCTCTCTTGTTCTCTCAAAAATAAATAAACATTAAAAAAAATTGAAAAAAAAAGCACATTTCATTGTAGCTATACATAGGTCAATTCACAATTGAGGATAGGGGTGTCTTTGACCTGGCACAGTGCCTGACACAAAGTAGATACTTAATAAATTATTACTTAATATGAACTTTCATAATTCATACGTTCACTGCCTCCAATTGGAATGGGTTCATGAATTGGAGAATGTGGATTCTAAGCAAACTCTCAGAAGTTACCACTTTCAGGCAGCTGATATCTGAAGGGTTTATAAACTCAAATCATTGCCTTAGATCACAAAGTCTGATTAAAAAAACAACAACAGCGACAACAAGTAGTTTTCGGAGTCCAGCAGCCTAGGCTTTAATCAGATCACATCAATTCTTCCAAACAGTGAAATGGATTTTAGCCTGAACAATCATTCATTCAATTTCTACAGAGTACAGCTTGGATTTGGATATATGCAGGCTATTTGATCATACCAGTTTAATTCTATTTTTAATTCCGGAGAATGCTAGGGGTCCTGGCAGAAACCCAGGGTGGGTACCCTGAGGGGGTTCAGGTTCAGGCATATCCAGCTGTATCTGGATGGCTGACAGGGTGGAGTCACCAGCAATCGATTTCCTGGAGGTGATCTAAAAGCCTCATTGTAAGAAGCTCACCGCCAGTGATAGAAGAGTAAAGGAATGAAGTCTTGTACCATGGCATATTTTGAATTTAGCAAGAATATGACTTCTGGCACAACACTACTGGCATCAATTAAGTAAAATATGAACTCAGACCATAACCATTTTTCTTTTTCATACTACTTGAATACCGATGACAGAAATACTTTTAGACTTTCAGAAAGTTACTCTCTGAGGTTGCTCAAAATATAGATGTATGCCTGCAATTTTCTGTATAAGCTACTCCCAGACAATGTTGGTTCATAGCTCCCCTTTTTCCTACACCCATTTCCTCAGAAAAATAATCTTCCCACACAGCTACTAAGCCAAGGACGGCTGGCTAGCTACTTGACATTCATCGCCCTTCCCTCTTTCCTGCCAAAGTCCTCATTTTGCTCAGGTGTCTATTTCTGCCCCTCACAGTCTATATGATTAAGAGGAAACTGACACAATCCCCAGAACAAAGGTGGATAATAATTAATCTTAAAAAACCAGTACATGGCATTCCCTTGACAACCGTTTCTGATGCAGGAGCGGGCTTTTGACTTTTTTGGCTCAGACTAAAGTGAAAGACATATTCCATCATTGGGCACTCATTCTGCTCTCTCTTTCTCTCTTTCTAGATGTGAACAAGAAACCATGTTGCTATAGTTGCTGCTGGCAACCTTCTTATGACCAAAACAAGAAGGACTCTGAGGACAGAGCAAGCCTTCTAGATGGCAGAGCAGAAAGTTAGAAAAATCTGAGTGCCTGAGGTCACAGCTTGAGCTACTGAACTCACATCACCCTGCAGTTGACTATTGTACTTCTTGCTATTTGAAATAAGAAAGTTCCTTATTGTTTATGCCTGAATGAGTCATGTCTTCTGTTACTGCAGTCGAAACCATACCAACTGATGTATTATAGAAACAGCTAATTATGAAGGCGGAGAACACAAAATTTTGTGTTACACTCAAAGTTAACCTGACTCATTTAGTGATTGCATAATTGTTATCACACCACATAATAATTAGATATAGATTATGAACAATGCACACAAAGAACTGATATTCCAAGGAAGGTGACATGGAGCAATAAAAAGCATACCTTGTTCAGAATCGTGGGTAGAAATCCACTCCTATTTCTAAGAAAAGGACCTACTCATGAGTTTGTGATCAGCTCCCAACTGAATGGTGGGTAGAAATCCGCTCTTATTTCTAAGAAAAGCAGCTACTCGTGAATTTGTGATCAGCTCCCAATTGGAAGGGCCTGTTGTTTATTGAGTACTTGCTGGAAGCTGGGTGCTGTCCTGCGTGGTTTTACACAGCCGGATTCCAGCAGTCATTAAGAGCAGGAGATGTGGAGTCACGCAAAACTCGCTCCATTGGTGCAGGTGCTGGGCTGCTCACTTTTGAATTGAAAGAGCAGAGGGGCTGCACATCTTCTCTCTGCTTCATCCAAATTCCACACTTGGATTCCCAAGATTACGGACTGTTCTCTTAGCTAAGTCACTGTTTCCCAGTGCACTATGCTCCGAGGCCCGGCTCCAGAGGAATTTCCGATCAGCCAATGCAGTGTCAGAATCAAATCTTCCATCCAAAGTGCTAGGCTCCAGTGTTAAGACTCTGTCAAAAGCTTAGAGAGCTACCCTTTTCATCAAGGTAAATTTATCTCAGCTGCCCCCTTGCTAGTCTTTCCCAATGAAACCTGATCAGTGCACTTCCAGAAAGTTCCATCAGGCCTCCCTGAGTTCTTGTCTAAGGGGGCTGTGCTCGGGCTGTGACCTCCGGATTCCTACATAACTCTTCTGAGATCATGACCCAATCCAGCTATGAAAGGTTTTGTTTTACACTAATCTAAGAATGCTCACTTTCCTATGCTGGAAAAAAACAAGGGGGCTGTTCAAGTAATCCTTCACTGGATAAAAGATTTTAAATATTTACATAAAAATAACATATTCAAATTATAAACATAAATAAGCATGGAAAATCAGATCATTACACAAATGTTGTATCTTTTTATTTCTATTTTTAAAACATGTTTATTTATTTATTTAGAGAGGTAGAGAGAGAGAGCATGCAAGCAGGGGTGGGGCAGAGAGTGAGAGAGAATCCCAAGCAGACTCTCAGCTGTCAGCTCAGAATCCAAGGTGGGGCTCGAACCCACAAACCATGAGAGCTGAAATCGAGTCGAACCCTTAACCTGACTAAGCCACCCAGGCACCCCTACACAAATGCTATATCTTTTTTAATGGTCCTATGAAATTCCATCTATAAGAATATCATAATTTACTTAATCTTCTAATGTTGAAATTTTAGATTGTTTATAATATTTCTGTTATAAATTTCTTTGCAATGAACATTTATAACATTTAAAAAATTATTTTATTTATTTTACTTTATTATTTTGTTCCTGTAACATTTAAAAAAGGGTTTTCAAACTGAAAGACTGAACTCAGAGAAATCCAGGCTTATTGTAAAATGAGTTTGGGGATTGCTTTAGAACATGTTGCTATGTCTACCAGAGAGATTATGAGCTAGAACCACATAGCTATTCCTTTTCAGTACAAACACTTCCCAAGCAATGGGTCCTAATTCCTCCTCCTTGACTGTTCCTTTGCCTCTGTCATGTTGGACCCCATTTGACCCCCAAATATATTTCCTCAGTCTTCTGTGTCTCCTCATTGCTTTCCTCAAGATGACCCTTCTTGATGCAAAATGAACAAATCTTTTAGAATCTCTATAAGAAATAAAGAATTTTCCTTGAGCCCAAGTTAGGACAGCTGCCCAGGAAACACAATCTTCACAAAGAACAGAGTACTCTGGAGAATGAACAGTTTTTACTGTTCTATGCTTTTTACATCTTGTGAAAGCTCAAAAGATTAGGAATCACCAGTGTTTACATCAAAGAATGCAGGGGGTAGGAGCATTGATCGAGGTCCTAAGGACAAATGGTTTTCCTTTAGGCTACTCATTCATACAACAGATGTACAATGCATGCTTGGGGGTGAGGCTTTTGGTTTAAACAAAGTTTTTGTATAGTCATGCTGACTTAGAAATCTAAAATGGCTTCCCTCACATATCAGGTATTTAGAGAGTTTTCTTCCATCACCCTTGATCAAGGCCTTGCTGCATTTTCCCAAGCCAGGCACTGGGATGCTTCCATGAGCCGAGGCTGATGCTTCTCTGCTTTCTTCCTCAGCTCTTTTTAGGACTGCTTGTATCAGTCCTGCTCTCAGCTGAAGCACAAAGAGGTGAACACACCACACAAGAGTTTAAAAGCATTCAGGGCTGGGGGCACCCGGGTGGCTCTGCTTGTTAAGCTTCCGACTCTTGATTTTGGCTCAGGTCATGATCTCACGGTTCCTGAGATCGAGCCCCTCAATGGGCTTTGCCCTGACAACATGGGGTCTGCTTGGGATTCTCTCTGCCCCTCCCCTGCTTGCTCTCTCTGTTAAAAAAAAAGGCAGGGGGTGGGGAAGTGTTCAGGTAGGAAAGAATGAAGAGCAGTGCTGAGGCCAGGTAGCTGAAAACACGGGAAAACCCATTTTTAGAGCACAGATCTGGCACTTTCCTGGGGGCCTTTCAGCCATGACATTCTGCCATGGTGCTTTCTGTCCTCTTTCTGACCCAGGATAATATATCAGCAAGTGTACCTGAGCTGCAAGTTTTACTCATTTTTATTTGCTATCTGCAAGTATCTGGGCTCCTACATTTTACTGAGATGCATTGGCTTCTGACTCTTTTTATCCTAATTCTTCTTGGGTCTCCTGGAGCCTAGGTGCCTCTCTGGCATCAGGCTCTCTTCCCAGTGGAGAGGCCGCGTTGCCCAGTCACTTATGCAGTCATTCATATTCATAGAAAAACGTAAAGACGGTTTTCTTAATTATACTACTTGATGCTGCTGTGTGTCTCCCAATTTTCTGTGTGTGGTTTCATCTGTGTCACAGGCTCTCTGCATGAATTCAGCACCTCTAATTGCTGGGCAAGTTCTCCAGGAGAGGAGGGAATATGCAAGAAGAAAAATGGACTTCCAGGATTCTGTTTAAAGAATGCTTATTTGACTGGTCTTAATTGGGTTCAGGGGGCCTGGCTGAGCTGCTGCTTTGTGATTTGCATGTACGAGCCAAAATTAAGCTTCTGATTTGCATCCTTTGTTTGCTAGCGAAAGTTCTATTATGTATTTACCAGCAACCGAAGATTTAGACCTCACTTGCTCCTGAGACCACTGTAAATGGAGGCAATGAATAATTTGATGGTCTCTGACACATGGAGAGAGAAATGCTATGGCCTTTCACCATAAAATTGAATTTGTGAAGCGATCAGTAAACAGTTACAGATTGTGGAGAAAGTAGAGTGTAGTAGATTCAGTGGCCTCTCTCTAAATGCACTGAGTAAAATCAGTGGATCTAGGTTTGTTGGTTAGAATGCTGTAACCTCAGTCTGGTCAATAGGATTTCAAAAGAACAGCTGGAAATCAGAATAAATACCACTGAATACATTTGCTTTTAGCATCTTAATAGCTAAATTTCTCTGTTTGATTTGAAAATTCCATTTTGATCAGATGTCAGTTGGCTAAACTAAGCAGCTTTTTTTCTTTCTGTTCATTTGTAGACTAATGAGAGCCAAATATATTTCATTTTGGCCCTTCCTCATTCATGCCATCTGAATGCTTGAGATGACCACTGACTTGAGAGTCTGAGGCCATGAATGATCATGTCTAAAGTTAGTATCAAAACTTCTTGTTTGGGTCGGGCTGAACTCGGATTTGAAGAAAGCTCAGGCTCCCTTGAACTTTTCTTTCCTTTAATGTTTGCTCTCTCAAGTCCCCAAAAGAATCGAACTGGCACATCTACTTAATTTGTTTTCAATACAACTGTAATTTTCACTGAATTTAAACTGGGATTCAGTCTGTCCCTCTGCTGGGCCAGGGACCTTCATCATTTAAATTCATGAGTTGATTTATGTTAAAGGAGTAAAAGACCAGAGACAGAAATTTTGTGAAAAGTGTCTGAAAGCAAAGATTGGAAAGAGGCAAAGGACCGTATGGTGTTCTTCCTCAGCCTTACACCTTGGTTGGATTTGATCTTCTAGCAAAAGAATGTTTGCAGGTGGAAACCAGAGCCGATTTTTATAGAACTCATTGTTATACACAGAACATAAGCAGTGGTATACATAACTGAGTTTATTACAAAAAACGATATAAAGTAGGGGAAAGGAGCATTTTATGTGGAGCAGAAAAAGTCGTGCAGCTCTTTTTGGCAACTCAAGAGCCTTGCATCTTTTGAAGTCAAAAGAGATGGTTCCATGGGTAAAAGTATTTTATCATGGTGAGAACTGGCAGCAGGATAGCTGAGAGATGCCAACTGTTGGTGGTTTGGATTAATGAGGAGGCTGAGGTTGAAGAACAAGATAACACAGGATCTGAACAATGTGATACATCCCCAGATATGAATATAATAACTGAATGGGACGTTGACACTCTCTGGTCAGGCAGCTCGGTTGACCAGCCAGTGAAATTTAGTATTAATGTGGTTTTATTTGTGTCCATGGACTGGTAAAATGCAGGAAAATTCAGAAAAATGCTTCTTCTTTTTTTTTTTTTTGTAAAGTTTATTTATTTTGAGAGAGAGAGGGACAGTGTGAGTGGGAGAGGGGCAGAAAGAGAGGCAAAGAGCAGGCTCCGCACTGCCAGCATGGAGTCCCACGCAGGGCTCAAATTCCAGAACTGTGAGATTAAGACCTGAGCTGAAATCAAGAGACAATGCTTGATGTGCCTGGGTGGCTCAGTCAGTTAGGTGTCGGACTTCAACTCAGGCCATGATCTCATGGTTTATAGGTTTGAGCCCCATGTTGGGCTCTGTGCTGACAGCTCAGAAACTGGAGCCTGCTTCTGATTCTGTGTGTGTGTCTCAAAAATAAATAAGCATTAAAAAAATTAAAAAAAAAGAGTCATATGTTTAATCGACTGACCCACCCAGGTACCCCTGAAAAATGCTTCTATTTCAGACAGCACAAACACCTGTTTGGGACCCCAAATTTCAATTCACTTGGAAACAGAGACATGGCACTCTTACATTAGGGGACTTAGAGTTAATGTCAAATTATTGTCAGAGAAGATCACTCTTTTGCTGCAACTCCATTATTTCAATATATTTGCACTTGATATGCTTTTCTAAAATCTGATAAGAAAGACTTTTTTATTTGCTTTGTGTCATTTCAACCTGTCGTTTCAAGACTGAATGCAGTATCCTGCGGTGTCCTCCTAGGACTGACACAAACAAATGCCTTTGGGCAGTCTGGATGGTTTGTGGGATGAGTCGCTACCCTTTGACAGAGAGAGGAGTGAGAAGGGAGGAGGAAGGGATGGGAAGGGGGTTTTGGTGAAACTTCTAGAATGTGTGCTTACAATGAGAACAGTAAGAAGAGGTACTAAGAGAAACCCTTCAAACATTTAAAGAATCTGTCACCCTTTAGCAACTTAAATATTTGAGTAATTGCCTATCTAGTACATGTAGTGTATTTTGTATGCCACCAGCCATACTGTTGGCACATTGTAGATGATCGCTACCCATTTGTTGCCTTCAGTGGAATTATGTGGATGCCATTTTTCCTAATGGACTGAATTCCCTTTCCGATTTTATAGATAGATGGCCCTTACCTCAACTTCTTTCTCAGTGCTTGCTTTGTGGAAGCAGCAGTTTTGATGCTGCGTCTCAATCCCTCTAGCTCTTCTAGGTGTTACTCTATATAATGCCAGTCACAAGACATAGCAATATTCATTTTTATAAAAATCCAAACGTATGTAACTGACATAAGAAATGAAAGGGCAGCAATTCATACTGGTTCAAACTAATAATGTACATCACCCTGTTATCAGCAAGCAGAAGGACAGTATGAAGTAGAGCCTGGATGAACAATGTGCGATGTGGGTCAACTTGGCAAATGTCCAATTTGAAAGAAGCTGTAGTGCACCATTTGGCTACCAAAATCAGTGTTTCCCCAGCCTTCATATCTTGGCATTAAAATGAATGTGTTCAATGTTCCATGCAAAGGCACTGATTCTGGCAGCTGTCTCAAGTCCTTCTGGTAACTCATTACATCCTTCCCAGAGAAAATGATCGTGAATGAAATAAGGGCACTTTTATTAAATACTGAATATTAAACACTAAAAGAACTTTTTCCCCAATAGGTCTAACACAGAATATGCTATTTAGAAGAGTTATTTTCATTGACCCTGGGTTTTTTTGTTCCTGTTTTTCTTCCCTTCGTCTGGTTGTTATGGCGGTGTCTCAGGATATTTCTGTATATCTCTGTCCAGTCACAGCTGAGAGCATTAAGAAGCTAAACAAACAAAAAATGAATATTCTAATAGTTATTATTGTCACCCATTTTCATTTTTTCCCCCAAGTTCAAGAGTTAGTCTTTCTCAGAATTTGGAAGTTGCCACAACTATGTCATCTACCATAATAAGACATGTGATATTCAAGGTTAGTGTGGTATAAAAATTGAAACACCATCTTAATGATCAATGCTGGAGTTTCTCTGAGAGTAAGTTGGTGAAGGCAGTCATTAGAAACACCTTGGAGTTAACTAGAGTCCATTTTATTATACCTGAGAATGACCAAAGTTGTATACTAGATACATAATATATTTTAGATGAATAAATGTGTGGATAAAGTGAAGAAACAAAGATGTCTATGGTTATTCTCAGCTTCCCATTATTTTATACTTATGTAAATTCTGTAATCTGGGAGTGTGTGTGTGTTTGGGATTAGCATGGAGCTTTTCTGGTTTATACTGCTATGTAACAAAATATGAAGCTGACTCCAGTGAGAGCATGCAAAAAAATCCCTGTTGCACTTGAATTATAATCTGACAGTTATACACTTTGTTAGTGATTCTGATAAGAGGATTGGCCTAATTTTGCCATTTGATTAATTTCTTAAACAAAACTATACATGTCAAAATGAGTTTGGGACTCACAGGGGAAACATTCTAGATCAAACTGCTTTCCTCTTGGACTTCCATTATCAACATTTAAAATTTTTGTAATAGACAAATTATTTTGGAATAGTTTAGATTTAAAGACAGGTTCAAAGTGAGTACTGTCACTGTGCTTACTTTCTATTTATTCTAAACCAGAAACAAGTTAAGCAAAATAGTATTTGTCTTAGCTCATTTGCGCTGCCATGATAGAATACCATAGACTGAACAGCTTATAAACCAGAGAAATTTTTCATAGTTCTTGAGTCTGGGAACTCCAAGATCAAGGTACTGATAGATTTGGTATCTCCTGTATAGATGGTAGCCTTGTTATGCTCTAATCAGGAAGAAGGAGCAAGGAAGCTTCTGGGGTCTCTTTATTAGGGCACAAATTTCATTCATGAAGGCTGTGACCTCATGACCTAATTACCTCCTGAAGGCCCCACCCTCAAATACCATCACTTTGGGGGGTAGAATTTCAACATATGAATTTCAGGCAGATACAAATATTCAATCCATAATGTATTATTATTTTCATGCCTGATAGTTTCAGGATGTGTTTGTTTGAAAGAAAACAGCCCAACAAAATTCCACTTTTGAATGAGCACTACCTGATTTAGACTGTTATTTTTGTTTTTGATGTTTTATTGCAAACAAGTGAATTTTCCATTTTTCTACCACACTCTTCTGTCTCCACACCATCTTATGCCTTCTTCATTTGTTGAGGTGTGTTTTGAACACCTCCCTTTCTGTCTTTTCCACCTGATCCCTTCTCTGCTCTTTCGTATCTTACTACCATTGAATGTTCAGTTCATGTCCCACCACCTCTCCAAAGCCTCCTCTTGCTGGCTTAACCTGGAGTACTTTCTATCTCTTCTTAACTTTTTTTGGCAACTATTGTCTGTTTGTAAATAATTGGGGAATTCACCATGCATTTCTCTTTTCTTTCTCTTGGCATTTTGAACTGCTAGTTAAATCTTGTGCTGTTACCTAAATTTTAAATGTTTGTATTTGGTCTTTTCAGCCAGATCATAAATTATTGAGGACAATTCTTAATTGCCTTTTTTAAAATCCTAGCACATAGGAAAGTGCTTTATACACAACATTTCTCAGTGAATATTTGTAACTTGATATGGCTGGAATTCCTTGTTTTGAGTCTGATTAGTAATTATTAGTGTTGAATGTATATCCTTGTTCATGTATCTTATAACTACTTTTATGTATAATTTAATTTAGTCCTCACAGTGCATGAATAAATTAGGTGTTTCTATCTCTGTTTTACAGATGCAATGATTTTATGTTGGGTTACATACTTACAAATTACATAAGGGAGAATGAGGGGACAAAAATGAATTGATAGGACCTAATGTGGTTCAATAGTTACAGAGAAACAGCTTTTTTTTTGTGAATCATAAACTGTGCTATATTAGAGGTGTAATAACTGATATACACATGCAATGTTAGCTCTTTGAGATTTTAGAAAGCAATCTCTTATTGGAAATACAATAAGATCTATTCTTGGTGTCATTTTTTGATGATGGCAACTGACCTAGTGCTTATTAGACATCCATTTAAAAAATCGTAGCACTGAATGGTACCTAAAGCAAAGCATCAGACAAGGATCTGGGTGGAATCGTTTGGAGGTAAATTCAGGAAGCAGAAGTGAGAAAGTTGGGAAATTGGGACAAGGAAGGCAGAAAAGTTAATGAAGGGTATGTTTCTGAGTTGGTTGCTAATAAGGAGAATGGAGGCTCCACCATGCTGAAGACCTAAAGAGCCATTTTGAAGATGTCTCAGAAATATTCCACCAAAAGAGAGTGTGGAGCATGTATCCATCATTTCTTTTCTCTCACTGTTTCCCTCGCTTTTCCCTTATCATTTCTTGTCCCTCACTGAAGAGGCATTAACTCCTTTCTAATCCTTGGCTACCTATGCTCAAGCTGAGTAGTTTCCACAGCTTTGGAGAAGGCTGTGACGAAGAAAAGCAGCCTCTCTGGAAAACAGTGTGGAGGTTCCTCAAAAAATTAAAAATAGACCTACCCTATGACCCAGCAGTAGCACTGCTAGGAATTTACCCAAGGGATACAGGAGTACTGATGCATAGGGGCACTTGTACCCCAATGTTTATAGCAGCACTCTCAACAATAGCCAAATTATGGAAAGAGCCTAAATGTCCATCAACTGATGAATGGATAAAGAAATTGTGGTTTATATACACAATGGAATACTACATGGCAATGAGAAAGAATGAAATACGGCCTTCTGTAGCAACATGGATGGAACTGGAGAGTGTTATGCTAAGTGAAATAAGTCAGACAGAGAAGGACAGATTCCATACGTTTTCACTCCTATGTGGATCCTGAGAAACTTAACAGACGACCATGGGGGAGAGGAAGAAAACAAAATGATTAGAGATGGAGGGAGCCAAAACATAAGAGACTCCTAAAAACTGAGAACAAACTGAGGGTTTATGGGGGGTGGGAGGGAGGAGTGGGTGCGTGATGGGTATTGAGGGCACCTGTTGGGATGAGTACTGGTTGTTGTATGGAAACCAATTTGACAATAAATTTCATAATAAAAAAAAAGAAAGAAAAGCAGTCATCTTGGTTTGCTAGATATGGGAGAGTAGCCTTGTGTGAGGAGCTGTTCACCACAGCTGTGCTGAAATAACACAGGCTAAAGAGGAGATGGCACACAAGGCTCCACAAGTGGCTGCTACCCACAAAGCAGATCTATTTGCACAGATTCATCTACGTTATCTCACCTTGTATAACAAATCTAGAAGCAAATTTGGCAGTTTTGTGGAGTTTATGGGGTAGACACATTGAATAATGAGTAGATTTTCATGTCAGAGGAAACAGTATTGAATCATGAACCTGAATGTTTTAAGATTAACATGAATAAGTGGGTGGTGTTTGAGATTTAGGAGGTCTGGGACTTTTCAGGGTGTATATGCAACCTACAAACTTAATAGGTATTATCTGTGGTATAAAATTCTTTCTTTTCGTTAAATTTAGTTCTTTAATAAACACAGTCATATACATCCCTTAATAGATATTGTGGAGCATTCATTTTATGCCAGGCACTGTACTAGTCACTGCACTTTGCTGACCACAGGGAGCAAACACATGTCCTCATTGAGTTTTTACAGCGTTTTCAGGAGTTCTGAGAAAGAGGAATATGCTACTTGGTATAATCCCACTATACTAATTACCTGGAGAGACTACGAAAAATTTACATAGGATGCAAGTACTAAGCGTCATATATAAGAACAAATACTTTGAAAGGTAGGTAGTGTTAGTGGTAGCAACAGTGTTTTATTATTGAATAAAGAGAATCAAAGAATCCGCTTTTGTTCACTGAGTGCCACCGGGCTTCAAGGATATTTTTTATTTACTTTTCCCCATGTTCTTCAAGTGTGGAAGAGTGAGGTCATTCAAGCGAAGCTTGAGATTGACTTCATCAAGCATTTCCTTTTACATGCCCAAATGAACTTTATCAAATGGAGTCTGTTTACTAGAATGATGGCTCCAGGGACTAACTAAACCCACTTTCACACAGAACTGAACTTTATAGTCTGTGTATTTTTGCCCTATTTCACATATATTGGAGATTACTTGGAATCAAAAGGTAATGGAGCAATCTGCTTTACAATAACATACAAGTATTTGAGTTTACTTTGCTATTGTTTAAAAAGAGACAGAGACATTTGAAAGAATTACTTCAACAGTGTTGCTCAAACTTCAGCTTATTTAACCCTTATGGTTTTTGTCTTAGAACAACATTAAGTGAGTTCATTAATATGAATGACATCATGAATTTGATGAGGTAGTTATATTTATTCATTCCAATACACATTAAACTTATTATTAAAATTGGAAATGTCTGTGTATTACTTATAATCATCTCAAAACAAACACACAAACAAACAAACCTCAGTGCTCATGTTGAGTGCCACTGGATTAAAATGAAGTCTTCTACGCAAGTGGTTTAGGCTTAAGTTACACCCAAAATTAAATAATTAGGAAAAAAAGAAAGCTAAAGAGCCAGATCTTTCAGTTTGATTCTTTATTGTTCACAGTACACATATTGGAACACACACACAGTTTCTCACAGCAGCACACATAATACTGCACTTTCTTATAGAAGAGTCTTTGTCCCTCATGGACACAGCAGTTAATTCCCACGAAGCGAGTCAGCATATAACTTTCTAAAACTGATAGAAGGAAGCCAGTACATTCAGAAGCACACCATAAGCAACATGCAGGTCTTTGATGTTGTCAGAAGTAATCTGAAGCTAAGCAGTACATGCTTTTTGATTTTATATTTAATCCTGAAGCTTAAGTTCGTGAAGGGCCTAGGTTCCTGAGCTAGCTCTGATCTCTATGTTTATCACAATTTGATAAGTCCAGAGTTGTTACGGACCCTTGAATAATATACATAGGTATAAATACTTTTATATATTGTGACAATATGATATAGAAACAATACATATGTATACACATATATTTTTCACTTGGAATATCAAGACTATAAGAACGCCTTTAGAATTATAACACCTATGAGACAGTGTAGTATATTTTCTATAGATAGTGAAATTCACAAAGTTTAGAAAACAAACAGTGCTGACCTAGAAGCTTTTATTTCCCTCCATATTCATATTCATAGTATATGGGTGAATATTTTCTCACCAAAAGTAACTTGACTTCATTCATTTTTTCCCCTTACTTGGGGCTTTATTGGTGGTGGCAAATATAAAGGACTAGCTGTTTTCCTTGATTAACCCCTTAGGAAATGGACTTGCTTCAATTTTTTTTTTAATGTTTATTTATTTTTGAGACAGAGAGAGAGACAGAGCATGAACAGGGGAGGGGCAGAGAGAGAGGGAGACACAGAATCTGAAACAGGCTCCGGGCTCTGAGCGGTCAGCACAGAGCCCGACGCAGGGCTCGAACTCCCGGACTGTGAGATCATGACCTGAGCTGAAGTCGGACGCTTAACTGACCGAGCCACCCAGGCGCCCCTGAAAATGGGCTTGCTTCAGATATCTATCCTTAATGTCCAGAGGTCTTCTCTAAGATCTATTGTGTCTCCCTGCCTTCACTCATCTTATTTCTCCCATGTGAACCGTTTTTCCTTTAATGACCTAAATCAAATGTATCCTTAAAAGAAGTCCTATCTTTTTTCCAAAGTCCTGCTTAATTAATCCAAGTCCCACTGAGGCCCCTTTTCCTCTGAGGCACTCAGTTATTTATAGTCTGAAATCATAAACTTGGCTTCCAATTACATATTCAGTATTTCTTATGTATTTCTTTGTTCATATGTTGTCACTAAATTATAATCTCCTGGGGACAAAGACAATGTGTTTGCCTTCTTAATTTTTCATTATTAAATTAGGAGAATTATTAAATTAGGACATGAAAGTGCTACTGAAATTTCAAGCATTATGCATATATATAAGGGATTGTTCTGACCACGATCCAGTACACTTAATACACTTAATGCAGTGCCTTTCACTGAAAGGAAAACTGTTTAAAAACAAACAAAAAAACCCAAATAGAACTAGTTATCTTATTGTGAGGATAGGTTTATAGGCAAATTGGGCATCACCAGATTTTAAAATATATTCCTTAGTTTGGGATTCATTGATTTGTTCATCCATTTAACAGACACTTAGAGACATCATCCAAGTCTAAATAACTTGTGGAATACAAAAATGAAATAGGCTTACTCTCAAGAGATTTTCCATGTAGTTGTTTATTAAGAATTGTGCAATAAGTAAGAGCCTTGAAGGCTCTACCTG
Source organism: Panthera onca (assembly GCF_046562875.1). Lineage (NCBI taxonomy): Eukaryota > Metazoa > Chordata > Mammalia > Carnivora > Felidae > Panthera > Panthera onca. The sequence goes on along the minus strand of NC_138356.1, from coordinate 54,353,942 downwards.
AGGGACCAGCACTCAGTGGTTTTCAAGATGTGGTCGGGGACTACAGGCATTGAAATCACCTAATAAGTGAGAATCTATTGGGGCAGGGCCAAATAAAGTGCATTTTAAGATAAGTTTCCAGGTACTTCTTAAATGTACCAAAGTGGGAATGGTTTATTATTCCTGGCTATGGAGTGAACACTTGGCTTCTCACTGGAGCATTTAATGTCATTCCAGAAATATAGAGAATGTTCTTGTTGACTTCTGAATTCAGACCTCTAGTTAGGTGGATTCTTATTCTGTTGCCATGTTGTATCTGTTTTTCTATTTTGTTTTTAAAAAATTTTTTTAACGTTTATTTATTTTTGAGACAGAGAGAGACAGAGCATGAACGGGGGAGGGTCAGAGAGAGGGAGACACAGAATCTGAAACAGGCTCCAGGCTCTGAGCTGTCAGCACAGAGCCCAACGCGGGGCTCGAACTCACGGACCACGAGATCATGACCTGAGATGAAGTCGGCCGCCCAACCGACTGAGCCACCCAGGCGCCCCTGTTTTTCTATTGTGGAAAGTCTCCATTTTTATCAGTATCAGTCCATAACATTCTTGAGAAAGTTCATACTCTCTCTTTGTTGCAAGTCAAAGAAAAGTCATATGAACAAAAGTTAGGTCCATTATTCTGAGAGGAACAAAATAATCACTTATGAATGTTGCTTCAGGGATCAAATAAGTTGCAGCTCTAGCCAGCTCCACTGCTTAGCCCATCCTTCTATTATAATTTTCAAAGTACTTTCATTTCCATTATTCTAGTTGAGAGTCTGTGGTATGGACTTGACCCAGATGTTCCTCCATGAGGTCATACAGGCAACCATTATGTGAATTTGCTCTTTATTGGCCACAAAACTGTCTTTTGTTTTCTTGCTGGATCCAGATTTGACAGTTACAACAATGTGTTGTCCCAGCTGTACCATTTCACTGAGCCCCTTTATTTTTCTGGACCTGATTTCTAGAACATAAATCATTCACTCCAGATTGGATTTTCCATGAATGTATTTGGTGTAGAAGAATGTAAATAGGCCTAACAACACTGTAGACAAATATTTACAGCTACTCTTTTCAAAAGAGATTATTTGAATATTAGAATTAGAACCATGAAGATTTATATTACATCAGATAGCTAACCATCTCAGAAACAAAACTATTCCCCAATGTGCAACTTTGTAAATGAGATCTTCTGCTGAGTGATTTGAGATTATTCTTATAGACCAAACATATAAACAAAAAATTACTAGGGCCTTATCTGACCTTTTTCCCCCTGTGTAATCAATGAAATTAACATTTAAACTAATTGATACTTCTAAATATAATTCATAAAACAGAATCACAATACATAAAGTATCCTAACAACTGCTTCTTAAAAAAAACATTTCTGACATCTCCAATTCATATTCTAAATATTGCCAACAGTTATATCTTGAGATATCACATTGGTTTTGTATTTCCTCACTGGATTGTGAGATCCTTAAGAATAGGAAGAGCCGTTTGTTCCCTTAAACGAACTCCTGCAGTAGCTTTCATTTATGAAGCCACTATTGGCTTCTCACTGCAGCTCTGAAATGTCAAACCTCGGCTTGGTTCTGTGAGGAAAAAGCCACATCAAGCAGCTCAACACCACACCTGAGCCCCACTGTGAAAATGGGGACATAACTAGAAATGTCAGAAGCATCAGTTTTTCCATACTTGAAACATGATCTCATGAAAGTGTTCAGAACAACAAGATATTTTCTTACATATAAATATATTTGAAAGAATATTTACACTTTCACTTAATTCATGTCCAGGTTTAGTCTTGGATGATAGTCCGATGAAATAAAGTCCGATGAAATTGCCTGTTCAGAGGAAAGTCATCTTTTAGGAGAAACAAAAACTTGATAGGCAGGAGGGGGGAGGAAGGGAGGAGAGAAAAATGTATTTGTTACTATAGAGCTCTGTAAGACTTTTTCATGAGTATTATTCTAAACACTTACATTCCCTCAGCCAAATCTTGGTTTGGATGACTATTTACTGTGGACAATTAAAGATAAGAAAAAAATAAATTGCAAGAGATTTTCATCCTCTGCTTCCTTCAAGAGAAATGAGTGATTCCAAACATTTGAAAAAAAATTTTCTTTGAACCTAGGGCTGACTAGTTGTTTCTGGATGCTCTCTCTTTCACATTGAATTTCCTTATTCCATGCATGAAGATTCCAACTCCTTTGTGAGTTGTAGTTGAGAGCCAAAAATAATGCTGACTACAGTATTTATAGAATTCACAGAATCATTGGTAGACTATTTAAAATCTGCTTTTCCTCCAAAAAGTTAATCCTTTCTCTCTTCTATCAAATTTATAGATTTAACAGTTTATAGTGATGTAACTCCTTCAATCTTTAAGAGCAGACCAAAAGTGTTTGGATTCAGTTTTACTAAGTCATATTGTCCTTAGTATTCCAACACATTCAGCTGAGAATTATAGAATTCAAGTTTAAGATTCAGTCACACTAAACCTTACGGCCATAGTTTTCCTTTTGCTTTACCAGTTATGTAGCTCAAACCAGCCACTTGTTTTGAAACATTTTCAAGGTGTATTGTTCTGTTCACTTAGCCCATTTAAAGGTGACGATGGTTTGGACTTCTCTCATTTCTCTTCAAAATACCTGTGTTGGAGTTAAGCTCTAGAAATACACTCCCAATACAGATGGAAGAAATCTTAAGAGGTAATTTATGTTTGCTTGTTTTATTTGTAATCTGTGACCTTTACCTAATTACCTCAGGTGCAAGATCTAACCAAAGACACTCAACAATTAATGAAATTGGAAGTAATAAAATAACCCAAGGGATTTTATTAAGGGAGGCCTTTAATAATATTGCTCTCCTGCATGAGCAATTTTTTTCAAGTTCTTTATTTTTCATTTGATGGTGTATTAAGTTTTTATGATTTATGGAAATACTTTATGATTTAGTACGGTGTGATAAAGAATACTTTAGAAAGTCATATCTTTTCTGTGTAAACCCAGTTATCTATTGGAAATTGCATGGGAACATTTAATTTCATAATGACATTTGCTTTAGAGTTGAAACACTATGAACTATGTTCTTTTGAATGTCCCATGTGGTCTAAAACTAACAGGTTATTAAAAGTGGAAATGGAAAGACTGAGCTCATCAATGAAATTTCCAATGGTGGGCAGAGTATATTGTGTTCTGTGTACAACATGTAAAACTAATTGTAATTTTTTTTCAACATCTAATATTACCATTTAGCAAAAAAAAAAAAAAATATATATATATATATATATAGTTTAGTTATTTAAGCCATCAGTTCACAAGCTGCTATTAGCAGGCTGGATTGAAAAAAGAGAAACAAAAAAGAAACACATTTTTCATTTTCAGTATCTACACAATTTAGAGAAGCTGTATCAATCCCTGATCCTTGGTTTTAGCATCAGAGAAATAAATCACAGCTATAGTGAGACTGTGATGAAGATAATGTGGTTTAAGTACCTACCAGCAAGCCTGAGACATGCTCAGTAGATGCTCAATGATATCAGCTCCTTTCCCTAATGAAAAAGCTAATATATTCCAATGCCTTCTGTTAAGCAATTTATGCACACGTGAGTATGAGTTTGTATGCATCTGCACATGTGCCTGTGTGATTTGGGGTTGGGTCACTCTGGTGCTTCTATTCATATAATTCTAAGCTTAATATTTAGTCCAGGATGAAAAGTCAGTTAAAATAGATTTCTTGGTATCATACAGATAGACTTTTAGTGTATTTCCTATAGACATTTGCTTGCATTTGTTTACTGATACAGGGACAGGATAAGAATGTCTTCCTGGAGGAGATGAGGCCAGTTTTCTCAAAAACATATTCTGCTCTGATGCTCTAGATAGCAGAGTCTCCATGTAGCAGCATTTTAAAATCGAAGTTTCCAACAGAGAAATGATGTATTCTTCATAAAGAAGGTGGGGAGGGGTCATTGTCATTAGCAATTAGGTCTCAAAAAAAAAATCCATGAAATAGGAATATTGGCTGGAGCGAGGAAGATGCCAGTCTATGGGGCACCCAGGACTTTTTGACTGTGTCATTAAAAATGAAATATTACTGAACCATCACCAAGGAGATACACTTGGAGATGCTGATTGACCAAATACCAGTAGGTGAGTCATCTGGAAGGAATTAAAGTAGGATCTTGACACTATGTCTTGGACATATTCACATTCACACCTCTCTCATAATCACAGGAATAGAATAGCAGGTCTAAGTCATACCTAGAAAAAGATATCAATAATGAGATGAAATAAGTTTTAGCTCTATTGAAACTAAAGCCGATAGACTTTTGCATTGTTTTGACTTAAAATCTGTAAACAAAATATCACTAGCATAAAAACAACAACAACAACAACAACACCAAAACAACAACAACAACAACAAAAATCTTCCAAATCTACAAATCACAAGCAGGTGGGAAGGAAAGGTGGTTGCAGACAAATTAAAAGTCCATAGACTACAATGCTCTGTGGGGAGTCTTCATCTGGAAGTGTAATAGTCAGACTCTGGCTGACTTATAACAGCAACAAAGCTCTTGAGCATGCTTCAAACTTTTTAAGCTAGATTGACTAGAAGGATTCGCTTGACATGGCTCAGTAGTTTATACACAAAGAATGCTCAAAAAGGATTTTATTCCTTAAAAATTTTAGAGAAAGAGTAAAACCTTATTTTAAATACTCTCTCTTGTCCTGTCTCTGCATTTCAATATTACTCACACATTAGTTTGTATCTTCATAGTTATTTAATAGATTTCTCCTGTCTCACCCATCATTTAGGAGGTTCAAAGAGTTGGTTCAGAGTCGGATTCATCTAAAAATGAAATCTACATGTCTTCCCAACTTGTAATTCCAGCTATATCGAGGTTTATTTTCCATTAAAGTTGAATGATGACATCTACTTTATAAGACATAAGAATCTTCCAGGGGATGAAAGGTGCAGCATAGGGAAGATAGTCGATGTTACTGTAATAGTGTTGTATGGGGACAGATGGTAGCTACGTTTCTGGTGAGCACAGCATAACATATCCAGCTGTCAAATCACTATGTTTTACACCTGAAACTAATGTAACACTGTGTGCCAGATGTACTTGAATTAAAAAAAATCATCTCAGAATTTTATAAGCATTATGACATTTGTTTTTGATTTTCATATAGTGAACATATTTGTCTGAAATCTCATTTTTACTCAATAAACAATTTTTTTTCCTATTTTCCCCTGTAGTTTCAGAGATGCATGAAATAGCACTGTACTTTGTTAAAATGAAATGTTAAATGCAAACATTTAAACACTTACATGTTGCAAATTACCAAATGGACAAGTAATTTGGGGGAGTTTGAGAAGTTACATTTATTATGAATAATGTTAAATCGATGTCTAGATTTTATCTAAACTTCACAGCCCCAGCAAATATAGTGAGTTTCTCAAATTAAATGGAAAGAGCTTCACTTTCAGTTTCTACCATTTGGCTCTTTCACAAATCTGCTTCATTTTTTGTGAAACATTTTTGTGATACTAGAAGGAAAATATGAATCATTCTCATGTGTTAAAGTATCTTGGGCCAGGATTTATTAGAACGTTGGCAAAGACTTTATCTGCTCTGTCTTCACGTACAAGTATTGGCTGTTTCCTCTTGGGCTGATAACGGCACAGATTCTCATTTACTTTGTGGTCCATTTTCTTCTTATTCATGAATCAGCTTTGATTAAAGGTTATTTCAGAAGCCAAGCAGGTATCATCAAAAGACACTTTTGTGGCAGACAAATAAGTGTCAGTGACAGTGATATCATCAAGCTCTGTGCTGAAATGATCTGACTCCTTGATGACACTGTAATTTAGGGCCACACTGTAGTTAGCGGGTTTCTCCATTGGCTTCTGTTTGCAGTTGCAGAGCTTTCTGAAGGCTGCACGGAATTTCTGGGACATGAGATTATAAATCACTGGGTTGATGGCACTGTTGAGATAAATGCAAATTCTGCAAAAGAGCAAGAACCAATTTTCTTGGAAAGGGCTGGAGAGAAACGAGTTGACAACGACAAGAGTCCTGTAGGGCATCCATAAAAGGGCAAACAGAATTACAACCACTGCCAGCATCTTGGTGACCTATGGAGAAATAAAGAGAAATGCACTGCAAACACAAAATGAAAACAGAACAAACAAATGAAAATAAAAACAACTCCCTCCCCCCCCACCCCCCTGCAATTAGTTCCCAAGATGTAGTCTGAGACAAGGACTTAAATGCAGGTGGTTTATTTGTGAGATCATCTCAGGAAGCAGGATTAAGGGTAAAAAAAGAATGTGATGGAAGAGGAAAGCTAAGATGGGGTGATGGCTCCCACTGTGCATTTCAGGATTATCTGTCCAGGGAAAGAGAGGCCCTGGCATCTGTCCACTGGCTGCCATCTCCCTTTTGTTGAGGAGTGCCCTTAGGGGCTTTAACTGGTCCATACATTCAGAATTCTCCTGCTTGGAAACTCCTGGGGGCTTTAGAAAGAAACTTGAGGCAGAGAAGCTAGACAGGGGAGAGTGAACACCGGAAACAGGATGCTCCCTGCAAATAGGAACCATCCACTATAACAATGGCTGCAATCAGAGTCCAGCTGAGAGAATGTGACACAGGCCACCATAAATGTCTGTGACAAGTGTTGGGAAACCTAGGGTCTAATCCCATCTTTACTTACCTTATATATGGCCCTGAGAAATGATTTTAACCTTATAGCTTGTCTGCAAAATGGAGCCAGTATTGCTCCCTTAAATCCAAGGAGGAACGTAATAGTTTGAAAAGGAGAAAATGTCTTTTTAGAAAGCCAATGGTTATTGAATGTCTACTATGTGCCAGACACTAGACTAACTGCTTTGCATATGTCACTACATTTAAAAAGCTGAAAACACAGGGTGCCTGGGTGGTGCAGTCAGTTAAGCCTCTGCCTCTTGATTGTGGCTCAGGTCATGAACTCACAATCATGGGATTGAGTCCTGTGTTGGGCTCCCCACTGGGTGTGGAGTCTGCTTAAGATTCTCTCTCCCATGCTTGCTCACACACATGCTTTCTCTCTCTCAAAAACAAACAAAAAACCCACATTTAAAAAAAGAGCTGAAAACCTTCCAAATATGTATGGCATCTTCCATTTTTCAAGTTAGAAAACTAACGTGTAGGTGCTGGTGAGTACTTTGGCAGAAATGGCAGAGTCTTAGAGTTGGGATCGGAATCTAAGTCAGCCCAGATCCAAAGTTTTGCCCTTCTCAACTGCACAACTTTCCTTCAGCGTAAAGGGAGATGCAAGATGGAGAAAATAAACTTTGAAATTTTACGTGGAGCTGACCCTACTCCTAAGAACAGCAATGCACAGGAGCTAGGACAATAGGTAGGATGGACTTGATATCCAAGATTGCCCAGGGACAAGATTACCAAAGAGCATCGTTTAGAAGATTCTTCTCTCACCTTCATGCTCGGTGAGCAGCTGGGGCTTGACCTGGACCCAGAGTTAGGTCATTTGGCTTTGTCTATATTATGTGGTTTTAAGACCTTAATGAAATCATTCATCTGTACTTCAATTTCTCTATCTGAAAATATGCCTGATCATAGTGTTTCACTTACGTCATAGAGATATTAAGAAAATAAAATTTAAAAATAATGAACATGTTAAGGGCTTTGGAACTCTAAACCACTATGAAAATGCTATCCTTTGATTAGTGACAGTATAAAGAGGACACAATATTTCAATTCTGTGAAGGGCATATTAAAATTGTAGCTGTGGTTATCTTTTCGGTGGGGAAGGTAATTGATTGCTCTTCTTCTAAAGCAACACTTTACACATTTAAAAATAAGTTTTCAGGGGTGCCTGGCTGGCTCAGTTGGTGAAGCATGTGACTGATGATTTTGAGGTTGTAGATTTGAGCCCCATGCTGGGTGTAGAGATTACTGAAAAATAAAAAAAGTCTTTAAATAAATAAATAAATACATACATACATAATTTTCAGTTATTTTTAGTCTCTCACAGAGTTTGAGAATTTTCAGCTTCCTTGGCCCAGACCTTCTAGATGTTCTGAGCTTGAAAACTACCCCAAATGGAAGGAACTGATTCTTCCCTCCTCATCCCTCCAGACTTCCCAGTGTTTTACTGAAGTTAATACCAGCAGCCTCTATCTTGTTCTGGCATCGAGGGGAATCCTGTTTTCAGAGAGGGCTTTTTAAAGTTCTTTAGTGTAGAAATAAAGATTCCGCATCTAGACATCTACTCTGTCATCAGTATCTACTATAAATTCATCTCCCTACCTTGTAATAGAATCTATACCTGGTAATAGAATCCATCAGGGTCTCCTGAGTTGGAATACCTCCTTTTATCCCTAGCACTTAAAAAAAAAAAAAAATTAACATTTATTCATTTTTGAAAGAGAGAGAGAGAGTGTGAATGGGGAAGGGGCAGAGAGGGAGACACAGAATTCAAAGCAGACTCCAGGCTCCAAGCTGTCAGCACGGAGCCCAATGTGAGGCTAGAACTCACAGACTGTAAGATCATGATCTGAGCTGAAGTCGGCCCCCCAACCGACTGAGCCACCCAGGCGCCCCTATCCCTAGCACTTTTAACCTTCTGACACTGGGGCTCTGTTTCACTCTTAGCCATATCTCTTTTGCCTCAGCTAGGAATTCCCCTTGCATCCTACATTGTGGAAGTAGATACTTTCTTGCTGTTATTCTTTCCAGATCTATAGCAACTGTCTCTTTCCTTGACTCTCCAAATATCATCTATGGCTACAAATAGCCTTTGTCTGTCTTTCTTTCTTTCTTTCTTTCTTTCTTTCTTTCTTTCTTTCTCTTTCTTTCTTTCTTTCTTTCTCTTTTGTTCTTTCTTTCTTTCTTTCTCTTTTGTTCGTTCTTTCTTTCTTTCTTTCTTTTTCTTTCTTTCTTAAACCATTACAATCTCTTTTTGAACAACTCCTACTACTTCCTTGCAGTGATACCTATGAGCTATCCACCTCCTCTCAGGTTCCTGTTTCCTCCCTTCTAGGGCCATCTTATCACTTTCTTGAAGCTCTCCCTGCCCTCCAAGAATGGTCGCATGTCCCCTCTTCTGCTTCACTCATTGTACCCTGAGCTTCTCTTCAGACTCAGTGCACAGAGTTAACACTTCATATTTTGCTCGCTGTGGGTAGAGAAGTTGTTCCATGAGATGGTGTAATTTTCACATTGGTTCATATAATACCAAGTAAAATATTCCAGAGATTCTGACTTCTTTCAGAGATAAGAAGGATTTACTCAGTCAAGAGGTTAACTGAAGCCTAATGTTTTTCTAAGAAGATTTTTAAGATTATAAGTAAATACTTTAATTGGTCCTAGGAAATCACTTAATCCAGTGATAAGTATTCTGCGCTTCAGAGGGAGCTACAGTAATTATCATCTTTATCATCATCATCCCTGCCTTTGTCTTCTCTCTAGTACTCCAGGTTCTCTGACATCAGGTCACTGCTTCACACTCATTAACATCTTCCCACTCCTTGCCAAGGACTCAGCATTGGATATTTGAATCTGTGCTTCCTGAACGATGAGATTGGTACCATCACATTTAAGTTCTTTATGATGGCTCATCATAAAGGTATGTAAACATTATCTTATTTAATGCTTATAATAACTCCATGTGTAAGCTAGTGTTAGCTCCCTTTTGCATATTGGGAAACTGGGGTTTAAAGAATCTGTGTGATTTGTCTAAGGACACTACATGAGTAGTGAGTGACAAAGTTGTGACTCAACCTAAGTCTACTTAAGCCAAAACCCACGCTCCTTCCTTTATACGTTGCACTCTCTCTCTCTCTCTCTCTCTCTCTCTCTGAAAGTCTTTTGCATTTCCAACTATGAGATTTCTACTGGGTTATCCCCATTCTGGTCACTTAAACCTGTAACTTCTTCTAAGTATAAATCCAAATACTTATTGCTGTTAAATTTCCAACTTAAAGGTTGAATTTCATCTGCCTTTGTGTTTTTCTCTACAATTGTCAGGTGAAACATTGAACCCACATTTAATAACTACCTACCTGTTTTCACTTAATGTCACTGAGGGAGCATTGTTTTTGAGAAAAGCAACATGTTTCAAGGTTAATATTTCTGTCATATGCTTCCACAGTTCCCCAGGAAAACTTTGACATCACTACCAAAACTTTTTATTGCAATGAGCTATATCTGTCCACTTCTCCAATATATGGTAATCTTCTTCAGGGCATGGGTAAGTTTATTAATTTCTTTGTCCTCAGGGATTTAGTACGGTGTGTGACATAAGATAGCCCCCAGTAAATGCTGAATAAATTCAGGCATGGAAAGAATTATTTCAAAATATAGCCATGATCCTTTTCTGGATTGTAATTCTCTAACATATTGTTAGGGGATTTTTGCAAACATTTGACTTTGTAATATTAAAAAATCTGTTTTAAGTGGAGATTGGTTAATTAATAAAATGAGTTCTAAATACATTTCGGTTTTTGTTGAAATAAATATATTTTTAAAAATGTAAGGAAGTGTGGAGTGAAATATGTTTCTAAAATTGATGAAATGGAAAACACATCTCCAGTGGGATAATAGAGAATACATTTAACTCCACTTGTAATTATTTTTAGTTAATTCCCAGAATTTTTTATTGCATTTAATCACTTTCTAAAATATTCATAAGTTTTTAGTGTAACCATAGCTTGGATTTTAACAGCTCTTATTCAGTATAGAAGCAAACACCTAGGAAAAAATGTCCTGGTGTTTGTCTTTCATACCCAATTAATTTCACTGTGGTTGTTGAAGTTTTAGTTTTGTTGCTATTCCTTATCCCAAATAAAGTGACAAATATGCAAATTTGAAAATATCTTTGGGCCATTGTTTTTAAGCATTGACATTTTTGCTAGGGCAATATATGGGATATGTGATAAGGTGAAAGATTGCTTCTTTACAAGCCTCTGTACCAGAATGTGAAGGTCCTTGAGAAACAGTATGACACAATCTTCAGGGAAAAGGATTTCACAACATACTTTTGATTGGGAAGGAATTTATCCATTCATTTAGGAGATTCATTTGTATCCCTACTGGGTACCAGTCAATGTCCTGGCTCTTGAGGATTTGACGGTGGTCCAGAGAGACCTTGCCAACGGCTTCACGTACCTTATAATCTAATGGGCAGATAAAATACATCGTGATGAATCCTAAGACAGAGAAAAGTTTTGGTTCTATGAGAGTACCTGATCTGGAATTGAGGTTGAGTGGTGGTTTGTGACGGTTTTCTGGTCTCAGTGACATCTAAGCCAAAATCTGGAGGTAAAGAGAGGCAGGAAGACATTGAAGACACTGGATGTGTATGGTAACCTGGAGGCATGAGATAGCGGGGCATATCATGGGGGCCCGAAGTGATTTAGTATGCAAGTCCCAATTGCAGATCACGTGACTAAATGGAGCTCTCTCTCTCTCTCTTCCTCTAGGAAGATTTACAAAAAGCCATTATTTTTATTACATTACAAAAGCTATCAGTTTTCTCTGATGAGGTGATGTCACACTGTGGGGTGCCATGGAGGCCAGAAGGAGAGATGGAGCTGCCAAAGGAGACACAGTGGTAAGTTCTGTGAAATCTGAAAATGTCAGCTCCATGAAGCCCCATTAGTCAATGAGGAGGTAGGCAGCCATTTTTGCACAATATACTGAGGGCATGAAAAGGAAGCTGGAAAAGTCAATTGATTAAAACAGTGTTTGGAGAGAGAGGGATTGCATACAGAGATGGTTGAGGGGAAGAGCAGGGTGGGAACAGGAGGAGCTAAGCAAGGGCCTCTGTCTTTGACCACCATGGTGAAGGGTTATCTTTCTCATGAGGATCAGCTTGAATATTTTAAATCAAGCCCTTCTAGGGGTGCCTGGGTGGCTCAGTCAGTTAAGCATCTGACTTTTGCTCAGGTCATGATCTCACAGCTCTGTGCTGACAGCTCAGAACCTGGAGCCTGCTTCAGATTCTGTGTCTCCCTTTCCCTCTGCCTCTCTCTGGCTCTCTCTCTCCCTCGCTCCCCACCCCCACCTGAAAAATAAACATTAACAAAATTTAAAAAAACAAATCAAGCCCCACTATTTACACTTTACTTTTCACCGTAATTATGTGGAAAGTGGCATACAGTGTTCGTAAAAGAGTTTGGATTCAGTCCTTTTCAACACATCCTTTGTAATCATTATAAAGCCTCTAGATAAAGACTCTAGTAGAGATTTTCTTTCTTTCTTTTTCTTTCTTTCTCTTTCTTTCTTTCTTTCTTTCTTTCTTTCTTTCTTTCTAATGTGAACCGCACAAATTTCTATCTTCTGACTGTTAAAGTTGAAATTATGGTTCCTTCAGGAAATACTAGTTCAACTCTGCATATATGTGCTGCATGCGAAAAACCAGGCCTTTTAGGTTCTTTATTTCAGCCTGCTAAGGATCCTTGTATTACTAACTACTATCCCATGTACTATGATGTTTACTATAAATTCTAAAACTATTAACTAATGTTTGTATATTGTTTTTTAAAAAGTGTTAGATTTATGTATGGGAAAGTTGCAAAGATAATGCAGAGTTTCCATATACTTTACACCAAAGTCCCCTGTTATTAATACCTATCATTAGCACACCTAAAAGTGTGGTGCATCTGTCACAATTAACAAACCAATATTGATAATTTTTCTATGGAATTAGTTAACTTCATACTTTATTAAAATTTTATTGGTTCTTCCTGGTTCACTTTTTCTGTTCCAGGATCTCGTCCAGGATATCATGTATTTATTAATCATCACATCTCGTTAGGTGCCTTTGAGCAGTGACAGTTTCTCGAACTTTCCTTACTTTTGAAAAATACCAGTTAGGTATTATATAGAATATCCCTCAATTTGAGTTTGGCTGATATTTTTCTCACACTTAGAATGAAGGTATGGATTTGGGGGAGGAGGGCCATAGAGGTGAACTCTCATTCTCAACACAATACATCAAGGGTGCATGTTATCAGCTTGACTTATGACTAATGTTAACCTCATATTTTGTTTTATTGAGACATAGATTACATATAATTAAATTCACCCACACTTCAAGTGTATAGTTCAAGTTTTTAGTATACTCACAGAGTTGTGCAACCATTACCACAACCTAATTTTAGAACATCTTCATCATTCTGAAAAGAAACCCCACATCCATTACAAGTCATTCCCACCTTCCCCAGCCCTAGGTTGCCCTAGGCAGCCACTAATATATTTATGTCCCCATAGATTTGCCTATTCTGAACATCTCATATGAATAGAATTAGTCTTTTGTGGTATGAATGGCTTCTTCCACTTAGCATAATGTTTTAAGGTCCATCCACAGTTGGGGCATGTATTAGTACTTTATTTATTTTTATTGCTGAATAATATTCCACCCTATGTATATGCTACATTTTATTTATCTGGTCATGTGGTGGTTTGCACTTTTTACCTGTAATGAATAATATTGCTATGAACATTTGTGTACAAGTTCTTAATGTGGATATAGGTTTTTATTTTTCTTGGGTATATACTTTGGAATGGAGCTGCTGGGTTGTATATTGCATTTTAAGTTATAAAGCATTCAAGAATATTAAACATTTAATCATTAGAACAATTCTGGGAGATAAATACCTGGTGAAAAATACTAATTGACTTTATAGACATATCAGGACTCAACAAAGATACAGAATAAAGAAAGACAAACCTAAAACAGTTGGGATTAGTCTTAGGCTGCTCTTGAAAATTGGAGAACAACAGCAAGACAGAAAAACATGAGTGAGAGAAAATGGATATTTTTGGAGAAGTTTATTATTTATTTATACTTATAAAATTTTCACTTATCAGGTTAGCCTGTTTGGAGTGGGTTCAAGAGATGGTGGAAGAAGTGGATAGTGACTATAAAAATATTTTTTGAGAGTTTTGCTGGAAAAGGGACTGGTAATATAGAAGAATTGCCAGAGTGGGATGCAGAGTCAATCGATTTTTTTCAAAAATAGTAGATATTATATCTTTGTTTACTGAAGGAGCAATCCCACAGAGAGGGGAAATTTTGTGATCCAGGAGAGAGAAAAAGAAGACAATTGGAAGAACTGTGTTCATGAATAGGGAATAGTACAGGGTGCACAAGTGGTGAGGTTGTCCTCTTCTCAGACATATACATGAAAACACTTTTTTAATATCTTCCCATTTTCTTCTTAGCCACACTCAATCTAAAAGATCAAGATAATGCAGGAGAAAAATGTCACTTTTAAGTCAATACCCTAAATACTGAATAGGGTTCTAATAGCAGCAAATTATTTACTTCCTTGGAATTAATGAAGTACTTTCATTGTCATCAAGTTATTTTGTATTTTTTCCCTATGAAATCTGTAGGACAGGTGTTACTGTTCCCATTTCATTGAAGAGGGACAGAAATTGAGCTCAGAAAAGTGCAGAAATCAGGTCATACAACTCGTACATACGTATAAACAGCAAGCTAGTTATTGGACTAAGGTCTTTTGAGGCTACAGCTAGTTTTCTTTCTAGATAATTCCAAAAATCAACATGTATAGTGAGTTGAAGACTTCTATTGTTGTAAATAATGTTGATGAAATATTTGGAAAGCATAATATTATTGGCAGGAATCATTGGTAGCCCTAGGATTACGTGTGTTTTTTTGCCCAAAATTGGAGTGCTACATTTAGAAAGTATTGATTAGGGAGAAGACAGTTGTCATAACAAGGCAGATAGGGATCCTTCACACCAATCTACTTCCTAGGGAAAAAAACCAAACAATAAAATTTAAAATGAAAAAGTAATTAAATGGAATAAAAAATAAAGTGAACTGAAAACTTCTATTTCAGGGGTCACAGTGCAATTAGCATGTCATTTGTGAAGATCTGGTTACATGGGATTTGGGGACATTTTGATTCATTATCAGAGATTAGTTTATTAGTCTGCCCAGGAAGTCACAGGGAGTTAATTGATACCTCAGTTCTCTGGAAGATTTTGTTGGAATTCTTGTACTGATTCAGAAAAAATTCTGACTTTTGATTTTATGTTTGATTCAGAAAAATTCTGTGCATGGTCATGGGTCTTGCTATTATCTAGACATTCTTCCTTGGGAGAGAATTGTGGTGGCATAGTCCTGTATGTTAGTGAGTGGCAAAGTGGAGTGAGTACGGAGGAAGGAGTTAGGGTTGGGGTGCAGCGGCTTGGTTTCACAATCCATCTCTGACTCTGAGGAGATTGGGCACATCGTATGACCTATGTCTGAACCTCATTTTCCAGAGCCGGTAAATATGGAATCTATATTTATCTCAAAAGTCTCTCCAGTTCCAACATTCTAAGAAGATATAACTTATATATTACGGTAACATAATATGCAGACATATTTGTGCTCATTTTCACATAACTGGGGGTTATTTGGGGGCTGTAAGGCCAGGCAAAGGGAAATAGTCCCTGGAGCATATGTATCTGTCAAAGTGCTGATAAACTATAGGAATAAATTCACTTCCTAACAACAGTGATTGTCAGTCATCATCTTAATTGCTGCATTCACAGGGAGGATTCTCTGAAGTTTCCTGAAGTGCTGAAGAACTTACTAAAATTCATTTTAACTTTCTATAGCTAATTAAGAACAAGGGGCATCTCTAGACCCAAAACCGTGGTCTCCTAACCTTATATTATTTTCCCTTAAAAAAATTTTTTTTAATATTTATTTATTTTTGAGAGACAGAGTGTGAGCAGGGGAGAAGCAGAGAGAGAGGGAGACACAGAATGCAAAGCAGGCCCCAGGCTCCAAGCTGTCAGCACAGAGGTGGATGTGGGGCTTGAACTCACGAACTGTGAGATCATGACCTAAGCCGAAGTCAGACGCTCAACTGACTGAGTCACCCAGGCACCCCTATTATTTTCCCTTTTAAAGTTTATTATAAGTGGGGTACCTGGGTGGCTCAGTCGGTTGAGCGTCCGACTCTGGCTCAGGTCATGATCCTGTGGTTTGTGAGGTCAGGCCCCACATCAGGCTCACTGCTGTCAGTGCAGAGCCTTCTTTGGATCCTATGTTGCCCTTTCTCTCTGTCCCTCCCCTGCTTGTGCTTTCTCTCTCTCAAAAATCAATAAACATTAAAAAAAATTTTTTCCTTAAAGTTTATTATAAGTGAAATACTGTTGAAGAAATTGAGTTATAGAGAAGTATTGGGACATCACTTTAAGAAGAAAGCCAAATAAGTGAATCCTCTTTAAGGAGTACTGTCAATGTATATACGTATGTATGTATTATTATCATTATTATTGTATTTATTTTTAAGGAATACTGTCAATCTAAAGACTGAAGCTTTGAAAGGAATGCTGAGCCAAAAATTATTTAATAACAGGTACCAGGGTCCATTCAAACATTTGGCCGCAATTAAGTGGCAGAATATAAAGATTTCAGGGCAATCTTTTTTTTTTTTTTTCAATATATGAAATTTATTGTCAAATTGGTTTCCATACAACACCCAGTGCTCATCCCAAAAGGTGTCAGGGCAATCTTAAATACTAGAAAAGCTTTCTTGAAACTAAAACTTTAAACTAGACTTAAACTAAATGCTTTCTTAAAACAAAGCCATGTAAAAAGAGATGACAACCATATCAGTAACTTGTATTTGAAGATATTTACCACTTTTATAATGAATGATCTTCACGAGTGTCATCACAGGTAACTTTAATTTGTGAACCATACGCTCTTTATTTGTTTTGGATCCCACATTCTATAACACCAAAGTTCTGGTTTTGGCTTCATGACCAAAGTAAATCATCAACAAACTTTTATTGGATCTCTAATACATAAAAGGTTGGGAGAAGTCCTTAGTAAATATGCCTGCCACATAATGAGGGCTCAATGCACAGTCGAATCATTACTGAGTAAATACTTATTTTTCTTTAATATTTATTTTTCACATCTGTTAAAATATAATTGAGAAGGCATTTATGGGTTTAGGACTCTTTAAATCAGCAAAGTGCTTTAGTTCCTGTACTTCTGGCTGGAATATTCCCAATTTCAAAAAGCGTACTCCTTCTGGACACATTTTCTTGGTCAATGAATACAAAACCGTTAGCTTTAATATTCTAATGCCATTTTTTGAAGAGTAACAATATGTTCTGTGTTTGGATCCTGTCCATGTTCTCCTGCACTGCTGCATTTTAACAAAGTGTTCTGTTACTGGGAATATTTTGCTCTCAGATGGCCTTCAGCAAAGTGATCAATGACCCCTTGCATTTTGTTACATTAATTGAGCCAGTTGAGGAATATATTCGATGAGACAATTATATAAATCTGAATTTAAGTAAGCGTCTACACTGATTGGGAGCTCTGGGATTTTCCTCACCGAGAGTGTTCTGTCTGCTTTGTTTTGACTTGGAGCCTGGCAATACAGTTTTTAAAAGACAGTTATAATCAATGTGGGGTGCTTCATACTAAGGAGTGAGATCATTGGTGAGGTTTAAAAATTAAATGATGGGGCCACCAAAGGGCTTGGAATCAACTCAAAGTCAGTTAAAGTACAATAAAAGTGAATGAAGTCTGAGTGGTGATTCATGGTGGAGAGACCATGGAATGTCAAATCCTGCCTTGTGGATTACTAACAGATTTCTTGGCAAGAAGCCACCTAGGCAGGATAACGCATGGGTTCTTTATTCCACCTGTGAAGTACTATATCTAAATATTCCATTAAGAAGAGTCACTCTAGCTAGAGGTACAAAGTATTTTCTGGGCTCTATTCTGATTAAGAATGTCCATGGAAAATATTAGCAGAGATTCACAGTAGAGAAAGCTTGGTTGTATTTAGTGATGCTTGAGGAAGGCGTAGTGATTAAGGGAGAAGTAGGGATTAAGGAAACAAATAGTGGCACAAGATTTTTGAGTATAAATTTGCAAGTGTGGTGTATCCAGTGAAATTGAAAGAAAACTTTCCTCCACAACTGTATAGGTGCTGAGAAAATGGACTTGTCAAGCAGAGCTGTTTTCTGAGTAAGACATTTGTGGAGACAGGAAATTGGGCTCTATACCCCGGGGTGGGGGACGCTTCATGGGCCAGTGTGGTCATGAGCTGGCACTGCCCTTGGTAAGATACCTGAGCATGGCTGAGGGGTGGAGTTATAGAAGGACATACTTCCATGTAGAACACCATGTGACCGTTCCTCTGTGACATCCACAGTGCTCCAGAAAATTTACAAAGCATCACCAAATACCAAGTGTGAGGGCACTTCTTATGGGAAACAGAGTTCTGCATCCAAGTCTGATGTGGGATGAACCCTCAAAGCCTGTACTTTCTTTCATGAGCAAAGTTAGAGAGAGGTACAGACATGTGAAGAGTGGAAAAAAGTGATGGAGCACTGAGATGTTCTAGTTAGTGGAACTCGAGTTCACGGCTAAATTATACCAAACCTCTCAGGGTAAGAGAGACAGTGAGTAGCTGTAAGCCTCATTTTTTGAGAAATTCTGAGAGTCTCTGTTAGAGGAGCACTGTGCAGTATTTCTTAACATGTTTCAGTATGGAGATAGGAAAACGGGATGAAAGTGCAAGGCATTCTTTACAAAAAAAATTTTTTTAATGTTTATTTTAGAGATAGAGAGAGAGACAGAGCATGAACAGGGGAGGGGCAGAGAGAGGGAGGGAGACAGAGAATCTAAAGTAGGCTCCAGGCTCTGAGCTGTCAGCACAGAGTCCAACGTGGTGCTCGAACTCACAAGCCGTGAGATCATGACCTGAGCTGAAGTCACTGCCACCCAGGCGCCCTGAAAGTGGAGGGTATTCTAATCTAGCAATAGGAATTAGCAGGCGAAAGGGGAGTAAGAGCATCCAAATATATGCAATGCCTACTGTGTGCCAGGCAGTGCGCTTGGCATTTTCTTCCTAAAAGCCCGACTTTGTCTGCACTTTACTGGACAAGACTGATGCTTAGAAAGTTGTATGCTGATGAATGAAAGCCACACTTTAAGGGCATGTGTATTTCACTGCAAGTCTCCCTATTCTCTTTACTATAAGACCTTGAATTTGGGGGAAATTTTTTTTAAGTTTGCAAAACCAAAAAACAAAACTTGGGTTGAAAGTCGGGAAGTGGTGAAGGCTGTAAGAGAGTGGAGCAGGGAGAATGAAAAATGAATTCATAGTTCCACCCAAGGGTTTATGCCTCAGCCCCTAACAGCGATTCCATTCCTTCTGTGCCACTAAGTTCTGAGGGAGAATGTTTTTTGAATGTTTCCGATTTAGGGGCTCTTCTGCTAACAGTGGAAAACAGCCCAGGGCTAGGTAGCGTTTGTAGCTAGCCTTGAGGATTTGCTATAAAACTTCCCACAACACCGGCAACTACTGTGGTGTGGAGGTTTCAAGGTTGGTTACAGTCTGATAATTGGGAGTGATGAAAGGCTGGCTCCCCTCCTGTTGCTTGTATGTTTTCTTGTTCATAGGATGCCGATGTTTGGAAACATGCTGGGAAGGGGAAAACTCAGCCAGCAGAATTGGGATTCAAATTATAATAACATCTCAATTTAGAAAATAAAATGTCACTCTAAATTCTTTCAGTATGAGCCATACTGGAACAATGCTACAGTTCATCTGCTGTGGGTTGAGTGTGCTATTTAGCTTCTAAATGTTCTGGAACTTCAGGTAAATTATTGACGAATGGCTAAGCATGTGGAAAAGCCTGCCCTACTGCCTCGCTTGGGTTTTCTTACCTTTGCTCTCTAGAATGTGTTTAGTTCTTCTGGTCATTTTTCTCTTTGGAACCAGACCTTGGAGATTCTGAATGAGGCATCTTGGTTGGCTCTGAGCTGAGAGTCCAGCAGCAGGCTCTAATACTTCTATGAAGGTATCGGTCCTTTCCGAGGGAGCTATTTCCCAATCTCATCTCTCCCCTGTGCTTCCCTGGCCATGCAGCCTGGTGAGGGTTGACACCATAGACAGTGACACACACACACACACACACACACAGTCCCTCAGCTCACCCAGCAGGGGATAGGAAATCAATGAGAATATTTTAAAATGTAAAATGTGAATGATGGAGGGGGAGAGAGGTAATCTCTAAATAGAAGTAAAGCTCTCAGGGCTGCCAAAGTTTTAGTGCATATTTAGTTGTCTTGCTTCTAAAGATCTTGGACATAGTACCTCATCATAGGGTTGAGAGCACCTGGAAGGCAGCCACCTTCTTCTCTACCTGTGTCTCTCCTGGGGGAGACGGCCTGTAGCATGCTTGGGCCTGTCAGGAGTTATGCAGCTAATGTTCCAGCTGTCCCAAAAGAACTCACAGAAACAGCCAAATAGGGAAAATACATTTCTTTTCTTCAGCAAATCATAAATTCAGCACCTTTCCTTGATTTTTAGCTCTCCGATGGGCTAAACATGGGACTCAGAATCAGATGATGTGGTTTGAAATGTCAGCTTTACCAATCGTTGCCACTCAAAACTTGCTGAGCCTTGATGTCTAGTTAATAATATATGAGGATTAATTGCAAGGAGGATGTGAAATCACATTGAAACATATACTAGACCTTTCTAATATGAGGTGCTGTTACATCCCTTATCCTGTCTTGAAATGTGCATCCTTGGTAAGGGGTGCTAACTTTATCCCTCCTTGTTAGCCTAACAGATTGAGTGGAGCTACTTTGCATTTATCTGCTTTTACTGGTTTGATTAAAAACCTACATGAGTCTACAAGGCATATGATGCAAATCACAGCATGCTGGGCCTAAGCTATGATGCCCACGCTTTTATCACAGATTATTAAATCATTAGAGTTTCTTTTCAGTGGTCTTGTCCAGGTTGTGTTAGTATAGTAGTTGATGGAACAGGCTGGATTCTAATTCTAGTTCTGCCTCTCTCTAGCTATATTGGGCAACATATCTCATGCCTGGAAGCCTCAGTATACTCACCTGTGAAATAGGACTAAATGTAAAGAATACATTAAGTAATTTAGGTAAGGCACCTGCAAAGAGTATGGTCTTCAATAAACAACAGATAATTTTAACTATCTCTGGGAAAAGTGGAGGATTTAACCAAACAGCAGAGAAGACTCTGACAACAACAACAACAACAACAATTCCTTATTGTATGCAACAGATCTTAAACATAACACCAGGGACTTTATTGAATTATTTAATCTTTGTAGTATTTATCAAGTAGGTATTATTTTCATTTTATAGATGAAGAGAAAGAGATCCAGAGAAAAGAATATCAACTTTCTAGGGAGTGGCAGGTACTACCCTTTCCTTGGGTTGTTTTCTCACATATCTCTCTGTTTAGTTCATGTGTACTAACCATCCCATTCTGAGAGGATGCTATAGCTTCATTTGTTTATTTGTTTATTGTCTCTTTTTCATTCTTAGAATGATAGCTCCTTCAGGATCCCTGCCCCACCTATATACATGGAGCAACATGAAGGTCTGGCATTTAGTAGGTACCATGAATAATCAAGAAATGAATAAATGAATGAATGAATGAATAAACAATTAGCTAATGCTATTCTAACTTTTGCTTCTTCCATGCAGTTCCATCCACATGGTTGTTTGGTACTTCCAGCCCTAATCACAAATGTCATTGTTATTTTAGGTCTGATTTCTGACACATAAGATCTTGCTGGCAGGAATCATGTGCACTGCATATTTTTATCTCTAGCCTTTGAATCAAGGTTTGGCATAAAAAGAGAGTGCTTGGAGTAAAAACGAAAATCAAGAGGAGTAGGGGCCAATATGGTGGAGAAGTAGGGGGATCCAAAGTTCCCTCCTCTCACAAACAAAGCAGTGTTGAAGCTAAAGGATTTTGAACTCCAAGAATCTGGGAGGAAAAGAGACAGTCACTTCCAGGGACCCACGGGGACAACCTGAAAGGCCATAGGTGTGTGATTGTGAACTGGGAGAGATAAAATAAATGGATCCCCTTCTGCGGAGAGACGAAGGAAAGAGAAAGAGAGTCTGGGGAAGCATAGAACTGTATCTGGACAGGAGAGAAACCTCCGGCTGGGACTGAGGAAGATCCAATCTCTAACTGAGGGGCTTTCTCAGGACTGAGGCTGGCTGCCCGGATTGTGCCCCTGGCGAGGAAGGGAGCCAGTCCCAGCCTGGGTGGCTATGTCAGGGGTGCAACCCACAGTAGGAGAAAGTGATCCCCTCCCTGGAATGCTGTGGGACAGAACAAAGCCTGCCTGTGTCTGTCAGCCGGGGACCACACATTGGGCCGCCCAGAGCGGTGCTTCCCCAGTACTGGGGCACGTGGAGCAAGAGTTTGAATCCCAGCTGAACACCAGGGCACAGGAGTCCCTGGAGCAGGACAAACTGCCTGGTTTGCACCCACAGCACAGTAAGGATGGCACAGAGTGGTTTGGACACCTGGTCCGTGGAGGAAATACTAGAGGGGTCGCCATTTTTCTCCCCACAGCAACCAAGGTGGGGCCTCAGGGATCAGACCTTGGGGCCCACAGTGGAGGCAGGACCCACCCATACGAAACCACACCCCTCGGTGCCTGGTAACTGTGTATCTACTAGAGCGGGACTGACTGACGCTGAGGATCCCAATGGCCCATCCTCCAGACCAATGCTATTGCATTGCCTGATTTCACTCTTGGACAATTTTTATTATGTAGATATATTCTTCCTTCCTTTTCTCCTTCTTATCTTTTCCCTTCTCTAGTCTGGTTACTCTGGTTGTTGGTTTGTTTAAGCAGACATATCTAATGCATTCCCTTGATACATGTTCCACACCTCCTTCTTTATTCTCTGTTCTCTGTCTCTGGATTAAGCCATATAGTTTCTCTGGTCAACTTTATTCTTTCTTTTTCCCCACCCCTGTCATTTCTCTCTTTGTGTGGGGTAAGGCCTCTTCCATCAGCACCTCTCCACCCTATTGTTTACTTGTAGCTGGTGTTTCTGGGTTTTTGTTTTTGGGTTTTTTTTGTTTGTTTGTGTGTGTGCTTGAGTGTTTTTGTTTTGTTTGTTGTTTGTTTTCCTTTACAGGGGTACTTCAACAAACAAATCAAAGCACACTTGGTGGAGGGTTCAAAACATCACTACGAGCAGGGAGATAAAGTAACCAAACTCACAACAACAGACAGCAAATAACACTCTCCAAAAAACACCTCCTGAAGGGACAGGCCCTGGACAGTGTATGACCCCTCTTTAATATAGCAGTGCTCACAGGTGCAGGATACATAACAAGTTTTAAAACACATAAGGGACAGAAAACTAGCCAAAATGACAAAACAGAAGAATTCTCCTCGAAAGAAATTCCAGGAAGAAATGACAGTTAAGAATTGCTCAAAACAGATATAAGCAATATAACTGAACAAGGATTTGGAATAACAGTCATGAGATTAATCACTGGACTTGATAAAAGCATAGAAGACAGCAGAGAATCTATTGCTGTAGAGATCAAGGAACTAAAACATAGTCATGATGAATTAAAAATGCTGTAAATGAGGAACAAAATAAACTAGAGGCGGTGACAGCCAAAATTGAAGAGGCAGAGGGGAGAATAGGTGAAATAGAAGATAGAATTATGGACAAAAATGAAGCTGAGAAAAAGAGAGATAAAAAAATTCTGGATCACAAGGGGATAATTAGAGAACTAAGTGACTCAATGAAATGGAATAATATCCATATCATAGGAGTTCCAGAAGAAGAGAGAGGCAAAGGGGCCGAAGGTGTGCTTGAACAAATCATAGCTGAAAACTTCCCCATTCTGGGGAAGGAAACAGACATTGAAATCCAGGAGGCACATAGAACTCCATTCAGACATAACTTGAATGGATCTTCTGCATGACATATCATAGTGAAACTGGCAAAATACAAAGATAGAGAATTCTGAAAGCAGCCAGGGATAAACAGGCCTTAACCTACAAGGGTGTACACATAAGGGTAGTAGCAGCCCTATCTGCTGAAACTTGGCAGGCCAGAAAGGAGTGGTAGGAAATTTTCAGTGTGATGAATAGGAAAAATATACAGCCGAGAATCCTTTATCCAGCAAGCCTGTCATTCAGAATAGAAGGAGAGATAAAGGTTTTCCCAAACAAACAAAAACTGAAGGAATTCATCACCACTAAACGAGCCCTACAAGAGATCCTAAGGGGGATTCTGTTAGTATTGCAAAGACCACAAAGGCCCAGCAACATCACTACAAGCATGAAAACTACAGATAACATAATAACTCTGAACCCATATCTTTCAATAATAACACTGAATGTAAATGGACTAATGCTTCAATAAAAAGACACAGGATATCAGAATGGATAAAAAAAAAAAATACCCATCTGTTTACTGTCTATAAGAGACCCATTTTAGACCTGAGGACACCTTCAGATTGAAAATGAGGGGATGGAGAACCATCTATCATGCTACTGGAAGTCAAAAGAGAGCTGGAGTAGCCATACTTATATCAGACAAACTAGATTTCAAATTAAAGACTATAACAAGAGATGAAGAAGGGCATTATATAATAATTACAGGGTATATCATCAACAAGAACTAACAATTATAAATGTTTATGCACAGAATCTGGAGGCACCCAAATATATAAAACAATTAAACACAAACCTAAGCAATCTTATTGGTAAGAATATGGTAATTGCAGGGGACTTTAATACTCCACTTACAACAATGGACAGACCATCTGGACATAAAACCAATAAAGAAACAATGGCCCTGAATGATACACTGGACCAGATGGACTTGACAGATATATTCAGAACTTTCATCCCAAAGCAGCAGAATACACATTCTTCTCGAGTGCACACAGAACATTCTCCAAGATAGATCACATACTGGTTCACAAAATGGCCCGCAATAAATACAAAAGAATTGGGATCATACCATGCACACTTTCAGATTACA
The DNA here is from genome assembly GCF_046562875.1 of Panthera onca. Lineage (NCBI taxonomy): Eukaryota > Metazoa > Chordata > Mammalia > Carnivora > Felidae > Panthera > Panthera onca. Next base: position 54,329,044 of record NC_138356.1, on the reverse strand, counting down.
ATGCTATGAAACTTGAGATCAACCAAAGGAAAAAGTTTGGAAAACATCCAAATGCATGGAGGTTAAAGAACATCCTATTAAAGAATGAATTGGTCAACCAGGCAATTAAAGAAGAAATTAAAAAATATGTGGAAACAAATGAAAATGAAAACACAATACAAACCCTTTGGGATGCATCAAAGACAGTCCTAAGAGGAAAATACATTGCAATCCAGGCATATCTCAAGAAACAAGAAAAATCCCAAATACAAAATCTAATGGCACACCTAAAGGACTAGAAGCAGAACAACAAAGAAACCCCAAACCCAGCAGAAGAAGAGAAATAATAAAGATGAGAGCAAAAATAAACAATATGGAATAAAAAAAAATAACAGATCAATGAAACTAAGAGTTGCTTTTTTGGAAAAATAAACAAAATTGATAAGCCCTTAGCCAGATTTCTGAAAAAGAAAAGAGAGAGGACTCAAATAGGTAAAATAATGAATGAAAATGGATTTATCACAACCAATACCTCAGAAATACAAGCAATTATCAGGGAATACTATGAAAAATTATATGCCAACAAACAGGACAATCTGGAAGAAATGGGAAAATTCTTAGACACGCAAACACTACCAAAACTCAAACAGGAAGAAATAGAAAACTTGAATGGACCCATAACCAGCGAAGAAATTGAATCAGTTACCAAAAATTTCCCAACAAATGAGTCCAGGACCAGATGGCTTTCCTGGGGAATTCTACCAGACATTTAAAGCCAAGTTAATACCTATCCTTCTCAAGCTGGTCCAAAAAATAGAAAGGGAAGGAAAACTTTCTGACTCATTTTATGAAGCGTGCATTACCTTGATTCCTAAACCAGGCAGAGACCCCACAAAAAAGGAGAACTACAGGCCAGTATCCCTGATGAGCATAAATGCAAAAACTCTAAACAAGATACTAGCAAACCGAATTCAACAGCATATAAAAACAATTATTCACCATGATCAAGTGGGATTCATTTCTCGGCTGTGGGGCTGGTTCAATATTTGCAAAACAACCAATGTGATACATCACATTAATAAAAGAAAGGATAAGAACCATATGATCCTGTCAATCGATGCAGAAAAAGCATTTGACAAAATACAGCATGCTTTCTTAATAAAAACCCTCAAGAAAGTTGGGATAGAAAGAACATACTTAAATGTCAAAGAAGACATTTATGAAAAGCCCACAGCTAATATCATCCTCAATAGGGAAAAACTGAGAGCTTTTTCCCTGAGATCAGGAACATGACAGGGATGTTCACTCGTACCACTGTTGTTTAACATAGTGTTGGAAGTCCTGGCATCAGCAATCAGACAACAAAATGAAATAAAAGGCATCAAAATTGGTAAAGACAAAGTCAAGCTTTCACTTTTCACAGCTAACATGATACTCTACATGGAAAACCTGAAAGACTCCACCAAGACTCTTAGAATTGTTACATGAATTCAGCACAGTTGCAGGGTACAAAATCAATATACAGAAATCGGTTGCATTTTTATATACCAATAATGAAGCAACAGAAAGAGAAATAAATAAACTGATCCCATTCACAATTGTACCAAGAACCCTAAAATACCTAACCAAAGATGTAAAAGACATATATGTTGAAAACTATAGAAAGCTTATGAAGAAAACTGAAGAAGACACAAAGAAATGGAAAGACATTCCATGCTCATGGATTGGAAGAACAAATATTGTTAAAATGTCAATACTACCCAGAGCAATCTACACATTGAATACAATCTCAATCAAAATTGCACTGGCATTCCTCCCAAATCTAAAATTTGTATGGAACCAGAAAGACCCCGAATAGCCAAAGTAACATTCAAGAAGAAAACCAAAGCAGGAGGTATCACAATCCCAGACTTCAGCCTCTACTACAAAGGTGTAATCATCAAGACAGTGCTACTGGCACAAAAACAGACACAGAAACCAAAGGAATCAAATAGAGAACCCAGAATTGGACCCACAAATGTATGGCCAACTAATCTTTGACAAACCAGGAAACAGCATCCAATGGAAAAAAGACAGTCTCTTTAGCAAATGGTGCTGGGAGAACTGGACAGCAACATGCAGAAGAATGGAACTAGACCACTTTCTTACACTACACAAAAATAAACTGAAAATGGATGAAAGACCTAAATGTGAGGCAGAAAACCATCAAAATCCTAGAGGTGAAAGCAGGAAACAATCTCTTTGATCTCAGCTGCAGCAATTTCTTACTCAACACATCTCCAAATGCAAGGGAATTAAAAGCAAAAATGAACTATTGGGACCTCATCAATATAAAAATCTTCTGCAATGCAAAGGAAACAATCAAAACTAAAAAGGAACTGATGGAATGGGAAAAGATATTTGCAAATGACATATTGGATAAAGGGCTAGTATCAAAAATCTATAATGAACTTTCCAAATTCAACACCTGAAAAACAAATAATCCAGTGAAGAAATGGGCAGAATACATGAATAGACACTTTTCCAAAGAAGACATCCAGATGGCTAACACACACATGAAATGATGCTCAATGTCACTCATCATCAGGGAAATACAAATCAAAGCCACACTGAGATACCACCTCACACCAGTCAGAGTGGCTAAAATGAACAAATCGGGAAACTACAGGTGCTGCTGAGGATGTGGAGAAATGGGAACCCTGTTGCACTGTTGGTGGGAATGAAAACTGGTGCAGCTGCTTTAGAAAACAGTATGGAGGTTCCTCAAAAAATTAAAAATAGAGCTACCCTATGACCCAGTGATAGCACTGCTAGGAATTTACCCAAGGGGTACAGGAGTGCTGATGCATAGGGGCACATGTACCCCAATGTTTATAGCAGCGCTTTCAACAATAGCCAAAGTATAGAAAGAGCCTAAATGTCCATCAACTGATGAATGGATAAAGAAGATGTGGTTTATATATTCAATGGAATACTACTTGGCAATGAGAAAGAATGAAATCCTGCCATTTGCAGCAACGTGGATGGAACTGGAAGGCATTATGCTGAATGAAATAAGACAGTCAGAGAAGGACAGATATCATATATTTTTACTCAGATGTAGATCTTGAGGAACTGAACAGAAGACTATGGGGGAAGGGAAGGGGGGAAAATAGATACAAGCAGAGAGGGAGGGAAGCAAACCATAAGAGACTCTTTAATACAGAGAACAAACTAAGGGTGGATGGGGGAGAGGGAAAATGGGTGATAGGCACCGAGGAGGGCACTTGTTGGGATGAGCACTGGGTGGTGTATGTAAGCCAATTTGACAATAAATTATATTCATAAAAAATGAAAATGAATGTGTAAATATTCAGTCTCAAAAAGGGGCATGATAGATCAAACTGGAATTAGGGTGAAGAATATTTTCTGGGGAACAGTCTGCTATTCTGTAAAAATAAACAATTGTTAGAAATAATGTTATGAAGAACTTAGGGAATATGAACAACTGAAGAGATGCTAACTCGATATGATTTATGCTGAGGTCACTGCTCATTACTGATGGTGACTGATACTGCATTAATATATACCAAAGTGGGGTTTTCCTTGAAAAGATACAAATCCACTTTGACAGTCATTCTTGTGCTGTTTTACCTCTCTGCTGTCACATTAAGTCATCTGTGGCTTCTTAGTCACTCATAAAGCTGTAGAAAAGTATTTCTCTGGATGTCACTCTGCATTTTAGATTTGTATTTTTAAATTTTTAAAAAATTTTTAACATTTTTAAATTATTTTTGAGAGACAGAGACAGAGCATGAGTGGGGAGGGGCAGAGAGAGAGGAAAACACAGAATCTGGAGCAGGCTCCAGAATCCGAGCTGTCAGCACAGAGCCCAATGTGGGGCTCAAACCCACGAACTGTGAGATCATGACCTGAGCTGCAGTTGGACGCTAAACCAACTGAGCCACCCAGACATCCCAATATTTGTATTTTTAGAGTCCATTGAAATCAAGGATTCTCCCATATAATGGACAAATAATTTTCTTTAGGGGATATAGAGTCAAGATGATGGCAGGGGATCCACTAGCTGCTAATTTAGGTTGCCTGTGATGAGCTTGAACTTTCTCTTTTGTGGTAATTCTTATTTTCGTAGTATTTGTTTAATATTTATAATTTATTTCTTGAGCACCTTTCATGTACCTGTATTAAGTATATATTTTCACAAATAAACTTTTATGTATGTATGTATTTATTTATTTATTTATTTTTAAATGTCTATTTATTTTTGAGAGAGACAGCACACATGCAGGGGACAGACAGAGAGAGAGAGGGACAGAGGATCCCAAGCAGGCTCTGTGCTGACAGCATCGAGCCTGATGGGAGGCTCAAACTCATGAACCATGAGACCATGACATGAGCCAAAGTCAGACACTTCACCGACTAAGCCACCCAGGTGCCCCACAAATAATCTTTTAAATAGGAATAGTTCAAGGCCAGCAAACCTCTACTGTAAGTAGCCAGACAGTAAGTATTTTAGCCTTTACGGAGCCCACAGTCTCTGTCATAACTATTCAACTCTACTGCTATGATGCAAGAGCAGCCATGAACAACATGTGAATGAACAGACACGGGTGAACTTTATCTAGAAAAACAAGCAGTTTTTCTTGGACCTGGATTTGGCCCACGGCTGTAGTTTGCCAACCAATGGAATAATCAAAAACTTTCAGTCAAACAGATAAATGACATATAACCCATTTCAATCCACTGTTGTGATTTATGGCTATTTTTTTCAAATTACTCATCTAATTATCAATAGCTCCTATGAAAAATATAGGCCAATAATGCTGGCTCTCAACTTTGGACCCAGGTTGTTTTAAAATTTGATTTCTCTTATGACAGAAGCATCATGAACATTACCACTCTAAAAACTGTCACCTACAAAATATCATGCCGATACAGTCCTTTTAATAATCCTGGAGCAGCTTTCCCAGAAGACAGAAGACGTGTGCTCTTAACGGATGATGAGTTCAGGCACCAGTTGGAGACAGTGCACTTCCAGATTGATGGTGGTAGACCCGGCTGGCCCAGAGCAAGCCTGTCCCTTGGATCTCATATCAGATTCTAATTTCCCTGTGCCAAATACTCCTCTTATAGAGCAGCCACTCTGTGCCGGAATCCTGGCTTCAGCATTTACCGGCTGTTGGACGTTGGGCCCCTTTCTATTTCTGAGTTTTAGTTTTCTCTTCAGTAAAAATGGTGAAGGACAATCTACCTATCTCCAAGGGTGGTTGTGTGGATAAATTAGATCATGTTTATCAAGGGCTTCTGTAGTGTTTGGAACATAGTAAAAGCTGTAAAAGCAAAGCTCATTTTGAAACTAACAACAAAAATCATTCATCACTTACTGTGCATCAGACCCTGTTCTAAGTGTTTCATTTACATATCAGCTCATTTAATCTCGACAATAACATCCTGAAGAAGGTGCTGCCATTAACCTCCATTTTACAAATGAGGGAACTCACATACACTCACAAGAGGCAAAGCTGGGATTTGATCCATACGGTTTGCCCCCCTCTGTGCTTCACCACTCTGGCTGCCATTGAAGAGCTGGAAGTCTCTTGTCCTATACGTCCCTAAAAAGGCAACTGCTTTTTACTCCTTAGGTGGAACTGGGTAGACATTGTCATATTTTCTCTGACAAGAAGGAAGAGAACAAGCACTGTATACAGATAAGGTAACACCAGTCACGACCTCTCTCAGTGCCTGACCTACCTAGAGGCCCCTATTCCCACCATTGGAAACTGTTTCTGTTCTGAATTAGAATGAAGAATGGCTTTTCCTCTAGAATAAGTGTTATAAAAGTTCATGAAAGATACTTGAATACTATCACTGCTATACTTCCTGTGCATAAAAGCTAAATGATGTATGTAGGCCAGCCTGGTATTGTAACATTTCCTTAATGGGAAAAATTCTGTTGTTTCAGGCATTGATTTATAAAGGACATTAGCTAGTGTCGGCATATAGAATCAAAACAACACTCCATTCTGACGATGGGCTATTTATTTTAAATCACTGACTACCCTATTTAAAATCATCTCCCTCTTATTTCATATCACCCTCATATGCTTAATTTTCTCCACTATCTGATATACTATGTGTATATGTTTATATACTGTGTGTATTTATTCTGTTTCTATCCTCCTCCTTAGAATGTAAGCTCCACAGGACAAGGATTCTTGTCTTATTTATTCACTCTTTCAATTCTGAAACAGTGCCAGAAACACTCAAGACTGTGTTCAGCACATTTTGTGGAATAAATGAATCGATGTAATTGTCACATATATAAGAAGTTCCCTTTATCTTAAAAAAATTTTTTAATGTTTATTCATTTTTGAAAGACAGAGAGAGACAGAGGACAATCAGGGGTGGGGTGGAGAGAGAGGGGGACACAGAATCCGAAGCAGGGTCCAGGCTCTGAGCTGTCAGCACAGAGCCCGAGGCGGGGCTCAAACTCACAAACCGCGAGATCACGACCTGAGCCAAAGTCGGATGCTCAACTGACAGAGCCACCCAGGTGCCCCAGAAGTTCCAGAAGTTTCCTTTTTCTTAGGCAGGTATGGCCTAAGATATGTACCTCATCTCTGAGATACTAATACGGTGGGTAAGTGTGTGAGGAAGTAGAGTATAATGTTACTGTCAGAAGCTTTAGATTAGATGCTAGGATTAGATCCCTGTTCTTCCATTATTTAAAAATGTTTATTTATTTATTTATTTTGAAAGAAAGAAAGAAAGAGAGAGAGAGAGAGAGAGAGAGCACACAGGGGGAAGGGACAGAGAGAGAGGGAGAGAGAGAATCCCAAGCAGGTGCCATGCTGACATCACTAACAGTTCATAAGGCTTGAACTCACAAATCATGAGATCATGACCTGAGCAGAAATCAAGAGTTAGATGGCAAACTGACAGCCATCCGAGGTACCCCTCCGTGTTCTTCCATTTCTTGATTGGATGACCTTAAAGTTAACGTTGCTAAATTTCAGACTCCTCACCTTTAAAACTGAGATGATAAATGATACCTATGCTATAGGTACAAATGTGATGATGTGCAAAAATTCCTGGGCAGCATACCTAGCACATGGAATGAGCTCAGGAATACCAGCCACCTGAAGGGTGGATAAGCGACTGCCAATCAGGCATGGGACATGCTATTTTCTAGGTTATATTGGCAGGAAGCAGCCTGCTGCATGATATTAACTGAGGCATCTCAGCTAGAATATTGAAACAGCAACTCAAACTGGGATGGGGAGGTTTTGAGGGTCACTTGAGGGAAATTTTCAAAACCCTCTATGCTCCTGGGGAGTTGGCATCATTGCCTCTCTTTACAGTTTGGGTTGGGATGTGTTTCTGTACTGAAGGGAACATTCCCTGTTCCTCAGGGATTTGGAGTAAAAAAAATCTGAAAATAAATTTACAATATATTACTAAGGTATAATATGATCAAATCTTTCTGATGACTGTAAACATGCAATATGTATGAAATGTTGGCTAGTTAGTACACATGGGGTGAATCACTGCTCACTCAGAAACTTTTGTGCACAGCGTTTCCCTAGCATGACTATATAACAGCTTACCAAGATGTTTTACTTCCTTCTTTTTTTTTAATTTAATTTTTTTTAAATTTACGTCCAAATGAGTTAGCATATAATGCAACAATGATTTCAGGAGTAGATTCTTTAATGCCCCTTACCCATTTAGCCCATCTGCCCTCCCACAACCCCTCTAGTAACCCTCTGTTTGTTCTCCATATTTAAAAGTCTCTTCTGTTTTGTCCCCCTCCCTGTTTTTATATTAGTTTTGTTTCTCTCTCCCTTATGTTCATCTGTTTTGTCTCTTAAAGTCCTCATATGAGTGAAGTCATATATTTATCTTTCTCTGACTGACTAATTTCACTTAGCCTAATACCGTCCAGTTCTATCCACATAGTTGCAAATGGCAAGATTTCATTCTTTTTGATTGCCAAGTAATACTCCATTGTATATATATACCACATCTTCTTTATCCATTCATCCATCAATGGACATCTGGGCTCTTTCCATGGTTTGGCTAATGTTGATAGTGCTGCTATAAACATTGGGGTGCCTATGTCCCTTCAAAACAGCACACCTGTATCCCGTGGATAAATGCCTAGTAGTGCAATTGCTGGGTCATAGGGTAGTTCTATTTTTAATTTTTTGAGGAACCTCCATACTGTTTTACAGAGTGGTTGCACCAGCTTGCATTCCCAGTTTTACTTCCTTTTTTAAAAACAGTTTTTATGTATTTACTTTGAGAAAGAAAGAGAGAGCACGTGAGCAGGGTAGGGGTACTGAGAGGGAGAGAGAGAATTCCAAGCAGGTTCCTTGCTGTCAATGTAGAGCCTGCTGTAGGGCTCAATCCCACAAACCGTGAGATCATGACCTGAGCTGCAACCAAGAGTAGGACATTTAACCTACTGAACCACCCAGCCGCCCTAAATGTTTTGCTTCTGAGTGAAGACATTTCCATTGCTTTTTTAGGAAAAAATGATTTTGTGAATTTTATCATTGCTAATTATCATATTCAAGTCAGCTTTATGATAAATTATTGTTTTTGAAAGAATTATTTATATTCCTCAGTGTTACTAAACAATTTGATTCTATCCTTAATATTGAGATCATATTGGGCCAGTTTAGCTGAGGCAGAAAAGTAACATTCTTGAATAAATGGAATTCTAATTATAATAGCTTTACTCTAACTCTTTATGAAAGACAGCAGGACTGTCTTAAAGTGGGCTTACATTTAGGTATCAATTTGTCAAAATGAGAGTAACTTCCTTTAATGTTACTAAGAACTTTGTTTTTAAAAAATTTTTTTAAAGTTTATTTCTTTGTGAGAGAGAGAGAGGGAGAGTGCAAGCAGGGGAAGGGGCAGAGAGAGAGGCAGTCTAGAACTTCTTAATGACCATTAAAAATTATTTGAGAAGATAATTCATACCGTCACAGTCCAGAATTTTCTGTCTTTTGACTAACTGGGCATAATAGGAACATGGGTTTTCTTTTACCATCTCAGTCTTCATGATTAAAGAAATAAATTCAAGACTGCATTTTCTACTTGTGGTATGCACATAGATAATTGTCTACATCAAAGCATGTTTAGGATGGGTACAATAAGCCTGATGTGATTTAATAACCAATCTTAATTAATTATTCTGAGGAAATGAGTACAATTGGGAAGGAGCCAGCAACAGAAACTATTCATTAGCTTAAAAGCCATAGTCCATAACAGAGTTTTCCACATGTCTGAAGTTGGGGTCTGCATTGGATTTTGAGTGGCTGCCACAGACTCCTTGAGTTGGGAGAGCTCCCCCCAGAAGAAGCAAACATCGTGTGGGATCTAGTGCACTGATAAAGAGAAGGTTATATGGAACCTCTGTGCCTTTTGCCTTTCATAGCTCAAGAGTCTTGGTGAGGCACAAAAATGCAGTATGCTTGCATAAGAATGAGAAGAGCCAAGCACCCTTGATCCTGCCAATCCCTGTTTATTAAGAGTGTTTGCACTTCATAATGACCTCTTTCTATGAGACAAAGTCAGGAGCAAAGTAAAGTCAAGAACTGTCTGCAGAATGGAGTTGTGTTACTTTTGTCAAAAGGCTAATTGCTTTTAAATATGTTCCCAGCATCCTTCAATTATATATTGGAAAGAGCCGGGATGTTTGAGGGGAAGGAAAAAGACTGTGGACACCAGACACATCAGCTGAGGGTGCTGATAAAAGAGAGACCTGGCTCAAGATTGTGAGAAAGGAGTTGTTGCCCATGAGCTGGTCCTGTTCACAACATTTTTGAGTAAGGGAATTATTGAGGCACCTGGCTTCTATCGATTTGGAGCAGGACTTCGGATGGAACTTTTTGGCAAATGTAGACATCTCTGCCCTTGGTAATGCATCAAATCTTATCTGGTCACACCCTTTATCATAAGACCCTTGCCTCAACAAAAGGGAATGAAGTGCTAAATGTAAATTGTACTGGCTGTGGGTGTGCCATTCTTTGTAACAGAAAAGGAAACAACCTTGAAGGCAATGAACTGGATCATCTAAATGTGGCACCACACACGTAAAGACCTTAAGGATTAGTGCTTTTGGTTGCTGAAACAAAGGGATGGACTTTCCTAATTTGCCTGACATATTTACTGGGAATGAGTCCAAGAACTGGCCCATTGCAAAGTGTTAGATGTCACTAAGAAATTCAGATTGCCTGTAACATACTATCACACCAGCTCCTTGTTTCTAAACATGAACTCTGCCTCTCCCACTCCCCACAGTGGACTGCCATGCCTCCACCACTGCCTCTTCATTCTCAGGGCATGATTTTCCATTTGGTTTCACCAAGAAAAGAGAGACCAGTTTTTGATAATTAACCACCTCCTGTCCCCTAACCTAAAAATAATCTGCCACCATGATCTCCCTTACCTCTCTTCCTGTATCATTCATTCCTTCTTTAATTGACTCATTTATCCATTCATTTGACATTCATTGAGATTTCTATGTGCCAGACACTATGCAAGGTGCTGTAAGTGGATGAGTGAATTCGACTCAATCCCTGCTGCCAGGAAAGGAAAGAAGCCCCCTTTCCCTCCCCAAAGTGATTGCTTTGCCTACGCTCTTTCTGGTATTCCTTCGCACTTCCTCGGGGACCATGCCCTCTCAACAGCGAGTCTGGCTTGTATATCTGCAAATAATTCCTCCCACTCTGCTAGCTCTTTCCTATCAGGATTTAAAGGCTTAAGGTTTCTCCTGTATTAAGCAGTAAACAAAATAAAATAAACAAGAATACCCTGTCTTTTTTTCTCCCTGTCATTACCATGGACCCCCCACCCACCCTTCTCTCTTATAATTGAATTTGTTAAAACAGTTGTCTACTCTTACTCTCTGTATTTCCCCTCATCAATTCATTCACAACTTCATGAAATCTAATTCCTCTAACACTTTATGGAAATTGCACTCACAAAGGTGACCAATGCCTGTTTCGGGTGCTTTTTCAGTCCTTACCTTTACCTCTTTCTATTGACCTTTATAGAAAGTCTCCTTCAGCTTTTGTGATTCTACTTTCTCCTGGCTTTCCTCCTCCCTCTCTGGCAATTCCTTCTCTTTATTTTATAGGCTCCTTCATCCCATCTCCCCAGAATTCTAGCCTCTCTAGGGTTTCTTTTCTATTCCACAAAGTTTCCCCTAATAATCATGTCTACCCCAGAGTCCCCAACAAACCATCTGGACACTGATTGCCCCAAATCTGTATCTCCAGGCCAGGTGTTTCTTCTAAGCTCGAAATCTATACTTCAAACTGAGCCCTTGTGTTCTCTAGACACTCGAAATGCAACATGGGCAAAGCTAAACTTAATATGCTCACTGCCCTGAAATGTGTTCCTCCACTAATTGTCCTCATTTGGGCAAATTACACTATCCAATTAATAATAACAGTACCTAGCGTTTATCATTTCCATGTTCCAGGCACCATGCATGGTGCTTTATATGGATTTTTTCACTAAATCCTAATAGTTACCTTGAGAGATAGGTCCATTATTAGTGTCCTTTTTACAGGATGTGCAAAGTGAGCCAAATTAACTGGCTCACATCTCGTAGTCAGTGGCCAACCCTGGCTCTGCTGTAGTGCACGGGACTCCAGAATGCAGACTGTCAACTATCACACTACTTTCTCAATGGCTCAAGGGACTTATCTTTGATTCTCTGTCCCACTTTCTGCACATCTACTCACACAAACTCTATTGATTAGATTCTAAATGTATCTCTTTCTCTCTGTTCTTACTGCCATTTACCTTATAATGTGAAGCCTGTGTAGAGTCATTCAGATTATACCATCCATATTGTTGCAGCCCTCTCCTAGCTAATGCCCTTGACTTTGGTCCAATCCTTTGCCTACAAGAAGACAGCAATCTTCCTCAAGCACAAATCTGATGATAATATGCCTCATCTTGCAATCTTCTGATGACTTTGCATAGCCCTTAGAATATTGTTTAAATCATTCAATATCTTAGATAAAGATTTTGTTTCTTTGTCCCTGCCTGTCTCATTAGACTCATCTTTTGTTGTCCAGTCTTAATGAGCTATATGCATTTCTCTGGGTTGATGGCATTCTTTCTGGACTCCCAGCCTTCCCCTGTATAGTTCCCACTGCATGAACCATCTTCCTTCCCTTCTTCACCTACAAAACTTCTATTAATTTACAAGGTGAAGCGTAAGAGTCCTCTTTTCCAGAAAGCCTTTCTGATGCCCATCTGCCCCTAAGCCATCTAGGTCAGTAGAACAGAATACCACTGTGCTTTTTCTGATGATAACATTTATTCCTTTGTAGCTTTAATTATTGGTTTACTTTCCTGTTTTTCCTACTAGACTGTGAACTTTTTGTGAGCAGGAACTGTAACTTGTTCATGTTTGTATCCTAGTCCCTAACACAGTGCCTGATATATAGTAGATTTTCAATTAAACCATAGATGAGCAGGTGCAAATCTGTCCTTACTTCAACTCTTTTCCTATTCCATATGAAAACACACTGAAGGGATTGTAATAATTTAACAAGGAAAACATCTCCACTGTGTACTGCAGTTGGTTGATACAAAAGTATTGATTTGATTGCTCTTAATTAATTTAATAGAGAAATAGCTGGAGATCCATCCTAGCACTTTATAGTTTCTGGTTAAATATTTCTCCTGTAAATTCACCCTGAATCTGAGCCCATTACCATCTTTCCTGGTAGAACAGAAAATATTTCAGTGCCCGTTTTTTTCTCCCGCCCTCCCTCATCCACATTTTCTGTATGCATAATCTTCTACATTTGCCAGGTCGAATCAGTCACAAAGCCGAACTCCAATCAGAGCAAGATGGCAGGGCATCAGTCCTTCACAGTACTGGAGGCTCCAGTTACTTGACTTTACAAATGATCCTTAAAAATTCATGGGGTGCTCTGCCTTTACCCTGCTTCTGTTCTCTCTCACTCTCAAGATGGTGCTGCCTTTCTCACTGAGTCACGGCCGCCTTCCCTAAGCTCAGAGCTTCTGCCTGCAGAAAAAATGCTGAGTTCTCCCAGAGCCATAAATCCCGATAGAGCTCCAACGCCGAAGTGCAGAATGGAGAGGCACAGGATGCTTCACCTACTTGCAGTCACTACACAATTATGCTCAGGCGAGCTATCCTAGAGGGACAGCCTCAAGTCACCGGTGCTGCTTATGAAAGGTTGCAGGATTTTCTTTTCCAAAATGACTTTTTTTCTATTTTTATTTCACCTAAACAGGGCTGTCAGGGGTTTTGCATTATTCATTCTATTTTGTGCGCACATTTAGTCTTGTCTAATTTTCAGAGAGAATTTAATTTGTAGTTTAAGTTCTTATGCACCTTGCATGCAGCTATGAAGAGCTGTGTTTGACTCTGGTGGCAAGGCCATGACTTCCCAGATTTAGATAAATCCACTTACTCTTATAACGGAAACTTCTCTCTCTCCTTGGCTCATTCTTCTTTCTTTATTTTCCCTCCCAACTGGAGGCAAAGCATCTATTATAATTCTGCCTTTGGCCCTCTGGCCATGTTCCAAGAGGGGAAAATAGGTCTTTTTATACAGCAAAGACTCCAGTCCTCTTCCAGCCTCCTAATTATAAAGATTCCTCCAGAACTCAGTTTTTGTTAGTCTGTCCTTCCCTCTCTTTAGATTCAATCCAAATTACACCTTCTTTCCATTATTCTAATGACCTCTGAAGGCACATATTTGATCCTGACCACTCCATTCACAATGTAAAAACTTCCAAATCCTAAACACAATGGAAAAATGATCCTCCTCTGACAGTGAAGATTTCGGACAGTGCTTTTGACATCTCTCCCTCAATGTTTCTCTCAATTTCACCATTTGCAGGCTTCAGAAAAGAACTGCCAGAGTCATATTTGACCCTTCCAGCATCCTCATCCTTTACACCCAGTCCTTACCCGTTCAGTCATTTATCAGTATGTCCCGAGGCACCACAACAGGCAGTGTGGACACAAAAACGAACCAGATAATGTTGCCGCCAGTGTGGGACACATGATCTGGTGGCAGAGACATCTGAACAAATTATTACATCAACACAGTGTGCTGCACAGATGTGAGAACAAAATGCTGCTGAGGGGAGGGAGAAACCTCAAACACTTGCTGCCAGTGGGCTCTGGAAAGCCTGCTCCGAGAGGAGATCAGTGAGGGGCGGATTAGAAGTAACAGGTCCAAGAAGGAGCTGCAGAAAGCTTCCAGCTCAGGGTTTGCATGCTGGCTTGGACCCATGACAGAGCGGGTCAGTTTAGGAAACTGCTCCTGGAATGGGGTGCTGGGGATTGAAGGTGGGTTTGGGAGAGTAGAGAGCAGATCATAAATGTCCCAGTATACCGTAATAATGATGCTGCAGTTATGCCTGTAAGACACAGGATATTGGTGATTCCAGGCATCATAGGGATGTTATCAAGTGTGCATTTTAGAGGATCTGAGCAACACTCTTGGGGATGACCCAGAGGAGGGAGATTAAGGGCTGGGAGACTGGTTGAGAAGCCCGGGCAAGAGCCTGGCAAGGCAGGAGCCGGCCTCCCCATCTGCAGCGCAGAGGGGCAATGAAACACAGGTGCGGAGGAAGCAGTGATAGAGAGAAGACAGATGTCAGACAGGGGAGAACTTTCAGTGGAAAACGTTGCAGGTATAATGGTATGAGGAAATCAGGAAGCTTTGAAATAGGCATTTCAAGCACAAAAAGAAGGAACTGCTTATGGTCCTGTACAGGGACAGAGGTCACCAAGGCTGGAATGGAAACTCCAAGGGCGGCTGAGCAGCTTTGTACAGCATGCACTCTTCCGTGGCATCGCCCAATGGAGAGACCAGGGAGCCGCCAGCTAGGTTCTAGTGGGGATGTTGTGCTGGGTTCCTGGTCTCATCGATCCATTCCCAGCCTGTGTGTCCTCCACAGTTATATCCAATGTCTCACTAACATGGACCTTTGGCTCACATCTAGCTCATCTCATCACTGTTCTTCAGACAGAACACACATTTTTAAATTCTGGGCTTTTTTCTCCTATGGATAATACTGCCACATATTTCCCTTCTCCCTCTTTTATCTGGGAGAACCTCTGTTATCTCCCCTCTGTAACCCTCTTAAATCCTCTGGACCCCTTTCATCCTACCAGCTCCAGGAAACTTACTTAAACCTCCACCAATCCTACCTTTATTTTCTTTTTTCTTGCCCTTATGGTTGATATTGTATCAGCTCTGGAGCAGGAGTGTGGGTTCAAATCCTGGCTTGCCACAGCCAGCTGTGTGACCCAGAGAAGGACACTTAGCAGCCCCTGATGACTTTGGATCCTCTTCTATAATTAGTTACTACTTCCCATGATGGTTGTGAGAATTTAATGAGTTAGTTCAAATAAAAGAGTACAGAATACATAGTAAAAAGTCAGTGACACTTAGCTTCTGTTATGTGTGTGAGTTTTATATTGCACTTATATTTCTCTCTGGGCACGTAGTAGGAACTCAGGAAGTATTTACTAATTTGATCTCATTAATATGCTGTTAGATGATCCTGGAAGATCTATCACTTTTATAACCTCTTAAATTTGTCTTCTTTGGGAAAGAATTACCCGTTTATATTTTTGCTATGTCATGAAAAAGGAGGGAGTAACTGACATTCCAAATATAGCATACAATTTAAATATAGTAAATAAGAATTACTGAATACTTCTTATGGACTAGGCATTGCCTCACAAGAATCTTATGAGTGGGTATCATTAGTATCCTATTTTACATATGAACAAACCGAAATATCAAGAAGTAAAATAACTTATCCAAAGTAAAAGAGCTGGGACTTATGTTGTTCTTTCTTTCTTTTTCTTTTTCCTGTTTTAGAGAGAGAGAATGAGCAGGGAAGAGGGATAGAAGCAGAGAAAGAGAGAGAAAATCCCAAGCAGGTGTGGAGCTGGACGCAGGGCTTGACCATGACCCCGGGATCATGACCTGAGCTGAAATCAAGAGTTGGATGCTCAACTGACTAAGCCACCCAGGTGTCCCTATGTGTTTCTGACTCTAGAGCTCACGCTCACCTACCTTCCAATATATGTCCAATATACGGGACCTGTTGATCCAACTGCAGCCCAAGGTTGAAACGTGAGATGCACAGAGAGGTGTGGTAGCGTAAAGAGTGGGGATGGCTTTACAGGTGGGAAAAAATTGCATGAGCAAGGTTGCAAAATATAAATGAGACTGGTGTGTGCGGGAGAATCTGGTATGACATGCCTGAATCTATGGGGAAGGAATGAATACAGATAAGTCTGCTCTTTTTTGTCCTGTGCAGGTGACTCTTACTCTGTGGGAGGCTTGCTTTCCAGCCTTAAGCACACTGTTCACCACTCTCTGTTGCCTCTTCTGCACACTGTACAGCCTAACCTTCTATTTTTCCAACTGTCTTTAGTGGCGATCTTTGATATTTCACTAGAAGTTCCTTAAGATAGTGACTATCATTGGTCTTCCAGAGCAATCCCCGGCATGAAATTGGCACTCAATAAATGTTTTTTGAATTGAAGAAATAATGGATAAAACAAAGCCAAAATAATGATGAAAGGGTCAGACTTTAGAGAGTTTTAAGAGCTAGTCAGAGGATATTGGGGATATTCCTTTTGAAAGAAAATGATGTGTGCAAATTGTTTTAGGAAAATTAGTCACATAGGGACGGTCAGATAGATTTATTCTCATTTTTATATCTCTGCTGACATTGTTTTCCTTCCCTGAGGTGCTATCCCCCTGCCTCTCTGCCCATTCTGTCCAGTGCAACTCTTTCATTACAGAGGGTATTTCAAAGGCTCATTGGAAAGCCAACAGGATTTTGTATAAAAGGTAAATTATTACTTGTGTCTTCCATATTTCTAAATTAGCCTATCCTGTCTGGGAGGGGAAATATTCATAAAAAGCCTTGTCTACTCACATAGTCACCATCATACTGGGTAGTTGCTTGTGTGGCTACTTTAGAATAAAAAAGGGATTCAGTAGGGGTGCGGGGCTGGCTCAGTCAGTGGAGCATGCGACTCTTGGTCTTGGGGTTATGGGTTTGAGCCCCATGTTGAGTGTAGAGATTACTTACAGTGAAATAAAATAATTTTTTTAAAAAAGGGGATGCAATGAAAGGCAAGAAAATTGTAATTAAAAGCAGAGAAGACTGTAGCATAAATCCACAACAATTTTTCATGGAGCAAAATAATATTGGAATTGACCAAGCCCCAAAGTAAATGTGCATGTACTCTTTCACACTTTCATTCATTATATATGTAAAATTACATATGATACACACACACAAGTGTGCTGAAAAATACTTAACAGCTGGCTTGCCACAGAAAAAGGGGAAACACTGAAGTGTCATACTTGCTGATTTCTGTAGTTAAAAAAAAAAACAAAACTACACCCATGGCCAATTTTAAGCAACCAGTGTGGCCAACACAGAGTTGGGAAGACACGCTAACAACCTAGTCTTCCAAAGCCTGTATTTTTTGGCTGTAACACGCAACTACGTATACAGACTTTTGGAAGTCTGCTCTGTGCCAGACACAGTGCTGAGGTCACTGAGGATACAAGACCCTACTCTTAAGGATGTTTGTGGCAGTAGGAAGCTGGACAGACTAACAATAATGATGCTAAGAATTACTAAACCAGCAGTATATGCAAATCATTATGGAAACATAGCTAGAATACCTAACATACATAGTTACAGCTAGGCATTAAGTTATATAAATTTGCCTGAGAAATTCAGGGAAGGCTTGGTGGGGTAGCTGGGGGTACCATTTGATCTGAGACTCAAAAGATCATTGCGAGTTTGCCAGATGAAGGGCATTCTGGCTGAAAGAACAAGTTCAGAGAGCTACAAATAATTCAGTATCACTACAGCATAAAGTATAAGTTAGGAGAGCCACAAGAGAATAAGCTGAAAACATAGGAAGGAGGCAGGATCTTACTTGTTAATGCTAAGATGTTTAAATTGTAGACCTCAGGGAACCATATAAATCACTTGGATAACATATCTCTGTGTTAGAGCAATCCCCTAGTGAGCAGTGTACAGAATGATTTGGGAGAGATTGGAACTAGAGCCTGAGAGGCTGCTGAGGTGTGTGCTGAATTCGAGCAAGTGGGCAGCGGCGAGGGAGGACAATGGTGGTGTGAACGAGGTATGTACAATATGAGAATTTGGAGCTAGAACCACTCAGACTTGGGTATACAGAGCAGAAGGCACCTTAGAAGGACTCCCGGATTTCTGGGTTGGGACTCTCAAATAAGAAAGAAAGAGGAAGGTAGAGGTTATCAAGAAAAATAATGGGTTTAGTCTCAGACATATTGGATTTGATGCACTTACATGATGTCCATAAAACAATAAAGTGTTTGCTAGAGCTGCGTGCTGCAGACTCATAACTGAGCACGGATAAAAGCAGGGAGAATTACAAAGGGCAAGGTTGTGGAGGCAAGAAGGGAGTCAGATGCAACAGGGTCAGGCGACCTTCATTGGACAACTGCTTTCTGTTGCCCCACTGCAACGACACCAGCTCTAGACTGTTCTGTCCCTGAACCTGCCCAGCCATCTCCCAGCCTCTGTTCTGTTGGGGTCCGTTCCTTCTTTCTCTCCTGGTCTTCTTGGTGTGGCTTTTAGACCTTCTGTCCATCTTTACAGGCTCAACTCAATGCCACATACTCCAGAAAACCTGCCTCCTTTCTCCCTCATTTCACCTCTCCCCTCCTGATGCTGTGCCTTCTATCCAGAACATGATGGGCTGCTCAGGATAGTGTGTGCACATCGTCAATAGTGAGCTCCTTGAAGGTGAAGAGTTCGTCTCTCTATGTCCCTGTAGCCTCCACACTTAGGACAGTGTTAGGTGCTTTTTGGATTATGAATGGATGTTTCATTAAAGTGAGGAAGATATCAAATATAAAATGCCCTACTGCACAACTTTGCTTAGTGTTGACCTTGCTCTAGCTTTATATTTCTCACCCTCCCCCAACCCATAAAGAAAAGGTAAAGGAGCCTAAAGACATGGTGCCAGCCCAGCCTTCCTGTGTCTGGAGCTTGGGATATCTGCTCGCAGCTTGAAGAATTCACAAAAGGCTACGTAAAGAAATACAGTTTGTCATGATCAAGGCTAGCTGATTTTAAGGTGTGCTTGTGTGTGTGTGTGTGTGTGTGTGTGTGTATGGCCAAATTAAGAATGCTGTAGGGGTACATAGGAGGCATATAGGAAATTTTATTTTTCTCTACTGATGAAATTATGGCTCAAAGCTGCAAATATAAAACTAGGAATAAACAATGTTCATCTAACCAAGGGACACAAAGCACATAACTGCAGGGGATTTTCAATGAGTTGGTTTATGGGGTATGTACAGAGTCTTTCCTTATACAGGATGTGAATGGGAAAATAGAAGGCTATTCTTTGATAATAAAAATAAGATGGCTCACTTAGATACCTGTGTGCCAAGTGACAACAATCGTATTTTCTTCCATCTTCGAGACCTTTATACTATGAAGGATATAATTGATCCCAGACAAATGAAGCAAATAAAACAAATAGAAATCAAAAAAGGAACTGTGGAAACAGTCACAGTAAAACTTGAGAAACCCCTGATTTAGGCTTAACGCTGAAGGGTTTAGTACCATTAATTTGCCTGATAAGATTAGCCATTGATGAAGCTGCCTAGACAACTTACAGGATTTTATGCTTCCAAATACCAGCACTACTGCCTGATATTATACCATTATGCCTTCTTTCCCTCCCTTAAGACCCTTCCAATGTCTTAAAGGATTTTCCTTGTTCAAGGTGTTTTCTTTAAAAAGTAAGTAGCACATTGGGGGGCCTGACTCTCGGTTTCGGCTCAGGTCATGATTTCACGATTCTGTGAGTTTGAGCTCCCCATGGGGCTCTGTGCTAATGATGTGGAGCCTGCTTGGGATTCTCTCTCTCCCTTTCTGTCTGCCCCTCCCCTGCTCACACTGTCTCTGTCTCTCTCAAAAGTGAATAAACTTTAAAAAAACCCCAAAACACCTTTAAAAAAAAGTAAATAGCACTGGAGGCAGGAGTTGGAGGGAGGAATGAGGAGAAGAGAAAAGACACATTTAAGCCCTTTCTTTATCTCAGTTTTCCATTTTCCAGGAGCCCATCTCACTACTGGAGTGTGCCAAGGGGCTGGAGATCAGTGAGAAAGGACAGACAGGAGGGAAGGGTAGTGGAGGGGACAGGTGGAAGGAGCTAAGATGAATTTTGTCACATGCATCTCATTGGATTTGGACAAGGAGTCTGTGAGTAATTGTTATTCCCCTTTTATTGATTAAAAAAAATCAAGACTAAGAGAAACTTACTCAGTCTTACCCATTTTCTTTTACTCTGCTATTCTCCTTGAGAATATTAATTTCAACATTTTATGTAAAGGCAGAGTATAAAATTTTATGTATATATATGTATTTCTGTATTTATATACAAAAGATCAAGTGAAAACATAAGGAAAAGAATATAAGCACGTGCTAATAAACTATGGTTTGGGGAGGTGGAGTAAGAGATGCCTTTTTCTTAATCCTAGTTTTCCGTGTTTTCCATAATATGCATGATTGCTTTTATATCATCAGCAGCAATAACAGTAGCAACAACAACAAAAGGCATGTATCACTTTAAAAAGGAAAGCTGTGGGGCACCTTGGTGGTTCAATCAGTTAAGCATCCAACTTAGGCTCAGGTCATGATCTCGTGGTTCATGAGTTCGAGCCCCGCTCCGGGCTCTGTGCTGACAGCTCAGAGCCTGGAGCCCGGTTCAGATTCTGTGTCTCCCTCTCTCTCTGCCCCTCCCCTGCTCACGCTCTGTCTCTGTCTCTGAATAAATAAATAAATGTTAAAAAAATTTTTTAAAAAGGGCAGCTTTGTTTCTTGGGCTAGCAATGTTCCTCTGGTAAGGTAGAAGGCTGGTAAGAAATGTATGGAAACAGAGACTGGTATTTTAAAGGCTTCTTTAGTCAAATAAAACCCATAACAGAAAATTTGCCATAAACTCAGAGCTTCTATTTGGACTCTGTTCCACAGTTTTCCCACCAGAGAAAAGAGAAACTAATTAGAGCCACTGAATGCAAAAGAAAACTGGTAGCCTGATCCACACAATGTTCTGAGCACCCCTGCATCCTATGGAAAGTAAATGCTTGTACTGAATGTGTGTATCTGTAGTACAGTCCATTACCAAGATGTTTCTGTGCCTCCAAAGTACCGAAGGATCCAATCAATTCTTTTGAAATATACAGCCAGTAATAGAGATATTTTATCTACACAATGCTCCACATGGGAATTGGCACTGTGTGAAGAGAGCTGAAATGTGACAAATGGGACCATTTAAACCTTATCTCCTCAATATCAAAACACCCAATTATAAAGCAAAAGATTTAGTCAATCAGAAAAATATTTTTTCTACACAGGCCCAAGCCTTGATTTTGAGTAATTTATTTCATTGAATTTACCAAATATTTAGTCGGTTTCCTAAAATATATTTGAATCTCTAAATAATAGGGGGGGGGGGGAAGATATGATCTGGATTTTCTGCATGGGGGATAAAAGTTGAAGACAAACGAAAATGCACGTTTGTCCCTTACATATAAATGCTCATTTATTTACTTTTTAAATAGAGATCTCTTAGGCTATGCATATTTGACTTTAATAACTTGGTTTGAAAGACCTGGCCCAGACAGTGTATTTATTAAAATGTAAATTAAACTTGCCGGAAAGAAAAAAAATGCAGACAAAATATGGAATAAAAGACCCTGGTCATAGTAGGTGGAGGTTTGAACCTTTCGAAGATTTAAGAAAAGGACAATTTTAGAAGAGAAAAAGGCCAAACGAAAGGTGCATTGATTTTGGACAAAACGGGCCCCCCTGCATGGCTCTCACTCCCACTCATCGATCAGGGCAACTTGCATCTTCTAGGCTCAGAGCCCTGATGCTGTGTTGTCTCCAGCCAGTGTGTCCTCTATGTTCACGCTTCACCCTTTCTTTCTTTGAAACATCTCTGGTTCACACCTTACTTTAAGTTCTCCTGATAGAGAATCTTACTACCTCATGCCTGAATCACTACCACCCATTTCCAAAGTGGTCTTTCTGCCAATGGTCTCCTGTTTCATCCACACATTGATCACCCCCCTGAATCATGCTGCGGACTGCTGCTCTCTGCTCACCACCCACAACTCCCTTCTCTGCCTGATAGTTGGGATCCTCCACAGCCCCTTCTCTGTCTCTTAACCACATACATACACACACACACACATTAATACAATCTTTCTTTTTACTGCTCCCCCAAATACATCACTCATTTTAATCAACCAAATCACTTAATACCATAAAAATCCCACTCTGTGTGCCCTTCCTTGTCTCCTTTCAAAACCCATAACATTCTCACCCCAGCCAGGCCCTTTCCTGTGTGGAGTGCTGTCCTCTTAACTTTTACTTTGCAAAGGAGCTCCATTCTTTCAGAGCCTTTTCAAATGCCACCTCTTCCAGGAAGCCTTCTCTGATCCCTTTAGCCCCATAATTTCCTTTCTTTTCTCTGAATTGCCATCACATCTGTAATCAAGACTGAATTTCATGACATATTACTTAAATGCACTTCTATTGATTTATATGCCATCCTGTGTTTCTCAATGAGGGCGTTATTGGCATTTGTGACAGGGCACTGCTTCAACGCGCAGGCCTGTCTTGCACATGTCAGGACATTTGATGCCTGTCACTCTTGAATGCTATCAGACAGTGATGTTATTGTGACAAACCCAAATGCTCCGAATACATTCCCAAATACCTTCGTTATTCAAAAGTTCCTTAGAGAGGGTACTATATCATATACACATCTGTTCAACAACTAAGCTGTTTAAATGGTGACTGTATATAGTATTTTAAAGAACAAATCTTTATTTCTCTTACAGTTGCCCACAGATTACAAAACTAGGAAGGAGGCTAACTGACAGTCAGGTGTTAATCACTGTTCCATTTCATATGATGTTTTGTTGAACCCTCATACCAAGCCTGGATGCTATTTATCTTTATTTTATAAATGAGGAGACTGAGGCTCACAGTGTTCTGCTTATTCAATGTCATCCTGTTTGATTAGGGCCCTGGCATTTAAGCCCAGGATTGTTTGGGACCAAATCTTCAACTTTGTCTCCTACGCCCAACCTGTATAAAGAGACTATCTGTAATAGCTTTGAAATAAGAGTGTGAACATGTAACATAATTAACAATTTAAAATAGGTACTAGTGACTATAATTGAAAAGAAGCACATTAGTGCAAACATTTTTTTTAGAATTTATAACAAGAATGTAAATTGGAGTCTAATGAACAAATTTACTCGCTGACCCCCTTTGCTGCAGACATTAAACCATGTTTGATCTCTAATTGAGATGTACATATTCTTTACTTTCTTAATGTATTTGTTAATGTTTGTCTTAGCAGATGGACAGCAGATCTCTCTAAATTTTGCTTAATCAAGTTTTGGGTAATGGATGGCCAAACATGCCCTGTATTAGCTGGCATTGCTGGACCCAAAGCAATAGGGATCTAAGAGCTGGCACTTCCCACATCTTCTCTGTCTAGTATCGAGGTATCTTCAGTAATAAATGTTCTATAAATCAAATCTCACAGTATCATGTAAAATGATACTCCTTTTAAATTACAGTTTCTTATGTATGCCATGCATATCTACAACACCTGTAATTATTAGTAGCTCACTTCAGTGTGTGCCCATATGTCCAATTAAAATTCTTCATATCTCAACGAACCTAGAGTTTAGGAAGTAATAGCATATATAATCTATATGCATACTTTTTAAAGCATGCTTCCTCAGTTTCTATCTATGCACACAGGAAGAACTGCATTTCATACAGGGAAAGAGAGAGAGAGCCAGTACTGTTGATTTCAAGTTTTCTTTTTCAGCCATGAGAATAAATGTTTACCATGTGTTTATTGTGTTTAGCAGAGAAGGGAAAGGAAATGAAGGCTAAGTTCATATGTAAATAGAGTTGAACGTGTATGTGGTATAAAGGTATTTCATTCCTATATTGTCTTATAAGCCTTTTCTACTGTAACAAAGTTGCACTCCATTCACTAGTAAAACCACTATTCAACCGTAACCACATCCACATTTGGTGATCTGAAAGCATAAAGGGATTTTTAGTTATGCTTACCAGGAAAAACAGACATATAAAAAAATAAATCATTCTTTGTGACAAACAAATTGAGCTTGGTGTTAGCCTTTTTATCAGAACATTTCCTGAGCAAAGTGCTTTTTCAGCTTCTGCATGCTGGGATACTTTGCAGGGAGCTGGGGGAGAGGGTGATAGAAACTTTCCCCACTAAAACTAGGAAGTCCAGGAACTGAACCCCTCTCATTTATATATCTCAGTGAACAACTGTAGAATTATTGCTTTGACTCATCTTTTCTCAAACTACCTTATCAAATCTTTGTCATGTAATAGAACTTTTAAAGATATCCAGAAGCCACAAATGGTGTATTTTGATAACATTTCCCAGAGAGTCACAAACATTTTAAAGGTGGATTTCTAGAGTTTCTGTTTATATTTCCCTCTATCCTAACAGCACCTAAACCGATACCTGCTGCTATGCACATTTTCCCCACCTATTTTTAGGTCTTTACTTGCTTTAGAGATGGATTTAATATCTAAAGCAGAAGCTTCAACTGTGAAACATTTGCATGACTGTATTTTCTTTTTGCCATCAGCTAAGTAAGGCAAAGTGGACCCCATCCTGCAAGGGACTCTATCCCACATTTCTTCTGTGGACTTGGAGGCTTTGGTTTGCTTACCTGCTTCCTTGAAGATACTGTGCTGTTGAAACATCTATTAGAGGTCTTTGAATTCATATTCTTGTTCTGGTAGGTTGAGTCATTTTTCCATGTCTTAGAGTTTTCTTTAGGATCTGAAGGAATGGGATTTAAGAAGAGGATCCTAGCTATGAATCCATAGAGGACGGTGGCCAGTATCATCGGCACAACATAAAAGACACCAAAGTCCATTAGGTAAATAGGTGAGTAGTAATTCCTGGAGATCTTGTAGCCACAGGACACCACAATAGCATCTTTGTAGGTGCTAATATTGAGATCCAGCAAGAAGAACCAGAGCATACAGTAAATCGATGTGAAAGCCCAGACAAAGATGATGATCTTTTTGGCTCTGGAAAATGTGCAGAGAAACTGGGCTTTGATGGGGTGACAGATTGCTATGTACCTCTCAATGGTAAAGGCTGTGATGGAACAAGAGGAGGCATTAATGCCCAAGTACTGGAGGTAAGTGATGCAGAGGCATCCCACATAGCCGTAGACCCAGGACCCATAGATACTGTCTGTTATGTTGGGGAGGCCAGCAGCCACCAGGACCATGAGATCAGCTACTGCCAGACTCACCAGGTAGCAGTTTGTGGGGGTCCTCATGTGCTTGGTTCTCATGACCACCAGGACCACCATGATGTTGCCCACGATGCCCAAACCACAAATAACGAGCACAAGGAAGATGGTGACCACTTGGTATTCTAGGGCCACCACTGCTCTGGGTTGAAGCTGTGTTTGGTTCAGTTCACTTACTGTCTCGTTTTCCATCTTTAGTGACTTGAAGTTTCTCTGAAACACTTCTCAAAACATCCTCTTCCTGGTGTTCTGCCTTTATCTCAGTGGTTCTCTCCCCCTGTGAAGAGTTATAGTCCAAATTCATCACCGTTTCAAATGGGGCCAGTCACTGACAGTAGCTCTCTCTTCCGCTACTTTCACCTCTCGTGTTTCTACAGTAACAGGGCTCACATGTACTTCTGAAAACTCCTTTTAAGGCAACCCTCGTGTAGGAAGGAGCAACTGTTTTTTGACCAGCTTAATAAGAGGCACCTATTTCCTCTTAATGGAGAAAAAGCTCGTAAGAGAAACAGAGAAAGCTCCCTATTTTGAAAGACTGCCCAGAAGGAAAAACTGAATGATATCTGCTCTCGCTGAAAAAGAAATACAAAGAGACCTCTTAGATGCTTGGGAAAAGTGTAAAGAAGAAAAATGTACCAGGGGGAAAAGGCTCAGTGATGAAGCTTGGTAGGATTTTAGCGTTTGCCTCCTTTGCTCTCTGAGGGTGGGAGGGCTTGGCTACAAAATAGCAAGTCTTTGAGCCTCCATTTCCCCATGCCCCCTGCCCTGCCTTCCCAGTAGAGGCCAATTTCTTCTCTTACCTTTTCCTCTGTGGCGCTGCCTGCTTTCTCCAGGTGGATGAAGCAGTAATAAGTCCAAGTTTCCAATCCTGCAGGAGGTCTCGTCTACTTTGTTGACGGGGATACCATTTAGCAGCGCTCAGTCTTCAGACCTGCAGTTCCTCTAAACCCTTGCAGTTCTTTCCAACTGCTGACAGACCACACAGCCGCAGCAGGAGCAGCGGCAGCAACAATGAGGCTGTCGAATCATAGAGCGTCCCCTAATGAGCACACATGCTCTCTCTCTCCCTCCCTCCTCACCCCCCCCCCCCCCCCGCTCTCTGACACACACACACACACACACACACACACACACACACACACGCCGGCCAGCCAGTCCTCACTGATTCAGAGTCTTCTCCCCTTGAAGGATTTCCTTTTAAACATGCTGATGACAGGGTCTTCCGTCTCTCTGGAAGGCTGAAATCACAAGCAAGGGTTCCAGAGGCAGCTGGGACTGTAGTCTCTTCTAGTCTAAGTGCCACAGGAATTCCAGTACCTGAGAAGCCCTGAAATATGTTCACACTCCCTGTGTGTGATGGGACTTCCGGGAGAGCAAATCCTTCTCCGTCCAGACACAGCCCTTGAAGCTTGAAATATCTGTCCGAACTGAAACCAACTTCTTTCTCCACTATGGAAACCCTTAAACTATTTCTCCAGTGAACCAGTGAAATTGGCTCCCTCCTCTCATATTACATGAATGGAAAATGAGTTAAAATTGATTTTAAGCCATGGCAGCTGTGATCTTCTGAGGCTTATAAAAATCAGTTTTTAAAAAATTCTTTGAGCTAAAAATATTGATTTACACCTACATATGATCTGTTAAGTTTGTTTTTCAACTCTGGCTCTGCATAACTTCTTAGAATCTCTCTAACTGCTCTGGGTGCCTTTTCCCTATTCATCCACTTCTGGTATGCCAACCACACGTACTACTACCCAGCAACGTTTTGTGTTCATTTATTTCCAGGTGGAAAACGCATCCTGTGGAAATCTAGGCCAGGGCAACTCTGGTACCACACCTCTGAAACGAAACTTCATGGTTCCATCTCTTTCTTTCTTTTTCTTTCTTTCTTTCTTTCTTTCTTTTTTTCTTTCTTTTTTTTTTTTAGAAAACTGTACTTCCACTTGATTTTTATTTCTCTAAAATCCTTATGGTTTTTTTTTATAGAGGCTCAGAAAACATGTCTCCCTTCCACAGGCACCAACCTAATACACCAAACGTTAATGTTGGTCCACTCTTATTTATTAACTGACAACGAAAAACAACCCTTAACCAAATTCCCTGTATGGTAAATGGTTTGATTCTCTGTTTTAAGATGTTTAGATGTTCTTCTTTCTAGATATCAATGGAAGTGTAGATTTTGAGTATACAGAACCATGGGGTGATCAAAGCCATGTTCAATGCTAGGTACCAATAAGATGCAGGGGAACTTCTGGATCATATTGAGTAATTTCACTCTCTGAACCACCGAGTGCTCCTTGACTATCTCCTTCTCTTTTCAAATCATCATATTACAAATTAATAACCCATGACCCAGATTCAGCTTTGAGGCATTTATTGTTTGGCTCATACATTGTAGGCTCAAGTGTGATTTAAAATAATTAAATTATTGTCTACTTTTCAAAATTGGGAGATTGTGTACTAAATCTGAATTTCCGTCTCTCATAAAAATTAGAAAGATCTGGCAAATGTGGGCCCACATTCCTGAATAGAAATAACCACCTGGAGTTGAGTAGTGGTTGTGGGTGGTAATTTGTGGGGGTCCTTGATACAGGATGTGCCCTCTTCTATTATCCTTACTCCATACTTGCTCCCTATTGTCTGTCACACAGTCCAGCTTCACTTAGTAATCACACACACCTGGCCTCTGTAACCATCTGCGTCTTGGTTCCTTATCATAAGCAAGTTCCTTAGAGTATGAGCCAAATACACGTTCCTTCACCATGAGTAGGATTTCTGCTGGCATTATAGTTTCTTCCTCCAACTTGTTTAGCAGACTGGACAGGAGATGCCCTCCATGCCTCTCTTTCTGGACTAGAGGACAGAGATTACTCTGAGCACCCCTTTTCTTGCTTAGCCATTTACATTCTGGAATAAAAAATGCTTTCTAAGGAGAAGGCATTGCCTCCCTACTCTGCCCCAATGTCACCATCTCCAACCCAAAATACCTTTTGAAAAGTCATAGTTCATATGGCACATCTTTCCCCACCCCACCCCCCACCCCGGATTTTAGTTGGCTTTCAGGGCTCCTGAGAAGATCTTACTTCAAGTCTTACTTTTGGGTCATAAAATGAGGGCAGAGCCCATCTATAATGCTATCTGCTCTGGCAAATCCACCTTGACTCCAAATCTTAGCACATTCTTCAGCGTTTCTGCAGGATGTTGTCAATCTGAGTCTATTCATTTTTTAGCTCATAATTGTCATGCTCCTACTATGTACCAGGCACCCAGTATGTAAAATTTTGTTTTTATCTTCAAATAGGTCATGGTCTGGTGGGAGAGAAGCAGACTTATAAACAGTTACAGGGATTTAGGCACTAAAAGCTTATGTTGAGAAGGTTCAGAAGTGCAGGCGAAGGCATCCATGGTGGGTGGGGGGGCGGTGCAATGAGCTAAGGGACCCAGGAGGGCTTCAGAGGCAAGGTAACATTGGAAAACATTCCTGAAGAGAAGTACAGGTGCTTTTTGACAGGTGAAAGGAGGCAATAGGATAGATAAGGTCCAGCTGTGTAAAGTGGCAAGGATGGGGGGCATGCAATTTTATGATCTTGCTCTGGCCATGAGGAGGTGGCACTGGTGATGAGACAGCCAGTGATGGTAACCAGGCAGGTTTTCTCGTGAGGAGCCCTCCCTTCTGCTCTGACTCAGACCATCTTCCCCCTGCCCTGCCCCGTACCTTGCTGTTCTTTCAACTCTGGAGGGTCCAAACTCTGACCTCACCGTCCTGTGAAGTTGTGGTTCTGTCTGTTTTCAATCAACTTCATGCTCTGTACAAAATTATATTTTCAAAGTAACTGAGATTCCATAAGCTAGGCTTTTCATTTGCAAAGCTCAATCAGATGATATCAAATAAATGTTTCCTATGTGTAAAGAACTGCACAAAATCGGGTTCAGTTAAAATAAATCTTAGGGGCACCTGGGTGGCTCAGTCAGTTAAGCGTCCGACTTCGGCTCAGGTCATGATCTCACAGCTCGTGAGTTCAAGCCCCGTATCGTGCTCTGTGCTGACAGCTCAGAGCCTGGAGCCTGCTTCGGATTCGATGTCTCCCTCTCTCTCTGCCCCTCCCCTGCTGATGATCTGTCTTTCTGTCTCTCTCAAAAATAAATAAAAACATTAAAAAATAAAATAAAATAAACCTTACATTGAGTTCATTTTTTTTCTCACAGTAGTATCTTAAATTGTAAACCAACTGCAGATTTTATATTTTGTAAGTACTTCAGACTAGAGAGAAGTTTGAAAACAGTCCAGTGGCATCTGTTTTGAAAAAAAGGCTGATAAGTCCCAGCTAAGCCATGTAGATGGCAAACCCACACACTGCATGCATTTCTCATGCCCATTTCAGTCCCAGACTATTTTCTCTGACCTTATGCCCATAGTTAATGCCTTCTCGCCCACATGCCAGCCAGCCAGCAACAATAGAAAGCATCAGACTTCACAGGTTCCTTTGTAAGAATGTCCTTGGACTCCTAGTCAGGGCTTTCTTTTTGGTCTGGACTCAGACTTGCCCCTTGAGCTTCAGGAAAGATTTAGCACTTCTGCTTCCCACTCCTGGCACTTCTAATCACACGGCTTGCTCTCAGAATCTGGCTTTCCTTTTCGTGGGTACCCCAGGAAACCATCTGCTTGGTGAGTGTCTGTTCCTGAGACACATTGGCTAACATGATATTACATTTGCTGGGCCTGCCTACCTCTGCACAGGAAGAATTAGGGCAAGCCCCACCCTCATCTCTGGAGGTGATCTTAGCCATCTTGGGAGTAGGTGGCTGTCTACTGGTTGTCATTAATCCAATTAATAGATAGATGACTATTTATACAATTAGCAGTTCTCTAACTTTAGCATGCATCTGAGTCTCCTGGAGAGCTTATTAAATCTAGATTCCTGGTTCCATCCCCAAATTACTGTTTAAGTAGCTCAAGGATGGGACCTGAGCATTCCTTATAAACTTCCAGGCAATGCTGATGCTGCTGCTCTGTGGGCCACATTCTGAGCAACACTGTACTATATGACCTAGCTCAATGGTTCTGATGTGAGAGGTGGGGAGCGATGATGAATCAGAGTCACCTAGAAAGAGTTTTAAAAATGTGCATATTGGGGTGCCTCAGTGGCTCAGTTGGTTAAGCATTCAACTCTTTTTAAAAATATTTTTTTAGCATTTTATTTATTTTTGAGAGACAGAGAGAGAGAGAGAGAGAGAGAGACAGAGACAGAGCATGAGTGAGGGAGGGGCAGAGCGAGAGGGAGATAGAGAATCAGAAGTAAGCTCCAGGCTCTGAGGTGTCAACACAGAGCCTGATGCAGGGCTCAAACCCATGAACCATGAGATCATGACCTGAGCCGAAGTGAGATGCTTAACTGACTGAGCCACTCAGGTGCCCTGAAGTGTCCAACACTTGATTTCAGCAGAGGTCATGATATCATGGTTTGTGAGGTTGGGTTCTGCACTGTCAGCTGCTTGGATTCTCTCTCTTCCTCTCTCTCTCCCTCCCTCTCTCCTTGCCCCTCTGCCACTCGTGCTCTCTCTCTCTCTCTCTCTTAAAACAAATAAGTACACATTTAAAAAATCTAACTGAAGTATTAATAAAAATAAAAAGGAGGACTAGCTTAGTCCTCCTACATATTTTGGATACAGGTGTATTTCCTAGAATCAGACTAAGACTTGAGAAAGAGATTGGGACCCTGGACAAAAGCAGTTGACTTGTTCTTCATATATACACCATTGACCTAGTGGAAAGTGCTACATCATCTCTGACCCAGGGGCCAGTTTTCTGTAGAGAGCACAATTTCCCACCTGCTCACTACGGTCAACTGGCACTAGGGTCAGAGACGATGTAGAGCATCCAACTAGGTCAGTGGTTTGTAGGGCCCAGACCAGGATAAGGAGACAGCAAAATTTCAGGGGACACCCTAAACCTCAGCACATAATGTAACCAATATTTCCATGGACTGTTTTCTAAGTTAGTATAAATGCAAATAAGCCTATGATGAATAAAATACCAAAATTTTAAATAAAGACATGATCAATATTATGAAAATTTCCCTTTCAACTCAGGCTCCAAGCCTTTACTTAAAATTTTACTTTTTTGCTTATTATGGTTTAAAAAAATAGTACACTAAAGTTACATCCTGATTACTGTTTTCGTGGACCCCCCCCCCTTAAATTTAGCACCCTCCCTTGCCTCGCCCTATTCTCAGCCTGAGTTTGAGAATCATCTGGAGGGTTTTAAAAAAATGCAGATACTTAGGTCTCACTCCCAGATATTCTTTAATTAGCTAGCAAGTGAAGCCTACGCACGGTTAGGGCAACAGTGGTCTAGAATCACTGAGCTGTACCACCACATGTTGGTCTCTGGGAATGAAGGATCGGTGGTTCTTGGTGGTCCAGGCTGTGGGAGGATGAAATAAACTGCATGCAAAGCATGTGCAATGATTCAGAAAGGTGACAGCATCAGAACAATTTGGCAACAGAACAGTAGCACAGGACTCAGGTTCCTGAGAGAAGCTGTAGAGCTATGCAGATTTCTAGGTTTAGACGTGCTAAACATGGTATACCGTCTATCAACTTAAGGTTCAGACACAACACCAAGGTAAAGACTTGGTCATTGGAACTGAGATAGAAGGTCTGGGTTCTGGAAGTAGAAAACAAAGTCAAAACAGAATTCGATGCTGAATCACCTAAATGCTGACCTAAGGATCCTCCAGTTTCCTCTGTGCAGGTATAGGCTTCAGCCTAGAGCCTGGAGTAAGAGAAGGCATTTGGCAAACCGCAGACAAATGTCAAAATCCATTTTTGCTGAAATGCAAATATTAGCTGGGGAAAATTGTTGGCTGTTGATCAACAAAAGAAAATACTTTATGTAATGGGGTTATGAAGTTGTGTTTGTGCTATTGGAAAAGACATGGTATCTTTTTACCCTAAATTGTAAAGTAAGATGTACAGTGAATGTGTCTTTTGGGCACAAGCTGCCCTTCCTTTCTGTTTCTCTATAACATATACTTTTATATTACCTAATGTCCCAGTTTGTGGAAAAAAATGGATCTTAGATTTGAAAACAAAACACGGTGGGGACACCTGGGTAGTTCTGTTCGTTAAGTGTTCGACTTCGGCTCAGGTCATGATCTCGTGGTTCATGGGTTCAAGTCCCGCATTGAGCTCTCTGCTGTCAGCAAGGAGTCAGTTTTGGATCCTCTGTCCTCCTCTCTCTCTGTCCCTACCCCACTTGTGCTCTCTCTCAAAAATAAATAAACATTAAAAAAAAAAAGCACAGTAGAACTCAACTGAACAAAACCTAAAAGTGAAAAGTATAAACACAAACACACAGCTCCTGCTTCTTTGTAGTCTGTAGCATTTGTAATCTGGTCAGGTGAAGCATGTTTAGGAAGAGTTAACACCATTTAGAAGTTTCCCTGAAGTGTTACTTGGAAGCATGACCCAAGTGGGAGATTTAAGAGTAAGAATTTTAATCACAACATCCTACTTCTGAGCTTGTGTTTAATCTTGATTCACTGCATGCTTTATGGTACACTAAATCTATTTTTAAATATTTATATAATTCAAAAATGTACTGAAATTAAGTTATTATAAAATTCCATCTTGTAGCTGATCATATTTTATTCTGTATTCTGGCTGCTAGGGATCTCAAGTCCAAACGTATGTCCTTACATGAATAGTTGTATAAGGCCTCCCAATAAAATTTGTTTTTGCCTACTAAATCTATCGATTTAGTACTCGACCTTTGGTTCCTCCTCTGTTCTGATTTCTTTATTACGTCATACACACAAATGCAGACACAAAACACTGCTTCCCAGATGTGTATATGTAATTTTTAAAAATCAATTTTATTGAGATAGTTTACATAAAATAAAAATAATTCACTTTAAGTGTAGAGTTTTATGAATTTTGACAAATACCACCACAATTAAGATATAGAAAACTTCCATCATTCTAAAATGTTCCCTATGTTTCTTCCCAGTCAATTCTATATCCCTTGAACAATTCTGTGTTCAGGTAAATTCTGTTCAGCTTTCTATGTCAAGATTATATTTATCTTTTGAAGAGTTTCGTGTAAGTGAAATTATACGATGCACACCCTTTGGTGTCTGGCTTCTTTAAATCAGCATAATGTTTTTCATAAATATCCATTTGTTGCATAAGTCAGTAGTTTGTTCTCTTTTTTTAAAGTTTATTTATTCTGAAATATATAGAAAGAGAGCATGGGAAGGGCAGAGAGAGAGGGCAAGAGAGAATCCCAAGCAGTCTCTGCACTGTCAGCACAGAGTCTGATGCAGGGCTTGAGCTCACAAACCATGAGATCGTGACCTGAGCTGAAATCAAGAATCAGACGCTTAACTAACTGAGCCACCGAGGTGCCCTGTTTTCCTTTATTGATGCATACATTTCATTGTATGGATATATGGAGATATCATATTTTGTTTATACATTCACCTATTGGTGGACATTTTGATTACTTTTAGGTTTTGGTCATTATGAATAAAACTTTTATTAATATCTATGCAAATACAATGTTTGTGGAAATATTTTGTCATTTTCCTTGGATAAGAATTACTAAATTCCCAAAGAGTGAAATTATTGGGACATAAATTTGGCATATATTTATATTTTTTAAGAAACTGCCAAAATGTTTTCCAAAACGATTGTACCATTTTCATACAAATCTACATATTTTGTTTTCATAAAAATATTCATAATGGCTAGAGGTAAAAACTTCAAAGCAGAAAGTAACCATGTAAGTTAAGGGTGAACGCTGTTTTGTGCATTTGTGTGCCTGCCAGCATGCAGCAGAGAGAATGTACAAAGTACACAGAAAAGGAAGTTTGTGCACAACACAAATTGGTGTATAAATGAGTAAATTAATGTTCTCAAATTATTGACTTAAAATATAATTATTAGAATAGATGTAATGAGTAAATGATGTAATACATATCGAACACTCAGTCCAGCACTTGGCACATAATAGAAGTGTAGTGTATTTACTCCTCTGTAAATACAATGTGTTTGTCGAATATAAAACTGATATTATTAAACCTGATAAAACACCATCTAGAAATTTTCAAATATCTAAGTCATAAAGTGTGTCTTGCTGTATCCAATGGAGTTTTTAGAGGTTTGGGTAGGTTATATCTCTATGGAGATCCTAGTGGTATATAACTTTTATTCTTTAAAACTCAGTTAATGTAAAATATAACATTGCATGTTTTTATGCCTCAGTAATTTTATTAACTAATTAACAAAAATGCAAGCATTTGTTCATTCATCATAATTATGTTCATAGCAAGTTAGGGAATTTGTGGAATTGAAATTCTTACTGATGCCTTTGAAATTATGATTGTGATATAGAAAACTCTGAAAAATTATGGCCAACTAATCTTTGACAAAGCAGGAAAGAATATCCAATGGAGAAAAGACAGTCTCTTTAGCAAATGGTGCTGGGATATCTGGACAGCGACATGCAGAAGAATGAAACCAGATCACTTTCTTACGCCATTCGCAAAAATAAACTCAAAATGGATAAAGGACCTCAATGTGAGACAGGAAACCATCAAAACCCTTGAGGAGAAAGCAGGAAAAGACCTCTCTGACCTCAGCCGTAGCAATCTTACTCAACACATCCCCGAAGGCAAGGGAATTAAAAGCAAAAATGAATTACTGGGACCTTATGAAGATTAAAAGCTTCTGCACAGCAAAGGAAACAACCAACAAAACTAAAAGGCAACCAACGGAATGGGAAAAGATATTTGCAAATGACATATCAGACAAAGGGCTAGTATCCAAAATCTATAAAGAGCTCACCAAACTCCACACCCGAAAGACAAATAACCCAGTGAAGAAATGGGCAGAAAACATGAATAGACACTTCTCTAAAGAAGACATCCAGATGGCCAACAGGCACATGAAAAGATGCTCAACGTCGCTCCTCATCAGGGAAATACAAATCAAAACCACACTCAGATATCACCTCACGCCCGTCAGAGTGGCCAAAATAAACAAATCAGGAGATAAAGAAATTGTGGTTTATATACACAATGGAATACTACTTGGCAATGAGAAAGAGTGAAATATGGCCTTTTGTAGCAACATGGATGGAAGTGTAGAGTGTTATGCTAAGTGAAATGAGCCATACAGAGAAAGACAGATACCATATGTTTTCACTCTTATGTGGATCCTGAGACACTTAACAGAAGACCATGGGGGAGGGGAAAGGGGAAAAATTATAGAGAGGGAAGGAGACAAACCATAAGAGACTCTTAAATACTGAGAACAAACTGAGGGTTGATGGCGGGTGGGGGAGAGGGGAAAGTGGATGATGGGCATTGAAGAGGGCACCTGTTGGGATGAGCACTGGCTGTTGTATGGAAACCAATTTGACAATAAAAAAAAAGAAAGAAAACTCTGAAAAAGTGATTTGTTTTAGTTGTTAGGAATTGTTGGCTAAAGAGTATCCTAAGACAGAAAGAAGAGTACAGATTATTGAAGTTATATATAATAATAATTATCTAATGATCAGGTTACTTAATTATCAGGTTGTTAGTTGCAGCAGGGTATTTGGTGTCACTGATGAGATCATCCTAGCACTGATGTGCAGAAGGGACCAGGTCTCCATAAGGAAATGATTTCTAACAGCCTCACAAGTGGTTCAAAGTCACAGGAAAGTGGGTGGGGTGGAAACTTGGGGGTGAAAGTGATAGGAATGGAGGTTTATTTGAAGGAGTTAAGTAAGATCTGCCAAAAATCAGAAGAATAGCATCTTTGAAAAATCAAAGGCCACCGTAATATTGGAAATGATTAAAAAACAAAAACACAAAAAGAGGCATTAATGTGGGATGAATTTTTAGTTTGTGAAATCATCATAGTAATTTCTCCTAAGACAAGATGTTTCTGAAGTATTTTATTACATTTTTTTTCTTAAACTTCCCAGTCTGGGGGGAAATCCTTTGCCAAGAAGGACAGCAGGGAAGCAGTGTAGTGGATGGATCAGGAGATGACATTAAAGAACAATTTCTCGGGGGAGAGGTTCATTGGTCTGTCCACCTGTTTTTCCATTCACACTTGTTAAATGCTTACTTAGTGCGTGCCAACTATTTGATGGGCTCTGTGCCAGACACTATAGATAGAAATGTAAATACGAAAAGCACAGAGCCGCTCCCAGCCTGGCGGGAGTGACTTACATAAACCACCAATTATATTCCAGTGTGTTAGCTGCTATAATTGAGGTGTGTACACTTTTTAAAAGATGTACAGTGTTAGGAGAGGCTAATTGCATGTAAAAAGGTTTAGAGTAATTTCAAAGACCAGGGAGAAGGCCAACAGGATGCAGGGCCAGGAGAAAAAAAACCCAAAAAACAAAAAACAAGCAATAAAAGAGTTGGACAAAAGCCCTGACCAACAAACTGGGGAACAGAGAAGTTAGGAGGCATAGAAAATTCTCAAAAAGAGAGCAGCAGGTTCCTGGTCTCTCTCTGAGGATTTTCCGCAGTGAATGCTAATCTGTAACACACAGTACCTGACTCCCCCACCCTTGAATGTAGAACCCTACTGCTAGGGCTAAGGCATATGCTAAGTCCAGGGTTCTTGACTCAGACTCACTGGTTTTCAGTCCCAGTTCACTTACTGTCTGTGTGACTTTGGCAAATACTTTAGCTTTTCTGTGTCTCAATACCTTCCATTTTAAAGTAGGGATAACAGTAGTAGCTCTCTCACAGGGTCTTGTGTTCTTTTTAAGGATTACATGAAATAACATGAGTTAAAATTATTAGAACTCTGCCCACACACAGAGTGTACTGAGTAAATTTTAACAGTCAGTATACTTAAAGTAGAAGAAAAAGACTGCTGATTTTTGAGATGTGGGTTTCTGAACTTGTACCCGCTAAGTGGTTATTGGTTTCAAGAAGCGGCAGGGCCAGCTACAGAAGCTAAATGCTATCTATACTGCA
Organism: Panthera onca; assembly: GCF_046562875.1. Taxonomy (NCBI): domain Eukaryota; kingdom Metazoa; phylum Chordata; class Mammalia; order Carnivora; family Felidae; genus Panthera; species Panthera onca. Next base: position 54,291,609 of record NC_138356.1, on the reverse strand, counting down.
GGGAAATGATAGAAAAAAGACAGGATATGAGTCTATTTAACGATGAAAAGCATGGATAGCATAGGTCCTTTAGTGTTGAACAATTTTTTTGAAATAAGTCAGGGAGGCTAGAGTGTCTAGCTAAGCATTATTATTTTCAAATTGCAGTTGAAACCCAGTATTTGATTATGAAATCAATTTGAAGTTTCATTAAAAAATTTTAGTTTGCAGATAATATAGTATTATTTCATAAATTTCTCATTCAAATAAGTAATAATATAATGGCTGACACTGACAAAAGAACACTATATATGATAGTAAGAACTTGATGTATACTTAGTTAATTCTCATAACAATCCTAACAGATAGATCTTATTATCAAATTCATTTTGCAGATGAAGAAACCAAGGGGTTAAACAACTTTACAAGGACAGAGATGATGTATTCCAGAACCAGGGTTTAGACCTGGAAGTCTGGCTCTAGAAGCTATGAGGTGTATGATTATAATATAAAATGTACACCTTACTGTGGGTCTGGGTCAAAAGAATTTCAAAGATACTATGATGAAGAAATGCGCAACTCCCATCATGCAGCAGCTCTAGGTAAGTGCACTGTCTTTGCAGAATTTCCACTGGCTTGAAAATCATGTTAATGTTCATGTTACTTCTGAGTTTTAGCCATGTGATTTATTTAAAAAAAAATTTTTTTTAATGTTTATTTATTTTTGAGACAGAGAGAGACAGAGCATGAACAGGGGAGGGGCAGAAAGAGAGGGAGGCACAGAATTGGAAGCAGGCTTCAGGCTCTGAGCCATCAGCCCAGAGCCCGACGCGGGGCTCAAACTCACGGACTGTGAGATGGTGACCTGAGCTGAAGTCAGACACTTAACCGACTGAGCCACCCAGGCGCCCCTAGCCATGTGATTTAATCTACTTAAGAATGAAAGAGGAACATAAGAGCATGCAAAAAAGTAAGACATCAAAGTATTCAAGGACATGCTTTCAGAGAGAGAGAAAATGATGAACTACTAGAATGCGCAGGCCATAAAAAAATTCCATTGGTATCATTCATGAAATGTTATTTCAGAAAATAAACATGTATTGTGCATCCCCTATTCCAAGTGTTGTGGGGAGCAAAGATAAATAAAACAGGGTCCCTGGTTCTCAAGAAGTTTACAGTCCAATGTGAGAGACAAACAAACACAAAATCTGAGTTACAATATTACCTGGTAAGTTTGATGATAGAATGTGAAGAAATGCAGTGAGCTCTTAAGTTGTACATAAGAGTGGCCGCCAACTTGGCCTAGAGGATGATTATTACTTAAAAAAAATTTTTTTAACCTTTATTTATTTTTGAGACAGAGAGAGACAGAGCATGAACAGGGGAGGGTCAGAGAGAGGGAGACACAGAATCTGAAACAGGCTCCAGGCTCTGAGCTGTCAGCACAGAGCCTGATGCGGGGCTCGAACTCACGGACCATGAGATCATGACCTGAGCCGAAGTCGGACGCTTAACTGACTGAGCCACCCAGGCGCCCTGAGGATGATTTTTTTTTATATTAAATATAATTTATTGTCAAATTGGTTTCCATATAACACCCAGTGCTCATCCCAACAGGTGCCCTCCTCAATGCCCATCACCCACTTTCCCCTCTCCCCCCGACCCACCATCAACCCTCAGTTTGTTCTCAGTATTTAAGAGTCTCTTATGGTTTGCCTCCCTCCCTCTCTATACCATTTTTTTCCCCTTCCCCTCCCCTCTGGTCTTCTGTTAAGTTTCTCAGGATCCACATATGAGTGAAAACATATGGTATCTGTCTGTCTCTGTCTGACTGATTAAGCCTTGCCATGATTCTTGAGAGTGGGAAAGAGAAAGGGGTATTTCAGGCTGAGAGAAGAACATGTGTAATAAAGGAGTGAGAAGGTAGAGCATGTCTATGGAACCAGGAATTATTTCACCTTACTACTGTGAGAAGGTCTTTTGAGATAAACATTTTCTATGTTTCTACAACATCCTAATAAGTGAAGAAGTGCCAAACCTTGCCAAGGTGGTGGCATTCTGCTGGCTCTATTGAGTATGTATAATCGAATAGTAGTGCAGCTGGAAAAAAGAAAATTTCTACAATATTATGCCTGTCCTTAATAAATTCTGGTTGAAATGGCTTACCTAAGGGGTTAGTGTACTTCAAAGATCAAAACACTTTCTGTTGATTGATTGTCTGACTTTCAAGGGAGATGCTGCAGGCAGCAACTTTAAACTCTCCTTGTTTGTGTCAATTAGATGACATTGTGTTCACCGCCTCTCCAGGGCACAAAAAGCCACGAGAATATTTTCTCCTCATTCTAGACACATGCTTTTAACAACATGTTTCAACAAGCAACATGAGCTTTTAGCAACCCAGAATTCAGTATAATGGGTAGTGATCCAGTGTCATTTTTAAAATTATTTTTCATGTTTATTTCTCTTTGAGAGAGAGAGAAAGTGCATGAGCAGGGGAGGGGCAGAGAAAGAGGGAGACACAGAATCCTAAGCAGGTTCCAGGCTCTGAGTTGTCAGCACAGAGCCTGACATGGGGCTTGAACCCATGAACCATGTGATCATGACCTGAGGTGTAATTGAATGCTTAACTGACTGAGCCACCCAGGTGCCTCCAGTGTCATTTTTTAAACTTTATTTATTTTGAGAGAGAGAGAGAGAGAGAGAGAGAGAGAGAGAGAGAATGCTAGTGGGGGAGGGGCAGACAGAGAGAGAGAGAGAGAGAGAGAGAATCCCAAGCAGGCTCCATACTGTCAGTGCAGATCCTGATGTAGGGCTCAAACTCAGGAACAATGAAATCATGACTTAAGCTGAAGTCAGATGCTTAACTGGCTGAGCCACCCAGGTGCTCTGATCCAGTGTCATTTTTAAAAAGAATCAGCCCATGCTTGGAAGAATAAGGAGACAAGGTGGTATGTGTCATAGAAATAAAAGCCTTGAGTGTCCCATAAAAGATGTGAGGATCCTATAAATCTGCTGGATGACCCTCAGCAATTTGCTTCAGTTCTCCGAGCCTCAGTTTCCTGGTCTATAAAATAAAGGTGTTGGAATAATTGATGTGTCCTGGTTTTAAACGTCTGATTTTGAGAGTACTTTAGGCTATTCTTGAGAACCAAGAGAAGAGATGCTTACGATTCAGGCAGCTAAGAGTCCTACTATAGCATCTCTCTTACCCCATCATCTCAAAGGAACCAAAATGGAAGAAGTCAGTTTCCTCTCTGAAGTTGGACAAAGCTGTCTTCTGAACCAAGCCCAGGAAGTTGAACCCTCTGGTTGTGCCTCTGGAATTTCATCACATCTGTAAAACTGCTGGGCTCCTACTAACGGCAGACAGGGGTGCTCTATTTGGCTCTCCTGTGTTGGTTTACCTCCACTGTGGAAAAGGCGCAAAGCTCTTCTGCATCATAGACTTAATGCCATTGGCTTACAGAGTCTGTGGAGACAAAGAGCTGCAGAAGAGAACCGAGCAGAAAAACCCACATGATGCCAAAGAATCAAGCTCATGGGGACCTTTAAACCCACTGTACATATGCAGATAGGTCCCCTGGAGAATACAGGGTAAGATCTCCTCTCTGGAGATAATAATTTTATTTACCCCCTTGCTTTTTGTTCTTACAGAATGCATATTAATGTAAGAGAAAAACAGAGCTCTACTGGTATACTGATGCATATTTTATGGTTGTTATGTTGTAAGTTCATCTCTTTTATTGGTTACTCCCTTCACTGTGGCTAAGGAAATGCCAAATCCTACTCCTGTGCTGTTGCTATAGTGATTCCTGAGCGATAAAAGCCAGGCATGAAGTATTCAGGTGAAATTTTTATCCAACTAATGTTTAAATTAAACGTGGATTTTATTTATTAAAATATTTGAAATCCAGTGATCAGGAAAGCTGAAGCACTACTTTCCCAACTACCTTTGCCACTTCCTCTTTGATTGTTGTTTTAGGCATGTAGTTGTCTTCAGCTAAAGCCACGTACTTGAATTTTCTTATTCTCAGGTGAGAATCATGCAGCCGCAGGGAAGGCAGTTGGGTGACTGGCTCAGCAACAGTTTAGCCTATTCTTCAATGGAGCAATCTAATTAAAAAGAGGTTTCATTTTTATTATTTTATTATTTTATTTGGGTATAGTTGACACACAGTGTTACATTAGTTTCAGGTGTATAGCACAGTGTTTCAACACCTCTATACGTTATGCTGTGAGCACAGCAAGGGTAGTTAGCATCTGCTATCATACAACGCCGTTACAATACCACAGACCATATTCCCTGTGCCTTACTTTTACCCCTGTGCCTTATTCATTCCCTGACTGGAAGCCTGTATCTTCCACTCCCCTTCACCCATTTTGCCCATCTCCCCACAGCCCTGTTCTCTGGCAACTACCAGTTTGTTCTTTCTATTTCTAGGCCTGATTCTGCTTAAAAAGAGATTTTAAATGCTTATTTCCCCACCCACTTGAACACTGGCCCTAGTATTGTTATAGTCGCAATAACTATCCTTTGGAAACTTGTTTTTATGTCTGGTTCCATTTTGTAGAATGTCCTTATCTAGTTTTGCTGGGATACTATGCTTATATTTCTGTCCACACATTTCGAGACACAGTAAGCTAACCCATGGGTGGTAGGTCAGAACTTTGACACTGTGTCACATTCACACACGGAAGCAAAGATATGAGAATGAAATGGATGGGAATAGATGGAATGGAGGTTTTGCCAAGACAGCAGTAGAAGGACAGATCATCACTTGGGTACAGCAAATCTGGAGAATTCTCCTCAGCCCTTGCTCAGCATTGCATGGACCAGGCACTGGGAAACTTTTTTTTTTTTTTTTTTTTTTTTTTGAGTGGGAAACTTTCTCAGTACTAGGCCAGAGAATTAATAATTTTGGCTTTGCAGGCCATACCACCTCTGTTGTAATTGCTTACGTCTGTCATTGTAGCGCAAAAGCAGTCATGGGCAATAATATATAAATGAATACACGTGGCTGTGTTCCTATCAAACTGTTTATGAACAATGAAATTTGAATCTCTTGTGATTTTCATCTGTCACAAAATACTCTTTTTTTGGTTTTTGTACCCAACATTTTAAAAAATGTAAAAACTATTCTTTGCTCATGGGCCACTAAAATAACAGGCAGTGGGTCTATTTGGCCAGCAGGCTGATGTTTGCTGAACTCTGGCATTGTATGTTAAGGAGATGGAATCTTGGGTGAGATTGTCTCTGAATTCTGGGCTCTTCCTATTTATCTGTTTTACCTTAGATAATTAATTTCTCCATGATTTGGTTTGCTCATGTGTAGAGCAACATTGGTAATGGTACCTACTCACAGAGTTTTTTAAGGTTTAAATAAAGGGACAGATAAAGAGTGTTTTCGCATAAGAAATGCTCACTAATAGAAGTTATTATCATTTCACAGAGGGCCGCAGGGCACTATGGGAAATGCTCTGTCATCCTGGGACTGGACTAAAGTAGCCAGATTTGATATCATCAAAGATCCGGGTGACCTAGAAAGAGAATATGACTGTCCTGCCTTTCTTTAGCAGTCACTAAAGTATTAGAGGCCTCCTTCCTTCCACCTGCCCTGGCCGCCTGCCCCTGGCCACTGCCTACTGGCCATCTACAGCCCACTTCTGATGAGTGTTTCCCTATAGAAATGGCTGCTTGTGTTCTGCCTGCCAACACCTTCTGCCACCCATAATTTAATCATCTTCATTTCCCTTCCACTGCAGTTTCTAAATGTTGACACGGTGATTTCAGGACTGGTATCATCATTTCAGATCTGATGATGGCTGTGTTTTATACCTCATAAATCCAGAGAGGCAAATTTTTGCTGAACATTATGCAGCTGTTGGGCAGCAGAGAACTGCCTTCCCAGAGTTGTATATGAAAATACAAAGTTATTTTTTTTAATGATGCTTGTTGTTTTCTCTCCTCATTTAACTGTTCCCATTTATTTCTGGTTCCTGGTCCTTTAGGGCAGCTTAGAGCTGAGGAATATTTGCTTTGAGGAGGAGTGTAAAGGATCTAGACTAAGCATGTTTATTTGGAGGAATTTTGAAAATATCTAGAGGCTATTCTTTTGATGATTTGCTTTCTTTTTTGATAATTGGTTTCAAATCTTTCAAATCTCTTTCTCTCAAGAGAGGCAAAATCAAAATCTTAATTAATTTTGTTTTAAATATACAAGCCACAAGAAGGAATACTGTACCAAAATATTCACTCTCATTTAGAGAGAGCCAGAATTTTGAAGAATTTCATAATGGAGGCCTGTGACAACACTTTTTGTTGCTTCTTAGGAATGAAAAAGAATTTAGGTCTGTGATTCTCTACTGAGTTGTGTTGTAATTAGTTCAGTTTCTAAAAACCTAATTATTCATTGATAAAACTTTGGTTCTGGAGTCAGTTCTAATCATGGTCCTGTCACTTACTAGGCTTTGTGGCTTTGAATATGTTATTAAAGGTCTCTCTGCTCAATTTCCCTCTCTGTAAAAAACAGGTGGTTAATAATCACCCACCCTGTAAAGGAATTGTAGAATTGTAAAGAATAAAAGTCACAATTCATATACAGTTTAGAAAGATGCCTAGCACAGAAGAATTCAGGGGCACGTGGGTGGCTCAGTCTCTCAGGCATCTGACTCTTGATTTCAGCTCAGGTCACGATCTCAAAGTTCTCAGGACTGAGCCCTGCATGGGAGGGACTCCCCACACTGACAGTGTGGAGCCTATGTAGGATTCTCTACCTCTCTCTCTCTCTGCCCTTCCCCTGCTTGTGCGCTCTCTCTCTCTCTCTCTCTCAAAATAAATAAATAAACTTTGAAAAAAGAAGTCAATAATGTTGCAGCTCTTTTTACTCGTTTATAATTCAGCAGGGAGTTCACTTGTCTGTACTATGCTCAGATCTTGCTCCCTTTCATTTACTGGGTGTGTTTTCTTGGGCAGGTTGCTTAACATCTCTGAGCCTGAGGTTTCTCATCTGTAACACGAAGATGATAATAGTGCTTAGGAGAAATTGAATTAATACATTTAAAGCATCTAAATCAAGTCCTGACACAAAGTAACGGCCTAATCAGTGTTAGCTGTTATTATATTTGCAATTTGCCAAGGCCCTATGGTAAATTCTGGATATTTTGAGACAAAAGACATTGTCACTCAGGGACAGTGTGGCAGACTCCACAAATAGTAAAGAAGAGCACGAGTAAGTCATTAATTGTAACACAGGGTGATGATGGTGATGACAGAGGTGTGCACTGGCAGTGATTAGTTTAAGGTAACCGCCCTTAGGAAGGCAGGTAAACTCACGGTGGAGGGGGGTTGTGTGATCCAGAGGAGAGCTGGTGGAGTCAAACAGACCTGGGTTTGGTTCTTCTCCTTGCTCCTTACTAGTGAAGTTCCTTAGCACCTGAGAAGCTCCGTTTTCTTCTTAATAAAATGGCGGGTGATCTTACCTGTCTGCTTCTCGAGAAATACTATTCACTCCACAATGGGCAAATGGGAGATATGTGTAAACTATTGTAATTTTTACCTGGGAGTGGAAGAAGAAAAGACCATTGCCAAACTAGTACTAGGGTTAGAAAAGTAATTATCTCTTGATTTAAATAAGGCTTCATCTCCTGGATTCTACAGACAAAACTTTAACATTCCAGTGTTAGCCTCTGAACTTATAGAGATTCAAACAGCACAAATGACTACTGTACAGACAAAATAATTTAGCTCACAGGAAAAATATGATTAAAGTTTCCAGGAGAGTTATTTAAAAATTAATGCATTGGCTAGTCCTTGGTACAGACCTTACCTGGTGATTACTGTTTTACTGAGAACTCAAAGTGTTTTACTGAAAACTCAAGTCCAGCTAATCCCAAATAATAAGGATTCTGTGGTTCAAACATGAGAAATTGTCGGTTAAACAGATTTCTTCATTACAGAGTGTTTCATACCTTTTAAAATTAGAAAATGTATTGGATATCTCTATGAAGGGATAGAGTATACAACATTTCCCCAATGTATTTGACCATGGAATTCTGTCTTCTCTTCCTTTCCTCCCCCACCCTGCCCACTGTGTGTGTGTGTGTGTGTGTGTGTGTGTGTGTGTGTGTGTGTGTTTCATGTCCTAGTCCAGTAGAACTCTTTTGGAAAACGTTGTTTTATCTTTTTGTACACCCATATAATGCTCATATATGTCTGCTGCCTCCTACTGACATCCCTGCTAGTGTTCTGAAGGTCAAAATATAATATCATACCAGACACAAAAGTGTTCTTCACATCTCCTGAAACTTACAGGAGTCCTAGAGATTTTCCTTTGAACTGCTTATAGTGAGTTCATAATGAGCATCTTAAAATTTTTTTTAAAGAAAACTTTCTCAAAGCATCAGATTAACACTTTGAAACAGGGGGAAAAACAAATAATAGGAAAAAAAAGGAAAAACGATAGTTGAAATCCATTGCAAATGTGTACTCTGAAAAGTCTTTCATCTTGATTTGAAAGAATTCTGCTTTGTGCATTAATAAAGGTTTTCCCCTCCATCTGATTCAAGCTCATCGTAGAAATTACTTTCAGGTATTGTTTGTACAATGCTCACAACCAGAAAGAAAGCCTATACATGTTGCATAAATAAGGATATGCTGCCTGAAAACAAATGTATCCTTTCAAAGATGAATGAAGAAAACAGCCATGGCCAACAACTAGAACGTTCTAACCATGGCCATGAGTTGCGAAGTACCTAAACACACAATCAAGGACCCGTGTGAATTCTTCAAATCTGGGTCTATCTGGGAAAAAAGAAACACACTTTTGGTCAAAACTGTCGTTTCCATACATTTCCACACATATGAATTTACATACTCATGCAAAACCCACATGCACATAAATATTTCTGGAGCGTGTGAGCAGTTTCACGGCAAGACCCACTTGATGCTGGCAGGCACACTTGGTTGGTCTGCTGTCCTGAGCTCTGAGAGAGTCATGGAGCCCGATGGATCCATCTCCACCGGGGCCTTGTAACTACACAGATGGCAGCCCTGTTTTTACATGTGGTTTGGCGATAACCACTCAGTTCTTAATGAGGAATAAAAATAGATTTGATAAACTCAGTAAGACTGTAATTAATCTGTAAAAACTATAGAAAATCTCCAATTTGAATATCTTTAAAACTACCCAATAACTCATTCTACTTTTCCAATTTGTTCCCTCAAATTAAATTTGACCTGTCAAGCTGACATAATTCCATGTACATAGGATTACTGAGGGGTTGCAGTAAGATCATTCCAGAGCATAGAGCTTAGACTCCACACGCTTGAAGGCAAGCTAAATGAGGAAAGTGAGCCTCCCCCTTCATTTCTCAGTAACTTTTAATTTGTCCTCAAAACAGGAATGCTAATTTAGAAACACCTTGTTCTGCTCTTTCTTTACATAAGATTTAAGATATGAATTATAAAAAATGCTCCATTTTTATTTATTTTTTTTTTAAATGCAGGTACTTGGTTGTTCAGATTTATCTTAATTGCTTAAGAATATTTTGTGAGGAAAAAATAGAAGTGTAATGTTCTTACTTATCAGCAATTCCATATTCCTCTTTTTGTTGTTCCCAGGGATCTTCTCCTCACAGCTAAAATAACTTAAACCTGACCCGGAGCCTCAGACCTGCCCAAGACCCTTTGATGTAGAACTGTTTTTCACATCCCCACTTTGCTAGTAAGAAAACAGACAAAAAAGGTGGTAAGAAACTCACCCGGCTTCTGGGGAGCAGAGCTGGGATTTGAACTTGGGTGCCCTGTCCTTGGAGCCTGTGCCCTTAACCACATGCTCTGGGCCTCTGCAGTGCCTACCATTTGAACAGACTCATTCTTTGGGACCTCCTTTACTTAAGCGGGATGGAAAACAAGAAGCACACGTGAGAGTGCTCCCGGCCCCCCCCCCCCCCGCCACTGTTGAATTCTAGAACATGAGCTCCCAAAACAGCCACTGTAACTGTGCTTTCTTCCCCCATGACACTTTGTTTTTAAAAATGTTTGTTTATATATTTTTGAGAGAGGGAGAGACAGGCAGAGCGTGAGTGGGGGAAGAGCAGAAAGAGAGGGAGACACAGAATGTGAAGCAGTCTCCAGGTTCTGAGCTGTCAGCACAGAACCATACTTGGGGCTCAAACTCATGAACAGCAAGATCGTGACCTGAGCCGAAGTTGGACATTTAACCAACTGAGCCACCCAGGCGCCTCAGCCCCCACAACACTTTGAAGGAAATGGTATTCACTAGGATGCATAAATGCCACTGCATCTGTGAGATACTAGTCTCGTTAGAGTGTCATCATATTTCATATATAAAAATCAACATGGCTAAGTGACAAATACTTTTTTTGAGAAACCAACTTCTTTTTTTTTTTAATGCTAAGGGGGAAGGTAGTACAAAGACAGAACACTGAATTGGTTTCATCACGGTTATGTTTTGCCTGGCATAACACTCTTAATGATGAAGACAGGAAAGTGTTTCGATGCTGGTATGATCAGGTGGATGAATCACTACCTTTAAAGCAATACCTGTGAGGAATTGTGGGTAATTCAGGCTCACATGCTGTAATATTCAACAGGCACTGATCTGTGTCCCAAGTAAATTCCTCAGAGCTTCCTCCACTTCTGCAGGTCTCTGTATCCTTATCAAATTTTTCTTCTTAGGGCCCCTTCCTTCTCTTGACTGGGAAAAGGCCCTCTGATACACTAATAAACCCCTGTGTGTTTGACCCCTGCACTCTCCACAAGCTCGTTGAAATCGTGATGGCTTCACGTAGATCTCAACGTGCAGTCTCAGTCCTGTTTTCATCAGTGTCCAGTTCCTGCTGATGGGCACCTAGCGCCCCACTGATCTCTCATAACTCTCTGCACAACTTTTGCAGTAATTCACATTTCCTGCAAAGACTGCAAAACTTCTGTATCATCTCCACTGCCTCAGCTTCAGCGATTGAAGACTTTCTTTGTAATCTCCATACTGTAAGTGCACAGCTTCAAAAGTATTTGTTGGCAATGTTGAATGAAGTCACCTGACACAAAATGTGTTTTATTAAAGCCCACCCTCATATTGGATAATATTCTCATTCCTAAGGAAGGAAGTAGTATGTCATCTTGGGAAGTATGATTTGTGTAGGGAGTATTTCTTCTTAGAAATTGCAGCAGATGTTGCTATTTCCTTCTTAATATTCATTTCCCGCTGAGCAATGTACTTTGCTCTGGCTTTAATTCTCAGTTCCTCTTGAAGCTCTGAAATGCAAGTGGAAGTTGCTCTTCAGGATTTGAAGGAAATCTTCAAGAAATCTGTAAGGGAGCTGGGAGGTAAGTTCTTTGAATTTTTGTCTCTTCCTGGAAAGTAGGTGCAATGGTTGGAGATCTAGCAGCCTTCATGGACCGTGAAGTAACTTTAGAGGTGCTAGGACTTATCTTATTGATAGAAGAAGCCTGAGTTTCTTATGTTCATGGACAAACCAGCTCAAGACTCCTACTTCTTTTATGTGAAAAGAAATACTTTTTAACTTTGTTTAAGGTATAATTTTTGTTTGTTTCTTTAACTTTAATGTTATTTGCAGACAAATGCAATTCTAACCAATAGAGAAGTTAATTAGGCTAACTTAAGTGAGTATCCAATTAAATTTTAAGTGGCATAGTACAGGCAAAACATAGGAATTCAGTAATACCTTAAGACCTTCATAAGAGAATAAAGCAAGTTTCTAGTCCTAATTAGGGTGGGTTGTGAATCACTGGCAAAATAGGAAATGCAGCTCAAAACTGTCATGAGCAATTAATTGGAAAATATGAGAAGCAGCTTTGTAATGCATCAGCTTCGCTAGGCTGAACTACTTTTCTCAGAATTCCTTTTTCTGTATGTTTCCAGATAGGGTGAGCCACAAGGGAGCTCCTTGCAAGCTACGTGGGGGGGCAGAAGGGAAGCTACACACACTTTGTAACTCACACAACATGTCCAACCCATTCACTAGAGGCAGCAGTCAGGTCTGCAAGCATCCCACCTTCCTCGGGATCCTTCTTCAGCATCTCTGAATCCTGGGCCAGTTGTGTGAGTTTAACTCCGTGATGAAAGGCCCTGATTTCCGTAGATACTTACATCATCAAGGTCAGACAGAGGCAATAGGCAACCTGTGTCAGAGGAAACCTGTGTCATCACAGGGATTTCAGTCTTTCCTTGTGGGTTCCAGATCATGTTCATGGATTCCAACTTTTCCTTGCTCTCCCCTCCTTTATCTCCATCTTCCGTTCCTGGGAATGACTGTCTAACGAGTAGATTTTAAGCTCTAACGAGATGCAAAGACATTAATCTTGAAAAGACCACTTAACCAGCTGCCACAGTTTCAGAAGTTCCAATCTCTGTGACAAATCCCTTCAGTAAACTGTAGTGGTTGCTGTTTTTATTAGGATTGTGTCATAGGGATTAAAAAAGAGAGAGAGAAGATGTGATAAAAATCCATGGAAGAGGAATCATTAGAACTCAGTATCTGATTACTCTTGATACTTAAGGGGAGATCGAGTAATGGGATGTGAATTCCAGCCTCCAGAATACAAGGGACTTAAAAAAAAAATAAAGAAATGACTCTCCATATTGGTAAGATAGTAAAAGAAAAGCTTCATTAATTAGGAGAATCAAACAAGCAAGTGTGGAATATGGCAGAGATAAAAGTAAAAGATAGGGATATCTGCTTTATCCAGAGATAAAGCAGTCTGGAATGTGGCAGAGAAATGTGTAAATGAATATAAGGAAGAACATTAGCCATCCATAAGACAAACCCCTGGGTACATTGCTGAACTTGAATCTCTGAAGAGCCTTAACGGGAAATTTAAACAGGTGAAAATTGACTGATCGCGTCACTTTTGTTTGGAGGAACCCAGCTCCAAGCTTGTGTAACCCCATGATCTTCTACTTTGGGGACGATACTGCTGCAGGTACCTGAACGGGACCATGAAGGAAATCAGGAAGGTAGCCAGGGTTGTAGTGTGGCTGAGCTGAATCAAGGGCCACTGTGGCTAATGGTACGTTAGCTCTGTGTAGCTCTGGAGATGGGTTCCAAGCTTGGAAAATGTCATGCAAGCTTCCCTACAGTCCCTGAACACTCCTTAGATGCCATTCCCATTGGACCGTAATGATTAAATACACAAGGTAGAAAAAAGTGAAAAGATCTCATTACCTTCTTTAAGACACTTTTGTTTCTCCGATGAAGAAGACTGAGTAGTAGGTACCATGCTGTTGAAAGAGTTAAAGGAAAAGTTTGGTAATTAATAAAACCAAATGAGATATGATGAGCTGCATTTCAGCAGGAGTAGTGCAAGGAATAATTGCACTTTCAATAGTTGTTCCCAGCAGTACATCACTGATCATCTCCCCTGTGTAGTGAAAGAATTAGGAAGGGACTAAGGAGAGGGTGGGAAAGCAGGGACAGCAAGACAGAACTGCGGAGGGGCTGTGCCAAATAGTCACCATGACCTCGCCTGATGACAGCTCAGCTGTCTGAGACATCCCCAGTTATACCCACATTTTTACTGAATTAAGTGGGAAACAATTCTTAAGCTTTCTAATGGAGAAAATATTGATGTTCTGGCAACATTTCTTTGAAGGCAACCTATGAAAGGGTTAGGATGAAAACAATCTTTTGGCTTAGAGCACTGAGGAAGCACATTATTAACACAAATATTCAGAATAGAAGGCACTGAGATAGAGACAGAAACTATTTTTGTTGACCCTGGTATGTGCCTGAAATGTTCAAAGTTCTGATGTCCTATTTGGGAAGAGAAGTTATTGAAGACTAAACATATCTGAAACCTGGAAATCATTTGGGATTAAGGTTTTCAACACTTGATTCTATAAAGCATATAAGGAAATGAATGCAGAGAAAGGTTAGGCCCCTTTTCTAAGTTAAAGGAAGAGAATAAACACGGTGTTCTTTGTGGTCACCTTGCTTGACCCATGACCCAGGATCACTTCTCCCAAAGTGTATATAATGCTCCTTGAGTGCCGTAGTCAAATTTAGTCAATATCTTGTCCTCTCCTTGAGGGCAGTGAGTGCCTCAAAGTAATAAGCATGATAAAACACTTTTTAGAATAGTTGGACTGGTCCAGGTATTGTTCAAGGCTTTTCTCCTGTATCCATCCATGTAGTCCTCATAACAATCCTATGTGGTAGGCACTATTATTATTTCCATTCTACAAATGCAAATGCACAGATATAGGCACAGCAAGGCTATACAACTGGCTCAAGGTCACAGAGCTTGTAAAGGGCTAACTGGAAGTCTATTTTCAGAATCTGGTTGTACACAAGCACATTGTGTAGTTACAAAGAAATGGGTTACCCTAGAAAAACAGCATCTGTATAATTATATGTGAAAATGCTCACTGGTGGAAGCAGTACTTAACATGATCTTTTCTTACTGATTCTTTTTGGACTAAGAAGCCATTTGCACTACAAAAGTTAAAGGGAGAGTTGGGCAACTCTCTTATGACAGAATAAATTGGAATGCCAGAAGAGATGTGAATTTTTATTATTGATTAAACATACTGCTGTGTGTGTATATGTTTGGACATGAAATATCTGCAAAATGAACTTTAACTTCATGTGTAATACTTCATTTTAACTTCTAAATTTTAGTTACCACCATGAATAGGTAGGAATACCACTTAGCAACTTCTGTGCTAAATTTTAAGATCAGATGAGAAAACATATGTGAAACTTTTTCTTCATCAAGATTCTGTATGCATGACCATTATTACAATGGCCTTGACTATAGCCCTAGTGTAGCAAAGACCAGTATTCCAGTTTCATTGTGTAAATGAGAACCTTGAATGTTTGACTTGTTGAAGTCACAGCAAAAGTTGAATGCAAAGCCAGGACTTACTTGAAACCAGCAATTCTGAGTCCCAAGTCCAATGCTATTTTCATTATGCTTCATTATGTAACGATTTGGGATATGTTAAAGACAATTGCTATGTATTTGTCCAATATGGATAATGTAGAAAGACCAAGTGTCCCAATTGGTCCAGGATCAAAAAAGTTCTCTGGACATGGGACTTTTCAGTGCTTAAATCTAGAAAGTCCTCAGAAAACTGGGACTAGTGGGTCACTTTCTGTAACTCTAATTGTTTATGTGATTTAAAAGAAATACAACAGTTGTCGGTTTTAATGGCCATATGTTTATATAGGGGGAAAAACATGAAAAGATTAACATGCCATTAGGTGGGTTGTCATTGAGAGTGAATTAAAAAATAAATGGAAATATTTATTACTCACATTAAAAACTGAAAGAAATAAACATGGCGGAGTGTGACTGCTCCTCTTTCAACTCATTAAAAACATGTCACCATAAAGCGTAGGAGTATGGAAAAGCTTTGAGTGGAGGGAAGTTAGTGACCATTGAGGTTTGAAATATTGTTCATAGACAGATGGGATATTTTTCCCTGAGTACTTTATGAGAATCTAATGAAGGTTGGAACAAAAACCCTGTTTTTCACAATTAAATTGAAAGTGTCAATGGAATTTTTATAATTATAGTTGACTCCTGAACAACATGGGAGTTTGGGGAGTCAACCCCTGTGCACTCGAAAATCCAGGTATAACTTTTGACTCCCCTCAAACTTAACTACCAGTAGCCTCCTGCTGACTAGAAGCCTTGCTAATAACATAAACAGGCTGTTAATGCATATTTTGTACATGATATGTGTTGTATACCATATTCTTACAATAAAGTAAACTAGAGAAAAGAAAATGTTAATAAGAAAACCGTAAGGAAAATCCATTTACAGAACTGTAGTGTAAAAAATCTGCATATAGGTGGATCCACGCATTTCAAATCCATATTGTTTAAGGATAAACTGTACATGGGTATGGAAATGGAGAATTTAGATTACTACTTCTTGATCGCTAACATTTACTGAAAACCTACTCTGTTCCAGACACTGTTGTTCTACATTTAATCCTCACAACTCTGTGAAGGAGACATTATCATCCCCATTACATATATGGAGAACTGAAGCATATTCAACATGCCCGAGTCTATGGCAAAGCTATGATACAAATCCAAGCCAAACAGCTCCAGAGTCCGTGTTCTTTTTTTTTTTTAACATTTTATTTTATTTTATTTCATTTATTTATTTATTTATTTATTTATAAATACATGAAATTTATTGTCAAATTGGTTTCCATACAACACCCAGTGCTCATCCCAACAGGTGCCCTCCTCAATACCCATCACCCACCCTCCCCTCCCTCCCACCTGCCATCAGCCCTCAGTTTGTTCTCATGTTCTAATCTCTATGCGGCATCTAGTTAAGAGCATAACAGGAAGTGGGGGAAATGTTTACTTATATAGCTCTCACTTTGAAATCATTTCCAAATGTATAAGAAGTGAAGTATCCGGGAAGGGCCATAAGGAGGAACAGCTACTGGCGGATCAGGGATGTAGTGGGGAAGGGTTACCGACAGATGCATTATTAACGGGCGTCTTAGAGGCACCATTTTCCCTTCCTCTTCGTCTTCTTATTAAGCAGTCTCCCCTTCAGTGGTAGTCTCTGAGAGTCCATAGCTCTTGCGTTGTTTGAATACCTAAACAAGACGAAAAGAAAAAGAAATCCATGAATCAGTTTCATCCTTGGCCCTGTCCCTGCCCAGTTTCCTTGAGGAAATCTGTGGTTCATTCTGTACCTTATTTCTTTTTTAAATGGAATTTTGTTAAGGAGGATTTTCCACAATTGGAATATGGGAGGGGATTATGGTTAATTTGTTATAGCAATAGCAATACACTTGTAGAAAGTGTCCCGTAGAAATCACTCACATTCAAGATGGGGGTGAGAGAATGTTCTCTGCCTCTGTGATTATATTAACAACCACAGATATCAACTTTTTGTCTATAGAATAATATTTAAATGTGAGACATAGTAAACAGAGTATATTCATTCTGGTCTCTTCTATTCAGAGTACTTTACACAGACTTTTCTACAGGGGTAGATTATTTCAGACTTATCCTCACAATGATGAAGTATCTACCTCCTTTGTTATGAAGGAAAGACAAATACTGATAGATGAGCACCAGGAGTAAAGTTCCTACACATCCCAAGCCACTAATTGCATGTTTTAAAAGGCTTATGTAAGATTGGTGCTTTGTGGGGAGAGAAGAAAAAGCAGGCTTTGGGGTTAGACTTCGATTCAAATTCTGGTGGCTTCTCTTCTTAGCTGTGTCATCGTTCAAGTTTGTCATCCTCATTTTCCCTATCAGGAAAAAGAGATGATAAAACCAACCTATCTAACTCACAGAAATGTGAAAATTAAATTAAGTCATGGAATTAAAACTTTAATAGATAGTAGACAAACAGTAGGCATATATTTATTATATAGACTTCCTGTGGAGTTTCCTACAAGCCTTAGACTTCCTTATGGGCAAAAATAGAGCAGAAATGGATTATCAGTAGTAGTCAAGTTTGTCAAAGTTTCCCTGCCTGTGGACCTAAATCTATCTGCTTACACAGGCATCAATTTGAGTGTGCTCTTCCATCCTTAGACAGATGCCAATTTGCAGAGGAAAATGTCGTGCTTACAGATTTCATTCAAATAGGCTTCGCTTCTAATGCTACTTGTGTGATTGCAAGTCTAGCCAGAACCCTTGAATTTTTGCTTCTTGAGAGCTGGTCAGGAAACTTTCCCACATGCGTGCCACATGAACCCGAGATGGCAGAATTAATGTTCTAGTCATTAAGAATTAAGAGAAATCTAAATTTTTTTTACAGTTAAAATATGAGCCCATAGGTTAAAATGAGTAGAGGTTGGCACTTGGCAATTTATTTTCTTCCAACTTTTTCGCAAGTATATCTGAACAAGACAATAGAGAGTTAAGAGCAAGGTAAGGATTAACCTTTTATTGTCTAGTATACTTTAAAATTAACATTGTTTATCCTTAACTACTCACATTGATACACATGCCCTCATATGCACTTGTTTACCCGTTTATGTGAATCACCTGGAAAAACTCCCAAAGTATAATTGTTACTAATACATTATATATAATTCAGATTTTCTTCTTTTAAGGGAGATGGTGAATTCTGAAGGCAATTACAAGAAACTGAATAATGGTTGCCCTTTAGAACCTATCTCTTCAGTGTTCTCATTTCTTTGCTTTCATTCCTGTCTTTTTACATCTTCATTAGAGACATTCATTATAATTGGGCATTTCTAATTGAAATAAAGTTCTCAGAAGTTATTGCTGCAAGCACAAGGAAGAAAATGTTAATTTTCAGATTGATTAACAGTATTTTTAAATTACAGAATGATTGTCCAAACTTCCCAACCATGACAACTCAGATAAAGTAACTAAGATTGGGGAAAATTATGAATACATTATGTGTTTTAAATCTGTGTGCTTCTACTCACAATGGTAGATTTGTTTATCTATACCCCATAAATGCAGCTTGACACACAGGAGGTGGTGTAATGTTTTATTAACTAGATATTATGACATGCTAGTGAATGCTTACCCAATCCATGTAAAGGGAACCAGTTTATTCAACAAGTCATGGTGCTAAATGATTGAGTAGACCAGTGATTTGACTCAGAATTACACTTTTAGCTTTCACATCTTATTAACCTTTTCATACTCAACTCTTACTAGTCTCATGTAAAATTTTCAGGTCCCGGAACTTCTGATACTCTCTCTTGCTTTTTTTTCTTCATATGCTTTTGCATATGCCGTTCAGTCTTCTTGGAACATACTTTCCTGTCTACTGAAACATCCGTATTCCCTGGCTAATATTTTCATGCATCTATCATTCAGTCATCCATTTATACATTTGAGAGTCAAGCACAGTCCAGCTCTAGCACATGCGCAGCATGTGGGTGGGAGGGGGATATAGTCATGAACAAGACGCTCATGGCTTTTCCACTCAAGGGATTTGCAGCTCTGGCACAGGGTTTCTCCATCCAATCCCTTTCCTGTGTTTCTTCTCAGCTTTGTCACTGATGGGGAGAGTCTGTTACTCTAATAACTTTGACATTAAAGAGAAAGACAGTCCATAGTCACAGACACAGGTTTGCTTGCCGTATAGATTAACTTACCTAAGAGATCTATAATGAACCAACACCTCTAAGAATCCACCATAATCTTCCCATAAAGGAGCCAGGAACAAGGCCATTCCTGCCTTGACCTTCAGTGCAGCACTATTTCTGGGGAGCAGGAACCTTAATTCAGTAGCAAAGAGAATTAGAATAATTCTAATAGAATTATGAGAATTCTATAAAAGAATAGAGGCAAATCCTGACATTCACTTCTTTCTCTGAGTTAGAAGTCTCTTGTTAGAGTTACTGTGTCATTCTGCTCTCACTATATTATAATTATCTGTCCCTTTGCTCATTTTTCCCACTAAACTCTAAGATTCCTCCTAATCTTTGTGACCTCAGAGTCTATCCCAGAGCTTAGCACATAGCAGATGCTCAGTAAATATTTAATGAATGAACCAGAGCAGCCACCAGGTATGGTAGCGAAGGTAACCTGATGTATATCCACAGGGAAGCCACTCACATAGACCACAGTGTGCGTATTATTGACTAGAATTTCTCTGTTGCACAGCCACATACTGTGACTCTGGAAATAAGCTAACAGTGTTACTGTCTGATAAGTGGTAATATGGTAGTGTGTCTAATTTCAGGTGCTAAACGTATTGTACTTCCATTGTTAGTGCTTGATCATACATTTAAGGGTGAGAGAAAATAGATTAGAAAACTCGTCTGTTCAAAACACCCCACAGTACACAATGTATCCTATTTACTGCTGATGAATATAAAATGGAATTTAGACTCAATACACTTGGGTTTGAGTTAAGATGCTGTCTTAATGGGTAGATAACCACAAGAACATTTACTCTCTACTTTCAGTCTCAGTTTCTTCATTTGTGATACCAAGGTAAAAATATCTAGCTCTCCTATCTGAGGTCTACAGGTCTATCCACTTTATTGTTCTCTACAACCATATTTTGGTTTTACTGATATTCTGCATTGATCTTTCTGTTTTCAATTTCTTTGATTTCTACTCTTCATAGTTTCCTTCCTTATGTGTGATTTCAGTTTAATTTGTTCTTCTTTTTCTATTTTTTTAAATGTAGAAATTGATCATTGACTTCAGAACATTCTTATTTTCAATAATAAAGAAAAGAGGGTAACTCTGAGGGGTCCCTGGGTAGCTTAGTTGGTTAAGCATCCAACTTTGTCTCAGATCATGATCCCACAGTTCATGAGTTCGAGTCCCGTGTCCCGTGTTGGGCTCTGTGCCGGCAGTGCGAGCCTGGAGCCTGCCTCAGACTCTGTCTCCCTCTCCCTCTCTCTCTCTGCTCCTCCCCCACTTACTCTCTCTCCTCTCTCTCAAAAGTAAATAAACATTAAAAATTTTAAAAAACAGGACAACTTTGAATTAAACAAAAACATTTTTGAAGTGTATTTGTCAACATGTACATAAAGCTATTAGTAGATAATTGAATGAATATTTAAAAACATTTTTCTAACAAGTTTGCTGGGGTATTGTTTTGGCCAGATTAAAAACAACTAATCAAAAGTTGTCCACAAATAACTAGTTATTTAAAAATGGGTGTCTAGGTACTAAAGAAACTATGGGTGAGTGGAGAAAACATTAAGCTTCAAAGCAGAACATCTGATATTTTTTAATTTAAATTTTAGTTAGTTAATATATAGTGCAATATTGGTGTCAGATGTAGAGTTCAGAGATTCATCACCCACGTACAACACCCAGAAGAGAAATCTCAATTCCAGTCGAAATTTCCTGAGCAATCTTGAGCAGGTCATGTCACCTCCTTTCAGAGGTGTGCAAATTATGACCCAAAGACCTGTTTTGTGGATCTGCCATCGCTTCTGTGGAAACAGTTCCACTGGAACGCCACCACACTCACTCGTTCAAGTATGGTCTGTGCCTTTCACGTTGCAGTAACAGAGCTGTGTAGTTGTGACAACGGCTTAATGATCCACAGTGTCTAAAATAATTACTCTCTGTCCCTTCATAGAAAAAGTTTACTGACCTTAGCATTACTGCCCCTGCTTCTTTATCTGTCAAATAGGAACGATAGCCCCTATTCTTCACAGGGCTTTTGCCAGGATGCTCACTTTGGTAAATTTGTGTGGAAACCTTTAGTGCAGTGCTTAGCATATAGCCATTGCACAACTGACGCCCTTTTAAAATTCCCACCCACCACCCAATGGTTGATTTAAGACTAAGCTATTCTCTTTTGAACCTTATGTTTATAAGGCGAAACAGTTATGTGCCAGAAAGCAAAATTCCACATTTTCCTTTTTAAAAACACTGTTATTTGCTTGTCATCATGGCTTTGTCAAACGGTATACTCTTTATCCATCTTTGTCATAAGTAATTAAAATAACCAGAGGAGATTTTAAATGCTGTAGCTGATGCAGTGCCGAACTCCAGAGACTTCATGCAAATGGAAATGAGATAGAATATTTCTGAGTCTTTAAGTGGTAAAGATCATAATTTTCCTTATACAGCAGCAAAAAAAAAAAAAAAAAAGCCTATAATAGTAGTCAAGATTCTTGGTGGTTTTTACCTAAATGACATTGTTAAAGATACAGGATTTTTTTGCTTTTGTGCTTGATGTTTAGAAATACATTGCATGCACAATGAAATGATAATTTGGAAAAAAATAAGGGGCTGCTGCATGCTGTGTATACTGTAATTCTTAGCTAGTCATGCTGATTACAGCGAGTAGGTAAATAAGGAGAGGAAGTCACAGGGGGTATTTCCTCTTTGCAGAATTGCCTTTATTAAATTGTTCTCTACTGTGATCGTCAGCCTATATTGAGGTAAAATATAAGAACATTAGTAAGCACATCCTGTTTGATCTTAGGACAATAATCATGTATCCATCCTGATAAATTGCTGTTTCTATGTTATAAACCCTGTGCATTGAGGAACTGATCAGATTTCCATTTGCCAGTAAACTTGGTAGAATGCTCTGAGCCAAATTTGTGATTTAGTTGTAGCAATCATATGGGTCTTTATGATGTACATTTTACAATCATCTCTAGTCGTGTTTTATGTCCGTTGTTTCTTCCTTTTGATCTGTTTTTATTTACACTATCTAAGTAGTAATTTTGGAAGTCACATTCTATCTTTTCTGGAACAAGATTGGGTATAAATAGGTAATAGGGTAGTGGATAGATAATTTCCAGTGAAGTGCTAATATGTCTTTTGGTTCTCTCCTCAAGATACCTTATAAATAACACAACAAAATAACTCCCAGCTTAACACTTGATAAACCTTATAATTTATTAAAAAATGTTTTTAAATGTTTATTCATTTTTTGAAAGAGAGAGACAGAGTGTGAGTGGTGGAGGAGCAAACAGAGAGGGAGACACAGACTCTGAAGCAGGCTCCAGGCTCTGCCCTGATGTGGGGCTCGAACTCACAAAATGTGATATGACCTGAGGCTGAAGTCCGAAGCTAAACAACTGAGCCACTCAGGCACCCCAATAAGTCTTACAATTTAAAGAGAACTATTTAGACGATACGGGAGCCACCTGCTCTCCGGACTAGATCACAGCACAGAGGGGATGTCCTGAGTTACCTTTCTGGAGTCGTCCACAGCCAACTCTGGCCCCAGGGCAGCGGAGGCGGGAGAGATTAACAAGATTGTGGCTGTTGTCTTCTTTCTCACAAGGCTAGTTCGAAAACATGGTAAATTGAAAAAAGGGGCAGTTGAGAGGTTTGAAATTGACTCTTAAACTTCAAGAAAAATACAACACCACTGGTACCCAGAAAAACCATCAAAAGAACAGGTCTATGGATACATCTGTGTCAGTACAGTTCAGAGAGTAGACCCTGCTGTCCTGAGACATCTGCATGAGAACAGCTGCATCTCTGAGACATCTGCATGAGAGCAGCTGCATCTCTTACACCCATCTAGGTCTGCTAAAGGAACTCACTCTGGGTGGGTCTACGTGAAGTGTGCTGTGGGTACAGAGAGAAAAACAATGTTGCCAGCTTTGAAAATGAGGATGAGAACAAGATGAAATCTCCAAGAAAGTTACCAAGCCCCTTGATAACGTTATCTCTGAGTTCAGGATCCTGACCTAACAATGAGGAAACAAGCAAGAAGAAGTGAAACCCAATCCCGTGACTGCAACCCCAAGCCCCTTGTATCACATTTCACAGTGGATATTCCTGCATCTTCCATTGTGGCATCCTTTGCTCAGAAAAAAAGCCAGGAATGTGCTGAGGGAATGGCCATCAGAATCAGTACCCTTCTCCTATTCCATTTGTTATCCAAATCACGAAAGGAAGAATGAACCATTTATCACCCAAATCCCTCCTGGAATGCGTTGTGACCAGAATCACTGGATTAATCCTCAGGTGTTAGCACCTCACTAGCTGCTTTTGATTCTGTTGGTGTCAATGATGAGAGAAGGTAGAATAAGTCTGACCACATATTAAAAATAAACGTTCAGGAGCGCTTGGGTGGCTCAGTCAGTTAAGCATCGGACTGTTGCTTTCGGCTCAGGTTGTGATCTCAACTGTTTCGTTTAGTGGATTCAGCACCCCCGTCAGATTCTGTGCTGGCAACTCGGAGCCTGCTTGGGATTCTCTCTCAACCTTGTACTTATTTGCACTCCGTCTACTGTTTTGTGCCTTCTTCCCTTTATGTAACCTGCTCACCTGTAAGGAATTCTTTTGTCCCTTATCCTAAACTCAGTCAGGCTTCATATTCTCTAGAACCTTCCCTGTTAACCCAGGTTGAATGAAATGATCTTTGTTGGTTTTCATACTGCCCTGTACCTACCTCCATTATTTCTCTCAGCATATTACATATGAAATTCTCCTTTGAAGTGTCTGCCACAATTAGACTAAGAGGCTCTTTGGTGGTGTGGGCCATACCTTATTTCATTCTCCTCAGTGCCAACTACTTTAGGTGTTGAGAAAAGATTTATTGAGTTAAACTGAACTGAATCAGGCAAGCAGTAAAGAACCAGGGAGCACGTAGGCACTATATGCACCATAGATCACATACTCAAACACAGAGCATGACAGATAAATAAATAATCGCGTGTTCTGTCAAAGGGGGGCAGCTCCTCTAATCCAGATGATCAGTTGTTACCAAGTGGGATTGCAGTCCCATCTTGCCAGATCTGTGGTTTGGGAGAAGTCAGAAGGGTCAATTTTTTAAGTAAATATGTCGATCTTAGATCTTAGTGGCAATAAATTCAGTTTTAAAGACTCTGCGGGCCAAAAAAACCTGGCTGTTTCCAGCATGAGCCTGCCAGTTGTGTCTCTGCTGTGATATTTCAACTAGGAATTTTGTTGTTACAAATTACAAAAAAACAACTCTAGATATCTGACACAAAATAACAAACAAAAGAAAAAAAAAACCCAAAGAAATATAGTGGAAGGATCTAGGAGAAGGGGTAGTTAAAGAATCGGAGGAACAGCTAAATGACTACATTTGAAGCAGGACAGAGCCTGGATGGTGATAGCAAATCTTGGAGACAAAAAATAATCAACAGAGGAGTGACCAGACTCAGACAGGCTTCTGTCTGTGTCATGAAGTTATCACTTCAATTACTGAGAGGGTTGCCAGATGTAGCAAGTAGAATATTGGACACACAGTTAAATGTGAACTTCCAATAAACAACCAATTTTTAGTATAAGCATATCCCATGCAAAATCTCATTTTAGCAATTCTAATTAGTAGAAGTCAGAGTCTGAGTTGCTTAATTTGGGTCACATGTCTATCCTTAGTCCCCTGAATGAACCATCTAGGAGCACTTAAAGTAATGGATGATAGGCTTTTAAAAGAAAATTGGGTTTTTCAACTACAGGAAGAGGCAAAGAATGTTAGGATGTCAAAATGGACCATTCTATCTATCTATCGATCTATCATCTGTCATCAATATATATGTTTATCATTGTCTTTTTACATAAACATGTAGTAGGGTGATGATATTAAAAATATTTTTTATTAAAAAAATTTTTTTTGTATAGGGGCACCTGGGTGGCTCAGAAGGTTAAGCATTTGACTTCGGCTCAGGTCATGATCTTGCGGGTCGTGGGTTCGAGCCCTGCGTCAGGTTCAGGTTCTGTGCTGACAGCTTGGAGCCTGGAGCCTATTTCAGACTCTGTGTCTCCCTCTCTCTCAGCCCCTCCCTGTTCACACTCTGTCTCCCTCTCTCTCTCAAAAATAAATAAACATTAAAAAAAATTAAAAAAAAATTTCTTTGAATATTTATTTATTTTTATTTATATTCAAGTTAGTTAACACATAGTGTAGTCTTGGCTTCAGGAGTAGAATCCAGTGATTCATCTCTTACATATGACATCCAGTGCTCATCCCGAGACGTGCCCTCCCTAATGCCTATCACCCATTTAACTCCCCCTAGACCCCACCCTAATATTTTTTTAGATGTTGATAAGTCTGGATCAAGGTTCTCTGCTGTGCTGCATGTTATCTGTGCTGGATTGTGGGCGGGAGGTCTGGGGAGGATGTGAGGATCCAAGGAAGCCATAGAGAGGCACCAGGAGCTCTTGTTAACATCTGTTTACTGCTCAGTATACAATTATTAGATGGTACAGGGGCGCCTGGGTGGCTCAGTCAGTTGAGTGTCAGACTTCGGCTCGGGTCATGATCTCACAGTTCATGAGTTTGAGCCCCACATCAGGCTCTGTGCCGACCGCTCAGAGCCTGGAGCCTGCTTCGGATTCTGTGTCTCCCCCTCTCTCTGCTCCTCCCCTGCTCACATGCTGTCTCTCTCTCTCAAAAATAAAGATTAAAAAATTAAAAAAAAAAAAAAGATGGTACAAAGGTAAACCTTAAGAAAGTGATTGTCCTTGTTTAGAAAAATACCTTGATGTAATGTTTTGACAGAGTTCGGGTGTTGCCTTTAAAAACAGAGGAGGAGAAAGCGAAGATATTCTGTGAGGGATTAACATGAAGCTGAATCTGTGCCAAGGAAGAAATTAGAGAGTAGTAGAAGAAGACAAGAATGTGAGGATGCACACAGTCATTGGCCAGACTCTGGAAGGATGGTCATTGAGGAACGCCTGGTGGCATGACAGTATAGGACTTTTAAATGAGAATGGTTAATATTAAAATTTAAATTGGTTGTTGTGCTAAAGTATGCCTTCTGAGAGCAGTTTTGGAAGAAATAATATAAAAGGAGGTATGCTCTGCATGTGGGTTAGCGGAGACAGGAGAGAAGGGAGCAGTCATGGGAAGTGGGATGTGAGTGAGTCTGAGAGCTCAAGGGCTCAGAAATACAGAATGTGGGCATCGGAGGAAATGTGAGCTGTCAAGAACCCCTTCGAATTTTGTGTGTGTGGTGGGAGGAAGAATCTAGCATTTTATAACAATTTAATTAAATATCGGAGTACAGGGTGACTCCACCTGACATTTGAGTCATAGATATGACCTAGATGGATAATTTACATTATGCAGTTGTAGCTTTCAAAAAACTTTCATTTGCTTATTTATTTTTGAGAGACAGAGAGAGAGAGAGAGCATGAGCAGAGGAGGAGCAGAGAGAGAGATGGAGACACAGAATCTGATGCAGGTTCCAGACTCTGAGCTGTCAGCACAGAGCCCGACGCGGGGCTCAAACTCACAAACCGCAAGATTATGACCTGAGCTGAAGTCAGACGCTTAACCGACTGAGCCACCCAGGCGCTCCAGTTGCAGCTTTTATATTAACCACCAATTGTTTCATTCTAGGGATTGTTAACATGTTGGTTGTCAGGAGTGGCTGGCTGTCAGTCCTATTCCTGGTTCCCAGAGTCTTCTATGTCATTCTTTTTGTCCCAAACCTTGTGATGCTCAGATCTTAAGTCTCCCTCTTTCTTGTGAGGTACCTAGGTTCTTTGTTGCCCTCTGTGTTTACTTGGAGTCTAGTAGTTATGACACAGGGCTTTCTCACTGCATGTCTAATATATGTGCCTATGTACAGTATATGCTGCTCTTGCTGCTACTATTCATACTCTCTATTATATTTCTTTACTTTTCTCTTTCATACATGCATATTCCACTTGGTGCCGATACTACTGTGAATAGGAAACAATTCCACCCTTTTTGGAGCGTATGCCTGAGATCATGGACTCTGGGGTCAGACCACCTGAAGTAAAAATCTTGCCTCCACCACTTGTTATCAAGCTCCGAGACCTCTCTCTGCCTCAGTGGCTCCCTCCTGTAACAAATTGAATGGGGTTATTTTAATTGGGTCTCAGAATCCTAGAATTGGATGAATATGATTGTTGATTTAGGACCAGCACTCATTATTGCTCATTCAAGGTGACTTTTTAAGCCTCTCTCTAGGGTGACCCTTAGGAAACCGCCCCCAGAAATCCGAATCTAGAACACTGATAATAGCGGATTCTGATACATCTTTCTTTCTCCTGTTTATGGCAACTCCTCTCCCAGGTGTACTGATCATTCTCCCTCTTTCCTTAGAGCACATTTCCATTATATCTGTTCACCAAACATTTTTAGTCATTTTTAAATTTATGAAATGAAAATATCAGACTGCATATAAACTTCTGCAGCTTATCTTTTCACTTAAAATTATATTGTTGAGATTCATCCATACCTTTCCTTAAAATTTGTTTTCAATGTTTATTTATTTTTGAGAGACAGAGCACAAGCAGGGGAGGGGCAGAGAGAGAGGGAGACACAGAATCTGAAGCAGGCTCCAGGCTCTGAGCTGTCAGAACAGAGCCTGACGCAGGGCTCCAACCCAGAACCGCGAGATCGTTACCTGATCAAAGTCGGACGCTTAACTGACTGAGCCACCCAGGCGCCCTGAGATTCACCCACATCTTTGTGTCTAGATGTTGTTCATTTGTTTTGACTGGTGTAGAGTACTTTATTATATGAGCATACCAAAATAACATTATTTATTATTCATTTCTTCTTTCAGTTTTCTTATTTCAGTTTTGTTTTGTTATTCCTTTACTACTAGGCAACAGGGTTACCATACACATCTGTGTATAGGTTTCCTGGTGTAGGCATACAGGAGTTTCTCTTAGGAAGAGAATTGCTGGATCATAGTCTATGCATATGTTCCACTTTACAAGACAAAACCAACTAATTTCCAAAGTATGGAGGCATTTGCAATTGATTTTTGGTATGGTATAAGCCTTATGTATAGCCTTCTTCCAACTCCATTTGTTTAAAAGACTTGCCCCCAAATGATTTGGTGTGCTAACCTTTTTTATATATCAAAGTTCCACATACATACATGTGGATGTATCTTGCAATCTCTATTTCATCGATTAATTTTTCTGTCCCTCTACCATGACAGAATGGCTATAGCTTCAAAACAAGTTTGGATATTTGGTGGTGGCTGAGATCGCTTTCTTTTTTCTTGTTAGAGAGAGAGGGAGAGAGAGAGAGAGAGGGAGTGTGAGAGTGTGTGCTCGAGGGGAGGGGTAAAGGGAGAAGGAGGGAGAGAGAATCTCAAGCAGGCTCCATGCCCAGCACAGAGCCCAAAGCGGGGCTCAATCCCACGACCCTGGGATCGTGTCCTGAACTGAAACAAGAGTCAGCCGCTTAACCCACCAGGTGCCCTAGTGTGATCTTCACTGTAAGGTGTATTGCTGTTCTTTACATACCCTTTATGTTGTAATTTACTGAGGTTTTATTTTATTTTTTTAAAGTTTTTGTTTATTTATTTTGAGAAAGAGAGAGGGAGAGACAGAATCCCAAGCAGGCTCCATGCTGTCTTGAACCCACGAACCACGAGATCATGACCTGAGCCGAGATCAAGAGTCGGACACTTAAGCAACTGAGCCACCCAGGTGCCCCTACTGAGGGTTTTATTAACTTTTTTCTCAGTATATGAAAAAGGTCCTATGGCTTTTCTCCTTTAATCTGTTAATGTGGTAAATTACGTTTATAACACTAAACCAAGCTGTGCATTCCTGAGATGCACCCAAGTTATTCATTGAGTATTGTCACTTTTTATGTATTATTGAATTAAAATTATTAATATTTAGTTTGGGATATTTTGCAGAGAAATGAGAGAAATGGGTTTGCTTTCCCTACTCTGTCTGGCTTTGCTGTCTTGGTCGCTGTCTTCACAGAATGATTTTGGGAATCTTTCATCTTTCTATTCTCTAAAATGTTTTAATATTGGGTTGATCAGTACCTTAGCAAAATGTAACTGTACTGTCTGTGAAACGATATGCGCCTAGTGGTACAGGGAGAATGCTGGTAATGTTTAATATCTAGCTTTTGGTTGGGGAGAGAGGCAGAGTTGCTAATCTGTAGTGTCTGACAATTTCCATGGCATAAACTCTCCCACCAAGACTGATCTCAAGCTACTGATGTCAGTGTGACAGCACTGAATAAGGATGGTGATGACATCACTGAACAAGGATGGAAGCTCCAGCCTGCCACCATCATGATCCATAATTTCTGCTTCTGCCCTGCGGTCACACTAAGTGCAAAGGCAATTTCAGTGCAGAAATTGGAGTCAGAGGCTCTAAAGGGAATCAAACCCTGGATGATGATGTGATATTAAACCTCTCCTCACGCTCCTCTCCCAGCCTGCCATGGGCACTGGGGAAAACGACCAGCACATCTCCGCCTCCTTCTTCAGGTCTCTTACCCGCAAGGGAGACAGTGGGAGTGGAATGACGATAAAACTGGACAGGCAGTGGAATTAGTGGAAAAGAACACATGATGCCCACAATTGTCTTCATGTACAAGGAACCTTCAAGGTAAACTCTATTATAGAGTGCTGGGTTTTTTTCTGCATAAGAAATTGAGTGGGTATTTTGGAAGGGTCTTGCTGGATCGTTAGCTGGGTCTCCTGTGATGTAACAGTGGCTCTCCTTTGGCTGACCACTCCTTCCTCAGTGTTTTCTCATTGGTTAGTTAGTTAACATTTATTAATAAGTAATAAATGTTTATTTATTAATATTAAATAAATATCACATTGAACATATTTATGTTAAATATTAATAACAATTTATAACACAAGAAATTTTCTAATGACTATTTTACAATGACATAAAATAATAATTTACAAAATACAGATAAATATTCATTGAACATCTGTTCTAGTCACCAGAAGAGGCACTGCTCTAGGTACTAGGAAAACAGCATGAATAAAAGAGACACAAATATCTGTATTTTCAAGATCAGTTCTCTTTCCATCCTGTTTCACAGAAAAATAATCACACATTCTTTGATTCACCCTAAGAATATAGTCACTTTAGGCAAGCTGTGGAAACTTGCCATAGCCCCCACTCCAAAGCAGCCCTTGAGCTCTCTGCTGACTTCCAGATTTCCAGAGACAAAAGCCTGCTCAGTCTGCTGTGTCCCTAATAATGAAGATCTTCTGAGTGGTCTTGTTGAAACACCTC
The DNA here is from genome assembly GCF_046562875.1 of Panthera onca. NCBI lineage: Eukaryota > Metazoa > Chordata > Mammalia > Carnivora > Felidae > Panthera > Panthera onca. The sequence goes on along the minus strand of NC_138356.1, from coordinate 54,261,206 downwards.
CAATCCTTTCTCAATCATTAGACTTGTTTTGAGGGGACTGGAGCCACCTGCCACTCTTTCTTAAAGGAAGAGGGCTTGGGGCTCAAAGGGTTGACTTTGCCAAAGAAACTTCTTCACAAAATCCTCTTTCTCACCTGTGCTCTGTTGGTGATGCAGGGTCATTGAGCGCAATGGTCAAAAATGCACTCTTGAGATGTTTCCGAGTGTTATTTTTAAGTTGGTGAGGGGTGGTAAGGGTAGAGACAACAGGAAGTCTCTAAGGGGATTTCTGTGTGCTAAAGATGACTAACAGGATCCTGGATGTCTGGCTATTGTCATGCTAAGGTTGTTTTTAGTCTACAGCAAGGCATTAACATTAAGGCAGCAGTGGGTTCCTTGAGGAATGTCCCATTCTGCATGTCTTAGGTATTTATCAATGGGCTGCAAGTTGTAAGGAAATTTAATTTTATCTCTATTTCTCTTGGCTTTGTTCTCCTCATCTCTGGTATTCTCTTCAATCACGTTTTGTGGATAAGATCTTGTTCCTAGTGTTGTAAAACCACCTTTCAGCTACAATTTTTCAATTTTGGCCTTCGTCAGTCCTTTGAGCGACCTCAGTCTTCAATGTAACATTTTTGGCCTGCACTCTAAATCAGAATGTCTGGGTTTAAATTGTAATCTGAGACCGATGACAGTAGCTGTGAGACATTGGGCAAGTTACTTAACCCGTCTGTGCCTCAGTTTCCTCATCTATAGAATAAGGTTTACGGAAGTTCCTGCCTCAGGTCTTTATCGTGAGAGTTAAAGTATGACAAGTTCTTACAATAGGGCTTGGACCACTGTCAGCCATTGTTATTTTATAGCCTTTCTCTGCGCATCAGTTGAAACTTCTAAATTAACATCCTGTTGCTTCATTATGTTTCCTCTTAACCTTTTTTATTTTCCTGTCCTTAGATAGGACAGGATTCAAGTCCATCCAAGGCACTCATTCATACCTAGGCCTCTGCTGGTGATGCCATTCTCCCACGTAAGAGTTTTTCCCTCTTTCTTGTTCACTATGTACAGTCGACATAATTATGAAAAATGAGCCTCTTCATCAAATTTCCCTAAGCTTGTCTTTGAAAGAGCAACTTCTAAGCTATTACCAAGCAAGGAAGAGAGTACAGTAATCATTTTTCTTTTTTAGTGGCAGCTAGAAATTAAAGTTTTCTGTGGGAGGAATTTAGTAGTAACTTTCAATACTGGTTTCTTTATTTTGTCTTTCAAGAAGGTAATTCTTCAGTAAGAGTGAGTGACTCTTTTAAAGAAGTTAAGGCAATAACTTTTTATGATGTTAATGATGGTTGGAAATAATATTGCATTATCAATTTGTGACATATTCAAGGAAACACATCTCTATTTAATTGCTTTTCTCTGATTTTTCAAGGGTTATAATAGTTGAACTCTAAGTTCACAATAAGGTCATTAGAATCATAATTCAAAAAATGTGAAACTGGACCACATAATGCAAGGTTTCTTGATTTCTTGATGCAAGACCTCTGGAATTGCAAAGTAACCAAATTCAATATTTTACCTACTTAGTAGAATTCAGGTGCCAGAAAAGTACTTTGCATTTTTTCTCACTGAAGGTCATGGAATCTTTGAATATTCTCCAGTGGAGATCAAGCCAGGTTATAATTCATACAACTTTAGGTTAGTTTTGTGAGCAGAAAAATTCCCATCTATAAAAGAAGTAGGAAAACAACTCCTCTGAGGAATTAGAACCTCATATATTTCAGCAAATAGAGATTAAAGCTATTTTTGTGGAATGATTCTGGTTTTACTTCATATAGTAAAAAAAATTAGTTCAAACATTTTTTTTCTGGATTGGTTTTATCAACCAAATCACTGGATTTATGTTTTTCCTTTCCTGCTTCTTTGAATTTAGTTGATTGTTTGAATTAATCAAATCTACCTGTTGTTTTGGCATTATAATTCCTGATTGTTTTTCATGGGATGATGCTGGTCCTGCGAGATATTCATTCATTCATTCAGTGTTTATTTATTAAGTACCTGCTATATGTCAGGGATAGTTACTGGGGATAAAGAGGCAAACAAAACAGAAAAGATCTCTGCTCACATAGTTTACACTCTAGTAAAGGTGATGAGAAATAAGCTAATAAAGTGGTATTTCTATAATATCATGTAGTAAATAGTACTCTGAAGAAAAATAAGGTAAGGAGCTAACGAATAGAGAAGCAGCTTGTTATTTTAGAAATGATGCTTTTTGTAAATGGTAAAAACTTTCTGATAAAGTGATATCTGAATGCATATCAGAATAGGGTCCATAAGAAAGGCATAGAGATATCTGGAGGAAGAATGGTCCAGGCAAAAGAATAGCAGTGGGAAGAGTTCTAAGGAAAAAGAGTGCTTGATGTATTCTAGACATGGCAAAGCAGTCAGTGTGGCTCGGGGAGGCATATGTGAGACAGATATTGATAGAACTGAGGGATCAGATCACATAGGACTTTCTGGACCTTGGTTAGAGCTGTGATTTCCATGCTGAGTTGATGTGAAGCTATTGGAGACTTTTGAGCTAAGAGAGGGTGACATAAAAGATGACATAACATATATTTGATTTATACTTTAAAAAAGAGAATTTTAATTGCTAAGTGGAAAATGTATGATAAGTTGGGAGTGCAGGTAGGATATTCTAGTATTTTTTTCTCATGATTCTATGGTCAAACAAGATTTAGAAACATTATATTAAAGATGAGTATTAAGGGACTTTTTTTGTAGAGCTTTGATATGCTGATGTATATTGTATATCTCAAACAGTGTGATGGAATATGCAATTCCCAATGTTAACCATGAAAATATCTTTAATGACCCCCTTTGGAGATTAGTGTTCATAGACCTCAGGAGAGTGATGCTGATGCAGACACCACATAAATAAATCATCTGTCTTTTGAGAAACATAAACACTTGCAAACAAAGCTGAGAGGGAAGTTTTCAATCAGAGTTCCTCATAATTTCTTCTGCAACCTTAATTCCTGACCCTGGTGAGATTGTTTCCTGTTTTTTAGCAACCAATTGTTAGGATAGATTTTTTCAGAATTCTGTGTTGAGAATCAGTGCACTGAGTATAATTCTAAATCCTTATGGAGTCTTGGTCTGTGCCTTTTGGAACTAGCTTTTGATTAAATATCCACATTCCATTTACCAAAGGAAATAGTGCATAGAAGATACGTGTACATCAGTGGAAAGACAAGTCTGCCTTCTTGTGGAATGGCTAGTTTTTAATGGGCAGTTGAACCCTGGATTTGTCAGGAGAAATATTATGCCCTTTTGGGCAGGATGTTAACCTGGAGACAAAGTTATTCACACTAGGAAGTATGCTCATTATTTTAAAAGTAGTTCTTTAGCTAATGGAAAAAGCAACTCATGGAAACCTTAGATTTTTCTTGTTTCTTTGACATGATACGTGTGTCTCTTAATTATCTATGGAAACCAATTCAACACATCACTGTGTTATCACATTTTATTATCTCTGAAAAGATACTGGAAAAATTTCTACCCTATAACATTGCTAAATTAAAATGTTTTAAAGGTTAATTGTCAAATCACTGCAGGGGGAGGGAGGACATTTCAAAAGGTTGAGTTTCCAGACTAAATAATGGGTCTTTATCCTATCTAAAACCATTTGCTTAAGGTGGTTTTGGGTTTGCTTTATAGAAGGTTTGGTTACACGGGGGGGGGGGGGGAAGGGGGAGGGGGAGAATAGATGTACAAAGTGGTAGTTTGAAATAACCCACATACTTGGGCCCAATGAGGCTCCTTTCCTTAGGACAGGAGGTAGAATATGCAGAGCATGAACTGGGCACCAGGTTATAGAGCAAGGGCTTTGGAATCAGGCACTCTCTGGCTGGAATCCCAACGTTTTCACTTCCTAGGTGTGTGGCTACTGGTTGTTGTTTACATTTTGAGCCTCCATTTCCTCTTTTAATAAGAAGATGGTGATGGGTCCTTAATAGGGCTTGTTGTGAAGATGTAACAGGATAATACATTTGCAACTCATTTGTTGCTATCCCTGGGTGGAGCTGTTGTTTTCCCCCCAGCGTGCCAACTTTGAAGCAGAACTTGGCTGCTTACATTAACTAGAAAGGAACCACTCCAAAACACTAGTGAACAATGTGTATTTTACTAAATACATTGAGGGAAAGTTAGAGGTGGGCATTCACACAGCACAGGATATATACCATTTCAAGCTGAAACTTGGAATTAGCTATCTCTTGCCAAGTGGGCAGGACTGCTAATTGTAGCACTATATCAATATATCCCTTCTTCCTTTTAGCAACAGAAGCTTCCAGGTTTTAGCCGAGAACATGGAAACCCAGCTAGAGATGACATATTTTAGTTTCTCTTCATTCAGGTGTTACCAAGTAACCAAGTCAGGCCCATGGGGTATGAACAATGATGCTTCCAATTGTCCTGTCATCTTCTCAGAGTTAAAGCTGCTTGTCTTGCACTCTTTTCCATTTCCTGTGGTTTAAAGAATACTGACAAACATCTTTAGAAGTTTAGAAGTTCCCAACTATTTATCTTTGAACTATTAAATGCTAGCAAAATATGCCATCTCATTTAAGCCACTACATCTTGAGTTCTATTTGTTAGAGCAGCCCTCTGATCATACACAGACCAGTTCTCACTTTCAAATCTCTTCTCTCCTTGTCCTCCAGGGCCTGGTTTTACAGGTTTGTCTCTCTCTTCCCGCACCTAATGCTCCCATCTCACCCCCTTTTACTCCCTTTATCATGCAGCTCAATTTAACTCTTATCCATTTCCTCCAAACATCACTCCTCAGGGATCATTCTTTTCAGTCCACAAGGAACCCTCCAGTCACTGGGGTGTATCTTCTTTAGAAGGTAGAAGAGAATTATAAATTACAAATAGCTTTTTCCCATGTTACACATGGAAAACACTTCACAGACTATGTAACTACCATGTAACAAGTGCTCAGTGATGGGTTCCTCCATTTTCCATTTAGCCCTGTGCCTTCTCCAGGAGTTGACATTAGTTCTGGAACAAACTGGAAAGATCTAATGATCTACTTCTACTGTGGTACTGTACCTCTGCTGTAGATCAAAATCGAGCCATGTGAAAGATTCCAATTAGCGATAACCTGAGCCAGGTTTACACACTTTAAGAATGCTTTGGGGGCGCCTGGGTGGCGCAGTCGGTTAAGCGTCCGACTTCAGCCAGGTCACGATCTCGCGGTCCGTGAGTTCGAGCCCCGCGTCAGGCTCTGCGCTGATGGCTCAGAGCCTGGAGCCTGTTTCCGATTCTGTGTCTCCCTCTCTCTCTGCCCCTCCCCCGTTCATGCTCTGTCTCTCTCTGTCCCAAAAATAAAAATTAAAAACAAAACAAAACAAAACAAAAAAACATTGAAAAAAAAAAAGAATGCTTTGGATGAAAGAGAATCTTCTTGGTGAATCCCAAACATGATTGTTAATCCAAAGGTTAAAAATATGTAGATTCTGGGGTCCCAATACTGGAAAGTCTGACTTTATGAGTTTGCTGTAGGGTCAGGAAGTCAGCATGTTAGCATATATCTCAGGTAATTTTGATGCAGTTATTTAGCTGGTGCATGAACTGACTAAAATCTTGGATATTATGCGTCTAAGATTTGGCAAAAAGCAGGTTAAGGGGAGACAAATGTCAGGTAATGCTCATTTCCACTACTTTCCCCCCTAACTCTCACCTCCCCTGGTAACACCAGAAAGATTAAACTAATAATTCAGCCATGGGATAAGGAGCCTTAAAGGTTTCCAACTACATCAAACCATGAGTCAGATTGCACTCTCAAGTTCAGCCATGTATGGCCAAGGACGATAATGGGCTTTGATGCTTACACATCCAAGTAAGCATCACAATTTGGCTTGGTATACACATAGAAATTGCCAATGAAAGACAAAGGGAGAATAACAGGAAATGGGAACACATCTGTTTGGAAGCCCAGCTACCTGATATGTTAGCTTTGGCAACCCTTGTACACTTTGTCCTGCCAGTGAAGCTACTGTCAGGGAAATTGAAACACTGACCTCATATGGCTGGGATCGGCACCAGTAATGCCTCTATACATATTAGGCCTTCAAAACAGTTCCGGAGGTTGATCTGGGGCTCAACTTGGCAGCCCTAAACCACACAGATCATTACCTATAATGGGAATTATGTATGTTTATTATTGAGCTGATTTCTTTTGAAAATGTTCATGGCTTAGAGCTGTAAAACTCACATACAGAAAATAAATTCAACGTTTCAATTAAAAGCGGCAACTTCCAAACAGAAAAATATGTGATAGAGTTCCAGAGTCCTAACATGCTGCTGCAAACGCTGAAGGTCAGAAGAATATATTAGGAGGGAAAGTGCGGGGGCATCAGAGGCAACGAAACAGCCTTTGGAAGCTTTCTCTTCCATTCTCTGAAAAGAATTGGGTATCCAACAAGTTGTGTCCCATTGCTGACCATCCCCCACCCTGCCCCAAGGGATCATAGGAGGCGGAGCTGTAAACTGCAGAGCCCATGTTTAGAGGACCTTCAGTACAGGACCAGAGCCATGGGATTTTATCTTCTTTGTATATTTTAGTTTTAAGGAACACCAAGAGGCACCATTTATAATGTAAAAAGTCTGGGGTTTCATTACAGTTAACTTCATGAAAGAGTTTGTACAACCTTCTGGTGCTACTTTTGGGCATAGCTGTGAGTACTGAGCTGGCAGGTGAACAAGAGCTATTAATAAAAAGGCTCATCCTCTAGATTAGCACATTGGATTATGTGATTTGTCAAGTTGTCAGACATGAAGAAGAAATTATTTGGTCTTGTTTTGACAGAAATATGCTTAAGCATTTTGGATTACCTTCCAGGCCCTAAGTGTTCAGAGAATCTCAACACCTCTTGATTCAGTGGATCAAGAGACCTGTGTCATTTCAAATTACGCTGTCATCTCTTTTTGTGAAAATTTGTTTATGTTCTACATGTCTGGTGACCATTTCTCTGGACGACTGTCTAATAAAGACCTTCTCATCTTTATCTTGTTGCTCTTCTTTCCCTGCACTCTCTCACCCAGAATCATGTACCTCATGCCCTAGCAAGTTTCTAACAATAATGTTTATTGAACCCTACTTTGTATCAGGTTTTGTACTTGGCGAGGCATATCACATATGTTTATTTCGTACTTTAAACACGTCTAAGTAAGTGATATTATTCCCATTTTACAGATGAAGAAATTGTTACTCTAAAAAGATATGTGTGTGTGTATATATATATATATAAGACTTGGTCAAAATAATGAAACTAGACAATGTCCAAGCTACGATTTGAATCTATGTCTTCTAACTCCAAACCAGTGATGTTTCCATTATGTCATTCTGCTCCGCCACCATTGTAAGTAAGTACTTGGAATTTAAGCATATACACTTATGCACTTATGCACATATGCACTTATGAATTCCAGTGCATACATTATGCAGTCTAAATTCAACTTGGTAGAATGTTGTTTGATTAAAAGATTAGAATACACAGACCATAGACTATGGGACTAAAATCAAGTCTTTTTGTTTTATATCAACTAAGGAGTTTCAGGGATAAGAACCCCAGGTGGTCTGAACCTCATAGAGCATGCTCAGTTGCTCAGGGGACAATGATGCAAAATAAAGGACATTTTCTTACCTTTGGAAACAGGCACCTATGCTGACGTGGTCTTGGAAATCCATGTTATGATGGAGCCTGTCAGGTAAAATAGTATTAGTTCCTGTTATAAATATATTTTGATAGAAAAAGAAATAAATTCAGTTATAAACTTACTATTGAGCTCTTGGTCTGACTCCTAAAAGTTATGTGAATTTGGCAAATCTCAATCTCCCTATACTACTGTGTAGTTACCTATAAAATGGGCATTATAACACTAGGCAGGCCAACACTCCCATCCATGTAATGCTAGATTATACACTCTGGATTAGGGGCCGCTTCTGTGCGCCTTAAAGAGTACTTGGCACAATAGGAAGGTCCATTCTTTATTGAACTGATGAAGCTAAAATATGCTAATGGGTATGAAAGTAACTTGGAAACTATAAAAGGAATTGAAATAATTATTTTTCTTAAAAAATAAACATTTTATTTTAGAACAGTTTTAGATTTTAAAAATTTGAAGGTTATATATAGGTTTCCCAGTTTCTCCTATTGTTAGCATTTTACATCAGTGTGGTGCATTTGTCACAATTAATTAACCAATATCAATACATGGTTATTAACTAAAGGCCATACCTGATTCATATTTTCTTAGTTTTTATGTAATATCCTTTTTCTTGTTCCTTGTTCTAGGATCTCATCCATAGTACCACATGACATGTAGCCATCTTTAGGTTCCTTTTGACAGTGAAAATTTCTCAGACTTTGCTTGTTTTTGATAACCAGGAAGTACTGGTTGAGTAATTTGTAGACTGTTTCTCCACTGGAATTTTTTATGACTAGATTGGGGTTATGTGTTTGGGGGAGGAAGACCACAGAGTTAAAAGACCATGTTCACCACATCATATCAAAGGTACACCCTATCAGTATGCCTTATCCTTGTTGGTGTTAACTTTGATCACCTGGCTGATGTAGTCTTCACAAGGTTTCACCACTGTAAAGTTAGTTTTTTTTTAAATCCCCTTTCCATACTATATTCTTTATGCTTATAGCGATATCTCTGGTACTTTGTCTCACAGGATCCCCCTTAGGATCTCTTGTAGGGCTGGTTTAGTGGTGACAAATTCCTTCAGTTTTTGTTTGTTTGGGAAGACCTTTATCTCTCCTTCTATTCTAAATGACAGACTTGCTGGATAAAGGATTCTTGGCTGCATATTTTTTCTGTTCATCACATTGAAGATCTCCTGCCATTCCTTTCTGGCCTGCCAAGTTTCAGTAGAGAGATAGGTCACGAGTCTTATAGGTCTCCCTTTATATGTTAGAGCACGTTTATCTCTAGCTGCTTTCAGAATTTTCTCTTTATCCTTGTATTTTGCCAGTTTCACTATGATAGGTCGTGCAGAAGATCGATTCATGTTACATCTGAAGGGAGTTCTCTGTGTCTCTTAGATTTCAATGCCTTTTTCCTTACCAGATCCAGGAAGTTCTCAGCTATTATTTCTTCAAGTACATGTTCAGCACCTTTCCCTCTCTCTTCCTCCTCTGGAATACCAATAATGCATAGATTTTTTCTCTTTAGTGCATCACTTAGTTCTCTAATTTTCCCCTCATACTCCTGGATTTTTTTATCTCTCTTTTGTTCAGCTTCTTCTTTTTCCATTTTATCTTCTAGTTCACCTATTCTCTCCTCTGCCTCTTCAATCCGAGCCGTAGTTGTCTCCATTTTATTTTGCAACTCGTTGATAGCATTTTTTAGCTCCTCCTGGCTGTTTCTTAGTCCCTTGATCTCTGTAGCAAGAGATTCTCTGCTGTCCTTTATGCTGTTTTCAAGCCCAGGGATTAATTTTATGACTATTATTCTAAGTTCACTTTCTGTTATATTGTTTAAATCGTTTTTGATCAGTTCATCAGCTGTCGTTATTTCCTGGAGGTTTTTTTGAGGGGAATTCTTCCGTTTTGTCATTTTGGATAGTCCCTGGAGTGGTGAAGAACTGCAGGGCACTTCCCCTGTGCTGTCTTGAATAACTCGCGTTGATGGGCGGGCCGCAGTCCGACCTGATGTCTGCCTCCAGCCCACCGCTGGGTCCACAGTCAGACTGGTTCGTGCCTTCTCTTTCCCTCTCCTAGGGGCGGGATTCACTGTGGGGTGGCGTGGCCCATATGGGCTATTTGCACACTGCCAGGCTTGTGGTGCTGGGGATCTGGGTATTAGCTGGGGTGGATCGGCAAGGTGCACAGGGGCGGGAGGGGCAGGCTCAGCTCGCTTTTCCTTCGGAGATCGTCTTCGAGAGGGGCCCTGCGCACCAGGAGGGAGTCAGACCTGCCGGAGGGATGGATCTGCAGAAGCACAGCTTTGGGTGTTTGCGAGGTGCAAGCAAGTTCCCTGGCAGGAATCAGTTCCCTTTGGGATTTTGGCTGGAGGATGGGCAAGGGAGATGGCGCTGGTGAGTGCCTTTGTTCCCCGCCAAGCTGAGCTCTGTCCTCTGGGGCTCAACAACTCTCCCTCCCGTTGTCCTCCAGCCCTTCTGTTCTCCGAGCAGAGCTGTTAGCTTATAACCTTCCAGATGTTAAGTCCCGCTTGCTGTCAGAACACACCCCGTCTGGCCCCTCCGCTTTTGCAAGCCAGACTCGGGGGCTCTGCTTGGCCGGCAGGCTGCCCCTCCACCCCGGCTCCCTCCTGCCAGTCTGTGGAGCGCGCACCGCCTCTCCGCCCTTCCTACCCTCTTCCGTGGGCCTCTCGTCTGTGCTTGGCTCCAGAGACTCTGTTCTGCTAATCTTCTGGCAGTTTTCTGGGTTATTTAGGCAGGTGTAGGAGGAATCTAAGTGATCAGCAGGACGCGCGGTGAGCCCAGCGTCCTCCTACGCTGCCATCTTCCCAGGATCCCCTCCATACTATATTCTTTAAAAGGAAGTCACCCATACTTAAGCCACCTATACTTAGGTAGTGGGGTATTATGTTCCATCTCCTTGAGGGTGGAGATGGAACATAATTTATTTGGAATTCTTTTTCATGGGAGATTTGGCAATTCTCCCCACTTGTTTAATTATTCAATCATTTATTTATATTCATATGGATCATGGATATTTCTTTTATACTTTGGGCTATGATTCAGTATTATTTTATTTTGTTGCGCAAATGTAATTATTAATTTTACTATTGATAGTAACCAAGGAGAATCCATAGTGGACTAGTATTCTGCTGAATTCTATTCTGTAGTTGGAAAGGTGATTGTGAGGTTCAGGACTTATGTCTATTTTGCTCACCTCCGTACTCTCAGAGCCTGACTTTTGGCTCATGTTATGTGCCTTATAAATACTTTCTGAATTAATATCTGAAATACAGTATTGAGTTATAACTGCCATTGATTATAGAGATGATGGGTAAACAGATTTGTTGTTGCAGGACTTCTATCCAGGATCACAAATGTTTGATAGCCATGGAAACAACTTGCAAATTTATCACTAGACTCTAGAATGTCCTTTTCCACCCACACCACACTATACCATAATCACAGCTGGAGCACAAAATGCCACTCTTCAAAGAGCTCCCACCATGGGTATCATAGAGAAACATCACATGTACTATTGAGAAGGCACATGTATCCCATGAAATTCTCTGTCAACATAAAATGGCCATGATGGTTTTCCCCCGCCAGGCTTTGAAATACAGTACAATCACAAGGCTGAAATAGCAAGCACTTTGTGACAAGAAAGAAAAACCCTGCTTCTTATCTGACTTCAAATCTCCCTTCATTTATCAACAGCAAGCACTCAGTTTGAGTTTGGAGTGGGAGCCTTTGACTACATACCCTGTCATGTTCAGTTAGAGAATGAATCTTGAAATTCCAACAGGTGCCAGCCATAGTGGCACAGGCATTAAGTTGAGTCCATCCCTCTGGTGGTACTACACAGTGGATATTTGTCCAAAACTAGGGGCAAGTCCAAGCACTGGCTTTGATTTATAGCATCTGGCAGTTTCTACTGCTGGGATCTTGGCCAAAGCCAAGTTCTCTCCCTCTGTCTGTCTTTATCCAACTCATTTCTCAGTTAATATTTTGAAGTATTCTTCATGAATCCCAAAATATGCCTTTTGGAATTTCACCATGATCCTCCCAACATCTGTTATGCATTTACTTCTAAATCAATATTTTGCCAAATTCTAGCTCCTTCTGGATCAGTAAAATATGGAATTGAATTCTAGTTCTGTTATGAACTAGGCCAGTCATGAAAGCTCTCTGAGTCAATTTCCTTATCAGTATGGCAAGTAAAATAATGCTTACTTGAATAAGATGGTATTGTGAAGGTTAGAAATTAGTTAATAAAAGTACTAGCTCATTACAGAAGCTAATTAAACAGTAAACATTTGTTTATTTGAAGGTGCAGAGGGAACTCTTTTCATAATATAAATGCAATAACACACTAATAAAAAAAAACAAGTGGGAAATGTATTAGGAAATGATTCTTCAGGCGTTATTCGTATCCCTCATTGATGGGAGGTTGAACAGGTCATTGTGCTGATGTGGCCAGTTTATATTTTCTTGTTTGAACATTATTTTATTATCATGTCTGAGAATAGTCCAATTAATGAATTCTTTGGGATAGAAGAAAGTTGAAGGAGTTAAGACCAGGAACTAGACTCTTCCCCAAGTATAGGTCAACAATGAGAACAATGGATTTAGTTTTGGATTCCACCTTAATCCTGGTTAAGTAGAATCAGGTAGTGGAAGCAGCAGGGACAGAGAAGGAGCCAGAAAACCAAATCTGAAAATCAAGAAAATGTAAGAGAATATAAAATATAAGGGAAGGAGTAAGGCAGACTCAAAAACCAAATCTAATGGTTATGGGAACTGATCAGGTAACTATGAGCAGATCTGGGATCTTGAATAAGAAGAATTGATCAAGGATTTGTTTCAATTCTAGTCAGTTTCTTAAAGAAGTTATAATTTTTTTAAATTTCTTTTTATATTTATTTATTTTTGAGAAACAGAGTGAGACAAAGTGTGAGTGGGGGAGGGGCAGAGAGAGAAGGAGACACAGAATCTGAAGCAGGCTCCAGGCTCTGAGCTGTCAGCACAGAGCCTGATGCGGGGCTTGAACCACGAACTGTGAGATCATGACCTGAGCCGAAGTCAGACGCTCAACTGACTAAGCCACCCAGGCGCCCCAAAGAAGTTATAATTTTTAAGGGTGCATATTATCATGATTTCCTTTTTCCACACCATTGCATCTGCAAACCCATTCTGTTGGCTTGTTTTTTCCTTCGTACTGAATGAGGTTTTAGATACATTTCATAGCTTCTGCACACATTCTAAACAGTGACATGAAAAGTCTTAATTTTTAAGACCATAAACTATCCAATTTAACCTAATGTTATCACTACAGACCCTCCTTCAATTTAACACTTCTATACTCTATCCCAACCCATACGCTGGACTTGACCCAAGCTAGTGCAGGAGAGAGCATGGCTAGCCACTTCTCCACCTTTCCCCAAAACTGCCTGGCGGCTTTTTCTCCCCATTTATAATTCTGCATCCAAGGTTAGAGGGGAAGGGCAAGGGCTGTAGCATGGAGGGAGGGAGTATGTGATGGGTACAGTTTTGCCCATCAGAGTTGCATCTCTGGGACATTAGACACCTAAACATTCTTTATTGATTGGTGTTTTGTGGGTATTTAGATTTGTTTTCCTCCCCCTATAGAAAAATCCACCCAGGAGTTCCCTTGACATAGGCAATTGCTCTCCTGGTCGACTGCTCTGCACCTTAGCTGGGATGAGCACAACTCCTCAAGGAGTTTGCAGGAGTTAAGTCCATAGAAGCTTCTTTGTTGGAGTGTAGACAGCTCCAGAAAGCCCATTTTAGTGCAGATTGGGTATCCCTGATCAGCCTTCTACCTTTAGGCTTTGACTTTTCTAAGAACTGTGACTAAATTTTAAATGGGCTCCTTCGCAGGGCTTTTCAAGGGCAGCGGTAAGTCTGTCAACAATCTTGCAGCTCTCCTCTAAAGAAATAATCCCTGCAGAGCTTCAAACCAACTTCACCCCACCCATCTTCTTTATATAACCTGGAGATAAGCAATGGGCCGAGCATCACAAAATTGGAGTCAGAGTTTCTTGGCAGGTTATACATAGATGATATGGTGCCTATTGCTTATGGCCTTTGGAACTTGACCAACATTCCAAGACCACAAAAAGTCATATCTAACTGGTGATTACACAATAAGAAGCTTCTCTAAAACATTTTCCTGTGGTGCTGCTGTCTTAGCTTCTATCCTTGCATTTCCTTAGGAGAATCTTGAAGGTTTCTGACAGTTTCTCATGCACAGGGTAATTTCTTCTTCTCAGAAGTCATTGCATAAAAGTCTTCTGTGTTTATCATTCATCTAATAAACTGTACGCCTTATTTCCTGAGTTATCTAGTATAAACACTTTAAATCTCTGTGTGTCAAGTGTTTTCAAACTTTTTGAAGACATAATACCTAATCCTTCGGATTGTTATGAAAATTTGAATGAAACCCTGTTAGTTCAGTACTGACCACAGCGCCTTGTCTATAGAAAGCACTCGGTAAAAGATGGTTGAAAAAAGTTGTCTTTGGGGCACCTGACTGACTCAGTCAAAAGAGCATATGACTCTTGATCTCAGGGTGATGAGTTCAAGTCTCATGTTGGGTATAGAGTTTAATTAAAAACAAACAAAAAAAAGATCAAAAAAGTCTTTGTGTGATGGATCAGCCTGTTTGATGGAAGGCTCTTTTTGTGAAGTTCTGGGAAGTAAAGCAGGGTTCATTCTGTATACTGGAGGTTTTGGTTCAAGAATACCCTTCTGTAGCAGGGCAGAAGCAAGGTCATATTGATATATGCATGGCCCAGACAGAATGTTTTGGTGAAAAAGGAAAATAAACCAGAGTTATTTTGACAGAGCAGTCTGTTTTACGTATATACAGTTTTTGAAGGACCAAATCTTGTCTCTTTATTTATGATGAAGTGAAACCGTGATAATAAGTGCTGTAAATCTGCCTTTTGGGATATAGTAGGAAATTATCCTGGTCAAACATTGCCTGTGTGAAATGCATCTGAGTTGAGAGACAGAAAAAAGCTCCAGTGTTCATACCTTGAAAACAGTTGTACTACCAACTATAAATTTTTTCAGTCTCTATCTCATCTTTAAGAATATTCTATGAGATTTTCCTAAATATCCTGCCAACTTTCACAGATAATATTTCTGAAAAGGTGCCACCTATAAACTCTATCATCCTAATTAATAGTCATGAATGTGGTTTATTTAACAAGCTCCATTTTAGGAAAGCCACCTGCCCAATAGTTCTCTGTATCCTCTTATCTACTACCAATAGGGATATTTAAAGTAACCTAGCATGGACTTCCAATTTTTTTTTTAAGAATACAATTCCTAGCACTTAATGTTTTTACTTTTTTTTGAGGTAGTAGTCTAAATATATGGAAACCACTTGCATATAAGAATGGTCTAAAAGAACATTTATTAGCCCTGAAGAAGTGTTTAGGCACCCACCTGTGACCCAGTTTAGGAGAAATTATGTGGCTAAAAGATTCAAACAGGGCTGATGAATTCAACTCAATTCTTTGAGAGCAGAAACGCTGACTGGGTTTGGTTTAACGTATATTATTGTAATCAAGACAAAAGCATTACCAGAGTAAAACTGGTCCCAAATATTTTTTAATGGACATATTTTGAGTTCCTGCTTTCCTGTTGATGAAAGGGAATTTCTTAATGGGCAACACAGTGTTGTAAAAAGGAAACCCTAATGACAGGGACAATTGTGGGACTGAATTCACATCTAAATGTGTGTGTGGTTCAGGCTTTCAAGTAACTATTGCAACACTAGCTTATTCTATAATATGGTTAAATTATTCAAAACCAAGTTATTCAAAACTTGCAAGTTATTCAAAACCAAATAGTTAAGACATTTCTATGTTTTTCAGTATTTTCTTTTTACATTATCTCTCTTCTATGAGAGGCTCAGAGACCTAGAAGATACAGAGTCTGGAAGGAAGAAAGTAACTCTGTGGTCCCTCTCTCAAGCCTCCCCATAATATTTAGTATATAAACATGTCTAGTATAGGGACAAGTGCTTAAAAATATCTTTGGAATCTTAAAATAGGAGAGAAGTCAAAAAACATAAAGGCTAAGAGAAGTAGAAGTTGAGAGAGGGATTCTCATCTACCTTGTCTGTGTGATGGCCACATAGAAGGGTGAGTTGCAGGGTGGATGGCTGGATGGATCTGCTTTTCCACATATGCTCAAGTCTATTTCAACAGGTCAGGTAACACTTAGGATGCACCCTCTTCCAAAGAGCCTGAACATATCTGCCCTACTTTATCAGAAGACAAGAGGAACAAAACTGTCCTTGGGAAAAAAACAAAGACCTTTTTGTGTTTGAAGTCCAATTTGGCTGCCGAGTGATTATGTGAGCTGAGAAAAATCCCTCAGTATCTTCAAACTTCAATTTATCCAATATAAAATGGGTGCTTTAATACATACTAAACAGAGGTTTTGCTAAAATTCAGTAAGATAATGTATAATCCAACTTTTCAGACAAAGAACATTTGGACACATTACTTGTTATTTTCCTCACTTCATGGCAGGTTTCTTTAATAAAAAAGATACAGTGTAAGTTTCAAAGATGGGGATGTCTAGATTCAATATCCATCAAATATATTAGAAGCATCTTAACCATCAGCAGGCCAGGCTCTGATATCTCCTATGCAAATCTGGCTGCCTCAAAAGAAGTTCATCCAGACCCAAAGGCTATTCAACAGTCAAATAAATCCATTCAGTCAAGAACTATGTGTTGGATGACTGCTCTGTGCTAGACACTACGCTGAGTTCTGTGCATATAATTTTTGCCTGAGCAAAGGTAAACTGACATACAGGATGACTTTAATTAAGACAAGTAGCTCCAGAATTAGAGCTATAGCTGCAGTTCCAAACTAAACATGTGATACGGCCATGTATATAAACATAGGAATGGTGGGGACTAAGCCACACCAGAGAGCTCAAATCTATCCTAAAGACAGTCACATTCAAATTAATTAGAAAGAAACTGTACTTCCCAAAGAAAATATGGCAGGCTGAATTTGTCCTGGTAGTTCTGAGTTTATGGTTCTGTTACATGGCCAGTTATAGAGATTAGATTTATAGCAAAAACCAGGAATGGGATAAGCTTTATATTCTCCTTAGAACTTTTTTTAATGTTTATTTATTTTTGGAGAAAAAGAGACAGCGTGAGCGGGGGTGGGGGAGGTGGGCAGAGAGAGAGAGAGGGAGACACAGAATCTGAGGCAGGCTCCAGGCTCTGAGTTGTCAGCACAGAGCTCAGTGAGGGACTTGAACCCACAGACTGTGAGATCATGATCTGTGTTGAAGTCAGATGCTTAACTGACTGAACCACCCAGGCACTCCATATGTCCTGCTTTATGTGATATGGAAACAAAGAAATCCTAAGAAATTGAGAAATAGCTGTCTTCCAGATAACACATAGTGAACTAATTGATTTATTTGTTTCAGAATAATGTTCTTATTCTGCCACGTGATACTCTACAAATCTGGTCCAAAAATCTTTTGATTTTCTTCTCTAACAGTTTCTCATCTATGCTATTCTGGCCAAATGACTCTACTCATTATCCCTGTATGTGTTTTGCACTTTCCCACTTATGTGTCCTTGCTTCACCTGGACCGATTTTCCCACATTTTATCAAACCCAAATACTTTCCCCCTTTTAGGACTAAATCAAGTGTACTCTTTGCTTCAACTAAACCGACATTTTGTACATAATAGTTCTCCTTCGTGATAT
Organism: Panthera onca; assembly: GCF_046562875.1. Lineage (NCBI taxonomy): Eukaryota > Metazoa > Chordata > Mammalia > Carnivora > Felidae > Panthera > Panthera onca. Next base: position 54,243,738 of record NC_138356.1, on the reverse strand, counting down.
ATATTCTTTCCTTGTTGCAGACAACAGAATCCACTCCAACTGGCTTAAAGAGAAAGAGATTTATTAAGTGGTACAGAACATCTCAGTTGCTGGAACAGTAGGAGGAATAGCCTATAGGCTGGTGGTCAGTTCCCAGAAGACCACAGTACTCGCTTGGTACAGGAACTATTGCTACAACCCATCCCACACCCTTACTACTTCTCCTGCCACTTCAGCCATCAGAATGAATAGTTAGAACCTCACTTATTTTTTCCATAGCTTACTTTTGAGCCAAAGTTTTATACCAGCATATCTGATTGGCTGAGCACATATCACACATTTGCACCTTAAAGACTAGTAGGTGTGGGAAATTAGGTGTTCATTATATTGAGATTCACAGTGTGGGGAACTTTGAAAATGTGGGGCAGGTAATCAAAAGATTTGGGTAAGCCCAGAGTGACACATGTCCATTGAATTTGGACTCTCTTTTACTCTAGATTTTGGCTCTGCTTGTATTCATTCATTCATTCAGTAAGGAAGTTTTTTTATGAACTATGATATACCTTGTATTATGTTGTCTCTAGAAATCATTATCCTTAAGAAGCATACAGTTAGGAAACCCATAGAACTGTACAACACAAAGAATGAATCCTAATGTAAACTATGGACTTTAGTTAAAAAATAATGTATCAATATTGATTCATCAATTATAATAAATGTACCACATGAATGCAATATGTTTATTATAGGGGAAACTGAGGGTAAGAAAGGGGTGAGGGAATACAAGGAAATATCTATACTTTCTGCTCAATTTTTCTTTAAATCTAAAATTTCTCTAAAAATAAAGTCAGGGTGCCTGGGTCGCTCAGTTCGTTGAGCATGTGACTTTGGCTCAGGTCATGATCTCATGGTTTGTGACTTTGAGCCCCACACTGGGTTCACTGCTATAAGTGGAGAGCCTGCTTTGGATCCTCTGTCCCCCTCTCTGTGCCCCTCCCTTGCTTTCACTCTCTCTCTCTCTCTCTCAAAAATAAACAAAACATTTAAAAACAAATCAATTAATAAAAAAGAAGCTTACAATCTAGAAGGTTGGAAAAACAATAAAGCAACAGTTAAAATATAGGGAAAATAGTGTTATAGGACAGAGAAGAGAGTTTAAGTCATATTTTAAGGAGATTTGTCGTAGGAGTAATGGAAAAGTGAGGAAAGGTTTCTGAAAGAAGTTAACACTTGGTTGTAAACTGCAAATGGGAGGGAGCACAGAGAAGGAAATTAAAGAGATTGGTGTGTGCAAATGGAGGATGTCTGAAAGTGCAGGACAAGAGAGAAACTGAAATTAGCTGAGCATGGCTGCAGTAAAGAGAGTGATGAGAGGGTCATATAAGATCAGACTGGAGACACCCAATGGGGTCCGGGCCATAAGGGCCTTAGATGCAAAGCCTCAGAGGTTTGGACATTGTCTTATCTCCACAACAGTGTCTGCTTTTGGAAAATGTTTATCCTCAGAATCCAGCATAGCACCAAGCATATAGTGCTCTATTCATTGATGATTTGCAAATGCCATTACTTCTTCCATATCTATTGACCTTCTACTTAGGGAAGGGCTTTCTCTTTTCCTCCATTTATTTATTTATTGGTTTATTTCCTTTTATCAGTATGGGCTCATGGATTCTTATTTTATTCAATGGGTTATAATCTGTTATTATAATGAATTATTTTGATGCTCTAATTGTCCCAGATTTGACAAATAGTAGCCTCTTCAAACTGGCATCTGCATCCTTCAACATGTCTCCATCATTCTTTGAGGACTTCCTTATTTTTTGGCAAGACAAAGTGTTCTGGATTAAAGAAAATAAAGAAACATGACAATTGAATGCAAAATGAATCCTGGCTTAGTTCCTGGACCAGAAAAGAAAGGTTTTCTATAAAAGTTATTACCAGAACAAATGGCCAAATTTGATTAGGGCTATAAATTAAATTATAGTTTTGTATCACAGTTAATTTCTTCATTGTTAACTGAGAACATATTCTTATTTAAGGAAAATACACACTGCTGTGTTTAGGGGTAAATGGGGATCAGATCTGTGACCTACTCTCAAATGTTATTTAGGAAAAAATAACAATGTAGTTGTATATATATGCATATTTACGTACATATGTAACATATTAAATATTATATATACATGAGAGAGATTGATAAAACAAATGTGGTAAAATTTCATCATTTGGGAAATCTTGGATATGGATATATGGAATTTTTTATACTGCTTTTGCTATTTTTCTGTAATTCTAAATTGTGTTAAAACACAAAATTTAAGAAAGTAAGCAAACAAACAAAAATATGTTGCTTTTCTAGGGAGCATAAATTGTCTGGAAAGAAAAGGGGAGAAAAGAATCCAAGAAGGGAAGCTATTATAGGCATCTGAGGAGAAGTGGCCATGACATGGACCAGACAATGGAAGCAGTGGATATATCGGGTTGTAAACAGACTCCAGATACAAATTAGAGGTAGAATTGTCAGGACTTGACTATGAGCTGTAGGGAGGATGAGAAAAGGGACACTTTATAGGAGGGTGCCTGGGTTTGGGGCTTTAGTAATTTGATGAACAGTAGTGTCATTTACAGATATAAGAACCTAAAGAGGGAAATTTTGCAGCAAAGGTGAAATCAAGAACTTTTATTTGGACATAAAAATTTGAGATGGGTATTAGTCATCGAAGTGGAGATATATGACATACGTGAGCAACTCAGTGGAGAATTTTGTGCTGGAATAAAACTTATGGGAGTAGCCGGAATAAAGGTGGTATTTAAGGGGTGCCTGGGTGGCTCAGTCAGTTTAGCATCCGACTTTGGCTCAGGTCATGATGTCACGGTTCCTGACTTCAAGCCCTGCATCAGGCTCTGTGCTGACAGCTCAGAGCCTGGAGCCTGTTTCAGATTTCTGTGTCTCCCTCTCTCTGCCCCTCCCCCACCCACGCTCTGTCTCTCTCTGCCTCTCAAAAATAAAGAAACGTATTAATTTAAAAAAAGATGTTATTTAAAACCATAGAACTAGATGAAATTACCTACAAAGTGCGTGTTAAGGGAGAAGACAGTTTTGAGGAACTACCATATTTCAGAGTGGAAACATAGGACCTGCCATGTCATTTATGGGGCTCAGTGCAAAATAGAATTGCAGAGCCCTTTGTTCAAAAATTATTGAAAACTTCAAGATGGTTACAACAGAGCATTAAACCGAGTTGGAGGCCCATCTAAGGGGGGGCGGACGGGCAGCCTAGTATGACTGCCCAGGTTGCACATTTATGAAACCAGTCCTGTACACAAAGAAGGAAGTTCCAGTAAAGGATATATAAAAAGGAGCATTCAGAAAGGTGAATCTCTGACCTCATAGAAGCCAGGTTAAGAGAATTTTCAAGAAGAAAGGATGTTAGCTATTTTGAAAATGTTTAAGTAGTTTCAACAGAAGTAAGAGAAATCTCTGTGAACTTGGCTACATGTTTTACTGGACAAAAGTCACTTATGAATATTGGACAGAAAGGCCAATAGAATAAAGCAAAGGTAAAGAAGCAGAGAGAGTGAGTGTAATTTATCTGTTTGAGGAAGTTTTGCTCTGAAGAAAAGCAGAGAGGTTAAGTGATAGATGGAGGGGAACTTGAGTTTTTAAAGTGAGAAATGGAAGAATTTGTAGGCTGATGAATATAATCCAGTAAAAAAAAAAAGACAGAGTGGTAAGAGAAGGAAACATCTGTTTAATTGGATGACATCTTTAGCAGTTTCTCTGACTGCTTGGATACAGGCACAGATGAGGTTTTTGGGAAATTCTCCATGGCACTATTGTGTCTCTGCACAGATTGTGAGCAGAAGCACTGACTATCTTTTCAGGGACATTTGTGTAGTGAAAGGGCTTGGAAAATAGAAATAATAGACTCTCTCCCTCCAGAATAAAAGGCTGGCATGCTTACTCTCCAGCATAATAAAGATAATGTCTTTAATATATTGGGCATGTTTCCTGCCAATTACACCTGATTCAGGTTCTGTACGATTAGGGCTCCTCTTCTGTAATGCAGCCCACTGAATGTACAGGTGTCACCCAAACCTCGCTGTGTCACCCTGTGGGAACTGGGGCTCAGGGAACCAGAGGAAAAATGCCGATGCTCTGGCTACCACTACTGCGGAGTAATAAAACTCTTGTCTCTGATTCAGGAGGCTGTGTCTTCTGCCAGCATCCATGAAATAGTGGCAGGTTGGCTTGTTAACTTGCAAGTAGTAAAAATAATTAGACACTTTACAATTCTTGACAATGAGCTCCAAAGGAAGCAAGAGGCCACATAGTTGAATAGTTTAATACCTGAAGAGAGGGATTAAAATCCTGGGATTATAGACTCTAACCTGGAAAAAACAGGCAAGTGATGGGGCACCTGGGTGGTTTAGTTGGTTGAGTATCTGACTCTCGATTTTGGTTCAGGTCATGATCCCCGGGTTGTGGGATCAGGCTCCATGTCAGGCTCCACACTAAGCACGGGGCCTGCTTAAGACTCTCTCTCTCTCCCTCTGCCCCTTTCCCACATGCACTCTTCCTCTCTCTTTCTATAAACAAACAAGCAAGCAAATAAATAAGCAACAGGCAAGTGAGGTGAAATATGGTGATGAATAGCAAATCTGTGTGTGAGGGAGTGTGTGTGTCTGTGTGTGTTGGGGGCAGGTAGATGTTGCAGAACTTCGTTAGTTGGAAGAATTATTTGGCTGTATCATCTTAGGTAGGGATAATACATCATAAGTTCAATTCAGAGTGTGGAATACTTGAAATCAGTATTTCAGAGGTGGCATAGTTGCTGGAGGCAAGAAGGTCTGGATAAGTGGCTCAGGTTGAGTGAATAAAAGTTTGGGGAATGTTTCTGAGAATGTCTCAGAGCAAGGAAGGTATTCAGGCTTTGATACTAAATACTTACCATGCTAAGTCCCTAGACAATTTCTCTTTGCCACAGCTTTTTTAAAAAATATAATTTATTGTCATGTTAGCTAACATACAGTGGATACAGTGTGATCTTGGCTTTGAGAGTAGATTCCTATGATTCATCACTTACATACAACACCCAGCGCTCATCCCAGCAAGTGTCCTCCCCAATGCCCATCACCCATTTCCCCTTCCTCCTGCCCCCTGCTCCACATCAACCCATAGCACTTAAAGAAGTTTGGTGGAAGTGGTCAGGGTGAATGTCTAGTTGTTCTCTTTGACCGCACCCCCCTGTGATTCTTAGTCCTCATCTGTGCCCAACACTGTCAGTTGGGCTCCTTTGCCTTCAGCCTTCTTTTGGAGACAATGAAAAGCACTCACTAAAGTTTGGAAGACAGGAGAAGGGAAAGGATTTGGTTGTTTCCCTCCTCCATTTCCTCCTTGGTTTTGCTGTGGTTCTGCTTGTGACTACATCTCTCCCAAATTACAGTTTCTGTCAATCAGACCCGCTTCCATGACCTCCGCTCTAGCACCTTTTCCTCATTTGTCCCTTCAGGCTTGTGAGCCATAAATGCTTCCAAAAATTGCTAGTTACTATGCACCTCAAAATCATAGGTTGGTTCCCTTAATCTTGCCACACCTCAATAAACAGCTTCTCCATTAGAAAGCCTCTTCCAAGTTCTGAGTTCCCAGCTGTGCCATCTGTTACATGCTGGGACCCCAAGTGATGCAATGTTATTGGGCAGGGAGTTGGTGTCACAAGGTGGGGTACACAGAGAACATTCTTACTGAAAATAGAAGAGACAGCTGTTCTCTCACCCAGCTGTGATAGGGTGTTTTATCTGCCAGGTTTTGGTGTCAAGGTTATGGCTAATTTAATACAAATACATTAGAAAGTCTTCATGTTTTCCTAGGAACTTGAGTATCATATGAATTTTATCATGAAAAGTATTTATTCTTTGGAAATTTGAAAGAAGTAATTGATTCAAGTATCTGGACTGAGTATTTTTTGGAAGTAATTTTAGAAATGTTTTAAAATTTATGTTATTGTTATTGTCTTCTGTTTTTCAATTTCATTGTGAGAATTTGACATTTATATTTTTCTTTCAAAAATGTCCATTTAAATAGAGATGGTCAAGTATAGCTCTCATTCAACACACTCATCAGACATTTATTGATTGGATTTTATGTTCCAGGTACTTCTCTAATTTAAGATATCCATATCTAGATTTTTCCTCTTCTCATTGGATTTCTTTCAGTTATATTTGATTATATATACCTATTTTGTTCAATGTTTCTAGAAATTAATTCTTGAATTTATTAATCTATTTGAGGAAATTTTGCTTCATCTGCTTTTATATTAATGTATTCATATACTATCTTTATGATTTCCATATTCTTAATTTTTAAATTTTTATTCTATTTCTTAATTTTCAAATGAGCACAATTTTCACTTACTGTTGTAAAATTTTTAACTTTTTTCTGTTTCCAAAATTAAAAATAGCTGTCATATAAAATTAAAAACAAGGTTAACATTAAGTACTTCCAATGAAATGAAAGTTAATATTTTAGTATATATCCTTCAATATTTTTTTCTGTCCGTATGTGTTAATATTTTGGTTTTTTTTTTTTTTTGTTTTAATTTTTTGCAAAATTCAGAGAAGGCTATATATATGCAAAGATTTATAATTTGTGTTTTTTCACTTATAGTAGAATGAAAACATGTCTTTATACTGTTGAATATTATTCCAAAATTTATTTTTAATGCATGCTTACTCAAACACTTCATATGTCAATTCTTATCCTTTATTGTTAAAAAGTTATAGTAATTCCCAAACTCAGGTATTATAAATACAATTTCCATAAAGATCACTGTCATTTTCATAGTTGGCATGTATATACTTGATCCTTATTAACAAATTACACTCTCACAGAAAGTACATAAAAGTGCCCATTCTACCCACCCTCAAGAAGATCTTTTTTTTTTTAAGATTGTTATTTTTTAAGTAATCTCTATGCCCAACATGGGGCTCAAACTCACAACCCTTAGATCAAGAGTCACATGCTTTACTGCCTGAGCCAGCCAGGTGTCCCTGTTTTTTAAAACTATTTAGTTATAATTTTTTTGTTTGAGTATCGCCGATACACAATGTTACATTAGTTTCACGTGTACAACTGCATGATTTGAAAAGTTTATACCTTATACTATGCTTACCACAAGTGTAGCTACAATTTGTCCCATTACATCACCATTATAATATTGACTGTATTCCTTATGCTGTGATTTTTATTCCTAAGATTTATTCATTCCTTAACTGGAGGCCTATGTCACCCTCTCCCCTTCACCCATTTGGCCCAATTCTCCACCCTCCTCTGCCTCTGGCAACCATAAGTTTGTTCTCTGTATTTATAGGTCTCATTCTTTTTGTGTGTTTATCCATTTGTTTTGTTTTGTTTTCCTTTTCTTAGATTCCATTTATGAGTGGACTCATATGGTACATGTCTTTCTCAGTATGAATTATTTCACTTAGCATAATATTCTCCAGGTCTGCCCATGTTGCCTCAAATGGCAAGACCTCATCCTTTTTTTTTTTTTTTTTTGGCTGCATAATATTTCCATACATGTATATACTACGTCTTCCTTATCTATTCATCTATCAATGGACAGTTGGGTTGCTTCCATTATCTCAGCTATTTTAAATAATGCTGTAATAAACATAGGGGGCATATATCTTTTCAAATCAATGTTTTCATTTTCTTTGGGTAAATACCCAGCAGTGGAATTATTGGATCTATTTTTAATTTTTTGAGGAAACGCTGTACCTGTTTTCTATAGTGGCTGCACCAGTTTACAGTCCCACCAACAGTGCATAAAGGTTCCTTTCTCTTCACATCCTCACCAACACTTGTTTTTTCTTGTCATTTTGATTTTAGCCGTTCTACCTGGTGTAAGATGATATCTCATTGTGGTTTTGACTTAACGTTTCCCAGATGATTAGTGATGTTCAGCATCTTTTCATGTGTCTGTATGTCTTCTTTGGAAAAATATCTATTCAGGTCCTCTGTGCATTGTTTAATTGAGCTGTTAATTCTTTTGATGTTGAGTTGTATAAGTTCTTTATTTTTTTGGATGTTAACCCCTTAATGGATATATCATTTGCAAATATCTTCTCCCATTAAGTAGGTTGTCTTTTTGTTTTGTTAATGATTTCCTTCATTGTGCAAAAGATTTTTATTTTGATGCAGTCCCAATAGTTTGATTTTGATTTTGTTTTCCTTGCCTGAAAAGACATATCTAGAAAAATGCCAATAGCATTTTTTTAACAGGACTAAAACAAATAATTCTAAAATTTTTATGGAACCACAGAAGACCTCAAAGCAATCTTAAGAACAACAAAGCCAGATTTCAATATATACTACAAAGCTGTAGTAATCAAAACAGTATGGTACTGCCCCAAAAGTAGACACATATATCAATGAAACAGAATAGAGACTCCAGAAATAAATCTATGATTACATAGTCAATTACTCTATGACAAAAGAGGCAAGAATATACAATGGGGAAAAGACAGTCTCTTCAATAACTGGCACTGGAAAAATTTGACAGCTGCATGTAAAAGAATGAAATTGGACCACTTTCTAATACCACACACAAAAATAAACTAAAAATGGATTAAAGACCTAAATGTGAAACCTGAAACCATAAAAATCCTGAAAGAGAGCACAGGTAATTAATTTCTCTGACATTGGCCTTAGCAACATTTTCATAGATAGAGTTTAGCGCTTTTTGGTTATTAGTAAAGCTGAACATGGCTTCAAGTTTAATATCTGCTCATATTTCTTCTTCTTTGAATTATGTTCATATGTTGTGCCCATTTTCTCTCTTAATGTTAGTGTAGAAGATTAATTATTTGTCCCCTATATATTGGAAATATTTTTTTCTCAAGTTATGATTTTGCTGTTTTATGTTGCTTTAAATATTGAAGTTTTATGGAATTTTTACAAAACACTTTTTTTGTGTAGACATATCAAATTTTATCAAAACTTATTTATTTATTTATTTATTTATTTATTTATTCTTATGCTTAACAAAATTTTTTCTCCACAGAGATCAGACATATAATTTCCTTTTGTTTTCCTCATTCATCATGATTTTTTACATGTATGTGTATATCTATAAACATATACATAATTATCTCTCTCTCTCTCTCTCTCTCTCTCTCTCTCTCTCTCTATATATATATATATATATATCCTTCTTGGTTCTGTTGCTTTGGAGAACACTAATACATGTGGTAAAAGTCATGAGGAGGGACGCCTGGGTGGCTCAGTCTGTTGAGCGTCCAGCTTTGGCTCAGGTCATGATCTCACTGTTTGTGAGTTCGAGCCCTGCGCCGGGCTCTGTGGTGACAGCTCAGAGCCTGGAGCCTGTTTCAGATTCTGTGTCTCCCTCTCTCTCTGCTCCTCCCCTGCTCGTGCTTTGTCTCTGTCTCTGTCTCTCTCTCTCAAAAATAAATAAACATTAAAAAAAAAGTCATGAGGATGTTCTCTTCTGCTTTTTTAAAAAAAAAAAAAATCTATTGCATAATCTTAAACACTAAGATCTCCAATCTATCTTGAATTAATATAACATTTTGTCTTTTTAAACTACATATAAAATTTGTAAATATTCAAAAGATATAACTGAGAGCATCTTTGTATGATTTGTAATCTTAGTATCTAAAATGCTTCACCATTAAAACCTGGTTTTGTCTATCTTCTTGAAAGAATATTTTTATAAATTCTATTATGGGAGTATCACTGGATTATAAAATTACTGAATTGTTTTTGAGATATTCAATTTTACAAAGTGACATTTTAGCCTTTACTGAAATTATATCATTGGTCTCATGATTCTCACTTGCCTATTTCTATAATAAATTATGCTAATAAATTTCTCAAATTTAAATTAGCATTAATTTCTTGATGTATAATTTTCATTATATTATTCTGCTAAATCTAATTTTAAGATTCTGATTTAACCTTTATTCATATGTAAGATTGCCTAGTGAAAATTTTTAAATTAAGGATATATCCTATTATTCACAAAAAGAGGAAAAGAAAGCCTAAATTCACATAATTAGATTTTTCTTCTTTAAAAATCTATTAATTTAAAGCCATAGATTCTATCCTGAACATTGCTTTAGCCAGAGTCCATACTATTTCTTTTTTATGAAATTTCCATTAGTGACATCTAAATGATCTATAATAGATTGATCCAAGAATAATTTGGAATAGTGTTTTAAATTTTTTTATGCAACCATTTATAATACATTTAAACTTTATTGTTTTGTGATTATAGGATGTGCTTTGTACATATTTTACTTTTGAAATTAAGGTTACCTTTATGACCTAATGTATGGTTAATTATTGTAACTACCATGGTTTTGTTAGGAAAGAATATACGGTTTTTATGTGGCAATGTTAGCTATTAGGTCAATTTCATTATTCATAGTATTCATAATTATATTACTAGTCTATCAATAGTTACTTGTCTACTTAATCAGTTAAAACCTAAGAAAATATATGAAGTTTAATGTGTTTGTATCATAAAAATTTCTCCTTATATTTCATCAAGTATTGATATGACTCTGTATACATATACATTCACACATGTATTCAAGCAGTTTTAATGCTTAGTATGGAAATTTATGAATGTATAGAAAAGTATAGAGGTAGATGTGACAAATTTGAATTACCTTCCGCTGAGCTTCAACAATTATCAATACATGAATAATCTTATTTTATTTATCCACTCCTATACCTGATTATCATCCCATATCATCCACTTGCATACCTGATTATTTTGAAGCAAATCCAATCAATCATCTGTAAATACTTTAATGTCTATTTCTAAAAGATAACTCTTTATTAAATGTAATATGATATCATTATTATGTCAAAGATAAATAATTGTTCAATATCATTAAATAATCACATGCACTTGTTTCATAGTTTTTTTTTAAAGTGTATTAGCATCTAAGTAAGAGCATATATGGACTTAATATGTCTAGTAAATCTCTTTTGAGCTATTAATTTGTAACTTTTTTCTTACAAATGTTTTTTAGGTAAAATAGTTCTATAGAGTTTCCCACATTTGGGGTTTTAGTGATTGCACTTCTGTGGTGTCCCAGTGTCACTTAAATATATTCCTCTGTCCCTTATATTTTCTGCAGATTGGTAATTAGATCCAGAGCTCCTGGTCAGATTGAGCTGTTTGTTTGACAAGATCTCTTTACTGTGGTGGTGTATGTTTCCATCATTTATCATTTTAACATTTTCTTGTTTCTCCTTTTGTTGTGCTCTCAGCCATCAGGGCTTGTTCTAAAATCCATTAATCATTAGTACTGGTAAAACTGTAATATTCAAATTCTATTACCCATTTCTTTATTAGTTGGAATAGTTCTATAAAGACAAACTTCCTTTATCAACTGTTTGATTATTCTTTAGGTCCAGATTATATAAGACGGTAGAGTGTATACTTGAGTCTGTTCTTTTCAATAAAAGAACAGACAGGCAAGGCACCCTATCAAGGTCATTGTTGAGGACAACTGGAAAATATAGACCACTTCTCAGAATTGGTGTCAGAAAAACAGAAGGCAGTAGTACTTAGCATTTGTCCATTAATTCTAATCACCCTTTGGTGGAAGGCTGTCCTAAGGGATGTTAACTCCCTCAAGTTTCTGAGCTATGCATGAACAAGAGGCAGAAAGCAACAACACATTGCAAGCTTGAGAAAGTGGCTCTCAACATAATGTGAGACATAAACCCACAGGGGATTGTCCTTCCAGTGCACTTGAAGCTTCACGCAGAGGTGTGTTCATGAGAGTGTGAGGTAGAGCATCAAAGGCAGTTACATACTTGGTATCTTAGCATCCTTCCAAAGTGACAAGTGTGAGTTTGTGTGCATGTGTGTGTGAGCTATCAAGAACCCATAGATTTAAGCATATTTATGTTTTTAATGGATTGCATTCATTTTTTAATTGATGCTCAATTATCCTTTATATGGCTAGCAGGAATCGCTTCACGTTGGCTCCTGTGTCTTTTTGACATGACCCTAGTAGTGGTGGATAGCATCATTGATATGTAGCATGGTGAGATATTGCAGGCTTATTATAAGTACTTCTGCTTGAGACTTAGTATCAGTCATTTCTCAAAGGATCCCTGGTTTCTTTTAATGAGAAATGGTCATTTAAAGATATGTTAGGATCCCATTGCTACGACACCAATTACGTCTTCTAGGCCTTTATGGTAAACAGATCTAGGAAATAGGTTTGCATCATTAAAAGAAAATAATCTTTTGAAGCGCACAATACCGTATCATTAACTATAGGCTCTATGTTGTACAAGAGATCTCTATAATTTATTCAGCTAGCATTCTGAAACTTTGTACCAATAGGGCAAATTGCATTAAGGGGTCTTACCACAAAACAAAGAACAACAAAAACCAAAATGACACAGAGAGATTTTGGGAGGTATTGGATACATCAAGTAGCTTGATTGTGTGATGGTATCATGGGTGTTTGCATATTCATACTCACCAAATTGTATACATTAAATATATAAAGTTCTTTGTATATCAATTGTAGATGAATAAAACTATTAAACATTTTTAATAAATTTAAAATAAAATTTGAATAAATCAAGAAAATTTTTTAATGTTTATTTATTTTTGAGAGAGAGGGAGACAGAGCACGAGTGGGGAAGGGACAGAGAGAGAGGGAGACACAGAATCTGAGGCAGGCTCCAGGCTCTGAACTCCAAGTCATCAGCACAGAGCCCTACAAGGGGCTCAAACTCACAAACTGTGAGATCATGACCTGAGCCAAAGTCGGAAACTTAACCGACTAGGCCACCCAGGCACCCCATAAATCAAGAAAATTTTAAAATATCATTTTCAGTTTATAGTGACACTTTCTATTCAAATTGAGGACCAGAAGGTTTTTCTTTAATCTCATCAATTTTAGTAACAGTCTCATCTATCTTCTTTATCCAATGCCAAAAATTTGTGACAATATAATTATTCACTTGATTTACCCCAAAATACACACACAACAATCTCAGAATAACAATAAAAACACTAGCCACAAAAATATGACCATGGAAGAAAAGCTCAAATTTTTTTCTCAATTATTTTTGTCTTTTGCTTATATCCTACTAGGGATACATAGTCTAGTGTATGAACTACAAAGAGTCATTTTGGGATTGTTCATCTCCGTGTAGTTAGGCCACCAAGTGGTTAGACAATTAGGTTTATCTGTTTTAATTTCCATTTTATTCTTAGGTATTTAAAAAGATATTTGATTTCTTAAACAATGTTAAATGGTGTTAAGCTAAATCAACAAAATACGCTAATTTCTCTCCTTGTTGATATTATTTGCTTCTTCCTCCAATAGGTAAACATTACAAAAAAAGATTATTATCCTTTCATTTTTATTTATTATTATTTTTTTATTTTTTAAACAGTTATTTATTTCTGAGAGACAGAATGTGAGTGGGGGAGGGGCAGAGAGCGAGGGAGACAGAATCCAAAGCAGCTCCAGGCTCTGAGCTGTCAGCACAGAGCCCGATGCAGGGCTAGAAGCCACGAACTGTGAGATCGTGACCTGGGCCAAAATCAAGAGATGGATGCTTAACTGACTGAGCCATCCAGGCACACCTATTCTTCCAGTAAAAAAATAAAATTAAGTGTGTGTGTATAATATATTTGTGTATATAACAAATATGTATATGTATGCATGCATATGTGTGTATCCCCCCATCACCTTTCTTACACAATGGAACTCTATACACTTTTATTCACTTTGCTTTTTTCACATAACATCACATTTTGCATTTTGCAACTTTCATTGTGATCTCCATTGTATAACTGAGAGTTGGGTTTTATAAAAATAATTTATATTTTTCAAATTCAGGTCTTTCTTCAACTTAGGAGAGTTTTCTTATATATTTTTTTCTTATGAGTTCCTATTAAGTTTGTTCTAGTATCTTTACCAGTATACATAGGAGAAATTTCCTTTCTGTCTTTTATGTCTCTCAACTCATTTTTAACTCATGATTGAACAAAGTCTCTTCCTCTGCTTTCCTAGAAAGCTTGAATCCCAAAAGGATAGGTTTGCTTTTCCTTACAGGTATTTATGTCCTTTATTAAATACTGCTATTGCCAAAGAAAGAAACTAGCTGAGTGATTCTTACACATTGAGTGAATGCAAAAATACATCCAAAAAGGTAGGAAAGGCTGAGACACAAAGGACTGTAACAAAGAAGCCATCTATCTTTTCTTAGTTCTGATGACAGTGTAAGTCATTATAAACATCATCCATAAGGCAAAGATAAAGAGAAGATGGAAAGACAGCCCAGGGAGACTGTCATAGTTGTGCAGGGCTAGATAACACCACCTAGAGGGACAAGCCTATTGAATTAAACCAAATGACCCACTTGAATCTTGCCTCCTTCCCAGGACTTTACTACTCTAATGAATTGATGCAAAACAACTGGTTTTTGAAAGCTAAGGAATGCTTAGTATATATAAGATACAGCAAATATTTATTGTCCATTAACTATTAGGTCAGGAGAGAGCAGATTAAAAACATTTCTCTTTTTTGGGAGGGGTGGGAGGGAGGAAAAAAAGCAAAGGTTGTAGAACTTGGTCAAGATCATAGTGAAATCCTGTGACTTGCAGAATCTGAAATAACATTTTTCTCCAGCGCTACCTTGTACCCTAACCACAAAGTAACACTAGATTCTTTATAAACTAAAACTACTGGCAGTCCCCTGTGTAATCTCAACAATATTTTGGCAGAAATAGAATTCTTTCTTGAGGAGTTATCACTCAGAGTTTTATTTGTCCTTTTCTGAGTGGAACATTGAATCACATTGTAGATAGCTGCATTGTAGCTTATTGATTTTAGTTTCCCTTGTTGTCTACATGTCTTCTGTTCTTTTCCCCTTTCCTTTAACAAAGTTTAAATGAAACTTAACACTTCTAAGCATAAGTCTGTACAACACAAACTTCGAAATACAAATTTGTTGTAAGGGCTCCTTCTCAAACAATGTGATTACTATGTATTAGAGTAGATATGCAGATAAAGAAACTATATAGCTTATTAAAGGTATATAAGACATATGTCTTAGTGTTTATTGCATAGGACATCTTTAAATACAAAATTACCATATCAGGATGGCCCCTTGGAACTCCATGAACTGTTGATTAGGGAGTGTAATACAGTCTTGAGACCCACAGAATTTAAGAGAATACATAATTCCCTAAAGTTGAATGTAAGAGTTTCTGCATATATGCATCTTCCTGTAGTTAAGTTCCACAGAGTTCTTGAAATTTGCAAAGGGGCTTGTGGCCACCTCTCTAATCTCCATGTGAGAATTAATGCTATAGAGGAAAACAAAATATATTATCAATTTTTTAAAATTTGTTATGGAAAATGTGCTGTGTAGATTTGAATATCTTAATCTAGTTGCTATAGTCTAATATGAGCATATATTATTGTGCATTTCTATTTCTATTAAATGGTAACTTCCATTCACTAAATGTCTATTACTTTAAATGTTTTGTCTTTAATCCTCATAGATCTGTCTAGGGTAGATAATATTCTCCTCATTTTACAACAAGGACACTGAGTCTCCAAAAAGTCTGATGGACTTTTAGAGTAAGTAATTGGTAGAATCTGTTTGGCTACAAATGCTGTATACATTTTTTTTTCTCAAAAGGTGGTAAAATTTCTTGTTTTATTGAACAACTACTATATCAGACCATGAACTAAAATCTTTACATTTGTTTGCTCTTAATACTCATACTCACCTTGCAAGATGATATCATTCTTCTCATTTAACAGGTAAGTGCACTGAAGCTAATGAGGTCTCACAAATGGAAAGAGGCAGAGCTGGGTTCAAATACTGAAAAGTTGTAATATGTTTGTTGCCTTTTACACGCTCAATAATCTCTGCAAAGTAGGTTGCCTGAATGGGTTAGAAATGTGTTCAGATGCAAGTTTAAGCTTCTAGAGAGTCAATAAGGAGCTTATTCTCTTATAACAGGAAATCTAGAAGACAGTAGTGGCTCAGGGATGCTGCCATGCCTGGAAGAGATTTAGCAACAAACTAGGCTCATCCAGTCTTCCTGTTCTATCATAGTTACTATGTAGTTTTCATCCTCGTGAGATGGTAGCTTTACTTCCATGCATTACTTTCTTACTCAACTTAGAAAACTGGGAAGTGCAAAAGGCAAAATAAAGCAGGCTTTTCCTCATGAGAATTAATTTGGGAAGGGGAATTCTCTGAGGAATGTCTTGGTAACCAGAACTTAATGACCACTCTTAGAAGCAAGGCCGGGAGATAATCAACTATGAATTAGGTACACATGCTGCCCTGTACTAATTCTGGGTTTGGTTAGTATAGAAGAAGAAGAATGGAAATGGATAAGAAACCAGTGAGGCATGCGAAGTGATTTTTTTCTCTTTGACTTTATTGGTGGCCTATTGGTGACCTTATTCAATAATTGTAGAGAAAACACTAATTTAGAAGACATGGAGTCCAACTAACCAATAGAAACCTAAGGAATTACTAAATAATAGGACCTGATTCTGTAATCTTAGGATTCAGTGGTCAACAAGATACATACGGTTTCTGACTCTATACATTTTAAAACATTGTGAGGAAAATGTTCAGAATGTGTAGGAGTACAATGATCCCTGCCAAAATGGAATATAATGTTGAATATAAATAAATATTAGGGAGACCTAATCTAGTTTGACTGTCAAAAGATGAGATCTAAAAGATGAATAAGAGTTTGTAAGTCTAAGACCTAAGGGAAGGCAGGAGAGTTTCAGGCAGAAGAAACAGTATCTGTGAAAGATTTGTGGGAGAGGAAGGAGATATGGTACATGGAATGCATGGAGAAAATACAATGTGTCAGAGAATCAAGAATTTAAAAGGAAGAGTCAGAAGAAAAGAGGCAAGAGCTAGAGAAAGGAGCCAGATTATGATAGGCTTCTTAGATGTTTAGGTCTTGGATCCTTAACCTAAGGTCAGTGAGAAACCAACAAAGAGTTGTTTAAATATGAGTGATGCATGATTGAATTTTTATTTTAACATATCACTCTGACTTCTTCTCAAGAGTGGAAGAGTGAGAGATAATAGGGCATTTTATTATTCAGAAATGAGAGAATGGAAGCTTAGATTAGTATGGCACTGGAGAAAGTGGATGGATTCCAGTGATATTTAGGTAGAAGAGTCTACCTATCTGGGTCATGGATTGGGCTAAGGTCATTGAGAGCAAAGGAATAAGACTAAGGTTTCTGGTTTAAGTAACTGAGTGACAATTATAGATTGGTAAAAATAACAGATTGATAAGCTTGGTAGGCATCATTTAGTCCAACATCAATAATTCACAGACGGGAACTTGAAGCCAGGATGTGAAGAAACTTCTATAATAGCTGTTTTTTAATGGTTGAGTTGAGATGGATTCATCTACCAAAATGTATTGAGCACCTATAATTTTTCAGACCATATGCCTAGCACCTGGAGGTGCAGATAAAAACAATAAAGAATTGGTTCCTGCTCAGCCTCTCAGAATTTAAGCCCAAGATGATTAACTTCAGCCCAAGGCTTCCTTGCAAAACATGAATTTATTTCTTCATTTCTGAGCATCTATACAGAGTGATACTTTATGGTATTTTGTCCATCTTTAAATTAATATATTGAGAAAAATTATTTTACTAATTTGAATCTGCATAACTATGCATAATTGCACTTAAATCTTACCAACATTTATCCATACTAACTACACAAATCATCTTTTTAAAATATATCCAAAAAATAAAATAAAATAAAATAAAATAAAATAAAATAAATAAACCTTTCTGTAATATTATTTTAATTTTCTAGTTGTAAGCTTTATCTGCTCTATTATAGTTTAAAATAGTTAAAAGCACAATTATGTCCAATTTTTTGTATTCTATCTTAGTGCTTAAAACAGTATAAATAATTGTGGTTGAAAATTTAATTTTTTAGGTTTTAAAATTCCACTAGCTTTACTTAGTGTCATGAGATTCAGAATTCAACTTTCAAAGTTATTAATGATTTTTTTCAATGCTTTATATGAGAGTTTAAAATTTAAAAATTAAGTTCTTTAGGGGCACCTGGGTGGCTCAGTCAGTTAAGCCTCTGACTCTTGATTTCAGCTCAGGTCATGATCTCATGGTTTGTGAATTTGAGCACCCATGTTGGGCTCTGCACTGATAGTGTGGAGCCTGCTTGGGATTCTCTCTGTCCTCTCTCTCTCTGGCTCTCCCTGGCTCATGTGTTTTTTTTTTCTCTCTCTCTCAAAATAATTAAGTAAACATTAAAAAATTAAGTTAAATTTTTATGAATTTTTTAAAAGCCACATTTTGTTGGATTTTATTTCATACTTTGGTGTTTATTCTGTTTATCTTTCAGGAAATGTATTTCATTAGAAAATCGGAGAAAGGTTTCCTTGACAACCATAAAAACAGGTAAGAGCTTTTAATCTTAAGGTATTTGTTGCAATAGTGATTTTTTTGAGTGTTATGATTGATTTTGTGCCATGTGAAAGTTTATGTGCTTTCAATATGGGAATTTTCCTGGAAATAAGTCTGCAGAGTCCCTGACTGTCATATTATTTTACATTAATATGTTCTATCAGTATGCGGGTTTAGCTTTAAAATGGCTTCAAGAACAAATAGTGGACACTAAACCCAAATAAATGAGCTGTGGATCGAGAAAGAATGAGTATCAAGAAAGAAAGAATAAATATCCTTTATTTTCAAATAAAGTAGCATTTCTCCCATATTCTATACCAGGGTACATTCTGAAGGATTGGTCTTAAATTTTATTTATAGCTTGGGGCACCTGGGTGGCTCAGTTGGTTAAGCATCTGACTCATGATCTAGGCTCAGGTCATGATCTTGCAGTTCGTGGGATCAAGCCCCACAACTGGCTCTGTGCTGACAGCATGGAGACTGCTTTGGATTTTCTCCCTCCCTCTCTGCCCCTCCCCCCACTGGCACTCTCTCTCTCAAAATAAATAAATAAACTTAAAATTTTTTATTTATAGCTTGATTTTGAAGTCTTAATCAAGAGTCTTCAACAGTAAGATTATACAATGATAGAATTATTTGCCTCTGGAGATATTTAGTTCCTATCATTAGAGAAATTTAATGATATGATTAAATTATTAGCATAGTAAATGTGATAGTTCAGAATCCAGGTACATAGTGCTCATTAGAAGTAATGTTAGAAGTAGTGATAGTGGGGCGCCTGGGTGGCTCGGTCGGTTGAGCGGCTGACTTTGGCTCAGGTCATGATCTCAGGGCTCGTGAGTTCGAGCCCCGCGTCAGGCTCTGTGCTGACAGCTCAGAGCCAGGAGCCTGTTTCAGATTCTGTGTCTCCCTCTCTCTCTGCCCCTCCCCTGTTCACGCTCTGTCTCTCTCTGTCTCAAAAATAAATAAACGTTAAAAAAAATTTTAACAACAACAAAAAAAAGTAGTGATAGGGACAGTAATGGTAGTAGTAGCAGAAATATACAGTATTTATCGTTATTATAATCGCCTGAGGTGGTATATTGTAGAGCAAGTTCCAATATAGGATAGATGGCCAGATTGTATGTAAATTAGGAATATTTCCATACTTTAGATATATTAGATCTCTAAGATTTAAGTGTTTAAATTGTATAAATGAATATTAAGGACTACTCAGTGAGTAGTTTCATCTTTCTAGATTAGCTGACTGGAATTTTAAATCAAAGTTAGTACATGAAACACTTTAAAACTTTGTATTCTATACTGAGGAATTCTCTTTTCAACTAACATTAATAAATATTACACACAGAATTAGTGTTGCAGTCATTGTGTGAGTGTAAGGCTGTCCCATATTTTAAGGTCTTGCCCCGTCTTAAGTGGTGCTGGGTAAGTGGTTTTCCTGGGTGCTATTTGCTGTTCTGGCAATAGAACTGAATCAGCTTTGCCCACTATACAAGTAAAAGTCCAATATATGGCCCAGAATGGTGTGTGGAGATGAGGTATTATATACACTGGAGGTATATTGATAAGAATGGGCTGAACTGTTTTAACAGAAAGGCCTCCATATTTGGTGGTTCCAATAAGCTATGAGTTTTATCTTCCTGTCATGTAGCTGGAGTGGGATGGGGATATCAACAGGTGACCAGGAACCACCCAATCATTCAGGGAACAATTTCCTTCCATTTAGTTTTTTCACCATCTTCTAGAGTATTTGTTGCAGTATAGTCAGAATAGAGTCACTGATACATTTGGGTTTCAGACAATGTGAAGGGCAAATATTTGAAGGAAACCGCCAGGAAATCTCACTCACCCCTTTCGCTTATGCTGGAGACTCTACCTAACCACAAGTGAAACTGGGAAATGTCACAGAGCTGGGCAGCCCTTGGCCTGGCCTGGCCATATTACTGTGGAGGGAAAGATTAGATTTCTGGCAGTGTCCTCATGGAAGTCAGGCTTTTCCCCCAGCTGTGCTATGGGGAGCCTTAAAGATAAACCACAATGGGCTCTCTATCTCTGACAAAGAACTCTTTCCTTGAAGATCAAAACAACATCTGTGATGCACACTTGTGAGAAATGGCCTTTCAAGGATGCTAAAGATGGAGATATTGTTTAGAGACCCTTGGTCTCGGATATTGATATTTTAAAAATAAGGTGTCATCTTGCTAAGCCTGAGTTTGATTTTAGAATCAAGAAGGACACAGATGTCTGTAAATGTTTTCCATTAAGGATACAGGTTGTTTACATTCTCCCAAAAGTGTTGTGAAAGCCACTAGTATAAAAGGGTTGTGTCACATCAAACACTGAGTTTCTCAGTTCCAGCAATGCCTGACTTTGGGCTGACATTGTCAGCTGCTAAGGGAAGTTGTGCAATAGGTGTTTTATCTGCCCCTGCTTCTAGAGGTGACCTTGCTGCTGATAAGTCCTTTGGAAGTTTTTATTGGGAATTGAGAATTTTATCTCACTGAAAGTGGAATATGTATGTGGCCTTTTGCCATGAATCATATATACATATATATGACATTATATATATTATTAGATGCACAATTTTTGTTATAATATATAACAAATACATTATATATTATATATATGCATATATATATATATATATATATATATATATATATATATTTGTCATAAACCCTATATATTTTATTTTATTTTTCTAAAGGTATTATTCTGAGGAGAACATAAGCTTTACCCAAAGGGATCAATGAAACAAAACAAACCAAAAAAGAATCATGAAAGCTTGAATGAGGAAAAATTGAAAGATCAAGAAACATATGCAACTTAGATTCAACTTGAGACTTCCTTTCTTCTCTTTCAATTATTTAATAGAATTTGAGCTGAACCTTCAGACACCTCTTTATATGGTTGCAATCTACTGAAATTCCTTACCCCTATGATCCCACAGTATTATGTTTATTCTAGGATGTCTCGATTCAGTCTGCAGAAGACGCAAACTTTTGAGAGCTCAAAATATTTGAGCTCATGGAGATCTGTTACAGGCATGTTCTTTAAAATCATGTGATACTTGGAAATTTTAACTTAATTGCCCTATCTCAAAATTTGTTTTAATAGTATAACAACTTTTTCAAGGAAGTACAATAAGAATAGAGGGCTCTCTGATAGAGATGATGAAATCAAAAGCACCACATTTTCTATCAAAACCCTTACAAATCTAGTCATGTCTAACAATCATTTGTGGTAAACCTTTAAATTTTTTTAATGTTGATTTATTTGTGAGAGAGATAAGGGGGGGGGAGGGGCAGAGAGAGATAGGGAGACACAGAATCCAAAGCAGGCTCCAGTCTCTGAGTTGTCAGCGCAGAGCCCGACACGGGACTGGAACTCATGAACCGTGAGATCATGACCTGAGTGAAGTCGGATGCTTAACTGACTTAGCCACCCAGGCGCCCCTATTTGTGGTAAACCTTTATTGCTTGCTTATTTATTAAGGCCTTACTTGGGTAGTAGATAAACTTCTGAAACAGAAATTAAAACACACACACACAATTTAACAGGAAAAGGTAGTAGAATATCTGAGAATCTCTATTTATCATGAAAATTTACTTGATTTTTGACAGTCAAATGTTTTATTTTTTTAAATGTTTATTTTTGAGAGAGAGAGAGAGCAAGCAGAGGAGGGGCAGAGAGAGAGAGAGACGGGAAGAGAATCCAAAGTAGGCTCTCTGCTGACAGCAGAGAGTCGGATGTGGGGCTCAAGCTCATGAGCCTTGAGATCATGACCTGAGCCGAAGTCCGAAACTTAACTGACTGAGCCACCCAGGTGTCCCTGTCAAATGTTTTAAATTGAAAAATAGCATAATAGGCAAGGAGTAGCTCAGAGTTGTAGCGAGGAGAGTAGCAGTGGTTTGTTTTGTAGAGTGCATCCTTAAAAACTGGATTTTGCTCTTCACTTTCTGCATCGCACCCTACTGGCTTCCTAAGTTTAGTTTCCTTCTATTAGTCTCAGTTCTATGATAAGGCATTCCTAAAAGTAGGGCAAAATCCTCATTGATCTCACAGCATGAGGTTTTCCTTGCTTGCTTGTTGCAGTATCCTGTATGTCTGGCTTACCGTGACATCAGGGAAGTTTAGGTGGCCGCTCTGATGGAGATTGTCTATCTCATCGATAGGATTATGGAGGACTCTAACCCAGACTGGGTAGAGTCTGAACATGGCACATCTATCAGTGCTGGATCATTGATCTGTGGAGTGTCATTAAAATACCAATAGAAAATCATGAACTAAATGTCAAAAAGGGGAAGAGAGAGAGACAAACAGACAGACAGACAGAAACTACTACTGTGTTAACTCTTTTTTAAGCCAGATTTACTTTATGAGAAAATGCACCATAAATATTCCTTTTTTGGTAGAAATGTTCCAGCACTCATAGAAAAGCTTCTTATCTTTTCATTTCCCGGCTGATAATGTGATTTGAGATAATCACCTGGAACTTAAAGTGTGGATCATAATAGTTGTGTTAACTATTATTGAATATAACTCTGGTCTTTTTTTTTTTTTTTTAAGTTTTTTGAGAGAGAGAGAGAGAGCACAAGTAGGGGAGAGGGGCAGAGGGAGGAAGTGAGAGATATATAGAGAATATTAAGCAGGCTCCACGCTCAGTGTGGAGTCCAAGGCAGGGTTCAATCCCATGACCCTGGGATCATGACCTGAGTCAAAATTAAGAGTCAGATGCTCAAGCAACTGAGCCACTCAGGCATCCCATAACTCTGGTCTTTTAAAGAATAAAACTCTATCAATACTGAGAAAGAATTGCCAGACATTACCCAGATCCCATTATGATTTTTATGAGCATATCATAGTTGGCTGAGTTGTTTTAAAAGTTATTTTTCTTTGTCCCAGTGGTCTATAGAGTTTGAGATGTCTCCCATCAGTGATAAATCCATTTTGACCTTGCACAAAGTTAGTGCTAAAGCATAAAATAGAATTCCATATTTCAAAGTCTACACTTTGCTCAACAACAAAATATATTGCAAATGATAAACTATATGAAATTAAAGTGTCAATAGTTATCCACCCATTTCGTTCCAGTCTAGATGATACAAAATACAAATATTCATTATGATTGCAGCAAATTCCATTCTTTTAGAAGCCTTTCAGGAAACCAAGATTGAAGCATGATTTACACTGTGTTCTATGTGTGTCACTGTTCCAACTCGTTTAAAAGAAGCTTTGTCTACACAACTTTGGTTATAAATTAGGATATTAAAAATTAATGACTGTGCTTCATCTTTCTCTTTTTTAGGACTTACAACTGAAATCTAACACAATTAGTTGTTCACTGAGTCTCAAACTGTCCCTCAGCAGAGAAGCCCAATTGCATCAATAATTTTTTTAAATGTATTTATTTATTAAGGTTCTCTTATTTAAGGATTAAAATTCTACCACAGACACTAGCAGGGTATTATTTGATTTTTGAGAACATATTTTGTCAGTGTTAACTGTATAAATTGATTTTGCAGATATAGAAAACAAGTGCCAAAAAAGAAACTTTGAGGGAAACTGAGCATCAACATTACATGTTCCTTTTTATTTTCATATTGTACTCTGAGATCAAGAGTTTGTTAAAATGCCAAGTACCCTCCTTTTGGTCATAGCAGTGTGGGTAGACTAAATAAGTCATTTTTTAGAAATGTTCATTTATTTTTGAGACAGAGACAGTGCATGAGCAGGGGAGGGGCAGAGAGAGAGGGAGACACAAAATCCAAAGCAGGCTCCAGGCTCTGAGCTGTCAGCACAGAGCTGGAAGCGGGGCTCAAACTCACAAACCATGAGATCATGACCTGAGCCGAAGTTGTTTGCTTAATTGACTGAGCCACCTGGGCGCCCCTAAATAAGTTCTAATTTTTAAAGAGGAATGAGATTATTTTTGTTTAGAAAATATGCGAGTTAAAAATAGCAGATATTTGGAGTGCCTAGGTGGTTCAGTTGGTTAAGCATTTGACTCTTGATCCCAGATCAGGTCTTTATCTCAGGGTTGTGAGTTCAAGCCCAGCATTGGGCTCCGTGCTGGGTGTGGAGCCTACTTAAAAAAAAAAAAAAAAAAAGTAAAATAAAAATAAATAAATAAAATAAAATAAAAATAGCAAATATTCTCTAGAAGCTAATATATCACAAGCTCTTCATAAGGTATGTATGTACATTTTAACCTTTAAAAGTTTAATAGCTAGGATTGAAGTTATGATGGGGGAGAAAAGTGGCAAATTTCATTTGAAGACAAATTGTGTGTGTGTGTGTATGTGTGTGTGTGTGTGTGTGTGTGTGTGTTTATAACCCTATAACTTCATTCTGCTCACCACAGAACATAATTTGTCTTGGTAGTCATCATTCACTTTTCACTAGGTCTAGAATATGTTGTTCATGATTGAGCAATACTATTATCCTAAACCAGTAAATAAGTTTCAATATGCTACTTACAGTGTGTTTCTACAACTCAGATTAATAAACAGCTAAAGAACACAAAGATATCATGAAATGCTTTACCATATAGGATTGCAAATTAAATGTCAGATTTTAATATTTAAAGATGCTCAACTTTATTCATATATTTAGAAGTGAAACTTGTTTATCCTTTAATAATTGAGTTTTATTTAGGACTAGCTATTACCCTGTTTTTTTAATAACATAGCAAAACATTTTTTAAAAGAAGAAAAAGTTTTAGACTTAGTGTTTTTAATCACATTTAATTTGAGAAAGGCAAATGGGAGATTTTGGGCTACTTCTGAGAAGACACCTTTGAGGTCGATGGGAGGTAAATAGTCCTTTTTTGTAAAATAAGAAATGTGGAGTGACTGAATTTTCAAAACTCCCTTAGAAGCAGAAGAGGAATTCCAGGGTACGGCACTTATGTTCCTGGTGTATTTACCTTGTAAAACAGCACATCTCCACACTTATCAATCTGCCCACCTTCCATACCACTAAGCAGCGGGAACCTCAAGTGTCTCCGTTGACAAAGGGCCAAGAAGATCTGCACCTCTGGGTCACAGGAAGAAGTTTCTAGGACAGTGACACATTCTTTACCCTATACTTACTCCCTTGATCTGCTTACTCTTTTGTTCACACTCATACCATCGGCCTTTGGCAAAGGAGAGAAAATCCATTTGGAAAGGGAATTTGTAGATATCAGGACTGATATCTCTAGATAGTGATAGAGTTTGAGTTACCCATTTGCTGATGATTTCTTAGCATGGATTTTCAACTGAGTAGCAAACAGTGTGGGTAATCTCATATCTACAGAGTCTGATAACTTCGGCCCACTCAATTATCCCATGAGAATTCTCTAGTTCCCCTCTCCCTCTATCTATAGAGAGACTATAGCAGAATGAGTAATCAGCAGGAAGAGTAATGAACTAAATGGGAGGTATAGTTTCTCCCTAGCTGAGGACCAGATAATACCGAGGTAAAGAGTAAGGTCCACCTACAGTCAGGTCCTGCATCAGTCAGGTATTTCTGCCTCAGAGAATACAAACTTAGGGTTCTTAATTTGGAATTTCTAAGGAAACAATCTATTTAAGAATAACAACAAAAAAAAAAAACCCAAAAATGAATAAAGTGCCCATGAAATTTATATTTATGGTTCAACCAAAGATATACCTTTAATTACAAAGACCTTTAAAAATAAACACATTTTGTAAAGTTCAAGTTTATTCACAGGTTATTTCTCCCAGGGGAGTTATATTGTTCAGTGATTTAGAGAACTAGGTTCTTTCTCACACTATCTTAAAATCCTTTGGAGTTCAATTTTTTGTGCTCTCTCCATGTGTACCATTTTCTCCCTCTTGATGCTGCTTTCATCTGATTATCATCTCTTCAGACATCTCTTGTATGTATTTTAGAGAAAGCTTGCCGAATCTCTCTTTGAGCACCTTGAAAACCAGCTTTTGCTAGCACTAGCAGGGTTTATTGCACTTTGTAAAATGCCTAATGATTTCTCAATTTTTTCTTTTAAAACCAAGATATTGATGCTGCTTCCTCCTTATTGGTGATACATCCACTCCTCTTTATTTGGCTCAAATGCCCTTGTAAAAATTATTTTGGTTTTCTATTCTTGGCTTATTTTTGGCTCTGTTCCTGGAGGATTGAGTTATTTATATTTCTCTTATTTGGGCAGTAATATATGGATTTAAAGGTGGTGCTCCCAGAAGGAGAGAAAGACTTTGGAAACAAAGCAAAGTATCTCTTGATGGTACCTGAGGTTTCTTCTGCCAGGTTTTTGGAAATGACTTTATAGTACATCAGAGAGTAAGATGACAAAGTTCTGTCACTGCACACAACCCACTGCACATTACGTGGTGTTTCCGAAATATTTAGGGTGTCTAAAAGATGAGAAATGTCACTCATTATTTCAAAATGCAATCCATTTTCTTCCTGTGGTTAGCAAAACAGTGTAAGACATATATGTTTTTGTGGGATTTGTTTTATTTTATTTATTTTTGTTTACCCAGTATGTGTTCTTCTTATGTTTATAATAGTGTAATTTTGCTTTTGGGTCTTTTATGACCACCTACAGTGTGGGTGACACTACAGTCAAGGATGCTGGTGTTTCCATGTTCCTGTCAGGTTTGTAGGGCTTCCTGGAGAAGGCGATTGAACCAGTGCTCTTCAAAGCTGGTCAGCATAGGGTGATCAGATCTCAATAAGAGGATTTCTCTCCCCAGGCTCCATGGGCTCAGGGACTGGGTCAGGATCTTCTGCCTAAATCTGCCCTTGCCTCTCTTGTCTGTCCTTTGCTGGTGAGCCACTGCTTCAGACCTGGTCACTGCCCTCTACTTGCCTCTTGGATTTAACTCTCCACAGTGTTCCTTGTAAACTTATTCTTGTCCACAATATGACTGCAATTCCCATTTTCTCTCTCCTTCACAGCTGAAAGTCAATGTTAATGACCAGTGCATCAGCCAGGCTGGCCGGTCCTCTAGTCCCTTGCTTTTTCAAGATAGGTGATTAGCACATATTACAGCTGAAAAAGAAGGAGCTGACCACTTAGGAGTGAATAGGGGGAATATTCTGGGTTTCAGAAATTATTTACCTTATTGGATGAGTTCCATATGTTGAATAATCTTTTTCCTGTTTTAAAATTTTCTCTGGAAACATGCTTCTTTCTGGTATTATGGGTTCTGAGGTAAGAACCACAGGGGTCACACAAACCTGGGGAATGTCACTCAGCTAATTCCTTTCTACTCGCGGCTATGCTGTGACTACATTACTAATTAAAGATTGCATAGTTGACATACTCTCCAGCCAGCCTTGGGTTCAACAGAATCTGAACTTCAAAGAAAAAGGTACTTCAAAGAAAAAGGTGTTCCTTGCTTTATTGGTCTATCCATAATTCTCTGCACACTATAAAAGATAACTTATCGTATTTCAATCAACACCTGTCTTTGTGTTTTTTTTTTCTTTTGGTATTATTTATAAATAGATTTTTAAAGTATAACTTATACACAATATTATATTAGTTTCAGGTATACAACACAGTGATTCAACAACTCTATGCATTATGCTATGATCACCACAAGTGGAGGTACCATCTGTCACCATCCAATGCTATTATAAATCCATTGACTATATTCCTTGTGCTGTACCTTTTATTCCCATGACTTATGATTCTATATCTATAAGCCTATACCTTCCACTTCTCTTCACCCATTTTGCCCATCCCTCCACTGCTCTTTCCCTCTGGCAACCATCAGTTTGTTCTCTGTGTTTTTAACTATGATTCTGCTTTTTGTCTGTTTATTTGTTTTATTTTTTATATTCTACATGTAAGTGAAATAATATCATATAGGTACACAATGGAATATTATTAAACCATAAAAAATATGAGATCTTGCCGTTTGCAACAATATGGGTGGACCTAGAGGGTATTATGCTAAGTGAAATAAAGCAGAGAAAGACAAACAGCTATGTTTTTGATATATGGTGTTTCTCAAATGTTTTCTAATCCATTTTATGTTTTGTTTTTCCTTTGCATTAAAAGGATTCTTCAATGAATCAATTTATCCACTATTTTGAAAGAAACTTGTGGTAGCCTATTTTTTCTTTTCATCTGTGTACTTTCTTCCTTCCTCAGTCCCTTTGGTTCTACTCAGATTGACACCACCCTCAGCAGTATTGACCCAGTCTTGGCCATCAGGGCATCAGGCTTCCATTAGCCACAAGATTGGTTCAGAAATAGGCATGCGTCAAAAGCCAAGCAAATCAGTGTAAAGGTAAGGAATTTCGCCTGAGTTTCTAAGGAAAGCTGCACTCTTTTCCAGTTGGTGTTCGTAAGCTGGTAGCTTACAGCCTGAAGCTTCTGGTCATTATCTTAGCCATGCCATATAGTAAACCTAGGAACAAAGCCCACACACTGAAGAGCAGAGAGGGAAGACCCAGAGGAAGCAGAATTTGAGAAAATCTTTTGAGACTACATCTCAGCTAAGCTTGAAGCCATATCACCTCCCTATCCTGTTTTATAAGTCAATATTTTATTAAGCTAGTAGAAAGGAAGAGAATGTCATTAACTTTATTAGAAAGGCAAACTACAAAGCATAAGAGACTGTTAAAAACTGAGAACAAACTGAGGGTTGATGGGGGGTGGGAGGGAGGGCAGGGTGGGAGGGAGGGCAGGGTGGGTGATGGGTATTGAGGAGGGCACCTTTTGGGATGAGCACTGGGTGTTGTATGGAAACCAATTTGACAGTAAATTTCATATATTAAAAAAAAAAAAAAAAAAAAAAAAAAAAAAAAAAAGAAAGGCAAACTAAAAAATTGAGTAGGTATTGTCCTGCCAAAGAAATGTAGTGGGTTGTTGTTGTTGTTGTTGTTTTTCTTTCAATATTTAATGATGATTGTCTATAGTCTTTTAATTTAATAGGGAAATCATTATACCTTTTATTAATAGTCTTTGGTGTTAGGTTCTCAATTACACAAAAGAGAAAAACACCATAATTGAGGACTACCACCCTGCTCAACATCATTTTTCTATCTTTTCTCTGAGATTATCACCTGTGAGATCTTCCTGACTGTAATACAGAAAGTCTCCACCCTCTTATGATAAAGAGAAGAAATTTAGAAGCAAAGAATGTTCTAGATCTGTTTTCTCTGTAATTACAAATTTATTACTGATGTAAGCATATGAGCATACACCACAGGAATCTTCCACCATACTATCTATGCATGTCCTGGGTTTATCACTTATCATATGATTTTAGAGGTGTGGTAATAGTTGTTGCTCAAATGTACATCTTCCTTTCCATCTGTACCTCAGTATCTAGTATTCCAATAGGTAAGGGTCATTCCAGTGGGTTGAAACTCTGTCTTTTGCTGTCTCTTAGGAAACATGCAAGGATTACCCATAATACGGGAAACCACTAATCTGCCACCAATATCCTGGCTTGAATTAATATATAAGATTATTTTTCAACCAGTGTAGAGAGAGCATGGTTTTGAGGGACAGGTCAAAAGACAGGTAAGTTTTAAAAGTGACGGAGAGCCAATTCTACTTTAAGTGGCATGAGCTTTGATGAGTTTAGAACAAAACATCTTGAGAAAGGAAGACGAGAGGGAGTAGGAAAAGAACCAAAGTTGGATCTAAAATATTTAGTTTTAAACTCTCCATGTGATCTATCACATACCCCTTGCATGACCTTGAGAATATACTTACCATTACTGAATCTCAGTTTTTTTAATTTATAAAATGTAAATGACCATATGTTCCCTGGAGTTGTGTTGTGAGAATTAAGTGGGTGAAAACCACAACTGGCATATGTGAACATTTAGGAATTACTAGGAAAGCACGCAAGCAAAATGGCATATCAGAAAAAGCAAAGCTTATGAAGCTATGTAAAACAGAGTTCATATCCACTACCTACTAACTGAATGACCTTGGATTTGTCCTCCAGTTTCCACATTTGACTACTGAAAATATAATGTCTAAAGAGTTATTGTGAAGATTAAATGGGGTGCCATACTGTTCACATCTGGTGCACACACTACTTCATGGTGTATCACCCGTTGGAGCTCAGTCAACTTGAATTTCACTGGAAACTCAGAGCATCATTGGCTTTAATTAGTTAGTTTGTTTGTTTTTACCAAAATGTAAATTTCAAAGAAGCCTTCCAACACTATTATGAAAGTGAAATCATGTAGGAAGTAATCAACTCTGCGTCTGTGCCTTGTGATTCCCTGACATTAATCAGCACACACTTGAATCTACAAAATTGAGTTTATTTGGTGACCAAGAAACCTGCATTACACAAGCTGTGATCCCAGACAACTTTTCCATCTCATGATTTTTACTCTTGCTTTGTCTAATCTGAAATGTAATGGGAAGATATACCAGAGAGAAGTCACTTTTAAGAAAAGAATGTTCCCTGATTTCTACTTGAGGTAACTCCAATTTGACACAAAGACTTATAAATTCGTTTGGAATTCCAAGCACCACCCCCCCCCCCCCCGGAAATAATACTAGACTTGGTGATGAGGTCTCCAGGTCAGTTAGAAGGAAAAAGGAAATCAATACAAGCCACAAGGTCCCTGAGCTGTAGGATTCATGGTACTACTCTCAGGGCTGCTTTCTGCGGAGAAAGGACCATGGCTGCCAGAGGCAGGATCAGCCGAGGAAAATATTTAACACAGTGAAATTTGTATTTGGCTTCTTCACATTTTCCATTCAGTACTCTTTAACCACTGTTTAATCTTTCTTTTCCCAGGACTCGCATACTACCTTGCAATAAAACACTTCATATAATTCTACTAGATTTCCTTCCTCTCTCTGTCCCTCCCTCTTAAAGCCACCACACTTTGGAATAATCCACCTTTCCTTCATCTCTAATTCAAGCTCTTGCTCCCTCTGTGACACAATTCCCAACCAGGGAGAGGCGAGATGATTGCATTAATTTGTGTAAAGTGAATTATCCATGGTTTCATTAGCTAACAGTTCTTTACTTCTTTAGAGAACAATTATTTTTTCCACATTAACATATAATTAGTGTTATTTCATGTCATGTAACAGATAAAGTCAAAACAAAGGAAAAACTGTGTGTGTGTTGTGTGCAGGTCTTCTGCCTAAGGTCATTCAGGTTCAAGGCTGGGGGGAACACAGGAGTTTCCCTATGTTAGGGGGTGAAATCCAGTCTCTGTTCTCCTGGCCAAGCCTTATACCCAAGTGTTGAGTGCCTTCAGTGGGGAGGGAGACATCTAACTTGTAAAAAGATGTGGCAAGTTCCAGAAGTGGCTCTGAGTGAGGGCAAGCTAAGTTTTTTGGCAAAGGATAGGCTATACAGAGGCCAGCTCTGTACTGGAGAGCATAGCCTATGGGTGCCATTTCTGCTTTATCTACCTAGTTTCTGTCTTAACTTTCTGATTCATAACATCTTGAAATGTTCCAATTTATTTTTCCCTCTGGAATGGATACTTGGCAGTATAGTAGTGAGAGAAAACATAATGAGGATCATGTGTGGGTCTATCTTGGATCAGAGTCCATCAATGCTGAGAAAGAGGCATTGTCTTTGGTAACACTGTGTCCTGGTGAGCAGCCTTACTGCATATTACTTTTTTCTATCAGTGGTTATTGCCTGAGAATATTTTCCAAACACTTGGAGGAGATTTACACAATTATTTAGAAACTACACTGTATTTACCTCTTTTACCTTATTTATCTCTTTTTTTCCTGTCTCTGTTTTTGTCACTCTCTCCTTCACTTCTCTAGTCACAGTGAAATACTTTCATTTCTTCCAGAAGCCAGGCTTTCTCTTGCTTCTGGAATCTAGACCTTCATACCCTATTCCCTTTATTGTGATCCCTTTCCCACATTACATTATCTGGCTAGCTCCTATTTAGTTTTCAGATTAAATGTCACTTTGGTAAATTGTCCATGTCCTTTATATATATTTAACTCCATTCAACCAAGACTGGGCTATGTGCTGTCACCAGAAGCTCTTAGAGCTTTATTACTTTCATTTTAATTACTTGTTATCCTAGGAAGACTGGAAGCCCTGTGAGGTGGGGGGGGGGGGGCACTCTCTCTTCTCATGGCTGTGTCTTGAGCCCCTAGCATATCGGACATGGTCAATGAATTTTTGTTGAGTGAATATTATTGTCATACATGTTGTACCTTTAGACCTACAAGCCTGTGCAAGAACAAAATCACCATCTGGATTTGAGGCAATGTACTTCACCATGATTAGAAAATTTAGTTGTATTAGTGAAGGGCTATGCATGCTTCCAATTATTCAGTCCTGTATCTTCAAAATCATTTAATGTGAAAAGCATGTGAAAATGTAAAAGAGGAATTAAGGGTCATTTGGAGGTCCCAGTTGACTTGGGAGGAAAAGGGAAAAATATGTAAGTCACCTGGTAAGGATTTGGGGGTGGGGGTGGGGGTGGGAGTACATGTCCCTTAGCACTGGTGTTCTCAACCTGCATACAACACTTGGGAGGGAGCTGTTGCCAAGGCCCTAACCTCTTCTACCTTTTTCTTTCTCTTCTGTTTACAACACACTTGGAAATAGCAAAACTGTATCAACCCAAAAGGTGGAAAACCAGCTTTTGCCATTCAAAGCAAAGTTTGAATGCATTTATCCTGATAGGAATCCAGCAACTGTAATGAAGGTATTTGTAAAATAGGAAGGAATCCGCAAATGTCTAGAAGTCTAAGTCTACCTGTTACTCCATCTTCTTCTCCCCTGTAATCACAGAGGTCAGGATCATAGCATCAAACCTTTTATCTTTATAATTCCATAAATGATACATCCAGGAAAGATAAGTCATTCTACTTAATTTATTTGTTTTCTTAACCTAAGAAGAAATTGTCTGTATAGCTACTCTGAATTGTAAACAACTGATGTTCCCCCAAGGTTCAGTAAGAAACATTGAGATTTCACCTAAAACCCTTTAGGAGAGGCCTGGAAAATTGCTAGGCATCTCAAGACAGCTCATCGCCATTCTAGCATGGGCTATTACTCAAGTCTGTGACTGTGATCATGATAATGTGCATCTCCGGTGGGTGCACCCCACTGGTGTTTTGTACAGGGCAGCTATATGGTAATTCCTGTGTCCCCATGGATGCTTTCACACCAGCACTTACTTTCCTGGGGCTTTAGGCAGAGGGGGATTTTCTCTCTAAGCTTACGCACCTCCTGGCAGAGGAAATAGAATGAAAACAGAACATTACCTGTTTTCAATGGTGGCACCAATTTTAAAGCTGTGCTATTTTAAAACAAAGAAACAGATGGAGAAGTTACAAGGAAATGAATCCTGTATTTGCTCTTTGGAAAGCACTTACTGGGTAATTGCTGGGATCTGAGTGACTTGAGGTGGGAAATGGGATGTAGATTTAATGAGATCCAGCCTAAGGCATGATTTGCGGAAGCCCAGAATGGCGGGATAGTACAGGGTTATTTCTTGCCTTCTGATTGTGTTTGCTTGGCCTCTGTGAAATGACTAGAATTTCTTAGTCCAGTACTATGGGATGTATCCCATTCCATAGCAGTGACTGCTAGGGACACCAGATTGCAATAGCACATAGGCAAATCAATGTTGGGGAACCGATGCCTTCCAGGCTAGAGGGTCAGCCTGTTCCATAACAAAGGCGTTGACTAAAATGGTTGTGATGTTCCCCTCAGCTTGGCTAAACTTCAGATTGGTTTCTTCCAACTGTAGCCCCCTGACCTTCCTTTCCTTAGAACATTTACTTTAGAAAACTTGAAATTATAAATTCTTACTCTGCTCCTTTGAAATATATATAAATCTTCCCACAGCCTTTTGTCAGGTTTATAATCCAGGAATTTCTTGAGGATCTAAGAACTATTTGTTGAAAATATAAACATTGAAGGGACAGCAACCCTCTTTTCTAGTCCCTGTGGCAGAGTAGGAGCCTAACTATAATGGAGACCAGTCAGTAAACACAGATGACCTAATTACAGAGAAAAACATTCACAAACTCAGAATAACCCATCATGATGGACATAACCCACAGATGAACCTCCCTCCTAATTTCCTCTACTCACTCACCCAGGACTTAAAAAATTCCCTACTGTTTGTTTTAATGGACTTAAGTTCAGTCTCTCTTCCCTTATTTCAATAGTCTTGAATAAAGCCTTTCTCGCCTATTTAACTTTGTCCATTGCAGTTTTAATTTGAAAGGGTCTAATGCAAAAAATGGTGGAGAGAATCTCGAGTGGGTCATTTAACAAACTGGGTGCATTAGTTTGCTGGGGCTGCTATAACATGGAACCATAACAAAATAACAAAATCTCCCAGTACGTGAGGCTGGAAGTCCACGATCAGGGTGTCAACAGGTTTACTGACTCCTGAGGCTCTCTTCTTGGCTTGCAGATGGACCACCTCCTCCCTATGTTTTCAATGGTCTTTCCACTGTGTACATGCATCCTTGGTGTTTCTCTGTGGTTCTGAATTTTCTCTTTTATAAGAACACCAGTCAGCTTGGATTAGGATGGCTTCATTTTAACTTAATTACTGTTTAAAAGGCCCTATCTCCAAATACAGTCTAATTTTGAGGTATTGGGGATTAGGGCTTCAATATATACACCTTTCAGGGGAACACAATGTAGCTCCTAACACTGGGTCTCTATGACTACTATCTCTGAGATAGAAGCTGAAGGGACTCCATTTTAGAAAGGCTCCATCTCTGCTGTTTTTCTGCTAGACCCCATTTACTCATGATCTATGTTTTGTCTCTGAATAGGCTAAAGAAGATATATTCTCATTTCCAGGGGGAGCAAGAAAGTTTATCATTCTCTGAATTTTGTCCTAAGCCCCAAACACCTGATAACACCTAAGAAGAGCCAGATCCCAAACATATTCCAGGACATTAGCTTCAAACAAACCTTGGCTTATGCTGGCATCGATACGCTTATCTTCAGTAATTTATGGAATAATACCTATTATTCACCTGATGCTCACCTTTGATTGGACCCTACCCTGGATTCCTGGAGGAACTCTTACCCTAGGCCCTTTTCTAATATTAATCCCTAGCCCCAAGCAAAGACAAGACTTATTCTCCTTTCCTTTCAGAGTCTCCCAGTCACTGGGCCTGCTATTCTCTCCCTGTGGCTTACTCAATTCAATAAAATCTGTTTCCACTTTCTGTGGCTCACATTTGATTTCTATCCTGCATGAAGCCAAGATCCTGTGGGACCTTCCCTTGGGTTCTTGGACTCAGCCTACCTGCATCATCTCTACCACTACCTTCTGAGAGAAAACTGCTCCCTGAAGCTGCCAATACAACCATTTTGTGAAAACCTTTCTGCAGATAACAGCCATCCATATCTTAAAGTTCTCTACTGTCAACACCAAAAAGAATAGTAGGTGAATATTCAGTGTTTGCCAAAGGAATACATTGTACATATGGAGAGGGCATAGGAAGGGGAGGACAGGGCTACTCCATAGGGAACAATGCATTTTTGGAAGATGAAGATACTCGTTACATAAATTTCACTTTTGCCCCATTACATTACTACATAACTCTCAAATGCCAATCAATATATCTTTTTAAAAAATCCTGTAATTGTGTCGGAACTAGCATAATTATATTACATTTTTATTGCAAATATAAATTAAACAGATATCAACATTTAAAATAATGATAATTTTGGTTACTTTATTTTGGCACTCTTAAGAGGCAATCAATCCCCCCACCCCACACACAAATGAACTTCTAAAAGACCCTGCCTAAGGCAACTCAAACAAGTCTTTGAAAGAGTTTCAGAACAGAAGTAAAGCCAAAAATTTCCTTTTAGGAGTCCATATAAAATATCAGATTCCATTTTATATTAGAAAAAACCAGAAATTGTAAAATCTGTATCGGATAATTCCATGAATACAAGATATATCTCTGTGTAAGGCATGCTATGTTCTTTGACAAATTTATTTGACTGCTAATTTAAAAGACTGATAAGATTGTGAGCCAATGTGCCTCATTAGTATCCCACTGCCTGCCAAGAATTCACCGGTGTTCTCTAAAATAAAAATATAAATACAAGTAGAGGTATTTATTATGAATTGGAACTAAAAATTCCTTTCAGAATGAGAAAGTTGTCCTTGGGCAAGATGAAGTTAAAATCCAATTTTTCTGTTGCTGAGTTATTGGATGAGTAAATAACCAAAGAAAGTGTGTACTTGGCTTGCTGAATGGAAGTTCTGCTGTCCCAGTAAGTTGTTGAAAATATGTGTAAAGATACATTCATTTTCTTATCTGAACTCATTCTTAGTGTACATAATTTAAGTATGTATTTATGTGGGTTTTGTTTTTCATGAGACATAGTTTTAGCCTTATTGAAAGTGATTATACACATAGATTTTTTTTTTGGCCAGAACCCTACACTTTACTCATATATACTCATTACCCGTCTAAGTTTCCTGACCTCAGGATTTAATGTACTAACACTGCGTATTCATGCAATTCAAGTCACCAGTCCCCTACTCTTATTCTTTGTTGTTGTTGTTGTTGTTTTTCTGGGATACTTCATTTCTTCCAAAATACTTCCAGCCTCCCAAATCCTAACCAAGGTCATAGGTTTTCATTTCCCTTATTCTTTTTAGCTTTTATCTCATCTCTTCTTTCCTGTCCACTCATCCACTCTTGGGAAATTATTTCCCCATACTCACCAATTGTCATCATCACCATCATCATCAAAATAAAACAACAAATAACTAGGGAATGGTCCAAGATGGCAGAACAGCATGGAAGTTTTTTTGTTTTGTTTTGTTTTGTTTTGTTTTGCATCTCTCATCCCTGAAATGCAACCAGATCAATACTAAACCAGCTTGCACACCAAGAAAACTGATTTGAGGATTAACACAACAATCTGAACAACCTGAACCATAGAACTTGGCAAGTATGCAGTGCAGAGAGGTGAACTGGAGGAAAGAGAAACTGCAGAGGGCAGGGACCTGTTTTTGTTTGCATAAAGAGGACAGAGATAGGGAAGAGTAAGGGAAAAGCATCCCCTCCCCCATGAAAGGAGCTGGAAAGAAAAAGTCTGAGTGGAAACAGCCATAAGGGACTGAACAAAAAAGGGAGAAAGGAGAAAGGAGAGTGTTTAAATTCCATTAAGACTCTATAAACAGGGGAAGCACAGAGTCTGAAACTCCACAGCTCAATACCTGGTAGTGCTCTGGTGGGAGGGTGGATCCATGGGAGCAGAAAGTACGGTCCTTGGGGTCCTGGGCCACACAGGAAGTGGTTGTTCCCTTGCTGGGAGGTCATTTGATAGAGGCGGTGTGGCCTCCCACAGTCAAAGGTTCCAGCAGACCATGGAGAATGGCTGCATTCACTGCTGTTGGAGAGGATGTTAGGGGTGACCTGGTGGCAGATGTGTGTTGTGATTTGCCATAATCTCTGAAATGCTGCTGCTACATGATCTCACGAACTTTTTCTGGGGCAGGCTGGCACCCGGGCACAGTCTCTAGGCCTCTGCAGCAGCATGGTTGTGCGAACGTTCCTGCGAGTGGCCAGTACCCAGCCATTTCTCAGTGAGACCCTCCCCCAAAGGGTAGGAACGGGTCAAAGCCACAGTCACTCAGAAGGGAGGAGTTGGAAAACACAGCTCCATGTGAGATAAAACTCAGGAATGAGGTGCTGCCTGGCAGCCTGCTTAGTCACAGAGAGCGTAGGAGTGGAGAGTGGATGGAAGCTAGAGACGAAGGAGGGGTGCTTGATCACTGGTAGGGGAGAGTGCAGAGTTCTGATAATAGAGACTGAGTAGTTGGGTGACACCCCTCACTCGCATGCACATACACACCTACAAGCTTCACAGCAATCCACCCCAGTAGGCTAAGCAGCACCATCTAGTGGAAGATGGAGCCGTTACACTAAACCTCGCCCAACTGGGCCAACTGCACTCTTGAGGAACACTGTAAGTCTTTCTGCCTGCTTAGTTTATGGACTATAAAGTGCTTCATAGTTTGATTTCTAGGGGAAAACAATATAATTTTAATCGTACTTGATTCTATTCACTGATCCATCTAGTCAATTTTTTTTTCTTTTCCTTTCTTATTCTTGAATATAGAAAGAGAAAAAATTTATTTTTATTTTCAATCTTAAATAAAAATATTTTTCTTTAATTTTTTCTACCATATTTTTTATTTTTGTAAATTTTTTAAATTCTATTTTACTCCTACCATTCATTTTATTCCATTTTATGATATCCAGTTTTTCAAATTTTCAAACTATTTTCCTCTTATTTTCCTTTTTTTTCTTATCTTTCTCTTTTTTCTCTAATCTAATCAAGTTTTTTTCAACAACCTAAGAAGAAAACCACACCTAGGATCTAGCATCCATTATTTGATTTTTTTGTGTTGTTTTTAATTTTTTAATTTTAATTTTTTTTACTTTATTAATTTCATTTCTTCCTTCAAAATAACAAAATGAAGGAATTCACCCCAAAAGAAAGAAGAGGAAGAAATGACAGCCAGGGACTTAATCAACACAGATACAAGCAAGGTATCTGAACCGAAACTAGAATCATGATAATAAGAATATGAGATGGGGTCGAAAATAGATTAGAATCCCTTTTTGCAGAGATAAAAGAAGTAAAAGCTAGTCAAGATGAAATAAAAAATGATATAACTGAGCTGTAATCTCGAATGGATGCCACGGTGGCAAGGATGGAGGAAGCAGAGCTGGAAATCAGTGATATAGAGGACAAACTTACAGAGAATAATGAAGCAGAAAAAAGAGAACTAAGACAAAAGAGCACGATTTAAGAATTAAAGAAATCAGTGACTCATTAAAAAGAAATAATATCTGAATCATAGGGGTCCCAGAAGATGAAGAGAGAGAAAAAGGGGTAGAAGAGTTATGTGAGCAAATCATAGCAGAAACTTTCCTAAGCTGGGAGAAGACACAGACATCAAAATCCAGGAAGCACAGAGGACTCCCATTAGATTCAACACAAACCGACCATTAACAAGGCATATCATAGTCAAATTCGCAAAATACTCAGACAAGGAAAGAATCATGACTGCAGCAAGGGAAAAAAAGCCCTTAACCTACAAGGGAAGATATCAAGTTTGCAGCATACCTATCCATAGAATCTTGGCAGGGAAGAAAGGAGTGGCAGGATATATTTAATGTGCTGAATTGGAAAAATATGCAGCCAAGAATTCTTTATCCAGCAAGGCTGTCATTCAAAATAGAAAGAGAGATTAAAAGTTTCCTACAAACAAAAATTAAAGGAGTTTGTGACAACTAAACTGGTGCTGCAAGAAATTTTAAGGGGGACTCTGAGGGGAGAAAAGACAAAAACAAAAACAAAAAAACAAAACAAAAAGGCTCAAAAGCAACAAAGACTAGAAAGCACCAGAGAACACCACCAGAAACTCCAACTCTACAGGCAATGTAATGACAATAAATTCATATCTTCCAGTGCTCACTGTAAACATCAATGGACTAAAGCTCCAATAAAAAGACATAGGGTAACAGAGTGGATAAGAAAACACAATAGATCTATATGCTGTTTATAAGAGACCCATTTTAGACCTAAAGGCACTTTCAGATAGAAAATAAGGGGCTGGAGATCCATCTATCATGCTAATGGTCATGACAAGAAAGCCTGAGTAGTGATACTTATATCAGAAAATCTAGATTTTAAAATAAAGACTGTAATAAGAGATGAAGAAGGGTGTTATATCATAATTAAGGGGTCTATCCACCAAGAAGATCTAATAATTATAAACATTTATGCTCCAAACGTGAAAGCACCCAGACAAAGAAATCAGTTAATCACAAACATAATAATACCATAATAGTAGGGGACTTCAACACCCCACCTACAACAATGGACAGATCATATAAACAGAAAACCAACACTGAAACAATAGCTTTGAATGACACACTGGACTGGATGGACTTAACAGATATATACAGAACAATTCATCCTAAAGCAGCAGAATACACATTCTTCTCCACTGTACCTGCAACATTCTCCAGAATAGATCACATATTAGGACACAAATCAGTCCTCAACAAATATGAAAAGACTGAGATCATACTGGGCATATTTTCAGACCACAACACTATGAAACTCGAAATCAACCACGAGAAAAAATTTGGAAAGATAACAAATACTTGGAGACTAAAGAACATCCTACTAAAGAATGAATGGGCTAACCAAGAAGTTAAAGAAGAAACTAAAAAGTACATGGAAGCCAATGAAAATGATAGTACCCCAGCACAAAACCTCTGGGATGCAGCAAAGGCAGACAAGAGGGAAGCATATTGCAATCCAGGCCTTTCTAAGAAGGAAGAAACATCTGAGATATACAACCTAACCTTACACCTTAAAGATCTTGAAAAAGAACAGCAAATAAAACCCCAAACCAGCAGAAGACAGGAAGTAGTAAAGATTAGAGCAGAAATCAATGCTATCAAAACCAAAAATCCCAGTAGGACAGATCAATGAAATCAGGAGCTGGTTCTTTGAAAGAATTAACAAAATTGATAAACCCCTAGCCAGTTTGATCAAAAAGAAAAAGGAAAGGACACAAATAAATAAAGTCAAGAATGAAAGAGGAGAGATCACAACCAACACAGCAGAAATACAAACAATAATGAGAGAATATTACCAGCAATTATATGCCAAAAAAATTGACAATCTGGAAAAAAAAGGACAATTCCTAGAAACATATAAACTACCAAAACTGAAACAGGAAGAAATAGAAAATTTGAACACACCCATAACCAGTAAAGAAATCGAATTAGTAATCAAAAATCCCCCAAAAAACAAGAGACCTGGGTCAGATAGATTTCCAAGAGATTCTACCAAACATTTAAAGAAGAGTTAACACCTATTCTCTTGAAGATATTCCAAAAAATAGAAATGGAAGGAAAACTTCCAAACTCTTTCTATGAAGCCAGCATCACTTTGATTCCAAAATCAGACAAAGACCCACTGAAAAGGAGAACTACAGATCAATTTCCCTGATGAATATGTATGCAAAAATCCTCAACAAGATATTAGCCAACTGGATCCAACAATACACTAAAAGAATTATTCACCATGACCAAGTGGGATTTATACCTGGGATGCAGGGCTGGTTCAATATCTGCAAAACAATCAATGTGACTGATCACATCAATGGAAGAAAGAACAAGAACCATATGATCCTCTCAATAGATACAGAGAAAGCATTTGACAAAATACAACATCCTCTTTTGATGAAAACCTTCAAGAAAGTAGGGATAGAAGGATCATACTTCAAGATCATAAAAGCCATATATGAAAGACCCAACGCTAATATCATCCTCAATGGGGCAAAACTGAGACCTTTCCCCCTAAGGTCAGGAATAAGACAGGGATGTCCACTCTCACCACTGTTATTCAACATAGTATTGGAAATCTTAACCTCAGCAATCAGACAACACAAAGGAATAAAAGGCATCCATATTGGCAAGGAGGAAGTCAAACTTTCTTTTTAACAGATGACATGATACTCTTTTTGGAAAACCCAAAAGATTGCACCAAAAAACCCTACTAGACCTCATCCATGAATTCAGCAAAGTCTCAGGATATAAAATCAATGCACAGAAATCAGTCGCATTCCTATACACCAATAATGAAGCAACAGAAAGGGAAATCAAGGAATCAATCCTAGTTATAATCGCACCAAATCCCATAAAAGACATAGGAATAAATGTAACCAAAGAGGTGAAAAATCTATACACTGAAAACTATAGAAAGCTTATAAAAGAAATGGAAGAAGACACAAACATATGGAAAAATATTCCATGCTCCTGGATAGGAAGAACAAATATTGTTAAAATGTCTATACTACCCAAAGCAATCTACATATTCAATGCAATCCCTATCAAAATAACACCAGCATTCTTCACAGAGCTAGAACAAACAAACCTAAAATCTGTATGGAACCAGAAAAGACCCCAACAGCCAAAGAAATCTTGAAAAAGAAAACAAAAGCTGGAGGCATCAAAATCCCAGACTTGAAGATGTATTACAAAGCTGTACTCATCAAGACAGTATGTCACAAAAACAGACACTCAGATCAATGGAACAGAATAGAGAACCCAGATATGGACCCATAAATGTATGGCCAACTAATCTTTGACAAAGCAGGAAAGAATATCCAATGGAATAAAGACAGTCTCTTCAGCAAGTGGTGCTGGGAAAACTGGACAGCGACATGCAGAAAATGAAGCTGGACCACTTACTTACACCATACACAAAAAGAGACTCAAAATGGATGAAAGACCTAAGCATTATATTGGAAGCCATCAAAATCCTAGAGGAAAAAGCAGGCAAAAACGTTTTGATCTCAGCCGCAGTAACTTCTTACTCGACATGTCTCTAGAGGCAAGGGAAAC
The DNA here is from genome assembly GCF_046562875.1 of Panthera onca. NCBI lineage: Eukaryota > Metazoa > Chordata > Mammalia > Carnivora > Felidae > Panthera > Panthera onca. The sequence continues at coordinate 54,200,867 of NC_138356.1, read as the reverse complement.
AAGAGCAAAAATTTTCAACTATTGAGACTTCATCAAAATGAAAAGCTTCTGCACAGGGAAGGAAACAATCAGCAAAACTAAAAGGCAACTGATGGAATGGGAAAAGATATTTGAAAATGACATATCAGATAAAGGGTTAGTATCCAAAATTTATAAAGAACTTATAAAACTCAATACCCAACCAACAAACAATCCACTGAAGAAATGGGCAGAAGACATGAATAGACACTTCTCCAAAGAAGATATCCAGATAGGCAACCGACACATGAAAAAATGCTCAATATCACTCATCATCAGGGAAATACAAATCAAAACCACAGTGAGATATCACCTCACACTTGTCAGAATAGCTAACATTAACAACTCAGGCAACAACAGATGTTGGTGTGGATGCAGAGAAAGAGGATCTCTTTTGCTTGCTGGTGGGAATGCAAACTGGAGTTTCCTCAAAAAATTAAAAATAGAACTACCCTACAATCCAGCAATTGCACTACTAGGTATTCATACAAGGAATACAGGTATGCTGTTTCAGAGGGGCACATGCACCCCAATGTTTTTAGCAGCACTATCAACAATAGCCAAAGTATGGAAAGAGCCCAAATGTCCATCAATGGATGAATGGATCAAGATGTGGTATATATATGTGTGTGTGTGTATATATATGTATATGTATATACACACACACACACACACACACACACACATATATATATATATATATACATATATATATACATACACACACACAATAGAGTATTACTCAGCAATCAAAAAGAATGAAATCTTGCCATTTGCAACTATGTGGATTGAACTAGAGGGTATTATGCTAACTGAAATTAGTCAGAAAGACAAATATCATATGACTTCATTTATATGAGGGCTTTAAGATACAAAACAGATGAACATAGGGAAGGGAAGCAAAAATAAAATAAAAACAGGGAGGAGGACAAAACATAAGAGACTCTTAAATATAGAGAACAAACAGAGGGTTGGTGGAGGGGTTGTGGGAGAGGGAGATAAGCTAAATGGGTAAGAGGCATTAAGAAATCTACTCCTGAAATCATTGTTGCACTATATGCTAATTAACTTAAATGTAAATTTAAAAATTCATTAATTAATTAAAAAAAACAAATAACAGTTCACATACACCTGGTGTTTACCATGTGTGAAGAACTAAGGACAGTGCATGGATTAGTCTATTTACTTTTCACAACAAACTTATGAGGTCATTGCCACTGATTATTATCATCAGCTTTTACAGTTGAGAAGTCTGAGGCACAGAGATAAAGTAATTTAGCCACAGACACACAGCCATTTAGTGATAAAGCCAGAATGTGAGTCCGGATAGTCTGGCTCTGTGACTGACTGGGATACAATAATGGACTATGTGAGTAGAAATGATGTATGATAAACCCATAGAAACTTTTCTAGCAATCCTCCATGCACTTTTTTCTCCCTTCATCTGTCTCTGAATGATGATGATCCAGGATAGGAATGCGTAGCTCCAAGACGTGCATTAAACTGTTAAATGGGTGAAATTTTGAGGGTGAGAGATGCTAAAAAATAAAAAGCCTTTAGCTTCACAGCATAAAAGTAAGACAGTTTGTTTAGCACTCATTTATGGAAGAACCTTAGATCTGAAATTATAAGCCTGCTTGGTGGCAAATGGTATTAACAAGAAGACAATCTGGCTGGCCACAATGTTTTGTTTTGTTTTGTTTTTAAGTAGACACCCATATCCAGAAATTCTTAGCCCCACTGTCTTTGTGTCATAAGAATAGACCAGTTCCCAAAGTAGACGTACCTTAAGGTCATCTCAGACAAATTCCTTCAAGCACACAGATGCCACTGAGTCCTGGCAGCCACTTCCTTTCAGGGACACAAAGGAGGGGCCCAGACGCAACTCAGAGAGGGAAAGCTGGAGCTCCCATAAGTTGAATTGTCTACACACACTGGATCAGTTTAGAACCATAAATTCAGTGAACTGCAAATAAAGAAGAGCAAATTCAGGGGAAACTAAGATTAGATTGTTAGTTTGTATGTAACTTTTATTGTTAGAGAAAGAGAGTACGTGTTCAAAAGGCGGGGAAGGGGAAGAGGGAAAGAGAGAGAAAGAGAGAGAGAGACAGAGAATGAATCTTAAGCAGGCTCCATGCTTAGTGCAGAGCCTGACTGAGGCTCTATGACCCTGGAATCATGACCTGAGTCAAAATCAAGAGTTGGATGCTCAAACGACTGAGCTACCCAGGTGCCCCTTGGATGTAACTTTTAACATGTTTTTTGGGGATTTTTTTTTTGCTATACATATTTTTATAAATTTAACTTCATTTAAAAATATTCTCATATATTTACACATTTATGCAGTTTTATACAAATGCCTAAATGTGATCCTTGCATATCCTATCGTTTTTTGCTTTGTTTTCTTTTCTGAGTGCTAGAATTTTTCTTTCCCTCTTTATTCCCATTATCCCCCCTACCCTTCCCAGATTGTCATTTTTCCCTTGTTCTCCATGCTTTAAAAATAATATGCGGGGTGCCTGGGTGGCTCAGTTGGTTAAGCATCTGATTTCAGCTCAGGTCACGATCTCATGGTCTGTGAGTTTAAGCCCCTCATGGGGCTCTGTGCTGACACTTCAGAGCCTGAAGCCTGCTTCAGATTTTGTGTCTACCTCTCTCTCTGTTCCTCTCTTGCACTCGCTTTCTCTCTCTCTCAAAAATAAACATTAAAAAAACAATTATATGCAAATGCACACACTCAAATACATACACGAATATATTTACATGCACACAATGATAAATATACATATGACTCATATATAAATATATATACATATTATGTACACCTAGTGAAATATATGTACATATATCTACATCCATAAATCTGTACATATATATACATCTATAAATATATACATATATCTTGTGCTCTCAGTAAAGTTCTTTCTGTTCCTCCACAGTTTCATTTGTAGAACTGAAGAGGGACCCCCAGAACTCCTCCTCCTGGCACAATACACCCCCTGCATCCCTCCCTTAAAAGTCTGCCTCTTGGGTGATCAGGATAATGCCATCACTCTCATCCCTGTGCAGTGGGTAGCCACAAGCAGCCCAAGGATCCCAGGCTTATTATCATCAGTCTGGGAGCTACACTTGATTTTTTCCATTCTGTACAATTCTTTCTCCCCACTTCCCCTGTGCTCTCTGGAGCTTACAGTCTGTCCTCAACAAAATCCACTGTCTTCCCATTCCCTTCTGTGAATGTTTCCTTCACCTAGGTATTAGTTTCCTGCAGCTGTTATAAATTACTGCAAAGTTGGTGACCTAAAACAGAAATTTTCTCTCTCCATTCTCAAGTCCAGAAGTCCAAAATCAGTATCACTGGGCTGAAATTAAAGTGCTGGTGGGGCTGTGTTCCCACCAGAGGCTTTAGGGAAGAATGCACACCTCACCTGGCGACTGCTGGCATTGGTTGGCTTGTCACATCACTCCAAACTTCAAGGGAAGTTATTTTCAAATCTCTCTCTGGTCCATCTTCATGTCACTATCTCTGTGTACCTTTCCTTCTGTGTTACATCTCTCTGACCCTCTCTTATAAGGACGCATGTGATTGACTGCATTCAGCGCCCACCTGGATAATCCAGGATACTCTCTCCATCTTAACAATTACATTTGCAAAGACTCTTTTTCCAAATAAAGTAACAATTACAGGTTTGAGGGATAATGGCTTGGTATCCTTGGAGGCCTTCATTTAGGCAACATCAATCTGCTTGCCCTGTCTCAAACCTGATGCTTCCCCAAGAATCTGCTTCTTCTTCAGGACCCTCCAAATGTAGCTAGTTTTTGTTTGTTTGTTAGTTTGCTTGCTTGCTTGCTTGCTTGTTTTGTTTTGTTTTGTTTTTTTAAATCTCACAGCCCAGAAGTGAGGTAAGTGTCCTCCTTGATTCTCCTTAACAACATTGTCCCTCTCTTCTTCCAAAACATGCCAACTTCAGGGTCATGGCTTGGTTCATAGGTTGGAGTCTCACATCAGCCTCGCTGCTGTCAGCACGGAGCCTGCTTCAGATCCTCTGTCTCCCTGTCTCTCTGCCCCTCCGCTGCTCACACACTCTTGCTCTCTCAGAAATAAAAAAATATATATATTTAAAAAAAACCATTCCAACTTCAGAGCTCATGCTAGCATACTATACCATCCATCCCTCCTTTAGCCATCATCCACAGACCCTCAAGCTACTCCTGAAGAATTTTATATTGTTTGCTCTGACTCCTCCTAACACTACTCCTACTATAATTCTTGGTGATTTCAATGTCCATGCCTGCAGTCTTTCCAGTTTCTCAGTCTCTGAACCTTCCCTCTCCTAGTAGCTTATAACTTTACCCCATCTCAGCTTTTCAGTTCCATGATTATATACTAGGTCTTGTCAATACTAATCCTAATAATACTAACACTAACAAAAAACTGTATCCCCTTCACAATCTCAAATTTTAAGCACTCTACTCTTTGACCTATATTTTCAGCTAATTCCCTCTAATACCCCAACTCCAAAAAAGCTCTGATCTATCTGGCTAAATGGCAATATATAGAAAACTGTGAAGGATATTATCCTGTCACCATTCATTATCCTTTACCCCTTGTAGGTCATACAGAGCCAATCTTTGTGTCACCCTACCCTGTCTATGTTCAAGTCTCTGCCTAGTCCAGATGTGTACCTTGGCAGCTGATTGTGGCTGGGGAAAATCCTCAGATGACTGGGCTCACTTTGAATGTATCACCTCAGGGGCGCCTGGGTGGCTTAGTCAGTTCAGTGTCCAACTTCGGCTCAGGCTCACAGTTCGTGAGTTTGAGCCCCACATCGGGCTCTGTGCTGACAGCTTGGAGCCTGGATCCTGTTTCAGATTCTGTGTCACCCTCTCTCTCTGCCCATCCCCCGCTTGCTCTCTCTCTCTCAAAAATAAATAAGCATTTTAAAATTAAAAAAAAAAATTAATGTATCACCTCAAGAAGAGCATTGGTGCTGATGGAAAATCCCACTGTATAGTTCTTCCCCTTGCCATTCCTCTAGATGATTACCCATACCTTTCCTCTTCAAACTGCCAAGATTTCCCTCAATCTTCACCCTCAGCTGACAACCTTACTTCTGTACTTCACTATGAAAATACAAGAAATTAGAGAACATCTTCCACACACTCGCATCTGCCAACACCCAGGATCTGTTCTGCATCTCTGCCTCATCTATGATTCAGGAACCATTATCACCTCCTCAGACCATTCCCTTCATCTGTGCACTAACATCCATTTCCACTTAGTTACCTTGAAGCATCACTCTAGTGGTTGCCTCCTCTCTCTTCCATCATGAATTTTCCCCTACCGGATGGCTTTTGTTAGCATACAACTAATCTGAAATATCTACCATCTTAAAAATCAAAACAAAACAAAGCATCCCCTTCCAGCTACTGCTATATTATTATATTGACCTTTCTCATTTATTTATTTTCTATTATTTTATTTGAGAGAGATGGAGAAAGAGAGATCAAGAGAGCCCACACACTAGTGAGGGAGGGGCAGAGGGAGAGAGAATCCTAAGTAGGCTCCAAGCTCAGTCCTCAGTGCAGAACCTGATGTAGGGCTCCATCTCATGACTGGATCAACTATGAGATCGTGATCTGAGCTGAAATCAAGAGTTGGAGCCTCAACCGACTGAGCCACCCAGGCGTCCCTACTCTTTATCCTTTAAATCAAAGCTCTCTTAAAAGATATGACTGTTGTTGTCCCTTATTTCCCTTAGTCTCCTATTCTGTCTTGAACCCTCTTCAATCAGGCATCCATCCCCAGCGCGCACGCACACACACACACACACACACACTCCAATCTTGAAAACAGAAATGCATAAATGATTTCCACGTTACTAAAATAAATTTCCTCATCCTATCCTATCTAGCAGCAACTTTGACCACTCATCTTTCTGAACCAATTTCTTTATCTGGCTTCCTTGCACCTGCTCTCTTGTTTCTCTTTCTACTTCACTTAATGGTCATTTTTCTCAGTCACCTTTGCTGGCTGCTCCCCAATCTCCAAACTTTGGCCTTTGACTTTTTGGTCACTATTCTATGCCCAGTGCATAGAATCACATAGAATGAACAAATATATAGGATATTTTTTAGTTTTATTCTAAGAAAATAGGGCCATATCCTTCACAGTTCTCTATGTATTGCCATTTTAATGCAACAACACTTCATGGAAATCACTTTGGGGTGATTGGTATAGCTCTATTTCATTTCATAGTGTTATATACTATGGAGTGGATATGCAAAAATTTATTAAAACATTTGCATGTTATGGGAAAGTCTTTGCATCCAGTTCTTTTGTGATGAATAATGTGGGAATTAATATCCTTCCACTTTTATTCCGGTTTCCCAGAAGCAGAATTGTTGGAACCAAGGAAGCATGTACATTAAATGATAACTGTTTTAGGACTGCTTCCCACAAAGCCTGTTTTAATTGCTGTTTTTTGCCATCATGGCTCTCTAATGCTGTATTTGATAGGTATTTTGATTCTTTCAAATGTTAGCTAGACTGATATGTAATGACTGTTCCTTTAATTGGCATTTCCCTGACTAATATATTTAAGCAGCATGACTTAGAGGTAGAAACACTGGCTCAGATGCCAGACTTTCTGGATTTTAATTCTGATTCCAACGCTTACTAGCTGTGTGACCTTGGACAATTCTCTTAACCTCTCTGTTAAGAGAGGTTTTTCATATGTCAGAAGGAGATAATAGGAACTACTACTTCATCTGTTTTATTTTTGTGGAGATTAAATGTGTTCATGTAAATCAGAGCAGTAACTTGTACAAAGTAAACTGTCAATAGATATTGCTTTTTATTATTACTCCTCCTCCTACTACTATCATTATGATATCTTATGTTTCTATTGCAAATCTGTGAATTAAATCTTATTTCCTCTGCCCACTTTTTGATTGGGTTATTCATCCCCATCACATCAAGTTGTAAATACTCTGTGTGTGTTGTAAATATGAACACTCTGTTAGTCACGATAGGCTATGTTACATCATGTTAAAACATCTCAATGGCTCAGCACAATAAAAGTTTATTTCTCAACTTGCCAAAGTTTCTTATAGGTCAAGAAGTCCTCCTTCACCTTGTAGATATTATATCCAGGAAATGTTGCTTCCAAAATCATCATAGCAGGAAAAGAGATATGGAGGGTTGTGGCAGGCACCTCTTGGTTTTCACACACTTATGTAATCCTCTCCTCCTGCATAGGTTGGATTTAGTGGCTCAAATATAGCAAACATAGTGTATTAGAGATGATGGGAGGTCATATTTTAGATTAGGCTGAAAAAAGACCATGCTTCTCAATTGTGCCTTGCTTGTGTTCATTCTGAGAGAAGCCAGCAGCCCCACTTGACAAGGAACTGAGAGAGGCCTTTAGCCAATAAGACAGCAAGGAACTGACATCCTCATCCAACAGCCTCTGAGGAACTGAATTCTGACAACTACATGAATGAGTTTAGAAGTGGATCCTTTCCTAATCAAGACTTCAGAGCACCAGCCAACAATCTGGTCACAGCCTCTGAGAGATCTTGAACCAGAGGGCCTAGTCAAGCCTCATCCAGACTCTGGACTTACCATAGCTGTGAGGTAATAAATGCTTGTTGTTTTATGCCTCTAAATTTTAGGGTAATTTGTTATACAACAAATAACTAATGCAAGGATAGAACAGGATATTTTCAAGGCCAGCAAGTGGCTTATGTCATATCTGTCCATACCACACTGGCCAGAATTTAGTCTCATGGCCCCAGTTGTGGTTAGGAAGAGAAATTGGGATGCTGAACACACAGAGTTTTCTGTGCTATGATTTCTTCCTGTGCTCTTTGCAAATATTTTTTCTATATCTATTTTTTGTATCTTATCTCTGTTTATGTTATCTTCTGTTACATAATATATATATATATTTTCATTTTTTCACAGAGATATCCACATCTTATATTTTCTAGCTTTTGGTTTTCCAGAATTGGTTAAGTTGGTCTCCGTTAGCACTTGATTGGGTAAAGTACAATAAATTCTACTTTATTCTCTTACAACATTTCTATTGCGTTATTTTTTAGATAGTTTTTAATTCATATGAAATTTACTTTTGCGTTTAGAGCATAATTTAATTTTCTTTCACATGGATAATGATAATAATATCATTTATAAATAACCCCCTGCCCACCATACACACACTAAATTGAACTACCAACTTAGTCACATGTATCAATTTAGTCATCATATAGACTGGGATCTAATTCTAGATTCCCTTTCCTGATCTGCTAATCTAGTGTCTATCACTGTGCCAACACAATATTGATTCTGTTACAATGGCTTCCTATAATTTTTTGATATCTGTTAGGCAGGACCTCAACCCCATTGCTCTCTTTTTCATTTTTTTTGACTACTTTTTGGCAACTATTCTTCAATATAATTTTTAATATTCTTTTATCTAGTATCCCACATGCACCATAAATAACAACAAAAGTATATCCTGGGATTCCAACTGGAATTGTATTATACTTCAACATTAATTTGAAGATAATATTTATATGATACACTGTTTATTCTTCTTTCTCAAAAAAGATAGCTTTTAATTTTCCTATTTATTATATAAATATAATTATAAATATTTGTGAATATTATTTATATATTATATATATTGTACAATATTATATATATAGTAACCATTGTAGTATCCATCAGGTTTTGGCCCTTTTGTATCGTTTCCTGTTCTGCCTTTTGAACCACATATAATTTTTATCTTTTTCCCATAGTGTTTCTTAGTTTATTAGAGGAAAATCACACATCTTTCCTGTGCCTTACTCATCTCTAGTTTAAAGAAACAATGCCTTTACTATCGCTTATTGTACATTGAAAGGCACGGAGTCTATTGGTCATAGACCATGTAGTGTATTGACTAAGCCTACCTGGGTTTAAAGCTCAATTCTATCACTTTCTGGCTTTGTAATTTGGGGCAAATTATTTAATTCCCTTGTACCTCATTTCCTCAACTTTAAAATAGGAATGATAATATTTCTTACCCCACTGGTTGGTTGTGAAGATTAAATGAATTAGTGCATAAAAATAATGGAATAATGCTTAGCACAGAGTATGAATTGAGAAGGATTTGTCTGTTTTCTTTTTTTGGACTTCGTTTTATTTATTTATTTAATATGAAATTTATTGTCAAATTGGTTTCCATACAACACCCAGTGCTCATCCCAACAGGTGTCCTCAATACCCATCACCCACCCTCTCCTCCCTCCCACCCCCCATCAATCCTCAGATTGTTCTCTGTTTTTAAGAGTCTTTTATGGTTTGGCTCCCTCCCTCTCTAACTTTTTTTCCCTTTCCCTCCCCCATGGTCTTCTGTTCAGTTTCTCAGGATCCACATAAGAGTGAAAACATATGGTATCTGTCTTTCTCTGTATGACTTATTTCACTTAGCATAACACTCTCCAGTTCCATCCACATTGCTACAAAATGCCAGATTTCATTCTTTCTCATTGCCACATAGTATTTCATTGTGTATATAAACCACAATTTCTTTATCCATTCATCAGTTGATGGACATTTAGGCTCTAACAGGCACATGAAAAGATGCTCAATGTCGCTCCTCCTCAGGGAAATACAAATCAAAACCACACTCATATACCACCTCATGCCAGTCACAGTGGCTAACATGAACAAATCAGGAGACTATAGATGCTGGCGAGGATGTGGAGAAATGGGAACCCTCTTGCACTGTTGGTGGGAATGCAAACTGGTGCAGCCACGCTGGAAAACAGTGTGGAGGTTCCTCAAAATATTAAAAATAGATCTACCCTATGACCCAGCAATAGCACTGCTAGGAATTTACCCAAGGGATACCGGAGTGCTGATGCATAGGGGCACTTGTACCCCAATGTTTATAGCAGCACTTTCAACAATAGCCAAATTATGGATTTGTCTGTTGTCTTAATGGTAGTGGTAAATAATTGTTAAAATTTAATTCTCATTATTTATATCTGCGTCAGATACAATTATCTTCTTGTACAAAGGAAGAAAAAGTAAGAGTCAATTGTTATCTACATTTAATAAAGTAAAATATTTCTTATATCCAAAAGGATTTATTAATATGAATGGTTTTGATTATTTGCTTTTGGTATTAAAAAATGCTGTATTTTTTTACCACTGTTTTCTTAGCAATTCTGATAGTGCTCAATGCAAATTTATTTTTGTTCCCTAGTGAAATTTTAATGATTCCTTCAAGGAATTGTTGAAACTATTCATCAACAGTAAATCAACTATATACATATATATATATTTTTATTTTTTAAATGAAGTTATCTGCCTTCTTGTTAATTTTTCAATACTATCATTGAGGAAAAGACATGCAAGTCTTGCTTTAAACTGTTTATGGGTGTTCCTGGATGGTGTGTTAATTAGCCTTATGTACCTGAACTATTGTGGCGGTACCATGAATTGTGTATCATTATTCATCCCAGGGACACAACCCCAAAGCACAGGGAAGGTCAAGTGTGTCTGAAGAAAGGGAAATTATAGAAAAATGTTTAAATTTTTTTCTCTACATCATTATTTTGCTTGTTGTTATGGTTCAGTATGATATTGCTTATGAGACAGCAAGGGAATTTCCTTCTTATCTTTCTTAAAGCATACCCAGTGGTCATAGCATTTATTCAACAAGTAATTGTTGAGTGTGTTCTAGCCATTGTTCAAAGAACTGGGGAAACAGCATGAAGAAAACAAACAAAAACAAACAGCGCTGCCAAAAGAAAAGTTTCCACTTTTTAGGAATGGAATTCAAACAATAAACAAGTAAATAAATTAATAATATAATACCCAGGAGTCATAGATAATATGCCTATCCAGAGCTGGCCACTCTAAGTAGGTATTATTGAATAGGGACTTATAGGAAGCCAGGGAACCAGTGCCACAGAAGCCTGAATGAAGAGTGTATAGACAGATCATTAAGATTACAAATGCCCTTAGTATATTTGAAAATTGGCAAGAAAGTCCATGAGGCTGAGCACATGGGCATGGTGAAGAGCTCTGGGAAATAAACTTAGAAGGAAGCCGGGGGCCAGATCCTGCAGGTCCTTGTAGATCAGAATAAGAACTCTGGGTATCATTCGACATGTGAAAGGAAGACATTGAGGAGTGGAGGACAGGCAGAGAAGAGTGGTGATTTCCATTTTAAAAAGATATTATCTGTATTCTTTTATTTGCCAAAATTATTATCTCCTCAATCTCCACCTTTACCATGTCTTTACCAGAACCTGAGTAAAGCTGAAAATTTGCTCCACTCAGTAGTGGGGAATGGTGATGGTGTTAAGCATCTCCATCTAAGGCATGGAATTGGCTGGGTGACTCTGGAGCCAGTTCTAACTCCACATAAAAAGATCATCTGGGTCTTGTTGAGGTCTCTCTACGGAAATGGAAGTTAGAACTTCTGGCTTCACCTTGACTGAATATTTAGGCCACAATTATAAGCAAGTCTTTTTTCAGTTTTTCCCCCTTTCATTCACCTATTCAACAAGCATATAATGAACATGCACTGTAAGCCATTGGTATGCTAAGCACTGGAGATACCACCATGAAGGAGATAGACAAGGTTTCTAACCTCACAGCACTTTTAGTATCGACTTACATATGACTCTAGGGCATGCTGTTTGAAGACCGATGTAGCCAGACCTACTCTCCTAGTTTCATGAAGTACCATTTTATACCAATGTATTATATTAGATCAGCCTGGCCACTTGAACCCTCAAGTGCATTTGCCAGGTGTCTATATTTATAACAATGAAATGACTGGATTTATAGTCATTAGTAAATATACACTCTGTAGCATGCTCCTGGTAGTAGTATCACCTTCAGGCAAAAGACAGTTTAAATTATGCTTCTAAGTGAAGGTACTTTGCCATTGGCACATTGGCCATTCATGTATTATGTCTTTACTAATCTAACACTTTAAAAAGAACTTACTAAATCAAAACGAAGCATTCAAAGACACAAAGGCAATCATGTCTTATGAACTAGAATATATGTAACAGGACTAAAATTTCACTGTCTTCTAAGAAGAGCCAGTGATTCCTTCAAGCAGGAATAGGCACATATTCCACGTAAAGTTTTGCTTTTTCACCCCAAAGAACCCCAACCAACACTATCCTCTGAAAATATATGGCATATCTGACCCACCAGCACAGGATCTCATCAGAATAGAAACTCACTTTAGAGTAAAAGGGGAGTGGGCCCATGACCATACACTGGTCATACCACACCAACCAGAAGCTGCTGCCTGACAGCAGCATGGCTTAAGTGCTAATTCAGTGCTAATTCATCCTTTTACAAGGATGGGGCACCATCCTCCAGGTCACTGTATATACCTTAAATCAAAGAACTTTATTTGGAACTGTGTCTCAAATGGAAAGAAAATGATTGGTCCCAGAATTAGGAGGTAGAAACAGGAGTAGCTCTACTTATCATCATTCCCAATAACCAACTGGAGGAATTTGTGCCTGTTGTCCCAACAACCCTGGTCTACTTAAGGCTTGTTAAGTCTTGGTTCCTTAAGAGAGAATATTTCTACAAAGACACAGAAAAAAAGTCACGACTGATGCCTGGGCATTTCAGGCTCCTTGTCACCAGAGACTATTGAACATGAAAAGGAATCATCATCTTGGCAAGAATTTTTGACTCTGATCATCAGCAGGAGGAAGGGTTGGTATTAACACAATAGAGGAATATTGACATGTGTGTGACCCAGTTGGGCACCACTTGGTATACCCTTGCCCTATTTTGATGGAAAATGACAATTCTCAGGCAACCTCAGTCTGAAAAGTGCATGGTAGCCAGCCAAGACTGCCAGAGGTGCTTCGTGATGGTAAAAGGAATATGGAATGGGTAGTAAAGGAAAAGGCAAAACAACATGATGAGTCTCAGTTGTGACCTTTAGATCAGTAGAACTGTAGGAGTTACAGCCAGCACCATTAACCTTCTTCTGACTTTTCCCTCAGAAGAGACACCCATCAGAATCCTGGAGGAGCTGCTCCTTGAACATATATGAAGTGGATGAGCATAGCATCGGGATGCACCTCCTTGGTCTCCCTTCAAGGAAGGACTTGTTAATGAAACTACTGGGGAGGACTGCTGGCAGAGAGTTTACAGCTATCAGTCTCTTTGGGGATTGCTTCAGCTGCAGAGAGCTGCTTAGCCAAGGTCACATGTGTCTCAGGGCTGTGCGATCAAGGAAGGAGCAATAAGAGACCAGCCATTTTGGCCCAAAGCAGAATATGTCAGATGATGTGGCAGAAGCTATCTTTGGACCCACTTGACTTCTGTATTTGACCAATCCTGCTTCTTTCCTGTCTCTTTTACAGGAGTTGATCCCAAGGATAATCCTTAGTAAGCCTCCCAACCACTGAAATTGTCTGGGTCTGCTTCCTCTGAAAATTGTCTACTACTTTAAATGGAAAATCAATTCATTCCAGTAACTGGTTGGCTTTCTTTCATCCATTTCATGGAATCAAAGTTAAGCTCTTGGAAGTTCATTCTGTCTTATTGTGATCGTGACTGTAAGTGCAGTTAAGAAGTTCACCATTAAAAGTAAAGTTACTTGTTTTGTGGGGAAAATATGAATACAAATCTTGGTGGAGCATAGAGAGCATCATTATAAAAACAATATTAATACTCAATTAAGAAACTCATGACACAGAAATATATGTGGAGTTTGTTGTAGTGTACTCTTAATTGAGGGGCTGGCAAATTTGTGTCTTGTAAAGTGCCAGATAGTAAACATTTTAGGCTTTGCAATCTGTATGGGTTTTGATGCAATTACTGAATTCTACTGTTCAGTGCAAAAGCAGCAATAGAAAAATCCATAAACAAAAGAGCATGGATATATTCCAATAGAACTACATTTACAAAAACAGGCATAGTTCCAGATTTGGGCAGAGTGTTGTAGTTTGCCAACCTCTGCCTTAATTCATCAGCATCCAAATGAGCTCTAAAATTTTATCAGTCAAAATAGAACTTATGCTTAAAATTTTAAAATATAATTCTACAAACCAGTAAAAGTACTGAGGGTAAAATTTTTATTTTGATGAAATTGATGTCTTATACAAAAAAAAAATGCTATAGCATGGCTTATAGCATTCTCTCTTTGTACCCAACATCAATTATATTTTATGTGTTTCAACATCTAAATAAATATTTTTGATATTAATTGAAGTGTTCTAAAATGGTATTAAGATTATTTTTACATGAGTTCTTTAAATTTTGACTGTATTTTGTTCCAAATTACTTTGAAGATTTTAATCAAAATGTTCATAAATGGGGTGCCAAAAAGTCCAGTGTTTGAAGCTTTCAGTGTATTGCAATTACTGCAAACAAAGCATGCAAGAAACCAGATACTGAAATTTATCCTTGTAAAAGCAAGAGAGAAACTGAATCAATTAACTTTTTAGAGCTCAATGCACAAGATATAATTTTGAAATTCAATAATTGTACTTTTGAGTATCTCAATTTATGGGAAAAATCTTTTTCTGAAACTCCTATTTTTAATTGAATATATATTCAACTAAAAATACATATATTTTTCATCAAAATAAAATGAAATTGAGAAGGCCTATGATTTTGCATCATGCAAGTTTTGTGAAAAGAATTATGAATAGTGGCAAGTTACCTGGCAGGTTTTATCCTGTAAGAATATTTATTGAAGAAAGATACTTTAAATGAAGGGGGAATAAATCTATACAAATTTGGGCTAAAGTACTTGCACATTAAAAAAACACAAAATTTTCCCCATGCAGCAGAAGTTTTCTGAGTTTATTAGGTAATAGCACTAATAAGGACAAGTTTTCTTTAATTAAAACTTTGTATTTTATAGGAAAGAGACAAGAGTACCAAATTTATTAATCCTAAAGTGCAAGTTTGAAAAATATTGTTGGCAGTTAAAAAATAAAAATAATTATACCATATGGAAAAATATAACCTTCAGAAAAATACCATTGGCAATATTAAAAATGGACACAGCTAAGAAATTGATTAAAATGGATGAATAGGTACACTAACAATTATTTTACTTGTAATCACTGTAAAAAGAAGTCTTTAACAATTTTGCTTTATTTTACATGTATTTTATTTTAGAAAGAATTTAATTTTTGTTTTTTTTTTTTTAATTTTTTTTTTCAACGTTTTTTTATTTATTTTTGGGACAGAGAGAGACAGAGCATGAACGGGGGAGGGGCAGAGAGAGAGGGAGACACAGAATCGGAAACAGGCTCCAGGCTCCGAGCCATCAGCCCAGAGCCCGACGCCGGGCTCGAACTCACGGACCGCGAGATCGTGACCTGGCTGAAGTCGGACGCTTAACCGACTGCGCCACCCAGGCGCCCCAGAAAGAATTTAATTTTTGAAAGTAGTTTTGAATAGAATGGCTTTACAGTCCAGTTAAAATAGTAAACCAATTTGCAGTCAATCTATATGTTTTAAATTATGTAATTTTAATTGATTTTAGTGTTCCTTTTTATTTTCAAACTATATAATATAAATTATTGTCATCTTTGTAACAGTGATCAACAAAACCAAAGGATCGTTAGAACTCATGCTGTCTTCATGGCAAAGAATGAGAGAATTCTAACAATTTTCATTAGATATCTCTGATCATGTTACATATAATCTCATCTGATCCTCATCTAATCCTAATACCTATTCTAGGTATTTTCTCATTTAAAAATCCAAGGAAAACAAGGTTTAGAAAGGTAAATTGCTAAAGATAATACAAGTATTAATTTATAAGGACAGAATTAAAACTTTCCTTCACTTATCTCTAAAGTCTACACTCTCAATTTTTAGGTCATAATGTAGAGGCCAGATATTCATCTTATCGTTTTTTTTTTTGAGAGAAAGAGAGGGTGCAAGTGAGTGAGGGAGAGAGAGAGAGAGTGAGAGAGAGAAGAGAGAGAGGCTCACCCAAAGCGGGGCTCTTGCTCACCTGAAGTGGGCTTGAACTCATGAACTGTGAGATCATGACCTGAGCCAAAGTTAGATGCTTAACAGACTGAGCTACCTAGGCACCCCTCATCTTATTATTAAAATCATATTTGTTATCTGATTATAAAATTGAAAATACAGAAAATATTTTTTAAAAATATCTTTAGGGATACAGGAGTGCTGATGCATAGGGGCACATGTAGCCCAATGTTTATAGCAGCACTTTCAACAGTAGCCAAATTATGGAAAGAGCCAAATGTCCATCAACTGATGAATGGATAAAGAAGTTGTGGTTTATATATACAATGGAATACTACTTGGCAATGAGAAGGAATGAAATCTGGCCATCTGCAGCAACGTGGACGGAACTGGAGGGTATTATGCTAAGGAATAAGTCAGTCAGAGAAAGACAGATACCATATATTTTCACTCATATGTGGATCTTGAGAAACTTAACAGAAGACCATGGGGGAGGGGAAGAGGAAAAAAAAAGATACAGAGAGGGAGGGAGGCAAACCATAAGAGACTCTTAAATACTGAGAACAAACTGAGGGTTGATGGGGGGCAGGGGAGAGGGGAAACTGGGTGATGGGCATTGAGGAGGGCACCTGTTGGGATGAGCACTGGGTGTTGTATAGAAACCAATTTGACAATAAATGATATTTAAAAAAATCTTTAGTAATACCCAGAAATAACATTAGTAGTACTTTGGGTTATTTCCTCAATGATTTTTTTAAAATTTATTTTGACAGAGCATGCATAAGCACATGAGCAGAGGAGGGGCAGAGAGAGGGAGAGAGAGAGGAAGAGAGAGAGAGAGAGAGAGAGAGAGAGAGAGAGAGAGAGTCCTAAGCAGGTTCCATGCTCAGTGCAGAGCCTGATGCAGGGAAGGGGGCTTGATCTCATGACCCTGAGATCATGACCTGAGCCAATGTCAAGGTCAGATGCTCAACCAACTGAGCCACCCAGGTGGCCCTATTTCCTCAATGATTTTTCTATACATGGTTGTATTTAAGTCATTGAGATCATACAATGTACTACATTCCTTCAGCCTGAGAGAAGAAATAATCTAGTAACAATTGACACTAAACATCCAAATAGCCTTGGAACATTGTTATAACGACTTAGTCTTATTCCATTAAGTGCTGATTTTGCACTTCAAGGACCTCAAAGAATGGCTTTACAAAAGAACCCTCACTTACACTACATAGATGAGCAAACTGTATACAGAATATTTAAATTGCACTAAGCTCCATTTGTAGGGATCTTCCCATAGACCATAAATTTCTTGAGGGCAGAGACCATGTTTTACTGAAGTTTGTGTTTGGGCTTTACAGGACAGCTACTCAAATTTATTAGGTACTTCAAAAAACTTGTGTAATTGAAATACATTTTGCCATCTGAAAAAGCTTTCATGGTATATATAAGTAATGTTGAAATGCTTGTACAGCTGACATATGTAATTAGAGGAGGGTCTGAGTGGAACAAATTGTAAGATGCTACCTTTTAAGTATTACTTAGGATAAAGGATTCGTGACACTTTGAAGACATTTTTCCCCCTTGGAATGAGAAGTACATCTCAAATGCAGTCAACTCTGGACATTTATAATGATGACTGCTTCTTCTATGTGTAATAAAGAATCCTTAAACACTTATCATTATGAATGATATCATAGTCATTTTTACCTTTCATTGTGAATAGTGGAAAAAGAAAAATATCCTTTTGGCTTGTAATGATTTGTTCTTAAATTTGGCATTTAGCTCTAGTTTTTAACTCATGGTAATAATCTGAGGCAGGAATAATAGCTTGCCTTATGTAATGTCGATTATATCTTTCCCAAGTCTCTATAGTTTTTTTAATGATTTTCTCTTAGACATTTTTACATCAAGACTGTTCCTATTATTTGCGGTAATGTTCTAATTTTATTAATACTAAATTAAGAAATTTTATGAATTATGAATTCAATGAATTTGTGATGAATTTATGTATTACAAAGAGGCTTTCTGACTTAGACATAGCTTCCTTTTATTATATTGAGGGATGCAATTAGACTGAACTGGGTTCAAATTGTAACTCAGCTTTTTTTATTTGTTTGAGCCTCAGGTTCCTCTTTGTAAGATAAGAGATAACTACCTCTTAGTGGTACTTTGAGCATTCCAGAAAGTAACAGGTGAAGACTGATCTGATGGGCTGGTGTATGATACATGTTACCACCCAAAAAGTTGTTTTCCTTCCCTTTCCTGAAAATGCAAATACAAGAAAAAGAAAAGAAATATAATAATAAGGACTGCAAGCTTCTTAGAAGATGCATATTCCAAACAGATCAAATCCTATCTTAAGGATGCAGAATTCTTAAAGTATCAAATGGGTTGAGACATACCTTATCCTTGGGTATCTACAGGAAGGGTTGTGCTATAGAACTCATAACCCAGTGAGGAAGAAGAAGGAGAACCATAGTGGATATAGACAAGGAGTCAGCTCCAATTAGCAGACACGACCACTTCGTGTTCTTAGGCCAAATCTATAGATACAAGTGAAAATTACAGAAGCCCCATCTATAGCAGAAATGCCATTCACCAAGAGGGTTATTCATGCACAGGCTAGATGCTAGCCTGCTTCCTAATACAGCTAGAGAGGCCTGGAGAAGGATTCCTGATCGCTGAGCTGAGCCCAGCAGGGAAATTTGGAGTTAGCTGGGCAAGAAAGGTGCATTCAAGTCTGTGAAAACAATGTGAGCAAAGGCAAGAGAGTGGTTGTTTCGGGTAACTGGAAACAACAGTGTATCCAGCTAAGGATCATCTGAGCGGTGACAGAGGTGCTGTTGGGAAAAGGTGGGAACCAGAGAGCAGATCATAAAGGATCCTCTCTGGCATTCTGTGGTTCCAGTCACACGCAAATGCTTGCAGTTCCCTGGAAACACACTCTCTCTCTTAACTCTGCAAATGGCCTTCTTATTCCTCGGTTTGTGTGGCTCATTCCTCCTTCAGGGTCTTTGCACTTGCTGTTCCCTCGATTTAGTTACCTCTTCTGGATTTTGTTGTGGCTGGCTCCTTCTGACCCGTCACATCTCAAGGCAAATGTAACTTTACACATGTCTCTATCTCTTAATAGTTCACCCCTAACACCTCACACGTCCCATTGCTCTGCTTTCTTTCTCCTCATGCTTGTCATGATTTGAATTTGTATCATATACTTTCTTGTGCATCTCTGTATCAGTCACCTCCCCCCACTTACAAGGATAGTGCCATAAAAGTCGGGACCTTTTGTTTTTTTTCATCTTGTTCACTTCTGTAATTCCAATACCTAGAATGGCGCACAGCATCGGTGCTCCAGAAATAAATCACAAGTGTTTCTTCTGCTGAACAGTCCCATCATTTCTACATCAAGCCAATTCCAACTTCCCCTTCCAGTGGCATCTAGGAATCTCCTTCACATTAGTCTCACCTACTTTTCAAAATGAGCATGGTTTTTTTTATTTTGTGTTCTCTGAGAGAGGCTCCTGTGCACATTTCTGTCTTACCCTCGTCCTAGTGCACTTGAGTCATCTGTTTTCTGGTCTGCCTCTCTGGTTTTATTTTGAACTCCCTGAGAGCAGGAGCACATCATCTGGTTCTTCTGTGACCACATGTCCAATGCGGGGGCTGAGGAATTATAGATGCTAAGATTCTTTCCTTGTTATTGAGTGATGGTGAATAAATGAGAGCAGGTAGTAGAGGACTGAGACAGAGGTAGGAGAGCAGATAGGAGTCTCTGACAGCTGCTCCTAAGAATTGCACCTTCAAAAGTATCCTGCCATGTGCAGAACAGGTATGCGTAAGGATGATAGTGATGTATAATGGTGAAAAATGGAAACATGCCACATTCTCATCAGAAGGTCCAATTATGTATCTGACATCACTTATAATGGAATGTCAAGCAGCTATTAAAAATATCACATACAAGGGTGGCTGGGTGGCTCAGTCAGTGGGTGTCTGATGCTTGATTTCAGCACAGGTCATGATCTCATGGTTCCTGAGACTGGGCCCCACATTGGGCTTTGTGCTGACAGCCCAGAGCCTGCTTGGGACTCTCTCTCTCCCTCTCTCTGCCTCTCCCCTGCTCGTGAGCACAAATGTGCCTGTTCTCTCTCTCTCTCTCAAAATAAATAATAAATAAACATTAAAAAATAAAAATATCACATTCCTCCATAGGTACCGAAATGGAAAACTCTCCAAATCTTTCATTAAGTGAAAAATAAAAATCAAGTGAGAGGTTGTTATGTAAAGCATGTTCCCATTTATGTAAAAATAAATCAAACCCTATATATTTGCATCTGTACATGCACATGTATGCAAATGTAAAGAAAAGAACCAATGGGATATGTACCAAATGCTTAATAGTGGATATATCTGTGGGAGGAGAAATACTGGGTAGAATGAGGCAGTATAGAAAGAGATAATTTACCCTTTGTACTTTTATTTTGTTTGGATCTTTTATAATAAGAAAATTTATTGTTTATTAATTATCTATTGTTTATTAATTATGCAATTAAAAATAGTTTAAGAAATCTATGTTACTAAAATGGGCAAGAAGTTATGAGGATCTGAAGTACGACAATGACTGAGAAACTATATCCTTGATATCTGTAAGAAGTAAAAATAACAGAAATTGATGAATAATTAGTTGCAGGAAATGAGGTAGAAGGAAAAGTCTAGAGTAACTAACATTTCAAGCTTGGATACCTGCGTGAATGGTGGTATCATCCACCTGTGTCAGACAACAAGGCAAAGAATAGAAGATTTACATGGGAAGTTGTATTTAGTGCAGGCAGGTTGAGTTTGAGGTGCTCGTACAATGTCTAAATGGACACATTCACTAGTTAGGTACATTCAGGGCTGTAGGACTGGAAAGTGACTGGGAATAAAAATTCAGATTCGGGTCAGTCAACACAGATTGGATATTGAAGCTTAAGAGTAGGGGAATTTTCCTAGCAGAAGCTGTAAGTGGAGGGCTTGTTAATAAATCTTTGGAAACTAAATGCAAAATTTGTGAATATGTCTTCTCCGACGTTTGGCTCCTCTGAAAGAGTTCCTGGTTTTCAACAGATTTTTGAAAGAGGTTTATGACTCAGAAAGGCTGAGAAAAATTCAGTGGAGTGAGAATGGAAAACAGCTGACAGTAAACCCTGAAGAAAGCTGATACTTTTAATGGGATGAGGGAACAAGAAAAATCATGATGAAGACTTAGAACAACTTGAATTATAGGAGAAGAACAAGGACTTGAGGATATTAAAGTGGAGGAAAAATCAAGAGAAAAAGTCAAAAGTGTGAAATTCTGCATGGAAGTCCACTAAAGGAAATCTTACTGCAAAGGAGAAAATAAGAACAACTAAGGTTATGTTCTGGCAAATATCAATCTCATTGATCAAGAGAAATAGAACATCAAAGTGGAGGGATGTAAGATGCCTATTTATTTATAAAATTCCATATGTTTCTTTGATATTTTGTTCATTTCCCCCCCCCCCAAACTCTGGAAATTACGCAGCTAGACTAATGGTCCATGACCATGAGCCAAAAACTGGAGAACCTTCAGATGGGAAATGTTTATTGGAGGCTGTTACATAGTAACATTTACTTTGTGCAGTGAAAGCATGTAACAGCCTCCAAGCAGCATTTCCTATAGAGGTATTAAGTAATTTGTCACTGTATCATGTATACGTTATTATATACATATTAATAAGTAAGTACAATCTCCTAAAAGCCAGTAAGTGACTGAGCCAGAGTATAAAGCTAGGCATTTGGCTCTAGATGTAGATCATTAACACCTAAACCATCTATTCTTCATTAGAGGAGTACTAGAAGTCATGTTACTAATCCAGTACCTATCTGGTTAAATCAGATTGCTTCCTAAGGCTTTTCTGAAGAACATGATATTTCATATAGCATAATGGTGGGACATACAGTACTTGAATACATGAAATACTTTCTCCTGGATGCCTAGCCGAGTCTTTGCAGAGCTTGGAGAAGGTTGCAGTGAGCAAAGATATGGTGCAGAGAACTGGTGTCTAGACAGCAGGCCTTTGATTCACTCCACAGGACTCTGATGGACATGAAAAAGCATGCCGTCAATTAAGACTTGAGTTACCCTGGAGATTAGTTAGGAAAATGGGTACTAAAAGTGTAATGGAAATTTCATGACTCATTTCAGGTATCCAATTAGATTTCATTTCATTTTGCATTTTCCTGTCTTCTCCCACGCTCCCATAGTCTGCCTTTACTGTGTACGTTCTCTCTGGGACTTCACATTTGGTTGATAAGATTTATACATATTGAGAACCTGTCTCTAGTATCTTTAATATACTGAGTCATGGTGTGGTGTGGAAACTATAACTGTTACAAAGAACAGATGATCTGTGAGTCAGGGATTTCTGCCAAAGAGAAACAAAAAATACAGTGCTTTTGTGAAAATAATGAAGAAAAAAGAAAAAAGGAAAAAAGAGCGAAAAAGAGCTCTTTGTTCCCAAACTACCTGGTTTCTTGACTACCTGTGAATCAGTTTCAGCAGAGGGGGTGCTCAATTCCTTCCCAGCTCAGAGTGAGATTTTTTTTTATGTCCAAGATAAGAATCCAAAGAGGAACTAAATAGGATTTCTCTACTAGGTGCAGACAGCATCCCTGGCAATGTTCCTGCAACTGAAGATGTTCAGACAGCCAGGAAAAGCATATTTTCCCTTTTATTCAAAGTAAAAATTAAAATGAATTTTACATTGTTCCATGTCTACATGTAGCCTTTTATATTTTTGGGTCTGTACTGTAAAATAACATAAACCTTGGTGATAAATTTGACCCACTTCATTAAAGTGTTCATTTTCAGGCAAACTCTTCCCTTGTCAAGCCAAATCTTCCATAAATCTTCCAAATCACCAATTTTGGTTTTATTTATTTCTTTTTTAAATCACCCAGTCATGAGTGAAAAAACAAAACAGAAGAATGAATGCATGATAAGAAGTGCCAACATTTGTAGAAATGTGCAGCAATATGCAATATCATAGAAGTCAGTATCATCTTGTTTAAAATCACATATTCTCACATGGATTTTGGTTATAAAATTTTCAGTGTCAGGTAAGGTTTGTTTTCAAATCTATAATAAGATTGGGTATAAATTTGTTCAACTATGGTTGCTTTCCAAATAATTTCACATCTGTGATTAAACAAACAAATTTTCTTTTTGATGAAAAATAGAGCTCTCTGTTGGAATTTCTTTTTCTTATTTATTTTATGTATTTAAGAGAATATGGAAAAATTGGGGAAAATGAAGGGGTCATGACACCTCTACATCCAATCCTTTTCCCAAAACTATTTATCACAATCCACATAATATGAGGTGTGAACATTTGAATGTAGTTTTAACAAATTAATCTAGCCTTAGAAAATTTTAAAAGTACATGAAAGATTATAGCTTTAATCTGGCAAAGCTCTTAAAAACCAGATATGTCAAGTGGAGTGGGAAGAAGAAAAGGTTGGTTTCTGAACTGAGAATAAAGTGAAAAGACTGAGGGAGGACTGCAAAGATAAGAGAAGATGAGGTCTAGTGGTTCCAGTCTTTTCATGAGGCTCAGCAACATTTCTGCCTTTCCATTCTGTTATATTTCTCTGCACTCTCGTAAACACCCCCTCCACTTTTTTCCTTTGGCGGGTTCTAGAGTGTTTCTTTTGCTAGCTCTTTCGCACCCACCAAGAATTTGTTTAATATATTGCAGGATAGTTTCCAAGAATGTCTAAGTACTTTCTACCATGACTATCCAAGACATTGGGTAACTGATGTGATTTCTAGTTCGAGAGTAGTGAATTCATGACTGCATTTGTCAGAAGCTGTATTGTGTGGGGAGATGTAGAATGACGGATGAGGAGCTTCAGCGTTCTGTGCATAGGACACTGGCATTCACTATGTTCCTGGTGTTACTTTATGCTTCAGTAACTGCATCAAGTCCCAGAATAGTGGTCTTCAGCATTTTTCCAGGTCAGGCTGTATCCTGAGCCATTCCAACTAAATATGTATAAGGACTGGCTTGTAGAAAACTAGTTCAGAGTCTGATTAACTCTAACTCACGTATTGTCATCTACAACTACTCTAAATCTAGGGTCTACAAGAATATTCCTCTACTGGTTCTTGCTTTTATGCCTCTTTATTGGCCTGATTTCTTTCTGTAACATTTAGATGAGTAAATCTTGCTTAGTTTTTCATCTCTGGGGTCTTTTCTGGCAATCTAAGCCTGCTTTTCACTTTGTTATTATGCTAGTCATACCATGAAGGGAACTTTGTTCTTCGAACTCTTTAAGGTAGGTGATTCATGATCACCTGCTGAACCTCACAATGAATTCATTATATGTTTAGGATATGGATTTAACAGAAAAGCTTCACCAATGCCCCCTGATCCTTAGAGACAGAAGCAGACCCTCTATTCTTCTCTCTTCTGTACCACCTTGTATGTATTTTCTTTTGTTGACTTTTCTTATTCTTCTTTTCCTTCTAAGATATGAGAACCTCAAGAGCATGTGATCTTACCTTCTTAATATTTGTATCTATGTGACATATCCTAGTCCCAGTCATTTACATAGACATCCAACAAGTGTTGTTTTCATGAAGAATTGAATGAATGGATGAATAAATTAATGAAAAGCTGGCTAAACACAACTTCAGGCTGTAAGATCATGAGGACCTTTAAATGTCTAATGTCTACTAAGAGTCTCAAAAGACTGTATACATTATTACAGTCATATGATCATCCTAGGCAATGACCAAAAAATCTTGCTTTTAACAAAAGGATAAACAATCTGAATCTCCCTCTAAACTAAATTTGTGAGAAGGCATTTAGTGATCTATAAATTACACACACACACGCACACACACACACGCACACACACTGGGGAAAGGATATTTGAATTCTTATTGTGGATTTTTTGGGAAGCTTAAAAAAGAAAGTAAAGTTATTTTCCCTCTGACACTGAGGTAAGGTGTGTGTGTGAGAGAAGAGTGAGTGGGGAGAAGGGTGGAAGAGGAGAGAGAAACAGAGGCAGAGATAGAGAGAGACAGAGAAACTATGCATATGTATTTTTTTTCTTGCACAGGTAATCTTAATAAATCAATGGTTACTAAAACCCAACTTTGTGGATAATCTTAAACAGACAAAACAAACCATCCTTTGTAGGTGCTCCAAACTAATTAGAAAAAAAAATTTGTAGTTTTATTATTCTAAGAGGTAAATGTTATCTTCAAAATATCTCTCTTACTAATCATTAGAGGTAATTAAATTCCCATAATGATACTCCACTACTCATATTGCTCTGGCTGAAGACAGATCATAAAGTAAATACAATTTACAATGTAGGATAATAGGGTTGACCACTGAGTTTAACAAGCAGCAAGTTAATGAAAAAGGGCATAGGTGCCACCCCACTGCAAGCCTGTTGGAATTGCTTTTTTGATGGTTTGAAGCTGCTATTCCCTGTGCTTTAGTCGAACCATATCTGCAGGTACCAAGCGCATGTATTTCTTCCCAATGTTAATCTCACCTCTGCCTTCTCCTCCTCCTGCTCTTCTTTCTGTCTCTCCATTTTTATCTTCCTTTCATCTATCACTTAATTCTCTGTTGTAAACTGGGTACACTTTTATTTATTTAATTTTTAATTTTTTTTTTGGAGAGAGAAAGTAGTGGAGAGGGGCAGAGGGTGGGGAGAGAGAGAGAGAGGGAGAGAGAGAGAGAGAGAGAGAGAATATTAAGAAGGCTCCACACTCAGCGTGGAGCCTGACATGGGGCTTGATCCCATGACCCTGAGATCATGACCTGAGCTGAAATCAAGAGTTGGTCATTCAACCAACTGAGCACCCTGGGTAAATTTTTAGACCCAGAACTTATAACAAGAAATAGGACAGTCTTTGTTTTCAATATGCTCAGAGTCTAGCTAAAGAGAAATACAGGAAACAATCATTACAAAGTAATCTGATAGATGGTTCTATAGTGGTATATGTAGAAGAGGAAACACCCAATTGATTCAAAGATAAGATCATGAAAGCATCACAAAAGGAATACCCCTTGAAGTTTGTCTTATAAGAGGAACAAACACTTCTCTAGATACTTGATTACTATCTTCCTACTTTATATTATAGGAACTTCAGGAAATATATGCCAAATGATTAAATATGTTAATTTTCTAGTTAATGAATATGATAAAAAGTATTCCAAGGGGATGGAGCAACATAAAATCAAAGAAGCAAGAGAGAATCTGTTAAGTGCATAATGAGCCAAAAATGACAAAGAAAAAATGAAAATATGTTTTTTGGGGGGACGATTGGATTAGGAGTAATTTTCCTGTGGATTATTTAAAATATTATTATTGAAGTTTATTCATTTTTGAGAGATAGACCATGAGCCAGGGAGGGGCAGAGAGAGAGGGAGACACAGAGTCTGAAGCGGGCTCGGGGCTCTGAGCTATCAGCACAGAGCCCGATGCAGGACTCGAACTCACGAACCATGAGATCATGACCCGAGCCAAAGTACAATGCTTAACCGACTGAGCCACCCAGATGCCCCATCTGTGGGTTGTTTTTAAGTGAAAGTTATGGTTGACATCATCCGTAGGAGCAAAATATTTTGCTTATTTTTTTATCATAGCTCTTTATGAATTTTGTATTCTACTTTTTTTCTCCCAGTTGTATATAAAAAATGTTTTCTAGGTTTCTACTAAGTCTTTATAGTTAATTCAAAAATGGATGTATAATATTACAATTCCCTCATCACTTACCTAACTCGTAATCTTGCTTTTTTTAGGAATATAATTAAATCATAGTACAAACCATTATAAGTATCTTTCCATTTGGGGGCAGGTGAAAAGAGAAGCAGTATGTAGTTGGGTATGGGCTGCAGGAAGCTTTGTCTGGTTTGTGTCCTCCTGATTTCCTTTAGGGTTACTAAATGCTATGAAAAGCTCTGCAAAAGAAGATATTATGTACCTGAAACCGTCTTCTCAACCCAATTCACATTTAGATCAAGAATTCTCCAACTGTGGATAATAGGAGATGCCATAATAACCATTGAAATCAATGATCTAAAGAATCAAGTGACACACTCCAAGGGAGGGCTGGTGGGCATTTCCTCCCTCAGTGTCTCAGAAAGGTGCCAAAGAGGGACACCTGGTGGCTCAGTCGGTTAAGCATCTGACTTTGGCTCAGGTCATGATCTCACAGTTTGTGAGTTTGAGCCCCATGTCAGGCTCTGTGCTGACAGCTTAGAGCCTGAGCCTGCTTCAGATTCTGTTTATCCTTTTCTCTCTGCCCCTCCTCTGCTTGTGCTCTGTCTCTCTCTGTCTCTCAAAAATAAATAAATATAGAAAGAAAGAAAGAAAGAAAGAAAGAAAGAAAGAAAGAAAGAAAGAAAGATGCCGAAGAGAAGGGCTCTGGGAGATGCACTGGGCACCTTCCTCATCTCGGCATCCCGAGGAGTGTAGCTAGGACAACTGGAGACACAGGTGTGATGGGAAGCCCCAGAAAGACTCAGAAGCTGTGATGGTTAATTTTACATGTCCACTTGGCAGGCGCAGGGTGTGTAGATAAACATTCTGGGTGTGTCTGTGAGGATGTTTCTTGATGAGATTAGCACTGGAATTCAGTAAATTGCTCTCTCTCCAGTGTGCATGGGAAAACATTCAATGCTTTGAGGGTCTGAATAGAAGGAAGGAAGATTTCACCCGTTTTTCTTCTTCTTCTTCTTCTTCTTCTTCTTCTTCTTCTTCTTCTTCTTCTTCTTCTTTATTGCTCCAGCTGGAATATCTCATCTCATATTTCCTGTGTTCCAACTGAAATTTACGCCACTGGCTCTCTGGGTTCTCAGGCCTTTGGATTCATACTGAATTTCACAACCACCTTTCCTGGGCTTCCAGTTTGCATATGGAGATCTTGGGACTTCTCAGTCTCCTCCACAATTGTGTGAGTCAATTCCTCATAATATGTATCTCTCTATTTCTGGTTCTATGCTTAAGTCTCCATCTACATCATAGATCTAGATATGGAGACAGATAGATATGGTATAGGGATAGGGATGGGGATAGAAATAGGATGTGGATGTAGTTATGGGTATAGGTATAGATATAGATGTCTCCTATTTGGTTCTGTTTCTGTGGGGAACACTGACTAATACAGAGGTTTAGAGGGAAGATGGTGATCTTGGAGCAAGAATGGTGGTGGTGGTAAACAAAAACCCTGGTGGGCACATGAGAGGTTCTAGAAAATGCACATGAAATGAGAAAATAGTGGAGGCCAAATAGCAGAAATTCAGCCAAATCAGACACAGAGCAAAGGCAGAGAGAACAGGAGCCCAGAGCACCTATGGGGCAGGGGTAAGGGCAAAGAAGCAAGAGGGAGGGGGTTAAGATGAAGGCTTATAAGGGTTTTAGTACAAATTGGTTGCTCTAGACACTAGAGGTATAAAAGAGGTTGTTTTTTGTTGTTGTTTGTTTTGTTTTCTGTTGGTTTTTTTTTAGTGACATATAGGAAAATAAAAATGATTGTAAATAAAATCTGGTACAGAGTCCCAGAAGATGTGAGTTGAAAGTCATATATGATACTATTTTGATTGTTGACCAAAGTTTTGAGCTGGGCATAGAAGCACTAAGGTAGGTGAGAGATTTGGGTGCTATACTCCATTTATAAAATGGCTTCAGTGTGTCACAATAATTTACTTAGGCATTTCTTTGATATATTTTTTGGTTTTGTTTTTAAAATGAGAGTCACTTCCTCCAGAAATCCTTTGATCTCCCCTGATGGGCATTTCACCTATTTTCCCATCACATCTCATACTTCAATTATAATAGCATTTATCACACCGTATTAGACTTACCTGTTTGTATTGTGTAATATTTTTGTGGGTGTCTTAGTTTCCTAGAGCTGCTGTAACAAAGTACCATAAACTGGGTGGCTTAAAGAACAGAAATTTATTATCTCACAGCTCTGGAGGATAGAAGTCTAAAATCATGATGTCAATAGGGCCATGCTCCCTCTGAAACCTATAGGGGATACTCTTTCCTAGTCTGACTATCTCTTTCCTATCTCTGACTTCAGGCATTTGTCAGAAATCCTCAGCATTCCTTGGCTTGGAAATGTACCACTTCAATCTCTTCCTCTGTCATCACATGACCATCTTGTCCCTGTGCATCTCCTTCTTCCTCTCATAAGGACACCCATCATATTGCATTAAGGGCTCACCCTACTCCAGTACAGCCACATCTTAACTAGTTACACCTGCAATGATTCTATTTCTAAATAAGTTCACATTCCGAGATACTGGGATTTCAATGTATCAGGTTTTACTTTGAGGGGGAGGCACACACAATTCAACCCATAACAGTGGAAAAGGATTATGTCTATTTTAGCTGTTTTACTTGTGGATCCTTAGCAATTATCGCACTGGCAAACACATAGAACTCGCTCAATAAAAACTGATGAATAAGTGTGAATAAGCGAATGAGTTTGTAGTAAGAAATCACTTTGCATTCTTGTATAAAAGAAACTCACGTAGAGAGAGTAGAAGGTAAAGCCAAGGAACTCTAAGGCCCTCCCAACTCCACAGTTCTGTGATTATCTAAACACTGGTTCAGCTTCAGCTTTTTAGAAAGGGTCTGTGAGTAGTTAACTGCCTACAGATTACATCTCTATAAACCCAAAACAGGATGTACGTAAGATCATAAAGAATATCTTAATGCACTGAATTGTATGCTTATTGTTTGGTGTTTTAGGGGGTTTTAAAGGTCTTTGGCCTTGTATCTTCACTTAACTTGTTTTTAGGTTATTTAGGAGAGGGACCAAAATCGGTTTGAGTTGTAAGACTGACATCTTCTGGCTAACTCTGGATAGTGCAGAAAGGGTGAAGCATCAGAAAGAAAAGGTCATTCTGGGTTTACCTGTTGAACATTGGTGACCAAAAGAAAAAAGAAATATATATGGAAATAACACAAAGCTATTCACAGATAGATAAATTAAGTCTATTTTATAAAGAAAGAGGGAGCGTATCGCCTAACAGATATTTGGTGGAGTTCACCAGAATTGATTTTGGCCTTGAAGAAGAAAGAAAGCAAGGACAAATAAAACATGAATGAAGAGACCATTCAGGAAATGCGCATGAGGAAATACATTGATAGTAAATGTTCTTGATGAAAGACACTCCAGAGTTCTTACAAGAGATGTGGGAAAGAAGTTTTTGGATAGTTTGACAATCAGGCTACAGTTTTTGCTGTGGTCCAGAGGCAGAGCTATGGTTAGATATGAGAGATCTGGGTACGAGTTTACATTTGTACCTTCTGCCATTAGTACATTGTACATTGGTACATTTGTACCAACTTTCCCCCCAGTTTATTGTTCTCCATTTCTCCAAATCGTTTCATTTTTCCTTTCATGATGATGCAGTGCAGAGCACATTTCAGAGCACAGTGTCCTGGGTGCCCTGATGCCTCCCTGCTAGAGATTGCTCCCCGCTACTATCAACCTGAAAGGACAGCAAAAGAAAGAGAAAACAAGTGAAATTAATCAATCAGTAAAGCTACCGAGAGTTGCTCATATGTTGGTGGTGAGAGCATAGAAGGGCTACAAGGTGGAAAGCAAAAGAACGAAAGGGCTGAACAATTGATAATCCAATCATTGTTGCATTAAGTGCTACCAAGGACGTACAGGGTACTCAGAGAGTACAGAACAGGGAGTCCTGATCTAATATGAGAAGAGGGAAATGTTTCCAGACACAGAACATTTAAGCTGATACATAAAGAATAAATGTTTCTTTTTAGCTAAGGGAAAGGATCAGAAGGCAGCATTGCAAAGAGACAAAAGCATTAAGTATTAGGTCACTTAGGCAAGAATAGAAATCTTCTCATAGGCCTTTCTGTGTGCCAGGCACAAATTGATGATTTCATATGTGACATTTGATCCCCATAATAACAAAACTGTTAAATGAGAACCATTATTGCATCCATTTTATGGATGAGGAAACTGAGGCACAGATATATCACATAACTTATCTAAGATCACAGAGCTAGTAAGTGGCCAGTTGAGGACTGAAACCCAGGCAGTCCACCTCCAGAATCTGGGAATATAAAAAGTGGAAGAAGGTCAGAGTAGCTGGACTTTGGGAAAGAAAGCAGAGAGGGGAACTTAAAGTTGGAGAGGTAGACAAGGATTACACCCTGTGGGGCCTTGTGACCATGTTGGAGAATTTGTTTTCTATCCTCATAGTAATTAAACACTGTTGACAGACACTAAACAGTCATGGAGCAAGGAGAACTTTGCCTTTTCCAAACATCAATCTGGATGCAGTATGGACAGAGACTGTGGTTGATCTCCTATGAGATCAACGGGAGGAAAATGCCCTTGCTAAATTACCTCCATGTTTCCTGTATTCTGTAAAAATGTCATTGCTGTTTAACGGTCCACACTACAGCACAGGAGAACAAAGCAACCTGTTCTCACGCATTCCTGACAGGGTAGAGGTTATAAGGCGTTATTTGTGCAAAAGATACTGAATACTAGATGTAGAGGACACAAGAAATATGTCATTTGCATGTCCATAGCCTCAGAGAAAAATAAAATATTGACAGTATAATGTAATAACACATGGTAGGGTCACACTACACAATACGTATGAATAAGAAAAAAATATTTATAATTATATAATATAGAGTTTCCTGATAATTCAGTTCTGCATATGTAATGCAAACCATTTTAGAGAAGATTTGCAAGGAAAGATGGATGTGCTGATGTACGAGGTCACTTAAGAAACTTACAATTTTGAGCCTTATCTCCTCAATCTCTGAAGTTGATTGCATGTTGCAAGTGACATTATCACATATACAAACGTTTTTAAAAAAAATTAGAAAGAGTGGGATCTCTGTAATAGCTCTTGAAGTATCACCTAATTGAAGGCTTGGTCATGCACAGTTACCCTAGCAGAAGCATGAGCTTCTTAAAAGCAGATACTATGCCATAGAAGTCAATTGCATCCATTTTATGGATGAGGAAACTGAGGCACAGATATATCACATAATTTATCTAAGATCACAGAGCTAGTAAGTGGCCAGTTGAAGTCTTCCTTTCACTGTATCTAACTTAATACTTTGCACATATAAGTGAAGAAGATTAGTGTTGAATGAATGCATGGTGAATTAACAGATGAATAAAGAATGTTGCCAAGTGACTGAAGTTGCAATTTCTTCTTCAGGTGTGCTGGCTTACTTCTGTATATTCAGCAAATGTAGCCTGAGCCTTGTCAACCATCAGTTCACAACAAATGCAGAAAACTGATATGCCTACCATCCATTTCATAGAAGCCTAGAAGAAGTAAAAATATAAAACTCACTTTACACAGAAGGAGCCTGAATGGCTTTTTGGTTTTTTGTTTTTTAGAAGGCCTGCATGTTTTAGTGCAAAAGGGATGTGCAAGAATCAAGTTGTAGTAAGGTTAAATTTAGTGGGAAGGAGCCCCCTGTGTATAACTAGAAGACTAAAGAAGACCAAAAGGATCATAGACCTGGCAACTTATATGTGGCCCTAACACACCTACAAAAATATTTTAAAGAAAATATGTAAAGCAGCCTTGAGTTCCATTTGGAAATATCAATGTAGAAAAATTTCTATTTTATATTTATATTATATTTTACAATTTCTCCCTCACAATCTGAAGGTTTTCATTTTCTTTTCCATAGTTGTACTGATTATTCACCTAAACTTTTAGCATCTAGCATAAAGTCTCATAAGCAAGGTCACACACCATTAATAAAAAATAAAAGAAAGATCCACATGCAATTCATTTAGTAAGCGGTAATACATGGTTGTGTCCGGTGAACAGAGGAAGGGTCAGCTCCCATGACGACCATGTTCCACACGCACGCAGGACAGGCCTCCCTGTGCAGACCATGCAGTGTCCTTGAACAGCCCTAATCGCTGCAGCAGGAATTCACTTCCTGGCTCCCCTGAAACATGATGCCACACTCACCACCAACCAGTTTCCATGACTGGTAAAATGAAAAGGAAATTGTGTGCTTTGAAGGGAAGACAGTGTTGCAGTTATGGTCTTCTACAAATGCCAACTGTGTTTTTTTTTCAGGGCTCTGCATTCTGTGCCTAATTTTATATGTCAAAAACGGACCAGGGTAAGGGATGCCCACGTAGTTGAAAAAACATTTATTTCTGGATATGTCTGTGAAGGGGTTTCTGGAAGAGAGTAGCATCTGAATTGGTAGACAGAGTAAAGAAGATCACCCTCGGCAAGGTAGGTGGGCCCCATGCAATCTATTGAGGGCCTGAAGACAAGAAAAAGGTCAAAGAAGGGCAAATTTGTTCCCTGTTGAAGCTAGGAAGGACATCCATCTTCTGTCTTCCAACATTGGTGCTTCTGGCTCACAGACCTTTGGATGCAGACTGGTACTTACACCATTGGCTCCCCTGGTTCTCAGGCCTTAAGGTTTGGACTGGAACTACCACGTCAGCTTCCTCGCCCCTCTAGCTGGCAGACAGCAGATCGTGGGACTCTTCAGCTTCCATAATTATGAGGGTCCATTTCTTTAACAAATTTCTTTCTATGTATCTCCTATTGGTTCTGTTTCTCTGAAGAATCCTGACCGATACACAACCCTATGCAAGCAGAGAACGGAAGTAGGAGGACATGGGCAGGAGCTGCCTGAGAAAGAGGAGATGGGAGAAAATATAAACCTACTGGTGAGAGCTTTATAATGTATAGGTATCTCCTGCCATTTCTAAAGTCATAACTTGTTACTCTATGCCAGTACCTAGCCTTTAAATTACACATTAACTGTAAGAAAGAGGTGTCACAATATCCTTTTAACATATGCAGCAGAGACTCAGTGTTAAGTAGGTTAGTTGCCAAATAATGTTTCCATTTGATTCTAAAGTCTATGATTTTCTCTCTACCAAGGGAATATATGGAGCTCTGGGATGTTTCTCTTCCTTCACCAGACTATCTGCTCACCCAGGATGGGGACCTAGTCTTTTTTTTTTTTTTTTTTTGGTTATGGTCATATTCCCAGTGTACAGAACATTGTTTAGGTGCTTAATTGTTTTTCACCATTTGATTGATGGTGAGGACAAAATCATGAGCATTCTTCAGGAAAAATAAGAGTGTCTCTAGAGACTGAAAATAATAATAATGAAAGCTATAAGAATTTGTGTTGGAGGGGCACCTTGGTGGCTCAGTCGGTTAAGCGTCCGACATCAGCTCAGGTCATGATCTCATGTGCTGACAGCTTAGAGCCTGGAGCCTGCTTCCGATTCTGTGTCTCCCTCTCTCTCTGCCCCTCCCCCACTTGCACTCTGTCTCTCTCAGAAATGAATACATGTTAAAAAAATTAAAAAAAAATAATGTGTGCTGGATAATTTATGATTGCCTCTCCAGATCCACTCTCCACTTGGCTCTTGGAGTTTGGTTTGAAGGACTACATCAGGGAGGCTCCCCTGCCATCCAGTGTTGGGTTGGTTTCAGCCAGTGGTCAGCACTGGTGGAAGATCAACAAGCTGGTGGAAGAGGGCAGAGTAATTAATCCACTGGCTCCCTCCTTTGAGGTCATCTTCACTTGGCCAAACCTTTCCAACCAGGGTCGCTGCTTCTACAAAGGAATCCACTATGTGTATTCCAAATTTCAGTAACCGCTTCTTCCCCATGTCTCTTCAGAACTGGTGGTAGAAGTAGCTTCATAGTTTTCATTCCTTGTTTTCGTTTTTTACCCTATCCACTTATTTATAATTCATCTATCAAATTCTCTTCAATTCCCTATTTGACTGTGGCATCCATTTTATGCCAGGATCCTGAATTATTCAGTAATGTTCATTCATCCACTTGACAAATGTTTATTAAACCACAATTATATGCCTGTTATATATATTTTGGGGGGAGGAGAGTAGTGGCTCTCAGAAATCTGATTTATCCCTTCTCTTTGATAGTATTGTTTCCCCTTTGCCAGCAATGCATCACCCAGGTAAACAAATATGTGTGGTTAAAGTATTTTCTGTTCTTCATCTTCATTTTTTTATTTGTGCATGTTTTTGTTTTGTTATTATTATTTTTTTGCATTCTGCTCAGGTATGGATAATTTTTTTTCATTTAAAAAAATTTTTTTAACGTTTATTTATTTTTGAGACAGAGAGAGACAGAGCATGAACGGGGGAGGGTCAGAGAGAGGGAGACACAGAATCTGAAACAGGCTCCAGGCTCTGAGCTGTCAGCACAGAGCCCGACGCGGGGCTCGAACTCACGGACCGCAAGATCATGACCTGAGCCGAAGTCGGCTGCTTAACCGACTGAGCCACCCAGGCGCCCCGGATAATTTTTTTGCATGCTATGTAACACTGAATGGAAGACATCCCCTGAAAGCTGTTTTTCTTCATACTAACTCTTGGAAATGTAGTACATATTTACAAATACGCCTTAATTTGCATTAGTTACATTTCAAGTGTTCAAAATACATGTTGACTAGTGGCTACTGAATTGGATTGTGTAGTTCTACAGCCTTGATAGAGCTCTCTGTTATCTGTTTTCTTTATGTTCTGCTCTTATTATCTTTATCTGTTTATACATTCCCTACTTCAGAGATCTTGTATGCCAAAGCAATTAGCTATATTGATGATTCCAAATATTATATCTCTATATAGAATGTTCATGGGCACTATAAACTCAGTATAAATCAGACTCTCCCATTGTACCCAAGAAAGTGACTTCTTCACTTTATCATTTCTAGTATTGGCATACTATCACCCATTCAGTAACCAGAGCTTAAAAGTTCAGACTTTCCCTTTCTATCACCTACCAATTGTTTCCAAATCCTATGGCTATATTCTTAGAGTACAACACTCACTCCTTGCATTCCTATTTCAGACCCATTGAGGATGTTGCTGTTTAATTTACCTAAGTGCAGTCTTTATGTTGTCACACATTCTTAAGAAATATTCTAAGGCTCCATATTTCCTAGGAAATAAAATCAGAGATTTTTTAGTTTGGAAGTCAGGGTGCTTTATAATATTATCTTTATACATCTATTCTTATCTCTGAGTAGTTTCTTTTTTTATGTTTATTTTTTTTTTTGAGAGAGAGAAAGACAGAGCATGTGTGGGGAAGAAGCAAAGAGACAGAGAGGGAGACAGAGAATCCCACACAGGCTCCACACTCTCAGCACAGAGCTGGATGTGGGGCTCTATCCCACAAACCATGAGATCATGACCTAAGCTGACATCAAGAGTTAGATGACTAACCAACTGAGCCATACAGGTGCCCCTCTGAGTAGTTTCTTATATGTAATCTGTATTCCAGGAAAACAAACAACAAAAAAACAAAAAGTTCCCCAGAACACTCTGCAGTTTTTCCCCCTTTATGTCCCTTTCTTTTTACTTCTTTACCTAGAATATTTTCCTCCTTTACCACCTGGCTCAATCCTGCCCATGCTTCAAGGCCCAGTACCAAAGGTACTTCTTGTAGGAACCATCCCTATACTCTTTCTCTTTTCTCTTAGAAAAAATTGAATGTGTTCTCTCCCTCCTTGGAACACACAATTAACTTCATTTTTCTTTTATTATACTGGCTGACTTTGGCCTTGTAGTATGTTTATTTTATATTTTTCATTCCCTTCTACTAGTTTTTTTGAGGGTTAGCTTATGTATGGGAAGCCAGAAAGAGAGAGAGATAAGACCACTCCTGCTGAGAGTTTTGGAAAACAAAAAGATCCAAATTAGCATCTTGAGATGAAACATTTAAGGATTAGGTGAAGAATTAGAGTCAAGCCAGGGAGGCTCCATGGCTCAGTCAGTTGAGTGCTGACTTCAGTTCAGGTCATGATCTAGCTGTTTGTGAGTTCAAACCCTGCATTGGGCTCTGTGTTGACAGCTCAAAGCCTGGAGTCTACTTCAAATTCTGTATTTCCCTCTCTCTCTGCCCCTTCCCTGCTCACACTCCGTCTCTCTCATTCTCAAAATGAATGAATGCTAATAAAAAAATTAAAAAAAAAAAGAATTGGAGTCCAGTCAATTCTTAAGTATGGAATAACTGTTTTCCTTCCACTGTCATCTCCAAATCTAGGCAAACTTGGTATTCCCCTAGTGTGCCCATTAGTTTAATTAAATAATATTTTTAGTTTTTGCCTAAATAGATGCGAGGACAAGAATTTCTATTATAGCCTTATTTTGGTATGGCAAGTATATACCACTAGACAACGTGTTTTAATTACTTTGATAATTTCTATTCTTTTTTTCCCATTTCAATGAAATAGAGGTCTAAAAAGACATTTACCTAAATCTTGAAGTAAGTTGTCCCAGTAAGTTGTCCCAGTATGTCCCATTTTCTCTTAAATGTTTCTGTATTTTCAGCTTCTTTTTAATTTATTTTCACAATAGCCTTCATATATTTCTAATCATAAATATCAAGTTAAAAATCAAGAATATATCATGACATTTTTTTTGGCTGAACTGCCTTCTATTCTCTTTCCAAAACTTTGCCAAGTTGCATACTTCTTAAGGTCAAGGTAACAAATAAAAGATAAAAGCAGACTTCAGCCAAAGCACTTAGCAGCCTGTCAGAAAGCACTATAGTTGCTTCTGATTAAAACCAAATGAAACCAGACTTTCTTGAAAAAAGGTTTACAGAGTAACACAAAAGTGATAGCAAACAATTCATGCTGAGGGCAGCTGCTAGCGGCCTAGAAGAGTGACTCATACACTGCTGAGAACTGGAGGTTTGAAGAGTGAGTTTGTAGACTATGGGTATACTTTTGTGTACTTTTTCAAAGTTTATTTATTTATTTTGAGAGAAAGAGAGAGAGAGACAGTACAAGCAGGGAAGGGCCAGAGAGAGAAGGAGAGAGAAAGAATCCTAAGCAGGCTCTGTGCTATCAGTGCAGAGCCAGACATGGGGCTTGATCTCATGAACTGTGAGATCATGACCTGAGCCAAAATCAAGGGTTGGATGCTTAACCGACTGAGCCACCCAGGCACCCATATGGGGATACTTTTAGAGGTTTCTGTAGGGTATCAGATGGGGATTTTTCATAAAGGTCTTGATTTCTACCTATTACTCCTACTAAGCATAGGAAAAGCCTAAGTTTAATAATGACAAAGGATGCCTCCTCCTTAAAAATTACTGGAGACCAAACTCCAAACTCTCTGTTTGCAAAGTTTATACCTCATTTATACTACTTATCTCAGTTGTAAAACAAAAATTTGAGAACCTACAACTAGAATTAGTTGATATTATATATTGATATTGTATTACATTTATAAAGAATCACTATTGAACTTCCCACCTCATGCAAAATGCATGAGGATCATCTTAACTTTATATGTGGCAGGTGAGGTAGGAGGGGCATTACAAAAAGTCAAGTGGATAAAACATTGTAGGAATAGGAGGAGAAAGCAGGGATTTAGGGAGAAGATCTGCAGCTAAGATTTGGTCATTGAGAAAGTACTACTGATTTCTGTCTCTGATGGAAGCAAGAATTTCAACAACCCCCATATCCTATGGGTAAAGTAGAGCCTGTCAGGACACAGATTTAATGACCTGTCATACAAGCAGCCACACTATCCTAAGAGGGCTCATGGGATAGATTAGTTGGTCAGGGCAATCAGCAGTGCAGCAGAAAGACCTCTGACTTTGGGGTTAGAAACTTGGTAACGTTAATTTAGCTCTTCTACTTAGCTGGGTATTATTGGAAAATTGTTGAACGTCTTGGAAATAATACCTTATCTCTCAAAGCAGAGGAGAATACCTTTGTTTTTGTGAGAAGTAATGGGATAGAGTATATGTAGAACATGAACTATGTGGATACATAATTAGTTTGGCTAGATCCAGATGAGGCTAACCTAAGTTTGTTCATCTTTGCATCTCTAGTACCTGCCATTTAGAATGTACCCACAGCTGCCAAATCAATGAATGAATAAAACAAGAGGAATCCTTGGGTCTTGAAGGAGAAAGAGTCTTGAAGGTGCCTTCTCACAAAGTGCCTTATTGGGGGCCATACAATAGGGGGTGCTTGAAGGTGACGATATACTAATAAATAAGGGACTAGGAGGGAAAAGAGGAAAATGTGAAAAGTGGAAGGAGATGGAAAAAGGTCAGAAAGGGGAAGGATGGAATACCAAATTTTTCTAAGCTGGGAAAATTGTGTTGGAGTGCGAGGTGTATATGTGTGTGTACACATGCACATGCATTTAGGTGAGTGTACATGAGAAGTTCAGTATACCACTACCTATTTGGGAGTCCTTTTCCTTTCTTTTTACATCTGTCTCAGAGGTGTGCATACTTAATAGTGGAGTACATAAAATAATCCAGGGTTATCTCCTAGAATTGTAGAGCAAGATTCTAGTACAGTTAAAGTGGGTTTTTGGAGATATTCTTTCAAGAAAAATAGATTTTTAAAAAACTCTTGGTAATGACTATTGTTTACTTATTTTATATTATGATCTATGATTTATTTTTCTTTTAATTAAAAAAATTAAAGAGAAAGAATGTGAGCAGGGGAGAGAGGACAGAGAGAGAGAGAGAGAGAGAGAGAGAGAGAGAATCCCAAGCAGGCTCCACACTTAGCATGGAGCTCGACACAGGGCTCAATCCTACGGACTGTGAGATCATTACCTGAGCTAAAATCAAGAGTCTGATGTTCAACTGAGCCATCCAGCACCCCTGGTCTATGTTTTCAAAGCAGTTTTTTAAAGTGTCTCTTATTTGCTATATGAAGTATACTCTTAAACTGATAAAGTGAGTTTTTGATCTATTCCTGGTAAGTATTTCTGGTTGTAAAAGAGAGATGTTTTTGTAGGAGCAGACATTGAATCTGCTGATAAATTTGAATCTGTTATCAAAGGAAGAATGCAACTCATTTTGGAACCCAAAAGCTCATGAAACATTTTTATAAATCAGTTGTTAAATAAACTCTCCCTTTTAAAATATGCAATGCATATGCACTACTCCCCAACTGTTATGAATGCTCAGTTGACAGGAACCACTTGACCTGGAAGTTGCCCCAGTGCCTACAGCCAATGTACAGTGTGTGGACAGATATGAGTGTTTAGAAATCTGGTCTCCTCTGTGATCCACTTGTGTACCAGAGACTTACTGCGTGTGTCAGGCCAAGGGAGGACTTTAGCCAAGATTACATCCCTTCTGTGCTCTTTTCCCCTCTTTATCCTGCTTCCCTCTCCCTTATAGATTGCACCTGGGAGTATATCTTCACCATATCTCTTTTACAAGAATCCTCATCTCTGGCTTTGCTTTTAAAGAACCAAATTAAGTCAGTCAATGTAAAGACTTTGACTTTTAGTCTGTGAGTGAAATGGGGGCTATGACAGGATTTGGGAAATGACATTGTCTGGCTTATATTTAGAATCACTCTTTTCACACTTGTGTGGAGAAGAGACTCAGAGAGAAAGGGATGGGAACAGAGAATTGAAGACAAGAGGATGATCACAGTAATCCAGGTAAGAGAGGATGGTGGCTTGGTAGCAGTAAAGGTGGTAAGAAGCAATTAGTTTCTAGAGTTATTCTGAAGTAATATCATACGAGACATTTGATGAATCATATATGATATTGACATTAACTGTAAAGCATAATAGTGCACTCAGAAAGCTGGTTGATTAAGTGGTCTATTTCCTGAAAAGCAGTCTTTGTTCTTCATTCTCCATAGAAACAGGATTTAATTAGCCATATGTTTGATTTTGATTCATTGTTTCTTCACTATGAAGCTATGACAGTTTTAAAAGGAGTCCTATTGAGATCAGTTTACTTCTGTTGAGATCAGCTACAAAATATTTGTAATTATTAAAAACCTATGCTAAAACATCTAAAGACCTAAGTACAGTTCACTGAGAGGAAACATTAGGCCAAAACTTGCCAAAGAATCTATCTAAACCACTGATATTTTCTACACTTGTCTTGGAAATGGATCTGCACCTTATGCCTTCAGGGTTTTTCTACCTTTGTCTATATCCCATGCCTTCTAATATAAATTGAGGTTTACCTTGAGTCTGATAACCTCCAAACTATAAACAATTAGGAGAGCTGTGTAGGTTTAGATCTATCGGAGAGAACATTAATAATCTGAGTGTTTATCTTCTTCACCATATGAAGAAGGAAGTTATACACAAATCCTAACTTCATCTACAGGCATCCAACTCTATTCTTTCAAGGCCCAAAGTAGGCAACAAATCACTTGTTGAACAGTAAGTAGTAATTTTCTCATTCTGAGCTTGACTTCTTCCCCTACTCCTCATTCAACTCTCCACCACCCCCACTTAATGTGAATGTTAGAGTCAATGTGGTGTTAGAGTGAATTTTTATGTCCTAAAAGTACAACTTAATATCAGATCCCCATCTGCTAAATGGAGAAAATTACAGGGAATTAACTCAAAGAATATCACATAAGGAAAGGGCATGTATATTTTTCTTGCTCATATGTTTCCAGGTAAGTTGAGAGGGTGAAACCTTTGTAACTGAACCTTCAAAGTTTTTATTTCCTTAGGACTATGTTCCTCCTATTTTACAACTTGTCTCTCTCTCTCTCTCTCTCACACACACACACACACACAAAATCAAGCTAAGTTCTAAGAAAGAATCTCATATCATTACATTTAACTTTTGCTATTTTCACATGATTAATGCAATTTAATTTCAGGAATTGAATTGCCATAGCTAAGTCAACAAAGTACATTTACTATTGAAATAATAAATCATATTGTACACCTTCAGAATTCTACTGAGATCTCTGAAGGAATTGTTAATCAACTATAAAAATTCAGCGAATAGTGTGGTTCCAAATTAAATCTGTATCTCATTTATTAAGTGCCTACAGGAGAGTCACCACTTCATGACTCACCAGTAGATACTTAATAAAATTTGTTATTGGCGATACACATTTTGAGACAACTTTAGATCACCCTAATAACAGTTCTCTATTTTACCTCCTAGCTTGACCATTTCTTGAGAAAAATCTTATTACTATATCTTATTTGTAAGCTTAGTCTCTTCCCTTATTAATGTCATATTCAGCATGTGATGTGGTCCTATTTTGGGGATAGACAATAACAGATCTGTCTCTCCGCAGATACAAGCAGAGTTTATGGCTAATGTCCTTCTCTATACAATGCAGGGAATTAAGCACTGAAGTTAGCAATATTACATTAGAATCTAAACCTATACAGTTCCTCTGGAAATTTATAATCTTGATGCTATGAGATGCCTCTCTCCCTTATGATGTCTCCTTATTTATTTATTTTTTTTGATGTGCCTTTAAGAGTGCTAGAGTCTTATTAAGTTGTCTCTCTCCCTATACTTCTGTGATTCTTGGCTTAACAAGTTTGCCTGAGCATTATATTCCTCTTAGCCAGTGCTAATAGAAAAGCCACTGCTTTTCCAATGAAAGGTGAAAATATCACAAAACCTTCTTTGAACTCAGTGTAGTAGAGAAGAAAGGTGGCTAATAGAATTATAGGAGTCAGACTACAATAAGTTCTATATATGAATATAAACAAAGAGCTCATGATGTTCCAATGGTGAGAACAATTAATTTTGATCAAGGGAATTAGGAAGACAATTCAGAAAACATGTTAATTGTCCAAAAAAAGAGAAGTAAGATTTCGACATGCAGATAAATGAAGAAAGACATTGTTAGGCAGAGAAGAACATGAGCAAAAATCAGAAAGAGCCATTCAGAACATGAAACAAGGAAGCTGTGGGGTCCAGACTGTGAAAGGCCTTAAGGTGGGGCTGTCTGAAATATAGTCTGGAAAATTCTTAGCTATTATCTCTTGCTATTGCTTCTACTCTGTTCTCTGTCTCCTCCCTTTTTGGTGCTCCCCTTATATATACATCATACTTTTCACCTAATTTCCAATCTTTACTGTTCTTTGTTTTTGTATTCTGTATTTTATATATCTCCACTTTTATCTCTATTCTTTTTGTTCTGCTAGATTTGGATTTAGTTTGTGCTTCTATTTTCCTTAAAGTTAGGTTTTGATAAAAAAATTATTTCCCAATTTGGTAACATTTTAAATTTATAATGGTAAGCCTTGAACGGCAGTAAATACATGTGCATACATACAT
Organism: Panthera onca; assembly: GCF_046562875.1. Classification (NCBI taxonomy): domain Eukaryota; kingdom Metazoa; phylum Chordata; class Mammalia; order Carnivora; family Felidae; genus Panthera; species Panthera onca. The sequence goes on along the minus strand of NC_138356.1, from coordinate 54,157,721 downwards.
CCACACACGTGTGCACATGCACACAGAGTTAGTTTATAAAAATCGAGTGTTAAAAGAGAATTTCACATAAGATCATTAAAATGTGTATGTATTTTTTAATTTATTAAATGTAAACTTTTCTAAAAAATATTATATTTTAATTTTCACTGATGTCTCTCTTCCTTTATGTCCCTTAAAGGATGCTTTCTCTTTTTAGAGACCTAATAATTTGCTAAACTCTAGATAATATTAATTAGAGGAATAAAAGCAAAAGAACAAAAGCAAAACAATGTTCAATTTGCTATATAATCTCCATATGAGCTCCATTTTGTATCCTTATCTGTATACTGATCCTAAAGCCAAAACTTAAATAAGATATGTAATAGAGTAAGGCTAAATCATTTTAAGACTAAGATTTGGAAATAGTGATATTTAAACCATGTTATGTCAATGTATCATATAGTAAAGTTAGTGAGAAAATAAATATGATATAGAGAAAAATGCTAATAACTCAGAAAAGGTAAAGAAGAAAAGGTAAATTAAAACCTATGCCCACAAGACAAGATTTTTAATGAAGTTAAATTTGAATTAGACATTAAAACCTGAGTGCTTTAATCAAATATACCATTATACTGTCTTTGGACTCTAACATTTTCCTAATTGCAATCATACTTCAAAATTTAAAATTGCTGAAGGAGGGCAAGATGGCAGAATAGCATGGAAGTATTTTTGTGTCTTGTGTCCATGAAATGTAGCCAGATCAACACTAAACCATCCTGCACACCTAGAAAACTGATCTGAGGATTAAGACAACAATCTGCACAATCTGAACCACAGACTCGGGAGGTACATGGAGAAGAGAGGTGAACTGGGGGAGAGAGAAGCTGTGGAGGGCAGGGAGCTGTTTTTGCTTGTGGAGAGAGAATGGAGACAGGGGGACAGTATGGGAAAAGCACCCCCCCCCCCAAAGCAGCTGGAGAGAAAGTGGAAAAGTGGAAAAGTGGAAAAAGCTGCAGGGAATGAACAAAAAAGGGAGAAAGGAAGAAGGAGAGGGTTTAAATTCCATTAAGACTCTATAAACAGGGGCAGCACAGAGTCTGAAACTCTGCAGCTCAATACCTGGAAGTGCTCTGGTGGGAAGGGCGAATCCCCAGGAGCAGAGTGAAATCCAAGGGATCCAAGGGCCATGCAGGGAAAAGTGTTTCCCCTGCTGGGAGGACATTTGGTAGATGCTCTGTGGCATCCCCACAGCCAAAGGTGCCAGCAGATCCCAGAGAACAACCACGTACACTGGTGCTGGAAAAAGGATGTTAAGGGTGAAGCCTGGTGCCAGATGTGTGTTGTGATATGGAATATCCCTGAAACACTACTACACTATCCATATCCCTGAAACACTACTACACGATCACATGAACTTTTTCTGGGGCGGGCTGGCACCCAGCCACAGTCTCAGGGCATCGGCAGCAGCACAGTCCTGCAAAGGTTCCTGGGTGCAGCAGGCACCCAGCCATTGCTTGGTGAGACCCTCCCCTGGAAGGTCTGAGTGGGTCAAAACCGCAGTCCCTCAGAAGTGAGGGGTTGGGAAACACAGCTACATCTGAGATAAAACTCAGGAGGGAGGTGCTGCCTGGCAACCTGACGCTTGTTCACGAACAGTGTAAAAGCAGGGAGTGGATAGAAGCTGGAGACAAAGGAGGAGTGCACGATTGCTGATGGGGAGAACAGAGTTCCAATACTAGAGATTGGGTAGCTGGGTGATGCCATTTTCAATCCTTGTGTGCATGCACATACACACCTACAAGTGCCACAACAATCCACCCCAGTAAGTTAAGAAGCGCCATCAAGTGGAGAATGGAGCCATTACACTAAACCCCGTCCTACTGGCCCAACCTCACTCTTCAGCAACATCACAAGTCTCTCTATTTGCTTAGTTTATGGACAATGAAGTGCTTCATAATTTGACTTCTGGGGAAAAAGATACAATTTCAATCATATTTCAGTCTGTTTGCTGGTACATCTATTCAATTTCTTTCTTTTTCTTTCCTTTTCTTGAATACCAAAAGGGAAAAAAATGTATTTTTATTTTCAATTTTTATTAAAAATAGGTTTTTAAATTTTTATACCATATTTTTTACTTTTTTGTAAAATTTTCAAATTCTGTTTTACTTCCATCATCTAATCTTATTCTATTTCATTGTCTTCATTTTTCAAATTTCCAAAAATTTTCCTTTTTCTCTTTTTCCTTTTTGTCCTTCCCTTTTTACTCTAATCCATAAAGCTCCTTTCAACAACCAGACCAAAATACACCTAAGATATAGCATCATTTATTTCATTTTTTTTGTGTGTGTTATTTTTAATTTTTTAATTCTATTTTTTTACCTTATTTCTTTTCTTCCTTCAAAATGATGAAATGAAGGAATTCACCCCAAAAGAAAGAGTAGGAAGAAATGACAAGCAAGGACTTAATCAACACAATTACAAGCAAGATGTCTGAACCAGAATTTAGAATCATGATAATAACAATACTAGTTGGGGTCCAAAATAGATTAGAATCCTTTTCTGCAGAGATAAAATAAGTAAAAGGTAGTCAGGATGAAATAAAAAATGCTATAACTGGGCTGCAATCTCGAATGGATGCCACGGTGGGAAGGATGAATGAGGCAGGACACAAAATCAGTGATATAGAGGACAAACTTCTGGAGAATAATGAAGCAGAAAAAAAGAGGGAGACTAAGACAAAAGAGCATTATTTAAGAATTAGAGAAATCAGTAACTCATTAAAAAGGAACAACATCAGAACCATAGGGTCCCAGAAGATGAAGAGAGAGAAAAAGGCATAGAAGAGTTTTGTGGGCAAATCACAGCAGAAAACTTTCCTAACCTGGGGAAAGACAGAGACATCAAGATCCAAAAAGCATAGAGGACTCCCATTTTTTAACAAAAACCAACCATCAACAAGATATATCATAGTCAAATTCACAATACTCAGGCAAGGAAAGAATCATGAAAGCAGCAAGGGAAAAAAAGTTCTTAACCTACAAGGGAACACAGATCAGGTTTGCAGCAAACCTACCCAAAGAAACTTTGTAGGCCAGAAAGGAGTGGCAGGATATATTCAATGTGCTGAATTGTAAAAAAATATGCAGCCAAGAATCCTTTATCCAGCAAGGCTGTCATTCAAAATAGAAGGAGAGATGAAAAGTTTTCCAGACAAACAAAATTAAAAGAGTTCATGACTACAAAACCAGCCCTGCAAGAAATTTTAAGAGGGACTCTCTGAGGGGATAAAAGACCAAAAAAGAAAAGAAAAAAGAAAGAAAGAAAGAAAGAAAGAAAAAGAAAAAGAAAAAAGACCAAAAGCAACAAAGACTAGAAAGGACCAGAGAACACTACCAGAAACTCCAACTCTACAAGGAACATAATGGCAATAAATTCTTTCAGTACTTGCTCTAATCATCAATGGACTAAATGCTCCAATCAAAAGACATAGGGTGACAGAATGGATAAGAAAACAAGATCTATCTATATGCTGTTGACAAGAGACCCACTTTAGACCTAAAGACACCTTCAGATTGAAAGTAAGGGGATAGAGAATAATCTATCATGCTAATGCTTGACAAAAGAAAGCCATAGCAGTCATACTTATATCAGACAATCTAGATTTTAAAATAAAGACTGTAACAAGAGATGAAGACGGGCATTATATCATAATGAAGGGGTCTATCCACCAAGAAGACCTAAGAATTGTAAACATTTATGCTCCAAATGTGAACGAAACCAAATAAATATATCAATTAATCACAAAGATAAAGAAACTCATTGATAATAATACCATAATAGCAGGGGACTTCAACACCCCACTTACAGCAATGTACATACCATCTAAACAGAAAATCAACAAGGAAACAATGGCTTTGAATAACAAACTGGAACAAATGGACTTAACAGATCTATTCCATGAATATACGGATGAACATTTCATCCTAAAGCAGCAGTGCACATGGAACGTTCTCCAGAATAGATCACATACTGGGACACAAACCAGCCCCCAACAAGTTCGAAAAGACTGAGATCATACCATGTATATTTTCAGACTACAACCCTATGAAACTCGAAATCAACCACAAGAAAAAATTTGGAAAGATAACAAATACTTGGAGACTAAAGAACATCCTACTAAAGAATGAATGGGCTAACCAAGACGTTAAAGAGGAAATTAAAAGGTACATGGAAGCCAATGAAAATGATAACACCATAGCCCAGAACCTCTGGGACACAGCAAAGGCGGTTATTAGAGGAAAGTATATAGCAATCTAGACCTTCCTAAAGAAGGAAGAAATGTCTCAGATACACAACCTAACCTTACACCTTAAAGAGCTAGAAAAATAACAGCAAATAAAACACCAAGCCAGCACAAGACAGGAAATAATAAAGATTAAAGCAGAAATCAATGCTCCAAAATTAACAGTAGAACAGATCAATGAAACCAGAAGCTGGTTCTTTGAAACAATTAACAAAAGTGATACACCACTGGCCAGTTTGATCAAAAAGAAAAAGGAAAGGACCCAAATGAATAAAGTCAAGAATGAAAGAGGAGAGATCACAACCAACACAGCAGAAACACAAACAATAATAAGAGAATATTACCAGCAATCATACGCCAAAGGAAAAAAAAAGGGGCTATCTGGAAGAAATCGACAAATTCCTAGAAACATAAACTACCAAAACTGAAACAGGAAGAAATAGAAAATTTGAACACACCCATAACCAGCAAAGAAATTGAGTTAATAACCAAAAATCTACCAAAAAACAAAGAGTCCAGGGCCAGATGGCTTTTCCAGGGGAATTATACCAAACATTTAATGAAGAGTTAACACCTATTCTCTTGAAGCTGTTCCAAAAAATAGAAATGGAAGGAAAACTTCCAAACTCTTTCTAGGAAGCCTGTATTACCTTGACTCCCAAGCCTGACAAAGACCCCACTAAAAAGGGAAACTATAGACCCATTTCCCTGATGAACATAGATGAAAAAATCCTCAACAAGATATTAGCCAACTGGATCCAACAATTACACTAAAAGAATTATTCATCACGCCCAAGTGGGATTTATTCCTGGGATGCAGGTTCAATATCTGCAAAACAATCAATGCGATTCATCACATCAATAAAAGAAAGGACAAAAACCACATGATCTCAATAGGTGCAGAGAAAGCATTTGACAAAATTCAGCAACCTTTCTTGATAAAAACCGTAAAGAAAGTAGGGATAGAAGGATCATACCTCGAGATCAAAGAAACCATATATGAAAGACCCAATGGTAATATCATTCTCAATGGGGAAAAACTGAGTTTTCCCCCTAAGGTCAGGACTAAGACAGGGATGTCCATCCTCACCACTGTTATTCAACATAGTATTGGAAGTCTTAGCCTCAGCAATCAGACAACAAAAAGAAATGAAAGGCGTCCAAATTTACCAGGAGGAGGTCAAAATTTCACTCTTCCCAGATGACATGATACTCTATATGGAAAACCCAAGAGATTCCACCAAAAAACTGCTAGAACTGATCCATGAATTGAGGAAAGTGGCAGGATATAAAACCAATGCACAGAAACCAGTCGCATTCCTATACACCAATAATGAAGCAACGGAAAGGGAAATCAAGGAATCGATTCCATTTACAACTGCACTAAAACACATAAAATACCTAGGAATAAATGTAACCAAAGAGGTGAAAAATCTATACACTGAAAACTACAGAAAGCTTATGAAAGACATTGAAGAAGACAAAACAAATGGAAAAATATTCCATGTTCCTGGATAGGAAGAAAAAATATTGTTAACATGTGAATACTACCCAAAGCAATCTACATATTCAATGCAATCCCTCTATCAAATATCCCCTATCAAAATAACACCAGCATTCTTCACAGAGCTAGAACAAACAGTCCTAAAATTTGTATGGAACCAGAAAAGACCCCAAATAGCCAAAGCAATCTTGAAAAAGAAAACCAAAGCAGGAGGCATCACAATCCCAGACTTCAAGCTGTATTATGTTGTAATCATCAAGAGAGTGTGGTACTAGCACAAAAACAGACACTCAGATCAATGGAACAGAACAGAGAACCCAGAAATGGACCCACAAACGTATGACCAACTAATCTTTGACAAAGTGGGAAAGAATATCCAATGGAATAAAGACAGTCTCTTCAGCAAGTGGTGCTGGGAAAACAGGTCAGTGACATGTAAAAAAATGAACCTGGACCGCTTTCTTACACCATACACAAAAATAAACTCAAAATGGATGAAAGAACTAAATGTAAGACAGGAAGCCCTCAAAAACCTTGAGGAGAAAGCAGGAAAAACCTCTTTGACCTTGGCCGCAGCAACTTCTTACTCCACACGTCTCCAGAGGCAAGGGAAACAAAAGCAAAAATGCACTATTGTGACCTCATCAAGATTAAAACTTTCTGCACAGCTAAGGAAACAATCAGCAAAACTAAAAGGCAACCGACAGAATGAGAAAAGATATTTGAAAATGACATATCAGATAAGGGTTAGTATCCAAAATCTATAAAGAACTTATCAAACTCAATATCCAAACAACAAATAATCCAGTGAAGAAATGGGCAAAAGACATGAATAGACACTTCTCCAAAGAAGACATCCTGATGGCCAACAGACACATGAAAAAATGCTCAATATCACTCATCATCAGGGAATACAATTGAAAACCACAATGAGATACCACCTCAGACCTGTCAGAATGGCTAACATTAACAACTTGGGCTACAACAGATGTTGGCGAGGATGCAGAGGAAGATGATATCTTTTGCACTGCTGCTGTGAATGGAAACTAGTGCACCACTCTGGAAAACAGAATGGAGTTTCCTCAAAAAATAAAAAATAGAACCACCCTATGACTCAGCAATTGCACTACGAGGTATTTATCCAAGGGATACAGGTAACCTGTTTTGAAGGGGAACATGCACACCAATGTTTGTAGCAGCACTATCGACAATAGCCAAAGTATGGAAAGAGCCCAAATGTCCATCGATGGATGAATGGACAAAGAAGATGTACTACATATATACAATAGAGTATTACTCGGCAGTCAAAAAGAATGAAATCTTGCCATTCCCGACTACAAGGATGGAACTGGATGGTATTATGCTAAGTGAAATTAGAGAAAGACAAATATCATATGACTTCACTCATATGAGGACTTTAAGATACAAAACATATTAACATAAGGGGAGGGAAGCAAAAATAATATAAAAACAGGGAGGGGGACAAAACATAAGAGACTCTTAAATATGGAGAACAAACAGAGGGTTACTAGAGAGGTTGTGGGAGGGCGGATGGGCTAAATGGGTAAGGGGCATTAAGGAATCTCTTCCTGAAATCATTGTTGCATTATATGCTAACTACTTGGATGTAAATTTAAAATAAATAAAGAGAAAAAAATTTTTAGCCAAAATTTAAAATTGCTTTAAATACTTATGTAAAATACAATTACAATAATATTTCCTTAATTTCTATTTTCGTGTCCAACTGAAGGCAAAATTGCAGTAATTTGTGAACATAAACCTTATATATTTTAAATAATTTCAGATATACCAGATGGCTGTGTCTGTTAGTCTGGTAGACTAATTGCTATAACACAAGTTTTCAGAGGCTTAAGGCCATAGTGAGTACTTATTGAGCCTAATAAATGTTGTTGAAGGGGATGTGGGCAGGGACTTCTCCATGAGATCATTCAGAGATCCAGTCTTTTCAGTTTTATTCATCCCCCTCTTCTATCCAGAAAATCCTCTTCATTTGGTCCATAGGTAGGAAAAAAACAATGAAAATTGTAGGTGGGATGTTTTTATGAAGCAAACCTAGAAATAGCAACATCATTGATCTCTTGTTCTGTTGGCCAAAATCCCATCAAATGGTCATACTATTTAATAATAAGAAAAACTGAAAAAAAGGTTGTTTGGAAGAAGGCAAAAAGAAATATTGGTGATCTCTGATATTGTTTGCCACAGTGGCTAAAAGATATTTTAATATAAATATTTGGAAAGGTAGAACCAGCTTCCATAGCTCTATATGGAAGGGCTAGTAGTCGAAAACTGCTGTCAAGTAAACACTTGCAGTTATAGGAACAACAGCAGTTTTAAATGTAAAATGAACTTAAAATATTGGAGCATAGTATCTAATGGGAAATTTGACATAATCACAACAGAATGAAGAATTAATAATGTTGACTCAAGAGCAAAGTAATTTGATTGTGCAATGTTTGTGGATATATCCAAAGGATGGTTGCCAAAAGAAACTATAATATTAATATTATTCATTCCATAGTGTATTTTAAGTATTGTTATATTGGATTTGTTTTTTTGTGTGTGTTAGTATAGAAAATAAATAAGTAATTACATTAGTTTCCATCAGCTTTTCACTTAGATGGAAAACTATACAGCTTATTAAATTATAAAAGAACAGAGAGTACAATTATACTTGACTTGAGTGGTTAAAAACTTATGTGGTTATATTGCAGAGAAATGTTAACAATATCAATACAGATGCCTATCTTTTAATTTTTACATTTTATTTGGTTAATTTTTAGTGTGTATATTTTATTTGCAATGTTTTAAAATTTTTAATAGGTAACACACATGTTTCAAAACACATGCTTTAAAAAAAACTAAAAGTAAATAGCATACAGTAAAAAGCCTTGATAATATCTTATCTGTTAATCACCCTGTTCCAAACCCTAACCCTAACACATGAACACTTTTTTAAGTTTCTTATCAGTCTTTTCAGAGATTCCCTTTACAAATAGAAGCAAATATAGTGATTTTTTAATAAAAAGCATTCTTTTCTGCATGCTTTTTTAAAATAAAAGGTGAAAGATTTATTTGATAAGAAAAGAAACAATAGTATGTTTGTTTGTTTTCACTGAACAATATATCTTAGAGATTTTTCTCTATCAGTGCAAACAGAACTTCCTTATTCTTTTCTTAAAAAAGTACTTACAGTAACTAGTTAATAACAACCAGGAGAAGCACATTCAGAATAGTGGTTTACTTTGATGACAAATGGTTGTTCTTTAAAGATCAATGGACATAGACAAAATCCATTAAGGTGAAAGGCTATTTCAAATACTCAACAGTTCACACCAAAATTCAAAAATGGTATTTTAAAGAGCTAAGTGTTTGTAACCACTGCCAGCAATGCAATGCCTACTTTATGATGACTTGAAACAAAGCAAATGCTTGTAAGAGAAAACCTATATTTTAATTTTGTCTAAGTTGACTCTGTCAACAGTCCGGTAATATTTTCCTCCTAATACAATATTCCCTCTATATATGGCTGTTACTGGGAGCCACACAGTTTAGGTAATGAGGATGTAAGTTAGAGAGAACCTGATGCAGTTTAAATAGACAATAACTTTTGACTTCTCTCTCACTATGCTAATAGTTATATCTAAAAAATAGCAATTTTTAAAAAGATACCATTTCCAATTTCTTTATTACCTTTAACTTTTGGAAATGAATTCCATAAAACTACAAAATTAGCAAATGTCTTGAAATCTATCCATAAAACAAATTACCTCTCATTTGAACGTCTCATTTATTAGTGTACAACTCAATCTTAAAAAACAAAACAAACAAATAAAAAATCTGGCTCTCTTTCCAAAGATAGTATTCTACTGGTCTTTAAAAAAGGAAACTTTATTTTAACTTTATACCCATCTCATAACCCAATTTCAAAACTCATCATTTATTTTACTGGTCATGGACATTTCCAAAATGAAATTTTATATTTTGTTCCCAAAGTTTCCATTTATCTGAAAACTGATGTGTTCCTTTATTGAAGAAGTTTGGCCTGCTAGTGTTGGTGTATTGGTCCAATATTCTTTATGCTCATCTTTACATCTGGAAGTATTTCTTGTGGTTCACTATCTTTATCTCCATTAAAAGCTGCTGCTACTAAAAGAACTTTTGGGGCAAGAGTTGGAACTATTTCTTTGGCTTACTTAATCTAGGTTTGATGGAATCTTTGTTGTCTGATTATGGTAAATTCAGACTTGCAGATTTTCATAAGCTTTGTTTGTTTGTCTGCAGCTTCTGGAGCTCACAGCTTCTCAGCATGGCAACTGGAACTTTCTCCTCCATTACTCTGGTGGCTCCAGACTTCTCTCCTGGCTATCCATCCACCATTTTCCCTGCAGCCATACAATGACATAACCTCTTTATTTTATTTCAGTTTTTTTTCCATTCTATGAATACACCGATCCCCTTTTTGGTAAGAAACTTGGGTGTTTTCAATTTTTTTATTACAAACAATATGTCATTTTATACTGATGCAAATATATCTACATGATAATTCCCCAAAGTGGGATTGCTGGCCCCAAACTATAAATTACTGTATTTGTGATTTTGATGGTATCAGTTCTCCTCCATGGTCAATCCAATTGGCAATACATGAGAGTGCCCCTGAATACGTGATTCTGAAATACAGTTTTTCTAGCTTTTTTATTAACATATCCTAAAAACTGTTTTACTATAATAAGTACACATTAGTCTGCTTTGCATCCCTGATAATTGGACTTTGGTCCTTAATATTATTTTCCAGTTAAAAGAACTAGGATTCTACAGAAAGTAGGTAATACGCCATTTGGGGACATAAAAAAATCAAGATGGTCTGGAATATCTGGTTGCCAGGAAAACAAAGATGTTGTCTAAGTTTCTGGGACTCTATTAGATAGTAGAATTAGCTTAAATGGATTCCTACTTGCCAAGTTGTGATAACTGGATTACCAGAAGAAGAATAATATTATAGTTACTTAATGCAAGGCAAGTCTGTGGAAGATATGAATCAATCAATCATGATACTCAAAAAATTAGAATTTTTATTTTCTTCAAATAGTGAATATTGTCTTTAGCTTGAGTCTATTCAGATGAAAACAATATATTTATTTGTGTGTTTATTTTCCTGATGGATAAAATCCACAATGCCAACATAGTAAGTCACTATTAATGAAGATTTTAAAGAAGTGCTTCCCCAAATTTGAAATATCCTTGCCCAAATGATAGGGGTAGACATGCCCTCTGTGAAACTTTACACATGCTATAAAATTTGACTTTGCACATCACTGATAATTAGCAGAGGGTAGTAGGACATCAATACAGGTTTTTTAAAAATGTTAAACACCTTAATATTTCTGACAAATGAAAAACAAAAAACAAAGTAGACTCAATGACTGGATATTTTGCCATGATTTTCCTAAGTAGGAAAAAAAAAAAAAACACCTAAAGAAATATGGGACTCTTATTCCAAAAATATCTATGAGACTTTCTGCTAAAATTCAGTGTTTTTCACCTACAAATCAAAGATGTATTATAAGTTACCTTGACAAATTATGATAAAACATTAAGGAAGTAGGTAAAGGCATTCTATGCACACATGAGAGGTTCCCAACAGCCTAACCAAGAAAGCTATGACATGATCTACAGCCAGAATATTGAGTCCTCAACAAGACTGACTGGAGAAAGATGTCTCTTTGATTTCAAGGAAGGGACAACAGAAGGGATGACAGCTACTCCCCACTATCACTGCCGTGTCAAATTCTAAGCCTGGATTCATATATCTCATTGTAAGAAGACATTTACCCAGACAGTGTAACAATACAATAGCAAGCAGTTTGAGTGTTTTGTTTCTTTAGATTTTTAGCTTCCATGTAATTTACATATAGATAAGTGTGCAAATCACGAATGTACACAAAATATTCATAAAGTGAACACACTACTTTAACCACATCCCAGGTCAAAAAGTAGATTATCATCAGCTGTCCCAAAAGCCCACCTGTGGCCCATCTTAACCAAAATCCCTTCTGTCCTATACAAAGATTACCACCACCCTCATTCCTCATGCCATAGATGATCAGCTTTATTAAAGAATATTCAAATATTGCATATATACAAAATAGCATACAAATCACATGTACAACTTTGAATTTTCACAAAGTGGAAACGCCCATATAATCAACATCCAGTTAAGATACTAGAAAAAACAAGTCCAAAAAAAATTTTCCAACATCTTAAAAGTCTCCACCACTATAACTTGTAACATCCCTTTCTGGACTTCGTGTACATGGAATCACAATCGCAAGCATTTCTTTATGTCCACCTTCTCTGCTTCAACATTATGTTTGTAAGATTCATCCATATTTTTGTATGTAGCTGTAGTTTATTTTCATTGCTGTTTAGTACATGTTTTACTGATAATCTGCAATTTATTTATCCTTTTTGTCATTGATGGGCATTATGGTTATCTGTCATTTGAACTATGATGAATAGTGCTCCTCTGGGCATTCTTGCTTGTGAGTGTTTTTGACAGTCTTACAATGAGCCCACTAGAGTGCTCTTTGATGCTTACTCTGTTAGGGGACTGCAATTTCAGAAGTCAGACTGAATGCGGTAGTAACCTCTCCTCTAGCAAAACAAACCAAACAAACAACTTAAGAGAAGAAGAACTGCTTTTTGGTTCAAAGAAAAGTTTCCTAATGCAGTCACTGAAACCATGTTGTTAGCCAACAATCACCTTGGTTGTCCCATCATTGCTTCATTATTGCTTTTGGAATATTTGGGACAATCATCAGCTTTAACTGATTTTTTAAATGTTTATTTGTTTGTTGATATATATTTAGACCATGGAAGGGGGTGGGAAGCAGAGAGAATCCCAAGTAGGCTCTGCACTTTAAGCTTTCAGTGCAGAGCCTGACACAGAGCTTGAGCCCATGAACCTTGAGATCATAACCTGAGCTGAAATAAAGAGTCAGACACTTAACACATTGAGCCACCCAGACACCCCTCATTGGCTATAACTTCTGAGATAAAGGACTTTAGGAATTCATAAGAAATGGATGTGGCTATGACAGATGAATACCATTGGGCATTTACAATATAAAGAGCTTTTTTTTCTTGTTACTGTTATTATCCTAATGGTTTACCATTGTGGTGGTGATTTAAATGCTCCAACATGCTGGATCTGTGCTAAAATTCATTTTCAGAGAGGCAACCCCATAAGCCATTATCTTTTACATGGGATGGCATGTGTGACAATTGGAAACTCTGGATATGTACCACCTTATGATTTGTTTTCCCAAGTTATTTTTCTCTTCCTATTTCTTTACCTAGACTACTCACTGACTTTCATCTGCTTCTTTTTAGTCACAGTACAGGAAATGGTATACGAAACATGCCATCTCTACTTTAGAGACTAAAACCTCCACTCTTCCTTTGTTCCCACCCCTTTTAATTTTACTTTCAGGATGCTGACCTGAAAATTCTGTCACCCTTTGCTTTGCAGTTTCACCCTCTCATAATACTCAAGAGTTTTACTAACTCATAAACATGATCAAGTTTCTATCACTAAAAAAAAAAGAAAAAAGAAAAAAGAAAAAAGCCTCAATCCTGTGTTCCCTTTCAAAAAGAGCAGGGAGCTCTTCTTCAATCCTATGTCCCCTTTAAATACTTCCAGCCTTCCCTACTCCACAGTCAGGCTCCTTGACTGATTGCGTTCACTATTTCCACCTTCCTTACCTCTGTGACTTGCCAATTCACAGCAATCTGGCTTTGGCTCCCACTGCTTCTATATAAATATACTTTGGCACATATCCCCAGTGGCATTCCACTTGTCAAATTCAGTGACCTTTTTTTATATTACATCTTACTTGACCTCATCAGCATTTGGCACTTCTGAGCACTTCCTTTGTGAAGCTCTCATCTCTTTTCCTCTAGGACACCATTTCTCCCAGTTTTCTTCCTAAATTTTCTTCCTAGTTTATTGTTTTCTTTCCTTTATCTCTTCCCTTAAATGTATGTGTTTCTCCAAGGTTCTATCATTGGCCCTTTGCTATTCATTATCTATACATTATATGCCCACAATTATTCTCACTTCTATGGTTTCAACTATCGATCCTATCTCTAATGCAGATTCTTTTTTGGGTTCCAAATGCATCTGTGCAATGGCATGGTGGACATACTCACCAAAGGGCATCTCAAAATCAGTTTTTCACAACTGGAGTCAATATTTCCTCAAGTATTCCATATGTGTCATTCATCCAACTGAACCAAAAACCTGTAAGTCATTCCAAACTTATCTTCTCTCTCCCCACTCCTCATTAAATTTGTGACAACAGCAAATCCTATTAATTCTATTGCTATACTTTTTTGGTAGTTTTGACATTCTCTCTATCAGTCATAAGCAGAGAGGGAAGTTCTAAATATTCATTTTTCAGACACTTTCAATGCTGTTGTAAAAATCTCATAAAAGAGGTTTTTAATATTTAATATTACATATTTCTCATAGACTTTTCCACTGACAGAAAACATCTCCCATATCTTCTTTTGTTGGGAGTGAGTATACCCCCTCTTAGATGCTGTAGAGAAAATGCTAGGTAGAGCCAAGCAGCCACTATAGTCATTTCTTATTAACAACCACATTAATGTAAGTTCTTAAATATGGTTACCAGATAAAATACTATACACCTAGATAAATGACTTTCAGATTAACAAACAAACAAAAATTTATTATAAGTATGTATACCATTCAATATTGGGACATACTTATACTAAAAAAAATCATTGCTCATCTGAGATTCAAATTTAACTGGGCATTATTAAGTAAATCTGACAACCCTAGTTAAAGCTCTTTTTCTTCCAAACCCATACCTTCTAGGATGCAGGAAAAAAACTCTGGGGATCTAGAGCCACCAGATAGTCATCATTGTCACAACCAAAAAATTATTTAGAACATCTCCAATTTCCACTATGTTGGGGTTTAAATCACTTACCCTGGTGCCTGTGAAACACCCGGCCATTATTATGACCATATCACATTTCCTCTTTCCACTTAAGTCTCCTACCCAAACCTGACCTGGCCCTGGAATGTGTCCAGATCGAGGCAGTAAAGCCTGACTAATTTTTATGCCGAAGAATTGTCATCTTGTGGAGTTAACCCCTACCTCTCAAGATCGTAAGTTGCCTTAGGTATTCCCCTACACATTATTTTTTCCAGCCACTGGATACTGATTCCTCTTTCAGTCCTAATTGTATTTACAAACAACAAGAATTTGGGTTATTCCTTTGAACAATACAACTCCTCAAGAAATTTACTTAGATATTCTTTGTCTGCTTCTTTATACAGTTACCTGGTGGACAGCACACTGAGGTGATTCTCCTAGTCAGAAATCAAAGGGCATGCTTGGCATAATCCATCCTAAGGAGCTGTTCCATGAGTCATTATATACATTTCAGTCACTGTAAATACTTCCCTATCCGTATTCTGGGACATCAGGCAGACTTCCATGGAAACACTAGTTTAATTGGCTTTGAGTCCACATGCAGAATTCTTCCTGCAAGGCCACTTGAATTCTCTCTCATAAGTGAAGAATTTTGCTTCCTGAGGGTTCTCTACTTGTTTTGTCTCTAGGAACCATCCAAACCACCACTCAAAATTCCTTCCCCCATCTCTGGAAGAGATCTTGCTCTACATTATCCTATTTTTGGGTGCTAGTAGATACAAGTTCTATTGTCAGCCCCACAGAAAGAATGAAATACATACATGATTTGATCTTAACAAGTAGAACTAGACTAAAATTTATAACTAGTCTCAAAATATTCTCTGTCCTCCCACAATATTTTTTTCTCTTCTAGAAAGAACCCACATTTCTAAAACAAGTGGCATATTTATGAGCCAGGATTAAAAACAACTTTGGGGTCATAACTTACTAAGTTTTCATAACTTATTCATTGACCTAAGGGTGTCTAAGCCTGGTCTTCAACTGGACCATCTAGTGCAAAAATCAGTTCTTTCAAAAACTTTAATTCCAATTTAAGTATTGTTCACATTGCTCTCTGGAGCAAAGGTACTCATGATTGATTGATTGACCGATTTCTAAATATACTTCAGGCAGCTTACTGAGAGATTGACAGATATTTTCTTATGTACTCATTACATCACTGTATGTATTTCTATTATGTACTAGGGCTCAGAGAAAATTAGTACCTTAAACTGGGCATCATAGCAAAAAAGTGGCAAAGCGGGGATTTGAACCTAGGTCTATCTGACTGAAAGTCCACCTCTAATGATTACACTATATCCCGCTACAATGGGGATAGTCAAAGGGAAAAAATACAAGAAAGGCCTAAATAAGGATATGGTGCCAAAACTTAACCTTGTCTATTTGGGAATATATGGTTTCATCCTTGCCCTGCCTCTGGCACTTTCTTGTCTATTAGAATGGGAGGGTCAGGGGTAAAAGCCTAACTTACATATACTCTCTTATTTCCCCATCCTCGGAATGTCCAGTATGACATACATTTCCTTTTTTTCCATTGTGGGAAATATTTCTATGTCTTGGATCATGAAAAAATAAAAATGGTATAAATTTGAGGACAAAGTAAAGTTTATAAAAGACTGAGATATATATAAGTTGGAAGATACAACATAGAAGAGAAAAAAATGGGTAAAAGAATCTTTGAATAGTTGCTAATATTAATGTATTATATGGATGAAAGGGCATAAAAGATGATTCAATCAATTCATTCCTAATATTTAAAATAGTTTTTAAAACAGAAATAATGTAATGAAATGAACATCAGATATTGATCCATTCTGATTCCTTATTGAATAGGATTTAACAGACTGAAGAAAATCTCAGAAAAGTCTAGATACTAGAATCATAGAACATTCAAGTGGGCATATCTACATGATATTAACTCACTATAAAATAATATTAGATGTAATTTGGTAAGCAAGCCAGACACCAGGTGGGACACTTAACAAATATTGATTTTATCAGTTAATCAATACAGTAATTATGTTAAGGTGGGTATTATTATCCTCATTTTTCACATGAGAAAACAGAATCTCAAGTTACTTATCATATAGCTAAAAGTTGGCTGGGCTATTAAAGCTAGGGTTGCTGGACAAAGGTCCTTCTCCTTCTTCTTCACCTTATTCTTTCTGGACTATCCCTGTCATGGTGTAGAGGACATATGCTCAAGTATCTCTAGAGTGATTACTTATTATAAGTAGACTCCACAAATAGATCAATGCAAATTTTAAATTAATATGCAGCTGAGATGTATTAATCATCTTAACAATAAATTCAGAACAGTTCTAATTATCAACATATTAAGCCAAAGTTTGGGGAACTGCATTAAAATGTTGAGTAGTTAAAACATTAAAGTTGGAGAAACGTAAGTAGGCAGGTCATTAAAAACTATTTTTCGTGTTTCTTTTCCACACTGCAAGTTTCCTTTACAGGAACAGTTAGTAGCTCCTGACACCAAGTGGCCACTTTATGTACTGCTCTTAATATTCTTGACTAACTGCCCTAGCAAGGGAAAAAAACAAGACAAAGAACAGTAAAATAAATGCATGTAATGAAATGCATTATTCCATTTGTTGCTATTTAACTATTTTAAGAACGGGAGAGTTTGGTTAGAGACACCAGTGTGTGATTATCAAATTCTTCATTATCTGGACTTAAACATGTATTTCCAGTTTTGTTGCTGGTACTGGCATGTGTGTCAGATTCTTGCCAGTGAACCAAGTGGTTTGTCTGATCCCTTTTGAGCAAGCTAACCAGCATTATAGCATGGTGATTAAGAAAAATTGGCCTCAGAATCAGATGAATTTGGGTCTTCCCACCTTCTTGTGACTTCCACCAACTGCACTCTTGAGACCTCTTCTAGCCACATGTTAGCATGCATCCCACAGCAGCATGTACAGGACATCATTAGTGCCATCTTGGCCACCAGCTGATGCTTCTACAGCTGTGTGTTGTCATCGCCTCCACAACCACAGCTAATGCCTTGAAACCTTAGTGCCAATGGACGCTCGGTTCTTGAACTACAGATTCAGTGAAAAGTTATGCTTTATTGTCCACAGAAGCTGAAAAGATGTCCTTCTCCTTTTTTATGCAACACTGTGTCTCATGAACACCAATGTTCTGCCTTGCACCCCCAAATGTCTAGCAGAACTCTAATGAAATGGGGTCTTGCAAGTCTGTCACCAGCCATACCTGAATTCTAATAGTAAGTATAACCTAGTTGTAAGCTGATGTCTCTTTTGTATTCTTTTTTTAAATGAGGCATATGTTTGTTTATTTGTTTGTTTGTTTGTTTATTAAAGTAAGCTCTACACTCAATGTGGGGCTCGAACTCAACACTGAGATCAAGAGTCTAATGCTCTACCAACTGAACCTACCAGGCACACCCTCTCTTACATTCTTAACATGTACTCTAGGTTTCAAAAAATTAATCATATGCTATTGTGGCAATTACACAAATATTCTATGGATACAAGAAGACATGACTCTATTTTTTCCTGAGGAGCTTATCAAAATGTATGGTAAACCTCCCTACAATATTATTATGAGCCTAAAATTATAAATTACTCTTCCCAATTATTTGACCTTGTCTCTGACAGGTGTGAATCATGTTTGCAAACATCCCATTAAGCTCCAGCAGTTCAGGAGGTACACGGATAATACTCAGGTGGATATGCTTGACAGGCTTTGAGCTACACAACCATTATGGAGAAAGAATAAACATTTTAACTTTAAAAAATATGTCATAGATAATGTATTATTTCATATAAAATTTTTCACTGACAAGAGGAACTTTTAGGGTTATACATAATTTTAAATGAAAGTATACTTTTATATTAATATTTTCTTCTGAGGTAAATCAGAATTCATCATATATTTCAGATTTTTTTTGCTAGAACTTTTCAAAAACTTCACATAAATATATTATACATGCTTTTCTGTATAAAAGGGGGCTTTCTTGATTGATTCATTCCATAAAGACTATCCATATAAGTGAGCTTTTATAAGTTCTAGGAAACCTAGTCAATCAATGACAACAGTAGCTCAAATGCATTACAGCAATGAGTCATGATATTGATGTAAATGTTCTATATGAAACAGCACTAGGACGAGTTATATTTTAATATCTTAAAAATATTTGTTGAAAAGAAGACTTTGTTAGTTTCCAGGAAAAAAAAAACAAATAAGTTTGCTTTCTCTCTCTCTCTCTCTCTCTCTCTCTCTCTCTCTCTCTTTTTCCTGGAAGAAGATGCTATGTATCAGAGAATTAGAAAAAAGAAAGTAAGTAACCAAAAGTTTGTTACAAAACCTGAGTCTTTTAAAGAAAAAAATGCATTTATGATAGAGTGTGGAAAGGGGAAAATAGTATCTTTCTGGTGGAGAATCCTGGCAGGATTAACCAAATGATGAAGGAACATCAATACCATATGGATATCATGTATCCCCTAGTAGAACATAAAAAAGTCACTTACTTCACCTGTGTGGCATTTTTCCAAAAACCAAAAGCCCCAGTGTAATCATGAGAAAAACAGCAGACAAGCCCTCAATTGAGGGACATTGTACAAATGCCTGACCAGTGATCTTCAACACTGTCAAGGTTGTGAAAGATAAGAAAAGGTTAAGAAACTGTCAGAGAATAGAAGAGACTATGGAGACATGATAACTATATGCAATATTGTACCTTGAAGTGGATCTTGGAAGAAAAAGAGGATGTTAATGGGAAAACCAGTGAAAATCAAATATTTATGCGATTTAGTTAAAGGTAAAAAAAAAAAGTATCTCTGAGCCACACAAAAAGGACAATATACTTGAAGTGAGCTTTTCCATTGTAATAGGTTATACTGGATTATTCAGTCTTTAGCAAACTATCAAAAGCCTGCAGAGAATTGTGACAGTATTGCTCAAGTCAAAGAAATTTCTTTTTTTAATATGTTTTTTCAAGTTTTATTTATTTATTTTGAGAGAGAGAGAGCACGTGCAAGTGAGCATGAGCAGGGAAGGGGCAGAAAGGGGGAGAAAGAGAGAATCCCAAGCAGGCTCTGCACTGTCAGTGCAGAGCCCAATGTGAGGCTCGAACTCACACACCCTGAGATCATGACCTGAGCCCAAATCAGGAGACAGACACTTAACTGACTAAGCCACCCAGGTGCTCCCCAAAGAAGTTTCTTAAAATAGGTATTTAGATCTTCTCTACTGCAATCCTACTCCTCTGGACATTGGAGTACGGACATTGTCACATAATCAAGAATTTCTGGGAAGCAATAAGAGATTTTAGTTGTGCAACTATCTGAATAAATAGAGCATTAATTCAAGACATGAGGGCAGGAAGATATGATTTGTTATGGAAAATAATCAGTTTAGGTTTTTGACATGATGTATTTCAGGGACTTATGGCAGCAGTTCCATATTTGTGGCCTGGAGCTCAAGGGACAGAGCCACCAGGTGATATAGATAACAGAGACTTGGGAGTTACCAGCCTGGACTAGAGTGGGTTTCCCATGGCAAGTGACGATGGAGAGAAGAGAAGAAAACAGAGAGAATCCCTTTCAATTTTCCTGTTTCTGTCATCAGTGTCATGAGCACACAGTCATGAAACTCAACCAAATGAGGTAGCTGACGTCACTTATCCAGCCTAGATGTCTATAATAATTTCAACTTCAAGGAAACTCTGTGCTATATTGTTACCTATAGTCACATGAAAAACTTAAGCAATCATTAGATTACTAACTTTTTCAGCAAGCTACAAATATTCCAGTCTATTATTTCACTCTTGTGCAGCAGTGCTCATTTTGACATCTGATGGTGCAGGTGTAGTAAAAAGGCAAAAAACTATCCACAGGTTCATGCAGGCCTTGAAGTCAATATGAGAGGGTCAAAATGAGAGAATTTTTTTCTGGTATCTACATCCAGAAGAAATCCTACTTTTTTTATTGCTTGGTAATTGTCAAATTACAAATTGTTATGATTATATGTAACATACACTCTTATGTTCCAATCCTAAAGAAGGAAGACATCCTTAAAGTCACAAGTGTTTGTCCATATAGATTTCCCAGGCTTTTAAAAAAAGATTTTCCTGTAAATCATTTTAGATTTTTATAGGGGCCTATAGACTTTGAACAAAACTTAATGGTGCATTTTTAAAAGTCAAGATACTGGTTTTGGTGCTTGCACTGAATTCCTTTCAATGATGTCATTTTGTTTACATCCACCAGCTTTCCTGTAAGAGCTCTTTGAGGTAGCTCTGCATTGTCCAGCTTGGAGTCCAGAGTGATCCATCAATTGCTAGCAAGCTGGACTTTTGCCAAAAATGTTTAGGTTGGGAATTGCTATAATTTCCCACAAGGCAGAATTTCCTGAAGGTGAATTTGACACTAGGAGATGGAAGAAGTATAGAGAATGATGTGAAAGAGGAGGTAGCATACCAAAAAAAAAAAAAAAAAAAAAAAAAAAAAAGAAAAAGAAAAAAAAAGACTTATCTTAAAGAATAAGAACTAAAAGAAGAATCGGCAGCAGATTAGTATTTGCCAAGTCCTTTGGGTTGAGCTCTCAAATCTAATTACGTTTTCTGAAAGGTTGAAAAGAGCATCTAGAATAATACCGCTTTGGACATTAGGTGAAGAGAGATCTAGGAAAATAAAATATTTAGGAGTGATCTAATGTGATGAAACAAACCTACTTGGAAAATAATTCAGGCAGCAGTGTTTGGACTAAATGAAAGACAGAATGGACTTAAATGCCAAAGCTGGTCTCAGAAAACTTACTACTGTTCCTCGCTTTAGCCAGTCACTGTTCTACTCCTGCCTATGGCTCACAATCTACCATGGTGGGGGTCTCACTTCTCCCAAGCTCCATAGTAATGCTGCTTACTTTTTTCATTGCTTGTACTGCATGACCAGTATCTATTGTGTGGTTAGTTCCCATGTTAGACTATGAGCTCTCCTCTCATTCTGGCAACTTCCATTCCTGGAGAATTTATAAATCCTCACAATCACCCTGGGAGGTTGCTAAAACTATCTCTTTTATTTATTTGTTTACATGTTTACTTCTCTCCTCACCGAACTGTAGGCCCCAGTAGTGCCAGGATCACATCTCCCTCATTCAATGAAATATCCCTAGGGCCTAGAATAGTGTCTGAAATGCATTAAGTGCCTAGTAAACATTGATTCAATAAAGAATGATTATAGAATCATTAACCCCATTTCTTACAAGATCGTATGGCACATAAGTGGCAAAGAAAGATCTGAACTCAGTTCTGTCTGACTTCAGAAATCAGCTGTGCTTAACTTCTGTATCAGTTAATGACTAAAACCTACTCACTGTCCCAGGCCATCAACCAATCAATCAAATAATCAATATCAATCTACCACACATAATACACAGGCAGAAAAGAGGTCGTAACTGGAATAGCACACTGGTGTAACTTCCGTATCTCTACCCTAACATGTCTCAAGAACTGAAATGCCGAGAGCATTTAGGGTCTTCTATTAGTAGCCAGAATTTTTGGAATACTCAATCTGAACCAGGATTATTTTAACAATTTGAGGCATTTTCTCATATAATGCTTATTGCACAATCTGAGGAAAATACTATCATTATTATTATAGATGATGCAACTGAACACAGAGAGTTTAAGTAATTGCACTACTTTACATACTGAGAGGGGCATAAGTAAGATCTGAACCCATGATGTCTTCTGACCATGCTCTTAACCATGATCATGCTCTTAATCTCTCTGTGAACCTGACATATTGGGCGGGGGGTGGGGGATTAGGGGGAGCAGTTAGCAAAGTAACCAGCTGTGTCTTTGTAAGGGCTAATTTTTCTTTCCAGTTCCTGAAACAATCTTAGAAATAGGAGGTACTCATTAAATATTTATAGAATTAATGTATGAGTGAATCTGATTAGCCATTGCCTTATAAAACTGTGAACCTAAGAGGATGGGGTTCAGTGGGAAAGTCGGAAGTCTTGAGCTTTGTATAATACTCCAGGATAGTGAGAATTAAAGAGAGGTATGTTAACAGAGGGGTAGCTCAGTGGGCATGGAGAGGATGAGGGAGGCTCTTAAAAAATAAATGGGCAAATAAATGAGGTCAGAGGACTACTACAACATATAGCTCTACTAATGGTGTCCCTGTCAATAAACTTTAATAAGTTCCTCTGAGACCAGCCTGGTGGCAAAAACATAACGAGTGAATGAAGCTTGCTTTCGTTCTCCACCTCTTGACAGATGTAACAAGTGAGGCATGTGGACCATGGATCTGTTCATACATCCCTTCATGACAATGTCCCATCCTTTCAAAAAGTATGGTGAACATATAATTTATTGTTTACACCTGAATATATGGTCACCCATTAATAAATATCCTTTGAGTGGCTATGAGTCACCATGTTAGTTGTTTACCTATGAGTCACCATGTTAGGCCTATTATATAGGCCAGGCATGAAAAGATGCATACCTTCCATTTGGCTGTTAATTTGGGAAAAGAAAGGAAAGGATTGTCATAGGAGGTATCAGGACAAAAATCTCAATTGAACTTGATGACTGACAAAATATAAGGTGAGAGAAAACAGAGTCAATGAGTAAGGACTGACTCAAAATAAGCATTGGAAAAGTCAAGAAAGGGATCTGGTTGAGGGAAAGGCATTGGTGAAAAAAGACAGTGATTTCAGTTTCAAACTATTGAATATTTGGAAATGGAATAACATCCAGATAGAAATATATATATAATTTAAAATATTATGGAGTTCTCTCTGTGGCAGTGATTGATGAAAACTTGAAAAAACTCATTCCTTATTTGTGGATTCCAGTGTTCCTTGCATTAGGCCAGAAACTGGGGTTACAGAGGATGATTAAATTTATACTCTCCTGAGGAAAACCCCGATGAACCCAACTAGTGGCAGAAAGACAGAAAAAAATTATGGTATAATAAAGAAATTAATATTCAGACCTCAATGGAAAAAGAAGAGGAAGCTTTAGAGAGGTAATTAATGAAATTATTATCAAGGAAGGAAATAAGTAATTATGTTAAGACAAATGTGCCAGAGTGGAGGTAAATTCAGAGAAAAGATGATGGCAAAAAGGAAATGGCCACCTCACCTAGGGAAAGCAGGACAGACTCTGATAATACTACACAGAAAATAAGATAATTAAAATTTAATCCACAGACCTTTCCTATTTTGTTCATTGCAGTATCCCCAGTGGTGAATATTAGGGGCAAATATAGGGGTTTAATCTTTATGTGTTGACCTGGAAATGTGACCACGGTTTTAAATGAGAAATGCAAAAGAAAGAGTATGTCATGAGCATTGCCAAATTATTTTAAAAAATGAATTAGGGGCTTTGTTGGGCATTTCCCACATTACAGTGTTTTTTTCAACTGTGAAGATATGGGCCTATTAAACTGTTACTGAAGGAGCATGATATAGTATAGGCCATTCTACTTCCATATATATCATATAACAAAGGGAATGAAACAGAACTTGGGAGCTTCTCTAGCCTATATATCTATCTATTTGGCGTTAAGTCATGAGACCCTCTTACATGCATGCTACTTAATACCAACCTCTCTTATAGATTAGATGGAAACCTATTGCTCAGTGTCTCCCGTGAGAAAGTTTGTGATTGGATAACATCACCAACAAATATCTGAGAAGAGACGGGAGACAATCACTTCAACAGAGAGAGGAAAAAGTTGGATCCATATGTTTAATTATAGCACACTTCTTTCTTCTTCTTTCCTAGACTTTGGGGGTTGGGAGTAAGGAATGATCCTTAAATCATTGATTATGGTTTTGAGATGCTGATCCTAAAACTTTTATGAAGGACAAGGAAAGTCCAAGAAAAGCCAAGGATTTCTTGAAGTAAAGGGCTGTTATAAAGGGGAATTTTCTCCATTAGATATTGAGTTTGTAGAAAGTTGTGATAACTAGGAGAGTGCAATATTGCTACAGAAATAAGCAAATCGACCGAATTAGAACAGGGAACTCAGAAACAGACTAACATCTGTGGAAACCTGATATATGCAGAGGTAACAATGCAGACTCTGCGAAAAGGAGGACCTAGTCATAAAGAATACTGGGAAAAACTTATTTTCAATGAAAAGAATTACTTTAAAAATATTTAAAATTTACACACAATGTATGACTTAATGATTGCTCTAAAAAATAAAACAGATAAAACTAAAATTTCCTTTAATCACTATCCCCACGGCCAGCACTTATGCTCCCTTTCCTTGGGCAATAATAATAGCTAACATTTGTTTAGTTTGAAATGGAAATTTGGCCAAGGCACCATAAGACAAAAGGTACCACATGCCAAAGAAGGTGCTGGGCCATGTGCAATATTTATAAACAAGTATCAAGAAACAAGCTACCAGCCTCTTATCCCTTCACTCACATCAATGAAATAAAAGTATTAAGAGTTAGAAATTAGAATGGGGAGGTTTATTTGGAGAATGATGCACACTGAGTCCTAGGGAAGAGACTGAAGAACATCGTCCCCTGAAGCCCAAGAAAAGGGATTTGAGAAACTCAGTATATGTCACATGAAATGCAAAGACCAGAGTGGATGGGGATCTGAGTCACACCTGGAAAATCCAATGGCAATGGATAACTAGCTGTTTTGACAATGTATGGAAAAGAGGTGACTGCTGTGGGACTAGACAGGACTTCCAGAATTTGCCAGGGTAAGAAATATGTGTTTCTCAAAGATCCAATGTGTAATAGAGAGCACTTTTGAAGTCATTGTCTTTGTTCCTATCAGGAGAAACACACCTTGTAGATGGAAGCAAGCAGTATCTTTGGGCTGAAAAAAGAGTAAGCAACTACCAAGAATAGGGATGTTTTTGTCCTCATCAGGGGAATTCCTTTAGGAGATTTCCAACAATGGTATTCTCCAGAGAACACACATAAGTACCAACAAGAGAAAGATTCAGCTTTGAACATCTACCAAGTCAGGCCTGCATTGATACTGGATTGCCATGACGGTACTGTCCAAGTAGGAACTTCTCTGTTCCTCATACAACTTTGTTTTTAGCAAGAAAAGATTCAGGTAGAAGGTTAAGTGAGGAAAGTAACAAAAAATTGGCCAAGTTACTTCCTCGACTACACACTTCCTTCCTACTATAGAAAAGAACTGAGAGAGGGGAAGGGGGGGATATTTTGGGTTTAAAGCAAGACTGAAGTTTTGACTGTCACCTGGACTAAACATGTTGAATAGTAACCTGAGATTGTATTTTATGATTAGATAACTGTTTGTGTTACCTAGAAGTTACTGGAAAGATCATGATTTACATCCAAGGACAAGGGGATCAGACCCATCGAATAGATATAAAGGTATAGTGGGAGAAACAAACAGTAGAGCTGTATGATTACATCCCACAGGTGATGCTATTAAATGTAATGATTTGAACTCATTTAATCCTAAAAATAATCTTATAGGAGAGGTGCCATTATTATCCTCACTTAACAGCAAATGAGTCAGACTTATAGAGAGTTTAAATAACTTACCCAAGTAAACCTAAGAAGTAATAATGGAGAATTGCTTCTTTACTCTTACAACAGGACATGAAAGTAGCTTCAGGACAGACAGAGGGTAGAAAAAAAGTTTGGACAGTGTGTGATAAAGGTTTATTTCCTCTTTCCGGGGAAGGTGATGACTTGAGAGTGGAAAGTGGCAGAGTCACCTCAGCGTGGAAGAGCGGAACACTCCCACTCGTAGTTTCCTATAAAATCAAGTAAGGCACAAAGGATATTATTGTTTTCTTGGGGTCAGAATTATCCCAAAACACAAGAGAGGTATATATGCATGGTCCTGTTTCTGGATCTTCTTATCCATTCCATCAAATTAGTCACTTATTACCACATTATACTGTGCCTTTAGTTACTAAAGCTTTAGAATATATTTTCTTGGGGGGGGGGGCAATTTCAGTCTCTTTGATCTCTTTTCTCTAAGTTGGTATGACTGTTGTACATTTATACTTCCATATTAATTTTAGAATTAAGTTGTCATGGTCCATTAAAAATCCTGGTGGAGTCTACCTACCCAGGAATAGATATTATTTCTATTAGTATATCTTGACTGACCTTCAGTGTAATCTTATAGTTTTTCCCATAAAGGTCTTGCAAATTTCTTGATGAATTGATTACTAGATTTTTATAGTTTCAGTTGATATCTTCTTCTAATACACCTTCTAGTACATTATGTTGGAGATGGAAGAACTATTGATTTTAATTTTAATTTTGTATAGTACTTTAGATCTTATTTAGTTATCTAAGTGACTATCTTATTAGTACTAATGGTCCATCATGACTCTCTCTATCTGTAGAGATAGGTGTTCATTGGTGTAAAGAAGAAATATGTGAAAATAGTTTTTTATCCATGGCAAAGATGTGGAAAGTCTCCTTTTGTTTTCAATTTGGTAAATTCTAAACATTGAATCAGTATTTTAATATTATTAATATTTTTCCTATCGTATTTAATCAGATATATGTGGGAAATGTGAAATAGATATTTGCTAGGTTTCTGGCATTATCCACTTACTGGGCTGGACATATTGTATACATGAGCTAAAAATCCTCATACTAATCCCATAAATTAAGTATCACTCACCACATTTTACAACTGTAGAAAGTGATTTTGAAATAATTTAATAAGACCTATTGACTTGGTATAGCTGAGTTGATGTTCCTTACTTTTACTGAAATAAAGGGAAAAAATGAAGTAGAAAAGATTTATGTTAAAAAACAATGTAGCCTAAGAAGTGGGTTCTTCAAAAGAATCTCTCATGAGATTTGATTTTTTTAGTTTTCTTCATATATTTAAATTAGTTGTTTAACCCAAAAGAATGTATTTAGATACAGAGACCATGCTAACTGAATAAAATAAGTAGTACTCTAGTTCAAGGGGGAAAAATAATGTCATGGTAAGGGACCTGCACCAACATTCCTTAGAAAGCTGCCTTTTGGTCCCAGGATTAATTCAGCTAGCACATTAAGCACATGTCTACCCTGGTTCTAGAGAAGAGCTGAAAACATGCACGCTGTGACAGACTGTCAAATGCCTGCTCAAGAGTCATTTTCTCCTTCCGTACAGAGCCCTGGTGCAAGTGTCCTGCTGGTAAAGGACACTTCCCAGCCTGCTTGCAAACATGAGAGTTAAATGAAAGTCACTGGGTGGGGCTGCCAGGCAGCTCTCATGACCTTTCCTCTTTCTTCTGCTTCTAGTCTGGAGCTCTTCTGGGGTGGCTCAAACTCAAGCAGATATCTAGGTCAGTCTCAGTAAAATTGAAAATGGAAACGCATGCTAAGATTCCTAGAGCAGAAAGGCAGATGAAATATGGGGTCCTGGTGACTATGGAGCTGCCATGTCAGCCCTAGAACACCTGCCTCTGGACTTTACAAGAGAAAAATGAACTTCTATGATGTGCATGCCCCTGTCATTCTGGGTTTCTGATATAGCAGCTGAATGCATATCCTGGTACAATATTTTCTAAGAAAAAGATACTTTGCGGCGAATTTCATATAAATGTGTATATATACAGTCTGTATCTCACATATACACATACGTGCACACACATGTATATATTGTATGTGTGTGCATGTATTTCAGTACATATATCTTATGTGCACACACACACATATCCAATTTTATATGGCCCTTGAAGTTGTTACCTTGGACAAACTTGACATAGTTACTCTATTATAATTGCTATGGGATATTTGCTGTACCATTTGACAAGAGCTAGCCCAAGTTGTTGGTCAATCCATCAGCACTGCTCACAGAAGAAGCAGGGGGATGTGGAGAAGAAACAAACAAAGTAATTTTATTTTCCATGTGTGCACCCTTGAGGGGGTGTTGGTGGGGTGGGGAATCACTAGCATTTGTTCAGTGGAAAACCGAAGATGGCTGATTCTTTTTTTTTGATTAAGTGAGTTAGAGATTTCATATTATAAGTTTGACAGAAGTGTAAACTCAGGGGGGAAATTGGTTTTTAAATTAAGGACTAATGTTGAACTGAATCTTTGGCTGGTTACACTTTATTTTGTATGAGTGGTATTAAAACTACCTTCCATCCTTCTTCCATCTGTCAGGCTACATTTTACTTGGATTATATCAGTACAATTATATCTTTAATAAAAAGCTCCTTCAAAGAAAATTGCATCTAATTAGAAAAGAAGTGAAGGAGGCATGTCACACTTGGTGATATGTGGCCACTTCACTCAGAGAGTGTGAAAATCGTTTCTCCAGATGGCAGCTTCCTGCTTAGCTGAGCTTATGATCCCCAACAGTAGGATTTTTTCCTTTCTGAAGACCATTTACTTTCCTGTACATGTGTATAATTAATTTTTAATTATATGACTTGGCAAAAACCAAGTCAAACACCAATAAATTATATACAAAAATGAAAAAGGCATCAGTGATCTCCTTTGAGAAGCATTTCAAAAACAGAATATCATGTTGCTGACCTTCACCTGTTTTTAGGGTGATAAGTGATGATTAGCTACATTAAAAACAGTTCCATATAATAAAATTTGCAAATTTAGCAGGGCTTAAAGGTGGATGGAAATGATATATCAAGTCTGCTAAATCTTAATAAGCAATTTTCTTAGGTTAATAGGCAGCACATGCCTTCTTCCATGCATGTAAGAGAAATAAATAAGAACATAGCTGGTAGTTTTAAAAGTATTGCTTTGTTATTAGATTTTTAAAATAACCACTAAGTGGCAGGAATTATGCTGTGTTCTAGGATAACAATATTGAGCAAAACAGAGATTTCTGTCCTCAAATGGACAAGATAGACAATCATATGATCATATATTTATAGTCCTACTATCCTTTGAAACAAAGTACAGGCAGTTATTAAAGCAGGTCTTAGAAAGAACTGATACATTGACAGAGGTCAGAAAAGACTTCACTTTAGGAGTAATAATGAAATGAGATCCCAAGAATGACTGGAAGTTAACTAGGTAAAAGTGAGGAAGAACTAACAGGAGGCCAATGTGTCTGAATGTCAGAGAACAAAGGGGAGAAAGGTCCAGGATAAGTCTAGAGAGACCATTAGGGCCTTTTAGATCATGTTTAGGATTCTGGTCTTTATTCTAGGAACACAGGAAAGGCTTTAATATTTTAATCAGGAAAGTGACACAATGAAATTTATATTTTAAATGATTGCCATAAACTATCATATAGACACTGCACTATACAGAAATGAATGGAAGAGGTTAAAAGTGGACCTAGTGAAAACATTGAGGACCTTGATATAGTCCCTGTGCATTAAAGGAAATTAATCCTCAATATTACATTTTATTCAGACAGACTTCCTGTCTCTTCAGACATAAAACAAAGCCGTGTATATGTGGGCACACTATGGTGTAGACAGCAAGAATATAATGAAAGGAACTACAGGCAGACAGTACAGTATCTGCAAAGAATAATGATTAGACCTCATAGCAGATTTCTCATCAGCAACACAGAGGTGTGAAGATAATGGAATATTTTTAAATTGTGGAACCAAAATATTTATTAATTTAGAGTTCTATCAGATTATGAATTCTAATTGAAGAATGTGTAAACAAAAGATATTTCCAGACATACAATGATTTTATTACTCACATGCACTTACTAAATGAAATAGTAAACAGTGTATATTACAAGGAGAAAGAGTGAGCCAAAAATAAAGAGGTTGGATGCTAAATGCAAGGGCAAATAAAGAAATTGAGACAGATATGAGTAAATATGAATAACACAAAAAATAATAGTTTTCATTTTAAAAACAAGATAAGGGCACCTGGGTGGCTCAGTTGGTTAAGCATCCAACTTCAGCTCAGGTCATGATCTCACAGTTCATGGGTTCGAGTCCCACGTCAGGCTCTGTGCTGACAGCTCAGAGCCTGGAGCCTGCTTCAGATTCTGTGTCTGCTCTCTCTCTGTCCCTCCCCTGCTCGTTCTTTGTCTCTCTGTCTCTCAAAAATAAATAAACATTAAAAAAACACAAATTTTTGTAGGACAGAGAGGGGTGATCATATTTACAGAATTTTAAGGTCCTTCTTATAAAAGAGGAAGATAACTATAGACAAAGTTAAGAGAATTAAGTGAAGTTTATAGGTTATAAATTTAAGGATAACCACTAAAATAGCAGAAATAACATGGATAATTTCTCAAATGGTTTTAAAGCAAAGGGAGGAGAAAGAAACCTTGACAAATCCAACAAAAAGTAGAAAAGATTAAAAAACCCAACCTTAGCATATAGGAACACAAGTAAGAAATCAATTTAAATATATCATCACAAAATATATAAATAGTAGATGATACACACATCATTAAACATCTTATTTCACTATCTCCTTCCACGAAAAGTCACATGATAAATTTAGCATTGGAATGGGTGGCTTTAGTGGGAACCCAGGCTCAGCTTGGTAGAGCTAGCATTTCATTTTTTAGAGAACCAATCTAGAAAGATTTAGATATGCCTCTGGTTAAAAGGCTTCAATACTTCATTGGCAAAGAGTAAAATGTATATATTTTTTCCTTATAGCTTAGATTTAAATGGGATTACATCAATTTCCTATAGAGTAAGTCATACTTTAAAACATATGGGCATAATTTCGCAATTGCTTATCCTTAGTGAAACCTCTTTGCAGAACAGATACAACTGACCTGATCTGACAGATAATCTTTCTAAATATACCACAGTGGAGGCAGCAGGCAAGACTTTTTACATCCCCTGAGGATCTACATCTGCTACAAGTGGCTCCTGTAGCAGATGGATGAGCGTGCAGATATCCTTATAGGCTTCCTAGTACCTTTGTTTACAAATTGTACTTCCTATTCATATGCAATCTAATCAGTTAGAAAGTTCATAAAGCCCCAGAGAACCTGTTCATTTACTCTGTGCCATTTTTTTTTTTTTTTTTTTTTTTTTGAAGTCAGAGATCCCAGTTCTCTTCTGGCTCAGTTGATATGACTGTGCCTTTAGGTCAAATGAAACCAATGTTGCTGCCCAGGCTGTAGCTGATTTGGCCGGATTTTGGACCTTATCTGAACACAAGAGAGGTCAGGTACCTCAGAGATTCAAGTTAGGTGGTAAAAACTGGTACAATCATGTAATCCCTTCTTGTTAGTGTAAACTTAATAAAAAAAGGAGGTGGAGGGGAGGAAAAAGAGTAGCTGTTTTTCTGAACAATGCCTAGTTATTGTTCTGGTAGTCATGTGGCTGTTGTACATCTAAGTCTTGCATGCCCTGGGTACGATGTAACATTGCTTTCCACGTTACTCTGTACAGAGAATTCCTACCATAAAACTATTACCCTTGAAGGTAATCTGTGCATTAATTTCTCTTTGTGACCCTAAGGATACTGGAAATTAAAGTAAAAAAGAATATACAGGAGAGGGATATCAGTCAGGGAAATTCCAGGGATGGGGATTGAAGAGTGTAAACCCAGATTAAAGCAGATTTTATGCCAGGTGTTGGAATAGATGTTGCTAGGTGACCAATGTCAGAACAAGTCTTGCAGCAAGATGTTCTTAAGGTTGAACTAAAGACCTAACATCTCCCACTGCCTCCAACCAAGGCAGGACTAAGGAAGCCTTATAATGGGATTGTTTCAGGGACAAAGGAATTTGGGAATAAAGAGCTAATATAGAATATGTCCAGAATATTATTTTAGACGTGGTTTTCTCTAATGTTCTACAGAGGGAATTTCAATATTTTCTATAATACTTGCCTTTTTTCATAGCACTGATGCATTTACTAGATGAATTTTTCCCAAGTAGTTAGAAATGAGTCATAAAATAAATGACATGTGTTTAACTTTCAAGTATTTCTAGCACCAAGCATTAGCAGAGTGAAAGACTTCTAATATCTTCAATGGGTGAAATGTGTCAGATGCTTACGGCTTTTAGATTAACTAGAATCAATTTAAATTTAGTATGTTTCATCACATATAAAGCAAGTTTACTCAGAAACTACCAAGCATGTGTCAAGATGTTATCTGAAAGTCAGAAAATCTACTCTGCTTTAGAAATAAATACAGGTGAGGAGCACCTGTTTGGCTCAGTCAGTAGAGCATGTGACTCTTGATCTCAGGGTTATGAATTCAAGTCCCACTTTGGGTGTGGAGCCTACCTGAAAAAAAGAAAGGAAGGAAGGAAGGAAGGAAGGAAGGAAGGGAGGAAGGAAGGAAGGGAGGAAGGGAGGGAGGGAGGAAGGGAGAATCACTTCTATCCTGTATCTATCTCTTTAAAATAAATTTATTTTGTTGAGCATCTTAGGATTCAACCTAGAGTGAGAGAACACAGAATGTCTTAATGGAAAAGAAAAAAAAAAAAAAACTAAAGAGATCAGCTAAGATAACCTTTAGTTTTACAGAGGAGGAAATGAAGATCAGAAGATATATTTTTCTTTAAGCACACACAAAAACCAAGTTGCAAAATACTGGTCTTATGGCAACAACTCCAGTGGTCTTTTGGCCATAAAATGATCCTCCTGGTGTTGAACTTGCCTCTCCACGCATGCTGAGGGTGTAAATTCTCCACAAAAAGGAAACTGCTGTGATCTTTTCTTTGCTTCAGAAATGTGCTCCAGGTTTCTTGTCTCACTTACCCATTCATCTCACATTCCTTTCTACAGATTTCTAGGAATCTGTCTGGTGCTTGACCACTAGATGCAGTTTATCTTCCCAGTCCCTGTGGGAAGATGACTCAGTTGGGTGGCCTGCCCTGCCTTTGCATTAGGTCTTTCTCTAAAAGCTACATACCCCTCACCCCTTGGACTCCTCCATCTCAGCCTCATCCACTTCAGCACTGACATAAGTGACACGGCACCCTGCACCAGGTCCTGCCCATTCTCAAGACCCTGAATTTTGAGCCTGTTCCTAGTCTCAGAACAGCCTAAAGTCCTGGAATAGTCTGGGAAGTTTTAGCCGTCTTTATGTTAGTAATTGCTGGGCCATCTAAAGTATTTCCTTTCCTTAGTTGAATAGTAATATTCAACTTTCCTTAGTTGAATAGTAATATAAGTTCTCTGTAGAAAATTTAGAATATGAAGAATTTCCAAAAGGAGAAAAAAATATCCATATTTTTATCACCCAATCATAAATATTTTGGGTTCATTCATTTGTTAAGTCATGTTTCCAGTTTTTTATTGTTATGAACTATATTGCTATGATCATTGGACTTCTTTTTTGTATCAAAATACAGTACCCTTTTATTTCTCTTGGATAAATATATAGGAGTGTAACTTCTCATTGTAGGGCAAGTGTATATTTAACTGCATAAAAATATACAAAACTGTTTCCATAAGTGGCTACACCATTTGTATTCCTACTGTCAAAATTTAAGAGTTCCAATTACTGTACATCCTCACCAACAGTTGGTCTTTGCCCACAAAGACTAACTTGCCTGTACCTTGTTGTTATCTGGTGTCTTCAATTATTTTTTAAAGTTTAGTTATTTATTTTAAGAGAGAGAGAAAGAGAGCAGGGACAAGGCAGAGAGAGAGAGGGAGAGAGAAAGAATCCCAAGCAGGTTCTGTGCTGCCAGTGTAGAGCCTGATGCATGATTCATGAACCTTGAGGTCGTGACCTGAGCCGAAATCAGGAGTCGGACACTTAACCAACTGAGCCACCCAGGTGCCCCGTGGTGTCCTCACTTTTAAGCTCAAATTAAGCATAAATATTTCAAACAGACTTGTAGTAACAATACTACTCAAGAAATACCAACACCAAAGTTTTATACTAGAGTCACATTATTCCCTTACTTTCTATTAAGACCATTCTCCAAGATATGCCACCATAGCATCAGTACAGAACAGAGTTATCAAAGGAACTTGAAGAAGTTCTGACATATGTGAAGGAGTAAGTCCCACTAGATGAGTGATTAGAATTAGCTCTTTGGACTGTCCACTTAGGTGATGGGGGTCTGGGTTCAAATATGTCAGCACATTTTTCTCCATGATACTCCATCCTATAATTTCTTAATTATTAAATAGGATCAACTAGTGATAATCTGTACATTCTCTTGTCTTACAACATTATAGCATCTTACCTTCTCCCTTTATCAAGTTAATGTGTAGGATTTGTATAATCATATTTTTCTGATCTACTGCCACTAGACATAGAAGAGGATATAAGCTGGGATGTCAAGCAGAGTACAATCTATTTGAAAATATGTTCCCATTTATGGACAGATGCTGTACATCATAAGATACCAAGAGCTCTCCAAAAGTCAAGACGAAATATGCAGTCAAATTATTTAAACTGGGGATAAAGGTTGTACTGGAAGTCTCTAAGTTCATCTTCTTGGGCCATGGTTTGCTATGACAATGAGAGGGGATGCTTACATATAAGAACATTACTCAATAGTTCAATGAGAAAACTGTTTGTGTGTGTATGTGTGTACACATGTGCATGTTTAAATAAGCCTTTGTCAGGGCACCTGGGTGGCTCAGTTGGTTCAGCGTCCAACACTTGATTTCAGCTCAGGTCATGATCTCATAGTTCGGGGAATCAAGCCCCATGTCAGACTCTGTGCTGACAGGGTGGGGTCTGCTTGGGATTCTCTATCTCCCTTTCTCTCTCTCTCTGCCTGTCTTCCACTCATGTGCATGTTCTCTCTCTCTCAAAATAAATAAATAAACATTAAAAAATACTTTAAATAAGCCTTTGTCAAGATATGTATTCTTTGGAGCTAGGTTTGAGAGAGCTATGGCTTTGCTCTTATTATCTAGGTAGGAATGAGCATAATAAAGTCTTCCAAAGTTCTTAAGCCAAACTGATCACTCTGCCCTTATATGACTCTCGGGACTTTCAAGAGGGTAGGACTATAAAATAAAGAGTCTTAACACCAGTGAAATTTTTTCTTCCAAGTTGCTGTATTCTTGCCAAGTTTGATTCCTAGAAAGATTTAAAATCATTTATAGTTTTTCATTCACTTTGATATTTTAAAAACTGGAGATGTAGAAGTATTTTATCTATCATGGTTAATCTAAGTGTAAATGAATCTTTGGAAATCATTAGAACCTGAAAGCAGTGTGGGAGTGAGATGGGAGTCCGGTACCATCATGCCTCACAACACAGATATCGCTACCCCTACTCCTAACTGTTGGAGTAAAGCTGTGACACCAGCTGCCTAGTTTGGGACGTGAGAAAGGAGGATTTTGAATTCACTGTGGTGAAACTTAAAGCTTTTATGCGAAAATTCTCCTCTCCTCCTGCTCCTTTCCCTTTTGAGGAAGCTTGTGGCTGACCACCTGGTGTTCTGAATCATTAATTCATGGAAGACATTCTGTCAAGAATAACATGAAACAGGCAGCCTGGCAATGGCCATCGAAACCCTTCCAGCTCCCCATTCGCTTTAATTCACTTCAGTAATTATTTATTGTACACCTACTATCATGCCCAGCCTGGTGCTAGGCAATGAGTCTTTCAAGGGAAGAGAGCACAAAATTCTTTCCCTGAAGATTTAAAACATTTATTTAATGTTGTATTTATTTTAGGAAGAGCAGATGAAATATTTCATGAAAAAGAAAAAATTCTTAAATTTAGGTGTCAAAGCAATATAGAAGTAATAAAATGAAAAACATATTAGCATCAGTGCTTGAGTAATCTTACTGAGAGGTGCTACACATGTATATAGGCATTAGGTGCTTCTCATCTGTCATCTCATTTAATTCTTAAAGCTACTTTAGAAGAAAGATACGAAAATTTCCAGGTTAAACATAGGGAAATAGACGTCTGGAATAAGACTGGTTAATTACTCTTTCTCAATAGCTGATTCTTTGCTCAAAGAATTGTGGGTCTCATGTCTATTAGAATCAAGTATATACACTTCTATATGACCACAATAGGTAAGGGAATTGAGTGAGCTAGAGAAACCACAAAAGCTCCCAGGTAGAACAGATTGTTAGGCATCTTGAGTTCGAAGCATGTGTAAGAGTGACAAGAAGGATCAAGAATATCAAAAGGCAGATGAGGTGGGTACAGAAAACCAACAAGGTAGCTGACACACAGTCTGAAATCCAGATTAAATGAGCAAAAAGATCCTGTAGGAACTGAGGAAACAGGGTCACAAAGAACATAAAGCAAATCACCAGTAAGGAGACTTTACTAGTGAGGTAGTTCTAGAACATGGTTCTGGTTTTTCATGGTTCTCAGGTGGCAGAAACACATCCTCTAGGAAGGAATGAGGCAACTGGGAGCAGATAAGTCAGAGTTGGAACTTTGATCAACGAATTTTTTTCCAACTTGAAATGTCTGTAATTAGAAAAATTTTCTTTAGTCTATATTTTCTTCATGAAGCCATGAAATAAATAATTTTCCTTAAGTTTCTCAATGCTAACACTTTGCTAACTGGCTATGCTTAACTGACGTTCTCCTTAGGTTACTCTATCTAAATATTTTGTGTTTTCCTTTTGTGTAGACATCCTGGGTCTAAGAACTGGTTTTTAAAATATACTGGTCACCAAACAAGAAAATTAGTAGCATAGTTGCTCAGCTCCACAGAGAACAGCATGACTAGGAATTTCCTCTTTGGTTAAATCCTCTAGGTGATGATTTTGAAATTTGATGGTTATGCTCCTAATACAATTTTCCTTGTGCTCTTTCATACATTTAGAACATAAGCTTCAATCTGGCAAAGATCTCTCCATCAAAAAGAGATGTCTCGGGGCACCTGGATGGC
This sequence comes from Panthera onca, assembly GCF_046562875.1. Lineage (NCBI taxonomy): Eukaryota > Metazoa > Chordata > Mammalia > Carnivora > Felidae > Panthera > Panthera onca. The sequence continues at coordinate 54,120,177 of NC_138356.1, read as the reverse complement.
TCAGTCGGTTAAGCATCTGACTTCGGCTCAGGTCATGATCTCATGGTCTGTGGGTTTCAGCCCCACATCAGGCTCTGTACTGACAGCTCAGAGCCTGGTGCCTGCTTCAGATTCTGTGTCTCCCTCTCCTCTGCCCCTCCCCTGCTCACTCTCTGTCTCTCTTTCAAAACTAAATAAACATTAAAAAAAATTAAAAGAAAACAAAGAAATGTCTCCCCAGTTAAGGTCATTATAGTCTACTTAGAATTTGGGACCAGAGGCGCAGGGTTCCTGAGTGAATGCAAGCACTATGAAATGTTATAGTGTCTGCTGGGTCACTAGAGGGCTGAATACTAGGTTCTTGTGTAGGAAAACAGCAAGGATTCAACTGCCTTGCTACCTGACTGCAGAATGTGGCTGTTTGGTAAACATGCAGCAATTAGCTGGGCATGAAAATAATCATGGACAACTTTAATATATACTTGAAAATGTTGTGTCGTTAGATAATTGCATTGATTTTTTTCTGGAAAGAAGTGAACATTTATGCTTTTTGTTAGTTTGAGATTCCTTTTTATATGAAAATAATCAGAACATGTTATTTAATTCTAGGAAGGTGATTACGTAAGGCAACAATATTGACAACATGGGTAGGAATTTGAACTACCTTTAATTCTGTATTTTACATAAACTTTGCATATTTCTGTATTTTAATATGACTTTCTACTCACTATACCCTAGTTGCAGTAAAACTGGCTCTTTCTCCTAAAACCATATTCACCCTGATGACTGAGGAAATCTCTAAATCAGTGATTCTCAAACCACAGAGTAAACAAAAATCACCTAGAAAACTAGTTTAAATGCAAATTCTCCTAGCTATTCTGATGCAAGTAGGCCACAGAATACACAGTGAAGGTTAAATAAATGCCAGTGTAGGCTTTTATTAATTAATATAAATATATTTGTGTTTTGCTAAAAGCAATGTCAAAATTATAGTCCCCTTCATAGGTTGTATTATGATGTGGTAGAAATAGCACTCTCTTTAGATCCAACCTAGGTTCCATCTGCTTCATCGTCTGCCAGTTAAATGATTCAGGAGACATTTATTTCACCTTTAAAATGAAATTGCCTTATCTGTAAAATGAAAAAATAAAGCAACAATCTATGTTGTGAGAGTAAATGAAATAAAAGCTGTAAATCTCCTAAAGCCTGTCACACAAAAGGTACTCAATAAATGCTTGACTTCTCTTTTTTCTTGATTTAGTGTTTTGACAAAATCATTTTGCTTCTTCTTGTTTTAAATCATAGCTGTTATAGGAAGTTCTCACATGAAGAATGCTAAAGGTGATACCAAGGGACTGACATCTTTCCAAACATTCTGTACAGCTGTCATTGCCTCCAGGGAGAGCCAGGACATCTCAGCACAAAATGTAACCAGGTTGTCTCTTGCCAACTCAGTACCAACATTGCTCCCGTTCAAGGCTGGGAACATTTCCCCCAAATCCCTCTCCTTCCTGGCTCTGGCTTCAGAGGCTGCTGAGAGGAGCTGTGAGACCTGGGAGGCAAAAGTGAAGAGGAAGCCATATTCTCAGAAACCATGGCGGCGAGGCATGATGGCTTTTTTATAGAGATCTCTGTGGTTGCCCTCTTCTGGGTCCTGGTGACCAGAAGCAGTGGTGTCTTAGACTCTAGCTCCTCTACTCACTCCAGTACTTCAGGCTGAAGTCATTACTGACTGTTTCACAATCCTCCATCCTGCCAGCCCTTCATTTTTCTAGTTCCTTCCATATGTGTACAAACCTTCATTCCTCTATTAATTTCCTGATTCCAGTGACACTTATAGTGGTTCTACTTTTCTACCCAAACTCCAACTTATATAACAGAGTACCCTGGAACTTACTCTGATATTATACTTCCTGGCTAATGTGTTTTCTAGCAAATATTTATTTGGTATAGGATATCTCCTAACCCACATTCCAATTCTCTTAAAGTACCCCCATGGAAATATATCTGCCATAGAGTAGCCTGGTTGTATTTCATCTTTAATATGTAGGTCTCTGCTAGTATGCAGGGTTAGGTATGCCAGGTTAATGACTTCTGGGCTGCAGCAAAGCACAGTCTAGGCTAGAAGAAGTCTACGGTATATTCTGGCCTACAGTTTTAAGTGGAGGTGTTCAAAGAACAATTAACACTAGCATTTAAACTAGCTACTGGAGAGATGTCTGGGTGGCTCAATCGGTTGAGTGTCCAACTCTTGATTTCGGCTCAGGTCATGATTCCAGGGTCATGGGATCCACCTGAATTGGGCTCTGTGCTAAGCATGGAGCATGGAGCCTGCTTAAGGTTCTCTCTCTCTCCCTCTTCTCCTCTCTCCTCTTGTGCATACTCTCTCTCTCTCAAAACAAAATAAAACAAAACAAAACTAGCTACTAGATGTTTGATTTTAATCGTATTTTATAATATCATCCATCAGTTTATTATTTCATTTGCCAAATAGTACAAGGCTTTGTTTTCAAGACAGGATTTAAAACAAAACCTAAAATAAACCCAAACTTTAGTTCCTAGATGTGAATGTTCTGTCTTACAAACACTCCCTACAGGTAGATGAAATAAGGCTCCTGACACCAACTGGAGCAATTAGTTCTACTGTTGTCAATGCAAGATCTGACTATCAGCGGCATGGCTCACTTCAAGCCATAAAAATGCTACACTTTGTCAGATATGGCTTATGATCAAATTAGATAAAAGAATTTTACTGTGGAGTAACAACCATCATAGACATAAGATTGATAGTTCTTGCTAGCGCTATTTTGCTTTTGGTATTTGCTTATTTGCTTTGTTTTCATTTTAGCTTAGAAGACACCTAAATTATAGAATACCTCTTGTGAGAGAGAAACATGATGATATTCACATATTGATCATTTGAGTCAGATATTCTTATCCTCATATTATAGATGAGCAAATTGGAGCTGAGAAAGTTAATAAACTGATTCAAGGTAATTAGATAGGAAGTGACAGACCTAGTATCCAGTCCCTGGTCTGTTTGATTCGATAATGAGTGTACTTCCCACTCTTCCAGTTTGCTTCACATTATCAGTCTTATTATTTTATAAGAAAAAATAATCCAGAAAGAAGCGTTTCTTGTGACCCACTAAACCGAATAAAGAATAAAATTTAGTGTTCAGTTGCTGCCCTCTTGTAACTCCTTAGGGGATTTTATTGAAAATGAAGCCCTACGTGACCAGGATCTTTGTTTCTATGCACATCTTGCACAGTAGAGTCACAATAATTATTTTTTCTGCCAATCTATAGGAAGTCTGAACATTGCATGCCAGCAGGCATTTTTTGCAAGTGAGGCATTAGGTAATTCCTGATGTGAGTGGGACATTCTTCTGTATTTTAGCTAGACCATACTCGTTTTACAGAATTCCTCCCCATGCCTTAGTTTTAGGTACCTTTTTAAAATAAGTTATTAATTAAATAAAGTATCATTAGGAGCTCTCTTGCAAAGTTTACATTGTTCTGTGGTTAGAATAGTACCATACAAATAGTTATAATCCAGTATCTATGAATGGGTACATTTGTAGTAACAGTCTAACGACCAACAGGAGACATGAAAATCTCCCTATCCCATCAAACTCTACTCTCTCCCAGCAGAGAAATGGAATAATGAGGGGGTGGTTGTGGTATGGGTCAAGATCAAGGATCACAACACTTTGGAGTAGAGATTCAATATGAGACACCCCCTCCCCCTTTTTTGTTCAGAGATCATAGTTTCTTGGCTCCACTAGTGAAAGGTTTCCTACCATGTTTCATACAGTAACATAGGTCAGGGACTGCCTCTTACTGGTAGGTCTGAAAAGCCTTAGTGGACAACTGAGTTTGGTTATACTGTGTCTCTTGCCTCCTGAGTGGCACAATCTCAAGGACTAAGATAGGGGTAAGCTTTGGGTAAAATGTGCTGAGAATCCAGAGGAAAAAAGTTCCCATCTGTGTTCCATAGAATGTTTTACTTAGATATTAATGTTTAAAATGAAAGAGAGCATAATATACTGGTTTCAAATATTTACAATGTAGAATAACATCTTAATGTCTTTGGAAAATCTTAAGGAAGTCTCCTTACTTTTATTTAATAGTTTCTCAAACTTATTTGAGCACTGAACATAATTAATGTTTTTCTTGCTAAGTAGTGTTCCATGGGACACCAAGTTTGGGAAACTCTGGTCTAGATGCTAGAATAAAAGAGCAACAGGAGACCTTAAGACACATGCCAGAGCCTGAAACCCCACATAAAGATCTGGGGCCAATAACCTGCTATGAACACACACACACACACACACACACACACACACACACACACACACCAGTAAATCAATTTATACTTTTTCCTTTCTAACAATACTGATCATAGCCACAGATCTTTCATTATAAAATAGCAAATTCTTTTTATTTGTATTGGTGAATTGGGCATCCTGTGTTATAGAGGCTTGCCTAAGTGCTAGAGGAATATAACAAAAGTGGTACTACATCTATCTTTTAGCTGCTGATTCTATTTTGAAGATAAATCAATTCTAACTGGATTGAATGTATTTTATGCTTTCAATCCTGTTCATTTGCTGCCTTTTGTTACATTCAGTCACATCTTGGCAAAACATTGATTACTTTTGTCTAGCTTTCTTGTCTCCTGCAATCTTAGTCTAGAAAATTTTTTGAGGGGGCAGGGACTACAGCGTATTTTCTCTTGGAATAGTCACCCATCTCAAGCATGCAATGTTTGGCCAATTGCTCTTCATTGTATGAATTGTTCATCCAGAAAACAACTGATTGATCTTTTCTGACAATGGTGACATAGTTTGGTGACATAGCTTCCTTAGACTGAGAATGTTCTATTATGGGTAAAGATAAATAGATGATTAAAAATCCTACACTGATATTAGATGCTTGGGAAAGCTCTTAGAAAATGTCTTTTTTTTTAAAAAAAAGGAAATTAAACAATATAGATTTAAATACAAATGTTATTTGCAAATATGTAACTATAGTTATTTAAATAAATAAACTGGTTTTCTTTGTTTCATGAAGAGCAAATAATATGTCAAGGTTCTGATAAGAATGCAAGTCAAATTATACCCATCATATTAGAATACACAATAAAATGCATGTTCTTGCATTATTACAGGAAAAAATGGCAAGGGAATACTGGGTTTCCTGTAGTGAAACACTTTTAAATCTGAGAGAAAAATGTGTCCTATGAAAGTTTAACTAGTAAGGTACTTGCACAATCCAAGAGATATGATACGTTAAAGATTGAGGAAATGGACAATACTAGAGTTCCCTGGTACCAGACATATATATCTGGATTGGTAGCCAAAGGAAACTGCAATCTATCAGATACAAGAAACATGTGCTGGACTAATCACAATGAGTTGTTATTTTTAGACTGAAGCAACATCAATTGTATGCTGTTTTATATATTAATAGATGCTATATATTGCTATTCAGGGAAGATGGAGTCTTGAAAAGGAGAAACAAAAACTATTCTCCCTGCAAGGAAAGAATCTTGACTGATGAACTGAAGCACTATATTTCCTTGACAGGTTGCCCCAACAGAGGGAAGGAGTGCTCTGTTATCTCAGCTCTGAGATACTTTTTAATATCACCTAAATCCTTTTGTTCTGTATCTATATTGACCAGGCAAAACTTGGATTTTACACTGGCTACCCACATAGCTTACCTACAGTGGCAGTGCACATATTCACAGACAGGAACATTCCTATCCATTTAGACTGAGCTTTCTTGTGCCAAATCATCCTTAGGTCATGAAAAAAAAAAATCTAGTTCCTACATTTGCGAAACAGAGGTCCCCTGTTCTTCAGATGTTGTGAATCCAGTTTAGTATTGTTCCTAAAACCATTTACTGAATAGGAGTTTGAACTTTATGGAGCTACCATGTGGTTTGCAAAATTATCTTTCCCAACCTACTGACCATTGTACAGTTCACCTTCCAAATAACTAGACAACAATGATTTTCATTGTAAAATAGCTATTTTTTAACAATTAATATATTAATCATTGTCATCAAGTCTGATCGTTTCTAGGAGTGCTGACAGTACTGACTCCATCTTTGGCCTTCCATCTTGTTCACGTCTGTGCAATGACTTCCCTCAGGGCTATGTGTTTCAGGCCCCTTGGAGATTTATGTATGCACTGACCATGAAAGAAAGTTTATTCTGATCCCCCTAAAGTTGTTTAGATAACTAGCAGAGATAACATAATTGCTTCTCCTTCCTCCCCTCTGGTGCATAGATGGTGCCATGAGGTCTGTTAAATATTAAAAACCTTTGGCCTCACCACAATGATCTCTGCACATCCCCTTGCTCTATAAAAGCTGAGGATTAAGGTATGGAATTTGAAGAGAATAGCTGTGTAGCACCTGGATCATTGTCTGCCATATCCCCCTGTTAGTAAATTGCCCTGAATAAAACTGTAAATGGTACGGAGAAGCTCGCTTCAAATTTTGGGTTCAAAGTGCCTTTTCAGTCTAGAGGATACTTTACTGTCCCTTCACCTTCTAATATCATCCAATAAAATTCTTTTTCCACAGACAATACTACTCTATAGTAGTAAAATTCTTCACCCTCACAATAATCCCCTGTACCAAAAATTAGTTATAAGTCAAATTCCCCAAATTATTTATTCCCAACAGTTCCCATGTGTTATGATTTTTAATTTCCATAAGTAGTTAAAATTAATAGATAGTCACTCCAAATAATTATACATATATGTGTGTAGATAAATATGTTTTTCTAATTCTTTCACTATTAAAGAAGTAAAATAAACAGGAGTTTTTTATTACTTGCAATGAGAAATAGAGGGAGAAAATACCACTCCCTCATTTGGCTTAAAATGCATCAGTATATAAAAAAGAACAACATAAATACAGAAGGAGGGAGAGAGAAAGAAAGAGAGAGAGAAAGAGAGACAGAAAGAGAAAGAGAAAGAAAGAAAGAAAGAAAGAAAGAAAGAAAGAAAGAAAGAAAAGAAAAGAAAGATCAAAAGCAGGGAAGAGGTATAGAGATGTGAATAGAACCCTGTCATTATTATCCCTGTCTAAAACATTTCAAGTAAAACAGCAAAAGAAAGAAATACTGGAATATAAGTAAATGCATCCCTCAGATAATTCCTCCCTTCACTCACCACCAATTCCAATACCATTCCCTTCACACTCAACTCTTAGGACAGGGATGCATATCAAGAGAAATCATACTTAAGAGACCATGAACTGAGTGCATGATAGTGGGATGAAGAGAATAGGACAGGTCAGAACGATTTTAGGAAGTAGACTAGACAAGAATTGGTGAAGAACTGGCCACTGGGGTAAAGGTAAAGAGAGAAGTCTAGTATAACTTCTAGGATAATTGCTGCTTTAGATGGTTAAGAGAATAACTTGGAGAAAGACAAGACAATAACTTGGGGAAATTACTAAATCATTTTTTTAAAGTTTGTTTATTTGTTTGTTTGTTTATTTATTTTGAGAGAGACAGAGTAAGACAAAGTGAGAGTGGGGGAGGGACAGAGAGAGCAGAGAGAGAATCGCAAGCAGGCTCCTGCTGACAATGTGGGGCTCGAACTCATGAACCAACTGTAAGATCATGACCTGAGCCGAAATCAAGAGTTGGCCACTTAACTGACTAAGCCACCTAGGCGCTCCTGATTGATTCATTTTTTTTTTTAATATAATTTATTGTCAAGTTGACTAATATACAGTGCATACAGTGTGCTCTTGGTTTTGGGGGTAGATTCCTGTGATTCATTGATTGATTCATTTTTTAAAAACAGATTTATTGAGATATAACTCACATACTATATAATTCATCCATTTAAAGTGTGAAATTCAATGGTATACTCAAATATATGACCATTATTGTGGTCAATTTTAGAATATTTTTGTCAAAAAGAAAAAGAAACCCCATACCCTTTAACTGTCATCCCCTATATACCTATCCTTCCCCTTAGAGTCCTAAGCAACAAATAATTTACTTTCTTTCTCTAAAGATTCTAGATTTTCATATGAATGGAATCATATAACGTGTGGTCTTTTGTGAGTAGCTTCTTTCACTTAGGATAATTTTTTCAAGGTTCATCCAACTTGTAGCATGTGTCAGTATTCCATTCTTTTTTTTATAGCTGAATAATAATAGTCCATTATATGTATATACAAAATTTTGTTTATACATTAATTCAGTAGCGGGCGTTTAGTTTTTTTCCAACTTTTGGCTATTATTGCTTTGTGGATATGTATTTTAATTTCCCTTGGGCATATACCTAGGACTACAGAGGCTTTAAGTGGTTGTCTTAAAAATAATTTTTTAATTATCCTAGCTTCATTGGAGAGCAGATTAGAACTCCTCATGCTGTCATGATGGAATGATTGATTTTGAATAAGCAGAGTTTGGGATGCTTATCATTTATGTAGGTGGAGAGTTTGAATAGGCAGAAAGATATATGGAATGGGTAGCAGGAACAGACATATGCTAGATATGTGGATTTGAGAGTCAACTTGGTGGTAGAAGTAATGGTAGAAGAGTAACAGAATTAGAAAAAGGTCAAGATCAGAACCTATAAGAATGTTAACATTGAAGGTATTTAGTGAAGGAATCTGGGAAGAAGTAGTTAGAGAAGTAAAAGTAATCTTGAAGTGTTTTCTATAGAAGAGAAGACTCAGGAATTTCAAAGAAAAAATGGTCAGAAGTACAAGAACAAGGGAGAGTAAAGGAAAAGCTAAAATAATTCAAGATTTCAAGATGTAAAAAGCTTTATATTTTACTTTTTAAAAATTCAAGATTTTCAAGATATTAAAAAATTACAAGATTGACACATGTTATTGAATTTGACAGTTAGAAAGATATCAGTGAGATTTTGCCAGAATGGTTGGGTGTCCTGTGGGCGGGGAAACCAGATTGTAGTGGGTGGATGTGAAAGAAGATGGGGTTGAGGGTTGTGTAAACTATTAGGAGTTTGGAGTAAGGCTGGGGCCTAATCCTACCACTTAACTCTGACTCTCCATTGTGGCCAATGCTGTCCTCACATAAAGAACAGACAAGCAAGATGGAGATCACAGCTTTATTCAGGGAGCACAGGAAATGTCTGGATTGGAAAAACGTGGTGGGTCTCTGACCACATACAACCAGGTCCTCAAGCACTCATCTGACCTGATTTACCCCATCTATGGTAAGTCGAGGAGCTAGCACAGTAAGGGAATAGGCCTGCCAGGCCTCCTAGAGGTAGATCATACCCAATCTGCTTACATTTTAAGAGAGGGACTGAGAAGAGTCTTAGACCTTTTTTTTTTTTTAATGTTTATTTATTTTTGACAGAGACCACACGCACATGAGTGGGGGAGGGGCAGAGAAAGAGGGAAACACAGAATCCAAAGCAGGCTCCAGGTTCCGAGCTGTCAGCACAGAGCCCAACACAGGGCTTAAACTCACGGACTGTGAGATCATGGCCTGAGCCGAAGTCCAATGTTCAACCGACTGAGCCACCCGGTGCCCCGTCTTAGGCCTTCTTAAGAATCCATGAGAACTTCCGTGAGAAATGCAAGGAAACTGATTGCTTTTGGGCGGGCGGGCTATGTCAATTATATGCACAATTAATATGGATCAAGATAAATCAGATTTATCACTTTACTAGGGATAAGTGAGTAAGGAGAAGGTGAAGGCTAAAGCAAAGATGTGAGTGATGAGGTAGAATTTGAAAATTCAAACAAATGGAAATAATAGAAAGTCTAAAATCTTAAAAAAATATATGGGTAGGATTTAGATAACTTGCATATATGAACTCAAGAAACTTGCCTCGTTTTCTCAAGAGAGAGGAAGTGAAGCTGTATGTGCAGAGGGAGAGGGAGGGAGAGTGCAGAGATGGGTGGAGGTACCTATGAAAATGCACTATTTTTCAAAAGTAAGTAGGCTGTTTTAGAACAGATGTATTTAAGCCACCAAGGTGGCTCTGCTCTCCTCTCTAAAACTTGTAAATAATGAAGTCACATAGGTGGGTGGAGGAGAGTGGAGGAGGTTAATGTTCTGTGAGGTTCAACACATACATTGGAGATTAGCATGGTGAGCTAAGCCTTGCTCCACGTTCCCTGGTGCCCCCAACAGGATAGAATTTTAGGCTCTAGAGACCACTGGCCTCATCTAGAATAAAGCTTCACATATTTTGTATTCACTTTTGTGTTCCTAGTGTCCCCTTGGGAAGAGGTTTCCAAATATGTCTTTGTGGAACAATCAGTGTACGTCCATGATAAAATGTCCAACAGTCCAATAATATGAATAAAGAAAATGTGATTCATATGGTATATGCTTCTTCAAATTAAAAAAAAAAAAACAAACATGTCTCTTCTTTTAAAATTGTCCTTACTGCTTTGAGGGGACAAAATGTCCATTCTTTATAAAACAAGGAAAATGGGTGATTATTTTTTAATTTTTGTCTTTACTTAGTAATAATAAAAGTGAACAAGCATATATTTGTTCTTCTAATGTTTAATGAGTTCTTCTAGTCTGTAAAATCCCAAAGTCTGATCATCAGTGCTCTTGAGGGTATTTTCTAACTTTCTGTACTGTGAGCATAATTAAAGCAAATGGAGAAGGATAAAATAATTATTTAGCAACTGGAATATGAGGCCCTGAATAATAAAAGAAATCAACATAAACTTCATCCTCACAGGTACATGCACATCAAAGTTCAAACCAGGGGGTGGTTAAGGATTCATAAGCTCATTACACTCATTGTGGAATTCTGCAGGCTAATTCTCAAATAGCTGCCATGGCAGAGACCATAGCTTATAATGTCATAGTCTCTGTTGCCAAGGCAACAACGCAGCCAGCAACAGAGGCTGACATTTGGAAACACACATGTGATTTCATTATTTACAAGTTATAGAGAGGAGAGCAGAGCCACCGTGGTGGCTTAAAAACATCTGTTCTAATGCAGCCTGCTTACGTTTGAAAAATAGTGCATTATCAAAGGTACGTACATTCAGAAAGAGGCATATGTAGACTCAATTCTTTCATCCGTCCATTCATTCATTCACTTACTGAAGCAACAAGCATTTACCTACTGAGCACCTCCTATGTGTCTAACATTGGAAATACAAGAGTGGACCACAGGCAGTCTTTGCTATTTTTGCTATATGCCTCATATACGGTGTGAATCTACAGTGGAGATCAAGGTACAGGGTCCTATCTCAGGGGAAAGGTAGTGCTCAAACAGGGGAAGACTGTGCTTCTTTCTCCTCCATACTCATCATGAACATTTGGATGGTGATAACCTACGCTACTATTTGTTTTTACTCTTGAATGGCGATTCTAATGGGGTATTTATCCTTCAAGATACTTTTGAGAGGGAAATTTCTAATGAAATAATTTTGATAATGCAACAGAGCATATTTTGTTCCTACAGATTCACAAAAACATTTCCCAGTAGGGTGTCTCCACAGAACCCTATTATGCAGTATTAGTCTTCCGATGAATGTACTTTGGGAAAAGCTATCTTAATGTCTATTGTAAAGTAAGGTGGTGGGGATGGCACTGCCAGTACAGGCATTAGTCATGGGCAACAGAAGGACTGTAAGCAACATAACATACCACACGGCATCAACAGAAGACTGCATTCTTAATTTATGAATCCCAAAGACATTATTCAACCTTTTATTACATCTTCTTGTCAGAAATAAGCGGCAGGATTTCTACAACTTAAAACGTTTTTCAGAACATATTTCATTTATGTGTCATTTATGTACCTGCCCGATGAGTTTGAATTCAGTAATCTGAAAACCAGCCCTACTGGCTATGCTTAGGAATATTTAAATAAGTGAATGCAACACCTCATCTTAAAGCGTTTTTTTTATTATAACATAGGTGCAAATCCAAATGTGCAGATTTGCTGTACAGATTTGCAATGGGACAAAAGAGGGCATGGCTTGGTTGCTGATGGATACACCTTAAGCTAAGTTGGCTGTTAGGAAGTGATGCCTGTTGTGTGCCACTGGCTTTAGATTTAGTGAGCAACACCACGGTGCTTGCATGGCACAAGGGCTCACGCCTTGCTGAGTTGGTATTGCTTTTGAAATAAAATCTCTCTCCCTCAAACACAGCTGGGGACACTGGAATTCTCCTGTCTGCTTTTATCATCAATTTTATTCAGCTGGCACTGTCCCATTACTACCTGGTAATACAATTTAATTTGTGAGGGGAAGCGAAATGATAGTGCTTATTTCCTACAGAGGGCGAGGAGATTAAAAGAGCCACGTAGAGCCCCTGCTGGGGAGGGACTGCAAAGGTGTTATTAGATGGAGACAGTGCATAATTCGGATGCTCCTTGCAGCACCAGTGAGCAAATGTATTCGTGGGCAGGTGCTTCTGAATAGCAACACCGCCACCACTACGTGCGGAGGACGAGGTCTGCATGATGGTTTGGCTCGAAGCCGTTCTCTGAGACAGCTTGGTGCAGGCACAGATGTCCCAAGTAGTAATGCGACAGAGCAGCCCTCATGCTGAGAAACACTGTATTGTCTGACTCTTTTCTACACCCTCTGCATATGTTCTGGTATTTTTATATCCATTTAGCTCTCACACTTCACTGATCTTTTACATTTGTAAATTAACAAGAAAGATGATTCTGTTTCAAATGAACCTAAACTGAATTACCTACTAAAAGAAGACTGCCATTTAAAGGTGCGTATGTGGGAAGAAGACCACCCGTTTACCCACACCTCAGATAAATGTCAGTTGGGGACTTCTAAAGTGCAGATGAGTAAGAATGAGGTCTTGTCATTTGCAACAACATGGATGGACCTACAGTGTATGATATTATGTAGAATAAGACAGAGAAAGACAAACACCATAATGATTTCACTCATATGTGGAATTTAAGAAAACAATCAAAACAAAGAAAAAAAGAGACAAAACAACAGACTTGTAAATAGGAGGACAAACTGCTAGTTACCAGAGGGGAGGTGGATGGAGGGATGGGTGAAATAGATAAAGGGGATTAAGACCACAATTATAGTGATCACACTGAATAATGTATAGAATTGTTGCGTTATGTTGCATACCCGAAACTAATATAACACTGTGTGTTAATTATTCTTTTTTAAATGTACTCAATAGTTGAGATTTAATACAAACAATAATTAAAAAAATAAAATGCAGGGGCACCTGGGTGGCTCAGTCAGTTAAGCGTCCGACTCTTGACTTTGGTGCAGGTCACGATGTCATTGTTTATGGGGCTGCACCCTGCATCGGGCTTTGTGCTGGTAGCTTGGAGCTTGCTTGAGATTCTCTCTCTCCCTCGTTGTCTGCCCCTGCCCTATCTATCTCTCAAAATAAATAAAAATAAAATAAAGAAAATGCACATCAATATTATTTTGTAGGATGTAAGGAAGTCACGGAAATCTAGTAGGAGAAATCAAAAGCAAAGGCTTTGGGGCTTGTAGCTCTCTTTGCAGTGAGACATTTCCAATTTGGGTCATGCCAGTTTCATTCATTCCTTCTTTGCTACTCTGGACCAGACTATCTAATACATGCTGGTTGATACATAAAAATGAATGAGAATAGATTATGGTATATGGCATCAGATATAACTGGATTTGAAACCAAGCTTTTCAATGTAAGAGCAATATGTAACTTCTTAACATTTCTAAATAATTTCCTCAACTATGTAACAGGGATAACATTGGAACTTATTTTATAAAAAAATATTGTGAAGATCAGGCAATGCATATGGATGTTTTATGTAGTGTTTGGCATAGAACATGCTTATTAAATAATATCTACTATTTTTCTCTAAAAATGAATAATCTGTCAAGAACTTAAAAAGATGAAGTACAGGCCTTATTCGGATATAGGTGTATGCATACTTGTGTGCTTGTATCAGTATGTTTTCTTTTTCAGTTGAAGGTGAAAAAGCTTAAGGAAAGTCACCCCATACTTGTTTGAGCTCGAGTTCTACCCCTCTGTGCCATTAGAGATGATTTCGACTAAAAGTGAACTTGGTTTTCAAGGGTGTTTGGAAGTCACCAAAATGCTATGGAGAGCAGTGAGGAAGCACTCTGGATTTATAATTCTACTTTTGCCACCAAGTTACTTTGAAGTGAGAATATTCTGAACAACACAGACTTTTAGAGAGAAACCAGAAAGTACAAGTAACCCAGAAGCACGATGTGTAACATCACTCCTATTTATGCATCCATGCATTCTTTCACTAAATAAATATTAATAGCACATCTACCATGTGTCTATGAGAGTTATGAGGTGTAAAAAACAGATGAATAAGGAGTAAGGTCCTTAAGGAACTTGCAGCCTCAGAGGAGAGACAAACAAGTGAAGAAATGACATCGATGTACTATGAAAGGAATTATAATAAACAGAAATTACACTGTTTGATTTGCAAAGCAAGTTTAGCCTCTCTCCCATACTCAAAGAAACTGGAAGTCTTTTTTTTTTTTTTTTTTTTTTTTTTTTTATTAGGCTCTATGCCCAAATTTAGGGCTTAAACTCACAATCCCTAGATCAAGAGTTGCATGCTCTACTAACTGAGCCAGCCAGGCACTCTAGGAACTGGAAGTCTTAATTCATAAATAAATAGCAACAGCCCTTGAAATTCTTGGATAATTTTATTTCAACTTATTTTTTTCTACTTTTGCTCTAGGTATATCCTCTCTGCCCAACCTGGGATATTTTTTTGAGTTTATAGTACCTTTTCAGATTTTTTTTCTTTTAGAACAACTTGTCATTCAGTGTATTAAATGCCATCATACGCCTAGGTGAGGATACACAGAATTTAAAAATAAGAGTTACAGTGCATTTTTAAGCAGTTCATCCAGGAAGAATTTCATCCTGTTGTTACTTTTGTTGCAATTTCAGATGGGAGTTTGTTGTTTCAACAGTAGCATTTCTAAGAAAAATACCACACCAATCTGTAGTTGAGGTCATGGGAAGGGTTGAGAATAGGGGAGATGAGATTTGGGGAAGTGTTCCCCAGAATGGAAGTTACACTGTGTTATACCTACCTTCTTTTTATTAAAGAAATGATAGCTATTATATTGCTTGGTGGACATTTACATCTATTGTTGTGGGTCTTATCTTTCTGGCAAAGTGATTCCTTAGGGTACAGAATCTTCCTTTACCCCTAATTTGTCTCACACTTTCATACGTCAACACTTTCTATACCATGCGATAAAACTTTCCTCTCTGTGATTCTTAAGTGTCTTAGTCATATTGGAAATCTCACTCCACTTTCACACATTATTTGTTCTCAGTATTGAACACAGTGAACACATTTTACCATGTGTCCCAAGAGTAGCCCTCACGAAGCTGTGAAATCTGTGGTTCATTTTGTGTGAATAAGAAGAGCTTAACAGTTATTATTCTCCACCAAAAGTCATTTTTTTTAAGCAGAAATGTCCAGATGATTCTCATCCAGGTGACATTTTGGCAGATATGTCTTCTCATCCAGGATGTACATGTTACATGTACAAATGATAACTACTAAGATTAAACTCGTCTGTCGTTTCTGATTCTTTTTAGTGTTCAGAGTATCATGTTAAGAAACTGAGAGGCTGCACCCAAGATCAAGAGGAAAGAATGCCATAATCAGTAAGACTGTCTGCCATAGGTACAGAGGTAAGTGGTACTATCTGCAATAAATAGGTTATATTTGCATGATTAAAAAACGTTTAACATATTTGTTTAGTTGTCTGAGAGAGCAGTATTGAACCACCTTGCTCGAAGCTCATCAGGATGCAGTTCTGCTCACATTTTACCATTCTTGGTATCATATTCTGGTTCTATTACATACGGTACATGAAGCAGCTCCATGGGATATCTCTATAATTTCTATCATAACTCTGTTATTAAGAATACCCTTCATTACATTATTCAATATTCCATCTATAAAAACACAGTGAACAATTTCTTTTGGAGTCCAGCATGTGGAATGTATTTACGTCTACTAACTAATTGGTTTGCTCCCAACCAATAAACACTAAGAGCCACATCTCTCCATTTTTGCCCTGACTGCTGGAAAACCTAGATACAAATATTCCATTCAATTATTGGGATGTTATCCAACTTGGGAACTTGATGTAAATATCTCCTTATTTACAATGCACTTTTGCATTTTTTATTGTGTTCATTGGTTTTGGTTTATTATATCTATTCCATTATCATAACTGTCTCAAATACTATTTTGAATACGTTTTAAGATAAGGCGGGGATGCCTGGGTGGCTCAGTCGCTTAAGTGTTGGACTCTTGATTTCAGCTCAGGTCATGATCTCATGGTTTGTGAGATCAAGCCCTGCATTTGGCTCCCTGCTGTGAGTGCAGAGCCTGCTTGGAATTCTCTGTCTTCCTCTCTGTCTGCCCCTTCCCTGCTCGCACTCTCTCTCTCACTCAAAATAAATAATAAGCTTAAAAAATAAGGTAAATATCTATACCTTGTTTATCTTATTCACACCCTTTCTTTTCTCCGGCTTTTCATTTTTTTCTAGGTATGATTTTGTGTTAGCCCAAGATTCCCTTGAAAGCAGAAACCGAGACAAGAGTTTTCATGCAGATAGTCTACTAGGAAAGGGAATGACAAAGTAGAGAGTGAAACAGTAAAGGATGGAGAGCCATCCCTTGGTAAATGCCACATTGATTTTGGGAGTGGACAACTGAAGCTTCATCCAGCCAAGACCTTTTGAGGCGTCAGAGAGAATATGCCCCAGACTGTCTACGTCACTGAGAGAAAGGAACAGATTCTTTCTACTACCAGTCAAAATGTGCCTCATAGAGTGTCAGTAAGTGCTCATATCCGTCCCATGCTGCTGTATCCAAGAATCCCAAGCCAAAACGACAGATATACTGTGCTGTCAAGTTATACCTAAGAAAATCTAATGCTGCAGCAGTGCTTAAAAAAAGTGAGTCAGTAGGATATAAGGCAGGATACAAGAGATGCCCTATATATGTTTCAACTGGTAGGACACCCCCAGGGATGTTACCTGAGTTTTCCTTCTCATCAAGACCTGAAACCTCTGTCTGTTGCAATCCACACTAGGTCGGCATAGTACTGCACCCATTCCTTAGTGGGGAAAGACTAGTGCCGAATCATCTAATTTATTGGGCAAGTCTTTTTTTTGGAAAAACTTGATGTAATGGCAGATAATAGGGATATAATCAAGGAGTCCAAAAGAATGTACCAGATGAGGATAGTTGAGGTTTTCTGAAATGTCTAAGGTGGTGGAGATTATTCCTTCTCCAACTACAAATTTGTCAGACACACATGGGGTCAGAGTAAATAGAAATTATAGTTGGTAATAGATTTTGAACTATAGGAGTTGCCAATTAAACAGAATGGAGATGCTGTTATAGCAAGGGCAGTACAAAACAGATACTTCTACACACACTTGCCACGGCAAATTAAATTTCTCTCTAGGAGCACAGAAGAAATGGTTTATCAGAGTGGACAAACTAAGACGAGGAAAGATATTACATTGATCTCTGTAATTAAAAGCCATTAGGTCAATACTCATTGACCAGAGCTTTTCACTTCATCCACCTTAGAACTGATACACAATGATTTGTTTGGTAACCTTTGTCTCTGAATCCATAAAAATGCATCATTTTTAACATAGAAAGCTATTTAAAAAGATTGTTTTGGAACAGCATGTGAGGTTTTTTTGCATCTCGCATCCATGAAATACAGCCAAATCAACACTAAACCATCCTGCACACCTACAAAATTGATTTGAGGATTAACACAACAATCAGCACAACCTGAATCACAGAACTCAGCAGGTATGCAGGACGGAGAGGTGAACTGGGGGAGAGAGAAGTTGCAGAAAGCAGGGTGCTGTTTTCGTTTGCAGAGAGAGGATGGAGATGGTGGGGTGGGGAGGAGTACGGGAAAAGCACCCCCCACAAAAAAAAGCAGCTGAAGAGAAAGTGGAAAAGTGGAAACAGCCGCAGGGACTGAACTGAAAAGGGAGAAAAGAGAAAGGAGAGGATTTAAATTCCATTGAGACTCTATAAACAGGGGAAGTGCAGAGTCTGAAACTCTGCAGCTCTGTACCTGGTGGTGCTCTGGTGGGAAGGGAGAATCGCCAGGAGCACAGTAAAGTCCAGGAGGTTCTCTGGCCACATGGAGAGAAGCAGTTCTACTGCTGGTAGAGGCTGTGTGGCCACTCGGTCCCAGAAGACCCCAGAGAACAACCACATTCACTGGTGCTGGAACAAGGTCGTTAAGGGTAAAGCCTGGTTCCAGATGTGTGTTGTGATTTTCCATAATCCCTGAAACGGGCTGCTACACAATCACGTGAACTTTTTCTGGGGTGGGCTGGCACCCAGCCGCAGTGTCTGGGCATCGGCAGCAGCATGGTCCTATGAATGTTCCTGGGTGCGGTAGGCACCTGGCCATTGCTCTGCTCCCCCAGAGGGGCAGAACGAGTCAAAGCCGCAGTCCCTCAAAGGTGAAGGGTCGGGAAACACAGCTGCCTCTGAGATAAAACTCAGGAGGGCAGTGCCGCCTGGCATCCTGATGGCTTGCTCACAGACAGTGTAAACGCCGGGAATGGATGGAAGCTGGAGCCAAAGGACGGGTGCACGATTGCTAATCAGAGAGAACATATTAGAGACTGGAGAGAAGGTGGGTGACGCCATGTCACCCCTCCCGGGCATGCGCATACACACCTACAAGCTCCACACAATCCACCCCAATAACCTAAGCAGCGCCATCTAGTGGAGGACAGAGCCATTACACTAAGCCCCCCTCACTGGGCCAACCTCGCTCTTCAGGAACACCACAGGTCTCTCCACCTGCTTAGTTTATGGACTATAAAGTGCTTCATAGTTTGACTTCTAGGGGAAAATTATGTAATTTCAATCGTACTTCAGTCTGTTCACTAGTCCACCTATTCAATTTTTTTCTTCTTTTTCGTTTCTTATCTTTTTCTTGAATACAGAAAGGGAAAAATTTATTTTTATTTTCAATTTTTATTAAAAGTATTTTTCTTTATTTTTTTCTACTATATTTTTTTACTTTTGTGTATATCTTTCAAATTATATTTTGCTTCCAGCATTTCATTTTCTTCTATTTCATTGAATTCATTTTTTCAAAATTTCAAACGTTTTCCATTTTTTTTCTTGTTTTTTCTTTTTCTTTTTTTTCTCTCTCCCCCACCCCTTTCCTCTAATCTATAAAGCTCCTTTCAACAACCAGACCAAAACACACCTAGGATCTGACAGAATTTATTTGATTTTTATTTGTGTGTGTGTTTTTAATTTTTTAATTTTAATTTTTTTACCTTATTAATTCCTTTTCTTCCTTCAAAATGATGAAACAAAGGAATTCACCCCCCAAAAAAAGAGCAGGAAGAAACAACAGTCAGGGACTTAACACAGATACAAGCAAGATGTCTGAACCAGAATTTAGAATCACAATAAGAATACTAGCTGGGTTCAAAAATAGATTAGAAACCCGTTTTGCAGAGATAAAAGAAGTAAAAGCTAGTCAGGATGAAATAATAAATGCTACAACTGAGTTGGAATTTGGAATTTATGCCATGGGGGTAAGAATGGATAAGGCAGAGCAGAGAATCAGTGATATAGAGGACAAAATGATTCAGAATAATTAAGCAGAAAAAAACAGGGAGACTAAGGCAAAACAGCATGATTTAGGAATTAGAGAAATCCATGACTCATTAAAAAGGAACAACATCAGAATCATAGGGGTAGAGAAAAAGGGGTAGAAAGCTTATGTGAGCAAATCATAGTGGAAAACTTTCTAACCTGGGGAAAGACACAGACATCAAAATCCAGGAAGCACAGGGAACTCCCATTAGATTCAATAAAAACCAATCATCGACAAGACATATCATAGTCAAATTCAGAATACTCAGGCAAGGAAAGAATCATGAAAGCAGCAAGGGAAAAAGTCCTTAACCTACAGGGGAAGACAGATCAGGTTTGCAGCAGACCTATGCAGAGAAATTTGGCAGGCCAGAAAGGAGTGGCAATGTGCTGAATCAGAAAAATATGCAGCCAAGAACTCTTTATCCAGCAAGGCTGTCATTCAAAATAGGAGGAGAGATAAAAAGTTTCCCAGCAAACAAAAATTGAAGGAGTTTGTGTCCACTAAACCAACCCTGCAAGAAACCCTGCAAGAAATTTTAAGGGGAACTCTCTGAGGGAAGAAAAAAATGAAAATAAATAAATAAATAAATAAATAAATAAATAAATAAATAAAAAATACCAAAAGGAACAAAGACAGGAAAGGATCAGGTAACACCACCAGAAACTCCAACTCTACAGGCAACATAATGGCAAGAAATTCATATCTTTTAGTACTTCTCTAAACGTCAAGGGACTAAAAGCTCCAATCAAAAGACATAGGGTAACAGAATGGATAAGAAAACAAGATCCATCTATATACTGTTGACAAGAGACCCACTTTATACCTAAAGACACCTTCAGATTGAAAATAAGGGGATGGAGAACCATCTCTCACGCTAATGGTTGACAAAAGAAAGTTGGAGTAGCCATACTTATATCAGACAATCTAGACTTTAAAATAAAGACTGTAACGAGATGAAGGAGGACATTACACCATAATTAAGGGTCTATCCACCAAGAAGACCTAACATTTGTAAACATTTATGTTCCAGATGTGGAAACACCCAAATAAATATATCAGTTAATCACAAACATAAAGAAACTCATTGAAAATAATACTATAATAGTAGGGGACTTCAACACCCACCTACAACAATGAACAGATCATCTAATCAGAAAATCAACAAGGAAACAATGACTTTGAATTTTTTAATTTTAATTTTTTAAAATATATTTTTAAAATATATTTTTTAAAATATATCTGTTAAGATGGACTTAACAGATATATTCAGAACATTTCATACTAAAGCAGCAGAATACACATTCTTCTCCAGTGCACATGGAATGTTCTCCAGAATAGATCACACATGGGGACAAATCAGCCCTCAACAAGCACAAAAAGATCAAGATCATACCGTGCATATTTTCAGACCACAATGCTATGAAACTTGAATCAACCACAAGAAAAAATTTGGAAAGATAACAAATACTTGGAGACTAAAGAACATCCTACTAAAGAATGAATGGGCTAACCAAGACGTTAAAGAGGAAATTAAAAGGTACATGGAAGCCAATGAAAATGATAACACCATAGCCCAGAACCTCTGGGACACAGCAAAGGCAGTTATTAGAGGAAAGTATATAGCAATCTAGACCTTCCTAAAGAAGGAAGAAATATGTCAGATACACAACCTAACCTTACACCTTAAAGAGCTAGAAAAAGAACAGCAAACAAAACCCCAAACCAGAAGACAGGAAATAATAAAGATTAGAGCAGAAATCAATGCTCCAAAATTAACAGTAGAACAGACCAATGAAACCAGAAGCTGGTTCTTTGAAACAATTAACAAAAGTGATACACCACTGGCCAGTTTGATCAAAAAGAAAAAGGAAAGGACCCAAATGAATAAAGTCAAGAATGAAAGAGGAGAGATCACAACCAACACAGCAGAAACACAAACAATAATAAGAGAATATTACCAGCAATCATACGCCAAAGGAAAAAAAAAGGGGCTATCTGGAAGGAATCAACAAATTCCTAGAAACATATAAACTACCAAAACTGAAACAGGAAGAAATAGAAAATTTGAACACACCCATAACCAGCAAAGAAATTGAGTTAATAACCAAAAATCTACCAAAAAACAGAGTCCAGGGCCAGATGGCTTTTCCAGGGGAATTATACCAAACATTTAATGAAGAGTTAACACCTATTCTCTTGAAGCTGTTCCAAAAAATAGAAATGGAAGGAAAACTTCCAAACTCTTTCTAGGAAGCCTGTATTACCTTGACTCCCAAGCCTGACAAAGACCCCACTAAAAAGGGAAACTATAGACCCATTTCCCTGATGAACATAGATGAAAAAATCCTCAACAAGATATTAGCCAACTGGATCCAACAATTACACTAAAAGAATTATTCATCACGCCCAAGTGGGATTTATTCCTGGGATGCAGGTTCAATATCTGCAAAACAATCAATGTGATTCATCACATCAATAAAAGAAAGGACAAGAACCACATGATCCTCTCAATAGGTGCAGAGAAAGCATTTGACAAAATTCAGCAACCTTTCTTGATAAAAACCGTAAAGAAAGTAGGGATAGAAGGATCATACCTCGAGATCAAAGAAACCATATATGAAAGACCCAATGCTAATATCATCCTCAATGGGGAAAAACTGAGTTTTCCCCCTAAGGTCAGGACTAAGACAGGGATGTCCACCCTCACCACTGTTATTCAACATAGTATTGGAAGTCTTAGCCTCAGCAATCAGACAACACAAAGAAATGAAAGGCGTCCAAATTTACCAGGAGGAGGTCAAAATTTCACTCTTCCCAGATGACATGATACTCTATAAGGAAAACCCAAGAGATTCCACCAAAAAACTGCTAGAACTGATCCATGAATTGAGGAAAGTGGCAGGATATAAAACCAACGCACAGAAACCAGTCTCATTCCTATACACCAATAATGAAGCAACAGAAAGGGAAATCAAGGGATCGATTCCATTTACAATTGCACTAAAACACATAAAATACCTAGGAATAAATGTAACCAAAGAGGTGAAAAATCTATACACTGAAAACTACAGAAAGCTTATGAAAGACATTGAAGAAGACAAAACAAATGGAAAAATATTCCATGTTCCTGGATAGGAAGAAAAAATATTGTTAACATGTGAATACTACCCAAAGCAATCTACATATTCAATGTAATCCCTATCAAAATAACACCAGCATTCTTCACAGAGCTAGAACAAACAATCCTAAAATGTGTATGGAACCAGAAAAGACCCCAAATAGCCAAAGCAATCTTGAAAAAAGAAACCAAAGCAGGAGGCATCACAATCCTGGACGTCAAGCTATACTACAAAGCTGTAATCATCAGTACGGTACTAGCACAAAAACGGACACTTAGATCAGTGGAACAGAACAGAGAACCTAGAAATGGACCCACAAACATAAGGCCAACTAATCTTTGACAAAGTAGGAAAGAATATCCATGGAATAAAGACAGTCTCTTCAGCAAGTGGTGCTGGGAAAATTGGACAGTGACATGCAGAAGAATGAACCTGGTCCACTTTCTTACACCGTACACAAAAATAAACTCAAAATGGATGAAAGAACTAAATGTAAGACAGGAAGCCCTCAAAAGCCTTGAGGAGAAAGCAGGAAAAAACCTCTCTGGCCTTGGCTGCAGCAACTTCTTACTCCACATGTCTCCAGAGGCAAGCGAAACAAAGCAAAAAGGAACTATTGGGACCTCATCAAAATAAAAAGCTTCTGCACAGTGAAGGAAACAATCAGAAAAACTAAAAGGCAACCGACAGAATGGGAGAAGATATTTGCAAATGACATATCAGATAAAGGGTTAGTATCCAAAATCTATAAAGGGCTTATCAAACTCAACACCCCCCCCGCCAAAAAAAACCCCAAATAATCCAGTGAAGAAATAGGCAAAAGACACGAATAGACACTTCTCCAAAGAAGACATCCAGATGGCCAAATGACACATGAAAAAATGCGCAACATCACTCAACATCAGGGAAATACAAATCAAAACCACACTGAGATACCACCTCACACCTGTCAGAATGGCTAACATTAACAACTCAGGCAACAACAGATGTTAGCTAGGATGCAGAGAAAGAGGATCTCTTTTGCACTGCTGGTGGGAATGCAAACTGGTGCAGCCACTCTGGAAAACAGTGTGGAGGTTCCTCAAAAAATTAAAAATAGATCTGCCCTATGACCCAGCAACAGCACTGCTAGGAATTTACCCAAGGCATACAGGAGTGCTGATGCATAGGGGCAATTGTACCTCAATGTTTATAGCAGCACTTTCAACAATAGCCAAATAATGGAAAGAGCCTAAATGTCCATCAACTGATGAATGGATAAAGAAATTGTGGTTTATACACACAATGGAATACTACTTGGCAATGAGAAAGAATGACATATGGCCTTTTGTAGCAACGTGGATGGAACTGGAGAGTGTTATGCTAAGTGAAATAAGTCATACAGAGAAAGACAGATACCATATGTTTTCACTCTTATGTGGAGCCTGAGAAACTGAACAGAAGACCATGAGGGAGGGGGAGGAAAAAAAAAAGGTTAGAGAGGGAGGGAGCCAAATCATAAGAGACTCTTAAAAACTGAGAACCAACTGATGGTTGATGGGGGGTGGGAGGGTGGGTGATGGGTATTGAGGAGGGCACCTGTTGGGATGAGCACTGGGTGTTGTATGGAAACCAATTTGACAATAAATTTCATATTAAAAAAAATTAAAAATAGAACTACCCTACGACCCAGCAATTGCACCATTAGGTATTTACCCAAGGGATACAGGCGTGCTGTTTCAAAGGGGCACATGAACTCCAATGTTTATAGCAGCACTATCGACAATAGCCAAAGTATGGAAAGAGCCCAAATGTCCATTGATGGATGAATGGACAAAGAAGATGTGGTATATATATATACAATGGAGTATTACTCGGCAATCAAAATAATGAAATCTTGCTTTTTGCAACTACATGGATGGAACTAGAGGGTATTATGCTAAGTGAAAATAGTGAGAGAAAGACAATTATCATATGACTTCACTCATATGAGGACTTTGAGAGACAAAACAGATGAACATAAGGGAAGGGAAAAAATAATATAAAAACAGGGAGGTGACAAAACAGAGTCTTAAATATGGAGAACAAACAGAGGATTACTGGAGGGGTTGTGGGAGGGCTAAATGGTTAAGGGGCATTAAGGAATCTACTCCTAAAAGCATTGTTGCACTATATGCTAACAAACTTAGATGTAAATTTAAATAAATAAATAAATAATTAAAAATAAAAATATTGTTTTGTATTATTATTGAAACCAAACTCAAAGTTAATGAGGTCATCTTCTATGCAAATATCAGTGTTTGAGAAGACTTGATAAACACATGGAAAGTTATGCATTTGTAGAAGATGGGGTCCTAAACTAGTACTAATCTCTGCTTATTTTATTTTACTTTATTTTATTTTACTTTTAAAATTTATTTATTTTGAGGAGGAGAGGGGGCGAGAGAGAGAGAGAGAGAGAGAGAGAGAGAACAAGCAGGGGAGGGGCAGAGAGAGAGAGAGGGAAAGGGAGGATCTCAAGTAGGCTCTGTGCTGTCAGTGCAGAGTGTGATGATGGGCTGGAACCTATAAACTATGAGATCATGACCTGAGTTGAAACCAAGATTTGGATGCTTAACCAACTGAGCCATCCAGGCACCTCAATCTCTGCTTATTTTAATATTTCATTTTTTAGTTATTTCTCTTTTCAATCTAGTTCTCTGATCTGTGAGTTAGGATCCATATTATCATAAATGTTATGGAGCAATGGAAATTGATATTACTCTAGACCTTTATCATATTCTTTGATTAGATATTGATATATTTTATCATTGATCCAAAGACACTCCTTTTAGTAGTTATTGACTAACTACCAAGCATACAGAACAACAGACAATCTCTCTGAAAATGTGGGAGAATGCCTTATATTCTCCAGATAAAGAGTCATTCTCTTTCCACATGGGATTAATCTGTAGGGCGAGCTATAATCAAACTTTAGAACTCCTCAAGTACTCAGGTAACCATTGAATTGAATATTCCATAAATGAACATTATTTAGCCAGTTTTAAGATCAAGTGGACATAAATGAATCTCATAGGAAAAAAAAAAGAACATTGCTGGTTAGGAGGGGAGCCTCATTGTGATGAGTCTGTCAGGGTGATTAAGATGTCAACAGTCTCTTCAAAGTAGCTAAATTATTTATCAATTGAAGTGTTTCCCACATTGACAAATGTGTGTCACAGGTAGTCCATAGAATGAGCATGAAAACACATGGACTCGTTTAAAAACAAAGTTATGCATTTTTCAATTTTTAAAAAATTATTCTGTTTCTGTTAGTGAGATAACCTCAGTTTGGTGCTGTCTTGTCTTTCTAACATTTACTAACTTCCTTTTTCAATACATGAGTATCAGAACTTAGGCTTGTTGCTTTTTGTAGGCAAGAACATCAATAACAACACAATTAATAATAGATGATCTTTAGATCTTACTACATACCAGGTGCACTACTAAGAACTTCACGTATGTAATCCATTTTTAAAACTTTTCAGAGAAGTTTAATGTATCATACTGAAAGGCACATAAATCATGTTTATAGTGATAATTTTTAAAAAAATTGAACCCAGCCTTTTATTTAGTACCTATATCAAGAAACAATATTAGAAGCATCACTCTGTGACTCCTTCCAATTCCTACCTGCTCAAGGATAATTGTATCCTGATTTCTAAAAGCACAGATTAATTTTCCCTATTAAAGTACTTACAGATATATCTCTTTTGCTCAACATCATGTTTGTGAGACTTATCCATATTATTGTGTATAATTACAGATCACTCATTTTCATTGCTGAATAGTATTCCATTTTATAACAGTATCACCATTTATTTATTCATGTCATTACCATCCATTCCATTATTGCCCATTTGTATAGTTTCCAATTTGGGGCTATTAGGAAGAGTGCCACTATGAATATTCTAGTACATGTCTTTTGATAAATACATTTCTATTGTGTAAGCTTATGAGTGGAATTGTTGAGTCATAAGTATGCATATAATCAGCTTTAATAGAAGAGTTTTTTGAAATGGTTATAGCAATTTACATTTGCACTCATAGTTTATGAGCATTACAATTACTCCACATGCTCCTTGATAGTTGGTACTTTTTAGCTTTTTCATTTTAGTCATTCCAGAAGAGCTGAAGAAACATACAACACACTCTGGACTGTGCTCCTAGGAATGTAGACGCACTGAAGAACTGGATTGCCTGTGTCTTTACTCTGATCCATACCAGCAAAATGGATATTCTTTCCCTATTTATTTTTTATTTCAACTTTTTAGAAATTGTGAAATAGAGCATAGCATATATACAGAAAAGGGATACAGTTTAAATAAATAACTACAAAATGAAGATTATTCAACAGCATCTGAGTTAAGAAAGAGAACACTACCACCAGCTCCCAGAAGACCCTGTGGGTCCCTTCTTACTCAAAATTCTACCTTTAATGAGTAATCGCCATCCTGATATTTCATGCTAATACTTCTGTAACAATTTCCTTACTTTTTTAATAGGTCCTCCACATTTTCCTGTCCATAGGTTGTTTTCAGACACCACTATCAGTGTCTTAATGAACAGAATTCTAATATATATATATATATATATATATATATATATACACACATACATACATACACACATATACACACACATATATATGGTGCGAGGTAAGGGTCAAGATACATATTTTTTGCACATACATATCCAATTGATGCAGCTCTATTTAATAATATCACCCTTTCCCACTGCATTTCACTGCCATCTTTACTGTATTTCAGGTGATTGAATATATGTGGATCTGTTTCTGGCACTCTATTTTATCCCAGTGATCAGTTTTTCTAACATTGCCGCACTATACCAATGTTTTGATTAATACAACTTTATGGTAGTCAATGAAAACTTCCAAATTTTTTCTGTTACTTCAAAATTGCATTGACTAGTTTTCATATAAACTGCATTGTATTTTCATATAAACTTTAAAATCAGACTGTCAGTTTATTCAAAATAAAAATATCTACAGAGATTTTGTCAGAAAAAAATATAATCTATAGATCAATTTATGGAGAATTGACATCTTTATCTCATTTAATTTTCAC
This sequence comes from Panthera onca, assembly GCF_046562875.1. NCBI lineage: Eukaryota > Metazoa > Chordata > Mammalia > Carnivora > Felidae > Panthera > Panthera onca. Next base: position 54,092,308 of record NC_138356.1, on the reverse strand, counting down.
TACAATTCTTTGAGATAAGGATTATTATTATCTACATTTTATCAGTGAGGTAACTGGTGAAAAGATCAGTTAAAAAACTTGTCTTACACCACCCAGCTAGGTAGTACTTGAGTCTAGATTTGTAACCAGAGTGCTGAACGCAGAATAGGGCTAAAATCTAATAACCTTTGGCTTTCATAATATTGAATTTTATGAGTACTTTGTATGTATGACCTACAATACAGGTTTCTAAATAAATGGCAAAATAAAACTATTTAATAAAAGTCTTAAACAAATAGTTTGGGTGCTAGGCAGGCAGTTGTAAATGAGAAATTGTGTGTAGGAAAGGCTGACTGTGTTTCCAGGAAACTTTGACCAATTGAAAGTGCTTGCTTGGCGGCTACTCAATTAATGTAAACTTGTTTGGGACAATAACTAGTCAAAGATATCTAGTTTATGTCATTGGCATTGATGCAGATAGTTTCCTGGATTTTACTCCTGCTCGCTGGATGATATGTAATTCCAAAATCATTAGCTATACCAAAAAAAATTAGGAACTAAGAATGGAAACTAGGACCCAACCCTATTCCAAGCTGTTTAGAATTGACATCTCATCCATCAAACAGTGATTTTCAAAAACTCTCATTCTGATATTACTAACTTTTGAAAAGCAAGACTAACTTGAGATTTACAATAAAATTATTTTGCTTGGGAAATAGAGACATCCGGTTATGAGGGAACTGAGAATATAATCCTGAAATTTGCCCCAAAGTATAAAATTCTATTATTTTATGAAATCAAAGAGATGAAATAGGTTATTGAATAGTGCAGAAATTTTTTTTTGTTATCCTATACCATTTTCTTGGTGAAAATGAAACAGAGGTCATTTTGTGCTGGCTATGACTAACATGAGCAGTCAATAAATGCATAAATGTCCACTAAGCTCCAGGCACAGAGTTAGGTATTGTGGATATAACATTGAACCAAACATGAAGCTTACAGTCTAAGAAATTAGTCTCCATGGAACATTACAATGAAAAGAAAGTCTTAAAATTTATTAAGACATTGAGAAAATTACTTAACTCCATCAGGCCTCATGTCCTAGTTTTTTAAATGGGCAATATAAAAAACCAGTTTATTTTGTTTTTGCTACAATCAAATATAGTTTGTATTGGGAATTAATATTAAATTTTACAGTGAAGGTGAGTAGATTAATAGGCTTATAATTTGAGTATATAAGGGGTTTTTCTGTTTTGAAGATGGAGTAGACTTTATACCTATCTGGATAGAACTGTACTAAATGTATTAATTAAGATACAATAGTGAGTCTTTTAATTTACCACTAAGGATAAATCTCCAACTATTCTTAATGTAATAAATATACTAGTGACTCTTTTAAACTTTTAGGTAACTGATATTATCTTGAACAATAAATTGTTACTTAATACCTAATATATAAAACATTACCATGTATGAATTGACAAATAAAAGGTATAAATATCTTATATGGTCATCAAAAGAGATTTGTGATTTTACAATATTTTCACAGAAGTTATACATGGGTAACCCTATTGCCTAATCTTTATTTTATATTGACCTTTATATTAGAGCCAAATTGTCTTTTGACTTCTAGTGAAGTCGTTTATTAAACAACAAAATATTAATTTTAATTTTATATGAGATTATTACTTAGGTCTAATTTCAAAATTTCACTATTTTTTTTTTCTGTTCTTTTTGTTACTTTGACCCTTTCATTTCCTTTATTGTGCTATTCAGTAGGCTGTACATATTGATACGTATTTAGAAGAAAAGATCTGACTCAGAAGATCCATAAACAGAATACTGGGCATCTTATTAACTTCTTAAGGTCACCCATGAAATTCTTAAGAGCCTCATTTTGCTTTCACTATTCCAGTTATACGCTTTATCAGATCAGGTGCAAGATTCAAGGTCAGAGTAAAGTTAAGGGGAAAATGATGATTCTGACCTGCATCCAAAATGTCTTCTTTAGGGAAGGAGAGGAAAAAAAGTGTTGATCATCACATAATTAAGTCTATTTCTCCCTTAATCAGAAATTTAAGTCAAATTTCCCTTGGGCTTAATTATAAGCCTATTTAGTAACTGAAGATTATACTCACATAAAGTGTAATCAAGAATATCCATCTTTCATTAATATAACTACTCCATTATAATAGCCAGTAAGAGGCAGTTTTTCCAAACGAGATTTTCAATGTAAGACTTCTTTTCAGAATTATTGCCAGGTCTATCTTGCCTGGCAATATATATATCTCCCAATATAACGTGAATTAAGAGACTATATCTAGTTCAGAAAATCTGTGCACACATTAGCATCAGTAGTTCTCCAGGTTAAAATATACCAGGCCAGCTTGTCAGGAAGCTTGATATCAAGTGAAACACATTTTTGTTTTGAGAATGAACTATCTCAAAATCTAATACTTGGGAATTACCAAGATAAATGTGGTTGGCCCAATCTTGTTCCTATCAAAATTACTTTGTTTGAAGGCAGGGTAAGAAAAGACTCTGAGATCTCATTCCCTAAAAGTCAGGTCTCTTGTACTTATAAGAGTTAACTGAAGCCCAACACAGACAGTCAGGGGAAATAAAAATCACCAGGAAAAAGGGAATGTTCAGTTATTCAACTCTTATTTGTTTTTGTTTTCTTTGTCTTGATTGTGTTCTAGATGTCCAGAAGAAAGAGCCTCAGATCACAAAAAGCTGTATCTAATGCTGATGAAAAGAGAACTGAATCTCAAGATAAGTGAGTTGTTTGCAATAGTATATAATCTCAAAATGAGTTTTTCTCCTGACATAGGCAAATTATAACCTAGGGTACCAAGAAAAACTGCAAATTAGATTATTTATTCTCAGTAGTCTTTGGGTAACAACAGGAAATGAAATTTCAGCTGGGGGTACTGAAGGTAATGTGAATGTCTTGAAAGAATATTTGAGGGATGAAGAGTGAGATTTACTTACCTAATTCCAGAAAAGGAATGGGCTACAAATTATTAGATTAGCAACTGATGATCCTAAGAGCAAACATAATTGTTCTTCTTCTAGATATGTTCACTAATATAGCAGAAAGGGAATAAATATTTGAAATGTTTCAATAAATATACTGTAGATACTCTTCAACTAATTTTCAATATAGCCATTTGACCCAGGCAGAAAGAAACTCTCATTGTTCAATACATAGCAGTATATTTGTACAGGGGGTTTTACAGTTTCCAATAAATATTTTACTTAGCAAACTTAATGCTAATATATACTTTGATAACCTACTCTCAATGAATATAACTAAAGAATTATTCTGAACAATATTTTTACTTTGATTTTCAGAGTAAGATATGAATAAATTATCAAATTATTCAATTCTCAGCTAGAATCTTTTTTAGTATTTCTGCTAACTTCACTGATGTTCCCTATGAGACATAAAGGATTTTATTGACCAGATTTTGCAGATGGGACATCCTTAGTTTCTCTCTGTTTCTACATCTCTAGGATTGGGAAAGCATCTCAGTTTGCCCTAAAATTAAACTCTTTGACAATCACAGTTTGAGCTTTTCATTTAGCTAATTAGTACTTATTCTTCCAATTGCACTGTTGTCACCCATATGGGAAAGAAGCAGCAGATTGCCTGTCTATTCCTTTTGATTTTCCTGCTAAATTGTAAAACATGGTGTTTCCTTTCTGGTTTCTTGCCACTATTCTCTACAATCAAGAGCATTGAGTTGGAATAACTCAATCTCTTATGACAAAGTCTTGATGCACCTGCCTAAACATGTTTGGGCATGTAGGGCTCACCTGTATAAAACAATGTGTATGTCAATTAAAAATTTTAGGACAGTCAAAGCTAGCAAATTGTTGTCTAGAAATCACTGATGGCCAATGCCCTTTACATACATCCCTAGATATGGGTATATAAACATGAATTATAACAATAGATAAATAGTTTCACTTCATGATGTTCAGTGGTAAAGATGTCTATTTTGAAATATTAAATTGTTTTAGGTGATTTTTTGTTCATTGTTAGTAACAAATAAATTCTTATCTCAGCTAGACAGGTGTAGTTATTTATCTATTCACTGAAGTCCAGGTAGCAAAGAAAAGGCTCTCACAGATGGGATTTTGAAGAAAATGTAATAAAAGGACTGTCTACAAAGAGGTGGACAGAGATGAGAAAGCCAGGAAAGGGTATAGAGGCACTCATGTACTGCTGAAAAATGAAAGGCATTACTGTCTCTAAGCCTGAAGGCGCAAGGAGAGGAAATAGTACTTCTTGAGCCAGGTGAGAGAAGAAAGGGACATGTAGAGGGTAAACAAGATGGTGAGGATAAATTCTCTGGCCTCTCTACTCCTGCCCTCCAATCATTTTCCAATCTTCGGCAGAGGTTGGATGGGGCAAGAAGACAGTGATTGTGGTACAGTGTGAGAATAAGCTTGCTAAATAAAAAAATCACTAATGGAGTGTAACCTGAGACAATTATAAAATTCCATTTGAATTCATTAGCCTTTTGTTGTTGTTATTCAGTCCAATTCTATGGCCCAGTGTTGGAGATGAAGACAATGTAAATTTCAAGCACCTAGGACATAGTAAGCACTAAATAAATATCTGCTGAATGAACTAATGAGTGAGTGAATGGGAAATTTGATTGAATCATATATTTGGAATTTTTCAAATTTAGATTAATAAATGCCTTAGTTCTACTTTATAATAAGGTAATTTTAATATTTCCAAAACTATCCTTCATAAATTCATTCTTCTTCTTTTTATCCCTATTGCCCCATTTTAATCCTGAAGTTTATCAGTCCCTTTCTCTAAGCTCCCTGAGCTAGATAAACTTCTTATTTTCCATTATCAAACTGGAGTGCATAATTCAAATCATCCAAGTGATTTTAATAGAGGCTGGATAATTCAGCATCCCAAAGCAGGGTGATTAAATAGTATTAATAGAGTTTCATGATACCAAAATCAAGCATTGTACATTATGTTTTTTCTCTGTTTTGTTCCAATAAGGCATCAAATATCTTAAGTTAGAAAATGGCCCTGTTCAAGGTACAGATAGTCCTTTCCTATGCTGAAATATAGTTCAGTATAAGAGTGAGAGAGAATTTCAGTGCAGTGAGGATGAAAGAGACCTTACTGAATAGATATTTTTAATGTTTATTTATTTTTGAAAGAGAGAGAGAGCACAAACGGGGGAAGGGCAGAGACAGAGGGATACACAGAATCTGAAGCAGGCTCCAGGTGCTGAGCTGTCAGCACAAAGCCTGATATAGGGCTCAAACCCATGAACCCCGAGATCCTGCTCTGAACCAAAGTCCAACACTTAACCAACAGAGCTACCCAGGTGCCCCTACGTTTTAAGCTTCTTCTTAGGCTATCCTGCAAATGTCAGAATCTCATAATAATAATAACCATATGTTGATCATGAACATTGTAAGACCTTTTTAGTAAATGCTCACTGCTTGCCAGGAGGGACCTGGGGTGTTTTAAATAAGCTTTTTCTCCCCTACCATCCAAAAACCACAATTGTTGACCATTTTTAATGATAACAATAATCCCAATAAAAATAATCGTCATCATCTATTGGGTGCCTACTATGCTTAAGCTTCATTTGCATTCTCTAACTCAATTACCTAAGCAACTTTATGAGGTTGAAATGAGTATAGCATTTTACAGACCAGATAGAGAACCTTGCTCAGGGCCATGCAGGCAGAGTGGTAGAGTACGTAGTGACTACGTAGTAGAGCCTAGGTTGGAGCCCAATTGTCTGAGGCCAAAACCTTTGCTCTCAACCAATACATTGACAACTCTCTTTTGACTCCCATTTGAACTAATATATTTCTGGTTGAAATTAGA